>NC_092873.1:324341466-324957466 GCF_028372415.1 Notamacropus eugenii | reverse complement strand
TCCCATTCAATTCCAATTTTGTGACTCATAAGGAGGACCACTAATCTAGAAGAATACTCAAAAAAGTATCTATTTGGAATTAATATGCTTGTTTTTTCCCACCTCCTCACAAAGCCAAACCCTGAAAAAAGCCCCCAAATCCAAAACAGTTCACTTTGTTCAGACTTGCATTAGGTTAAAGTTGCTTGACTTTCATTTAGCCCCATCTTTATCCTCATATAAACTTCTCAGTCTGGCATTTCATGGGCTCATAGGATTATAAATGTGGAGATGGAAGGGGCCTTAGTTTAACCCCCTAATTTTACAGTTGAAGAAACTGAGGACCCAAGAGATTAAGTGATTTGACTTAACACTGTATCTAGCCCAGTGACTGACATAAGGGATGTGCTTAATAAGTGGTTATTTTTTTAAAAATCCATTTTTTGTGTTATTCTGAACTTGACTAATTACAGACATGAACATTTTCACATGTAAAGAACAGAAAAAAGAGGATTTTACACGAAAAAGCAAATCTCCATTATATATAGCTTGTTCTATAAAGTTTATAATAATCTAAGATATTAATTCCAAAAATAGCTTGCTTATCTGTGCTTCCCTTTGAACCTATTTTTTTTTCTTTTGTGCACTATTTTTAATGCTCTATTGAAGATCTTATTTTCTTTAATCACTATCTTTATTCCCCTTTTCCTCACTTCTCCCTTCTCAAATTAAAAAAAAAAACCAAACCTCCCTAGTAGGTAATAAGCATAGTTTAGTAAAACAAATCCACACATTGCCTTATGTTAAAAAATGCATCATATTCTTCATTTTTATTCCATCACTCCTCTCTCAAATGATAGGAAACATATCAATCCCTGATCCTCAAGAGTTGTATCATGGTTGGTCACTGAATTAATCAGTTATTTTCCTATTGAGTCTACTACAAATTTAGGTTACACAATCTCAACTAGGCCCTCACTGTAGCAAGGCATTCTTTTCATACCTCCCTAATCATCCACTGTCCCACCCACCACAACAACTTTTCCAAACCTTTTCATCCTTCTTCAAGTCTCCTATGGTTCCCCCACCCCCCACCTTCTCAGATGAGAAATTTGCCTCAAATATCACTAAAAAAAGAGGCCACTGGTCCAGAGCTCCCTTCTCTTTCTTCTTCCTCATCTCATTTTAGCCTTCCCCAACCACCTCCTCTTTCAGCCCTGTCTCACATGATGAGGTGGCCCTTCTCTTTAGCCAGCCAGCCAGCCAAATTCATTCATATGTGATCCCACTTCATTCTGTCTTCTCCAGCCCCTCTTTCATCCCTGCTCACTAAGATTCAATCTCTGCTTGTCTATTCTTGCTTCTCTGCTGCCTACAAACATACACGTCTCTCCCATATTGAAAAAACAAAACCAAAAACCTTCCACTCATCAGCTCCAGAACAAGGCTGCCTACAATCAATGCTTTTGTTTTTCTGCCTCTCATTGTTTTAACTCTCTGCAGTCTGGCTTCTTATCTCATCATTTGATATTCTCTCCAAAGTTGACCTGCTCCCCCTACCACTTCCTCCATGTTAAATTCTCTTCTCATGTTCATCAATTATGAGTTAAGGGAAGAAGTTCTTTTCCCACCTGAAATAACGTAGTCACAACAGACCAAGAATATAACCAGTGTAAGGGAGAAAGTCTCTAAGCCATTTCCCTTTCCTTCCTTCCAACAATTCAGTCACAGTGGACCTAGAATGTGATAGAAGTGTATTCAGGAGGTGTTAAGAAGTTTTACAACAACCACACAACAGCTCTAGCCAACCAAGACTTACACATACACTGCCAGTCAGGAAACACTAATGTAGATGCAAGTACTTTGTCCTAGGGATCATATAACACTGAAGTTATGGTGGTACCTTAAAAAAAAGTGAGTACAATATGTAAAATTCAGCAAACTGAATTACAAACAAGTAGCAATATAGCTAAAAATTTGGAACTTCTACTAGACAGTATGCCAACAGTGAACATGAACCTTGCTTCATTGAACCACCCTTCTCTGCCTCATTTGTCTGCCAGGGAACAGAACAGATGGTTGATGGACTGTGAAAAGTGACACACCAAGAAGCAAGATAGTAATGTCAAAAGACTCAAGCAGCTTACTATTGAGAAAATGGCAGAAGTTGAAGCTATACAAAGGAGTAGTATGCCTATCACTGATCCCACACATGGTACTAGGAAAGGGTTCCATTATTTTTTTTTTTTTAATAATGTGACTTTGACATCTGGGTCATGAATTTGTTTGAAGCTTATTATAGTCTATGGTGTGAGATGCTGGTCTAAACCTAAATTTTTGTCAGACTGATTTCAAGTTAATTCATTCTTTTATACTATAGGACATCAGCATAAATGTTTTTCCCCTCTCATAATATCCTACTTCATTTCTGTGCAAGAATATTTTTCATTTCAACATCACCTGTATATGTTTTACTTCAATGATCAAAAAATCCCAAACATTTTTTATTAGACCTGGGTTCAGAATCCATCCTCAGACACTTACTAGTAGTGTAACTCTGGGCAAGCCACTTAACTTCCACCTGCTTCAGTTTCCTCAGCTGTAAAATAGCATCTACTTCACAGGGTTGTTGTGAGGACCAAATGAGATAATATTTGTAAAGTGCTTAGCATGTCTGGTGTAGAGTAGGTATTTAATAAATGCTTGATTCTTTCTTCTTCGCTCCTGCACAGGGGTGCTGGCAGTGTTTAAGGGAAGGGATGAGTATGAGAGATGTTATGAAGGTAAAGTTGACAGGCAAAAGATTGGCTATGGAAAGTGAGAAACAGTGAGGAATGTTGTCAGCCTGGGTGACTAGGAAAATAATAAGAGTATTTGACAGCAACAAAGAAGTTAAGAAGGGGGGAGGGTTTGGAGGAAAAGATAATTAGTTCAGTTTTGTACATTTTGATTTTAAAATGTCTATGGGACATCTAGTTTGGGATTTCCAATAGTCATTTGGAGATATGATATCACAGGTCAGGAGAGATTAGGGCTAGATAAGTGAATTTGAGAATCATCAGCATGTACATGATAACTGAATCCATTGCAGCAGATGAGATCACCAAGTGAAATGGTGTTGTGGGAGTCTCAGGCCATGGAAGAGCTCAAAAAAGATTTTGAAAATCAAATAAGAGAAGTAGAGGAAAAATTGGGAAGAGAAATGAGACTGGTACAAGAAAATTATGAAAATCAAATCAACTGCTTGTTAAAGGGGACCCAGAAAATGCTGAAGAAAATAACACCTTTAAAAATAGACTAACCCAAATGGCAAAAGAGATCCAAAAAACCAATCAAAAGAAGAATGCTTTAAAAAGCAGAATTGGCCAGATGGAAAAAGAGGTCCAAAAGCTCACTGAAGAAAATAATTCCTTAAAAATTAGAATGGAGCAGATGGAAGCTAATGACTTTGTGAAAAAACTAAGAAATTATAAAACAAAACCAAAAGAATGAAAAAACAGCAGACAATGTGAAATATCTCATTGGAAAAACTACTGACCTGGAAAATAGATCCAGGAGAGATGATTTAAAAATTATAGGATTACCTGAAAGCCATGAGCAAAAAAAGAGCTTAGACATCATCTTTCAAGAAATTATCAAGGAAAATTGCCCTGATATTCTAAAACCAGAGGGTAAAATAGAAAGAATCCACTGGTCACCTCCTGAAAGAGATCCCAGAAGGAAAACTCCTAGGAATATTATAGTCATATTCCTGAGCTCCCAGATCAAAGAGAAAATATTATAAGCAGCCAGAAAACAACAATCCAAATATTGTGGAAATGTAATCAGGATAACACAAGATCTAGCAGCTTCTACGTTATGGGGTCAGAGGGCTTGGAATATGATATTTCAGAGGTCAAAGGAGCTAGAATTAAAACCAAGAATTACCTACCCAGCAAAATTGAGTCTAATATTTCAGGGGAAAAAATGGTCACTCCATGAAATAGAGGACTTTCAAGCATTCTTGATGAAAAACCATAGCAGAATAGAAAATCTGACTTTCAAACACAAGAATCAAGAGAAGCATGAAAAGGTAAACAGGAAAGAGAAATCATAAAGGACTTACTAAAGTTGAACTGTTGACATTCCTACATGGAAAGATAATATTTGTAATTCTTGAGACTTTTCTCAGTATTAGGGTAGTTGGAGGGATTATATATATATATATATATATATATATATATATATATATATATATATATATATATATATATATATATATTATATACACACAGAGGGATTATATATATATATATTATATATATATACACACACAGAGGGCACAGGTTGAGTTGAATATGAAGGGATGATATCTAAAAAATAAAATTAAGGGGTGAGAAAAGAATATATTTGGAGGAGAAAGGGAGAAATACAGTGGGGTAAATTATCCCTCACATAAAAGAGGCAAGAAAAAGCTTTTTTAGTGGAGGGGAAGGGGGGGAGGTGAGAGGGAAAGAGTGAACCTTCTTCTCACTGGATTTTGCTTAAGGAGGGAATAACATGTATACTCAATTTGGTATGAAAATCTATCTTATACTACAGGAAAGTAGGGGGAAAGGAGATAACTGGGGGATGAGGAGGACAACAGAAGGGAGGGCAAATGGGAGGAGGGGGTAATTAAAAGTAAACACTTTTGAGGAGGAACCAAGTCAAAAGAGAGAATAGAATAAATGGGGGGCAGGATAGGATGGAGGGAAATATAGTTAGTCTTTTACAACATGACTGTTATGGAAGTGTTTTGCATGACTACATACGTATAACCTACATTGAGTTGCTTGCCTTCTCAATGAGGTGGGGAGGTGGAGAGGGAGGAAGGGAGAGAAGTTGGAACTCAAAGTTTTAAAAACAAATGTTAAAAATTGTTTTTACATGCAACTGGGAAATAAGACATACAGACAATGGGGTACAGAAATCTGTCTTGCCCTACAAGAAAATAGAGGGGAAGGGAATAAGAGAAGGGAAGGTGTGATAGAAGGGAGGACAGATTTGGGGAAGGTGTAATCAGAATGCACACTGTCTTGGGGTGGGCAGAGGGGAGAGATGGGAAGAAAATTTGGAACTCAAAATCTTGTGGAAGTGAATGTTGAAAACTAAAAATAAATTAATTAAAAAAAGAAATAGTGTGGTGGGAAAAGGGAAGTGGGTTAATGTTGTTGCTGTTGTTATTTATCCTTCATTCTTGAAGTAGATTGATGATATCATGAGGGTGATATCTTAACTTGCAAGTGAACTGGATTTAAATGAGAAAAAACTGTGCAAAGTTATCAGCTTCACTCTCTCCTCCAGAGTTATCTGAGTCCAGTGGCAAGACATAAATCAAGATGACTGGTGATAGGCCAGGGGCCAATGATAGATCCCCATGGGACACTCATAATTATCATACATGACCTGAATGAAGGGAGATCTAACAAAGAAGATTGAGAAGGAACAGTGGGACAAATAGGAGACCCAGGAGAGAGCAAAGTCCTGAAAACCTAGAGGAAAGAGTATCAAGGAGAAGAGAGTGACCAAAGAGTGCCAAAAACTGTAGAGAGTATAGAAGTATAAGGATTCAGAAGAATTTGCCAGTTAAGATATTGTTACTAACTTTAGGCAGAGAAGTTTCTGTTGAATTAAGAGAATTAAGAAGAGAGTGAGAGGAAAGCAAGAGGAGGCACCTATGGTAGATGACCTTTTCAAAGAATTTAGCCACCAAAGGCAGGAAAGATATGAGATGATGGGAATGAATGGATCAAATGAGAATTTTTTGAGGATGGGGAAGATATGAGCATGTTTATAGACTGCAGGGAAGTATTTAGTAGGTAATGAGAGACTGGAGATAGGTGACAGAGTGGTGAGGATGATAGAAGGGCAATCTGCTCAAGAAGACATGATGGAATGGGATCATTGTACAAGTAGAAGAGTTTCCCTGGGCAAGAAAAAGAACCACCTCTATATGTGGGACAGGGGTGAATGTGGAAAGGCATCTGAGAGATATGAGTTGGAGGAAAAGGGAGAAGAGGGAGCTCTTGGAAAATGGCTTCATTTTTTTTTCCAGTAAAATATGAACATGATTTTTGGGTGAGAGGGTGATGGGAGGAGGAGCTAGGAGAAGTTTAAGGAGAGCTGAAAACATTTGGAAAAGCTGATGTGGTAAATAGGATAGCAAATGAATTAAGGAGGTGCCAAAGGATTACCTTACTGCAGTGAGGGCCCAGTTGAGATTCTTATTGTTACATTGTTCAATTTGTAGTGGATCCAGTCAGCGTCATCTCCTGATTTTCTTTAGCTTTGTTTGTCAGCACACAGTAGGAGCAAAGGTAGTAATGGTGGGAGTAATTCAGGACTGAGGCTTGGCAGGGCAAGATGAATGATAGGATAAAAGGACAAAAGATTCAAGAGAAGAGGACAGTGTAGAATATAACCGGTTCACTAAAGGAAGAGTGTGGCCAATGCTGGGGTGATGGCCTGGGAATGACAAGGCAGGGGTGGGAAACCTTCAGCCTTGAGCCCACATATGGTCTTCTAGGTCCTCAAGGGCAGATTGAATTCAAGTTTTACAGAACAAATCCTTTCATTAAGGGGATTTGTTCTGTGAAGTTTGGATTCAGTCAAAGGGCCACACTTGAGGACCTAGAGGGCCACATGTGGCCTAGAGGCTGAAGGTTCCTCATCCTTGACTAAAGGGTCAAGAGACTAAAGACTGCCATGAAGACAAGAATAGGGTATGGAGTTGCAGGACAGAAGGAGAGGTAGAATGACAGCCAGTTGAGTCAGATGTGGCCTACTACAACTTCTGTGTCTGTCTACATGTTATCTCCCACCTTTTTCTGACCCAGATATAATCTCCAGGGTAAAAATTGTTCCTTTTTTTTTTTTAAATTTCTGTCCCCAGTAGAATGCCAAATACGTAGTAATCTTACTAGTTGATTGACATGTTTAGATATGCTGTACCCCTTCCAAAACCCAGCACCGGAAATAGATGCTCTGTTCTCATCACTCAGAATCTAGTCACATTAGATACAATTCCTACTCATGATTCCTACTCAGATTCCCAAGGATTCCTACTCATATTCCAAGGAAAAGGACAAATTGAGGAGGATGATCCCACAGGGCTCTGGGAGTCCAATTGTTCTGTGGGAGAATCTCACTCTGACTGGGTTAGCAGTGCCTGAAAGAAAATCTCTCAAGTGCC
Source organism: Notamacropus eugenii (assembly GCF_028372415.1). Classification (NCBI taxonomy): domain Eukaryota; kingdom Metazoa; phylum Chordata; class Mammalia; order Diprotodontia; family Macropodidae; genus Notamacropus; species Notamacropus eugenii. Next base: position 324,950,274 of record NC_092873.1, on the reverse strand, counting down.
TTCTTTTTACTACAAATGTGCTCCTAAACCCTTTGCTCCCATTTTTGCTGAGTAAGCAATGAACTTCCCTTTGGCAGGGATCCCTCTGTAATAGAAAGCAGCCGCCAGCCCAAGCAGGCCTCACTTGATTGGCTTCCTCTGTTGGCCATTGACCCACATCTGCTCTGCAACTCTTATCTCAAAATCCCTTTACTCCAACAGCTTTCAGCTGTTCTTCCTGCATATTACTCAGCCCCCTTCCTGACCTTCAACCCTGTTTACACTTGGACTCCTGGTCCACACTCCTTTCCCCTCCCCCAAACCCCAACACCACACACACAGACCTCCTGTGGGATTTCCAGGCTCCAGAGAAGATTCGGAGAGAAAACTGAAGATAGAAGTCTAACCTGAGGCAATTTGGATACAATCCAGTCTGCTGGTGTGGCAAAACTTCTGGGTAGTTTCTTGACTGCTACTTCTTTGTAGGTGTTTTCTCTTGGTCTCTGAAATGATCCTGATGATTCTCTTTCATTCCATCCCCCACCCCACTTGTGGGTTGAGTGATAAATATGAGCCTGAATTCTAATGAATATAATTCACAGAATCACACAGTATCTTAGTTGGGAGAGATCTAAAACAGCACCTTGGCAAGTGCCTGAATGGGAATTCCCTCTATCACGTCCCTGACATTGGCTGTACAGCCTCCACTTGAGAGGGAACCCTTTGCCTTCCAAGGAAGTTCATATGAAGGAAAATTTTCCTTTATGCATGTTGTAGAGTCAGAATCTGTCGCTGAACCTTCCTATTGGTCCTGGTTCTGCTCTTTGTGGGCCATACAAAATAGATCTAATCTCTCTCAAAAATATCTCCAATACGTGATGCCCATCAGTAGAAACTGAAGCAGCCAAAAGGCCAGCTTCTGGGATATCTGAGCTATTCTAGTTAAAGATAAAGGCCAGCAAGCAAACACCTGGGAATATTCAAGATCCTTCTCCATTCACATTCAGTCCCTACTCTCCAGGAGATGGAAGGGACACCAATATGTCTTTTACAGTTTCCCCAGGACATGGAGTAGTAGGATTTTGGATCTAGTAGCTTTCAGCCCTGTTCTTCCTCCCCAAATCGGGGGCGGGGGGGGGGGGGGGGCCTTGGGGAGAGGCAAATACTAGATACCTTCTTGGCTGGTTCTCCCACCCTCAGCATATTCAGTTTCATGTCTTTTGGACATAAATGAAACAGCCAGGGCTACTGAAAAAGTTATTCAGCCCTCTATCCAGCCCTAAGAATCTTCCAGGGTCAAAATTGTGAATGAGAGCTTTGGGGCTTGTTGGGAATTTTTTGGAGGGCTGAGAGATAAAACTGTATTCTTTATGGAAATGGGGGGAGGGGGAATAAAAAAAAGTGAGGGTATGAGGAAGGCTCCTAGCAACTTCACACACTCATCTAAAATTCTGCAGACTGACTTAGGTCCAGGTATCTTATCCCTCAAGGAGCTTACCTTCTAGGGGATGGGGGTGGGGAGATAACTCTTCTAGATAAGAGAACTATTTCTGCACTGGAGAATTTGATGCAAACTTCAAAGAACTGGCTTAAGTGAATTGAATTGGGAATCTCTCAGTCTATGCCACAGTTATCCCTAAAAGAGGTTCTTTAATTTATGGAAGGACTGTACTTTTTAATGCTTTGATCCTTAATTCCTATTTAATGTCTCTTATGAAAGATTTACTCAAACCTCCTATGGTACCCAGTCCCAGAAATGCCTCTTCCCAGTTCTGAGTCAAATCTCCACTTGCCTCCCTACTATGGCATGTATTATGTGGTGTGTATACGTGTGTGTGGTTTGGATCTGTAGTTCTTTAAAAGTGTGAAGAACTTGGTACTCCCACCTATGCAGATCAGAACCTTCTTTGCAACTTAGTCATACAGGGCACTGAGTGCATTGAGAAGTAAATTGACTTACTTAGGCTCACATAGCTAGTAGATGTGACAGATGATGTTCCTGACTCCAAGGTTCCCTCTGTATTACTCCATACCACCACTTACGATGGTAATCTTGTTGGCAGCTAGGTGTCCCGGTGCATAGAGCACTATACTTGTAAGCAGGCAGATCTGAGTTTAAATCTGATCTCAGACATTTACTAGCTGAATGACCTTGGACAAGTAATTTAGCCTGTGCCTGCCTCAGTTTTCTCATCTGTAAAACCGAGGGTAATGACAGCACCTACTTCATAGGTTTATTGTGAGGATCAAATGAGTCAGTGTATGTAAAGTCCTTTGCAAACTTTAAAGCACTATTTAAACATTAGTTATTATTATTAGCTATTATTAACCACCGAATACTAGAATGTTAGAGCCAAAAGGGTCCTTAGGGATAATCTAGTCATACCATTTGTTTGTTTGTTTGTTTACAGGTGAAGAAAGAGAACCTCCAAGAGGTTAAATGACTTGCCCAAGGTCACAGAACTAAAAAGTACAGATCTGGGGTGGGGGGAGTTTTCTGACTCCTAGTAGAGTGATTTTCCTACTTTCCTATATTATAAATCACCACTGCTAAGTTTCCATCTGCTATCTAGCAGTATAAAAAAAAGTTGTGATTTGGAGGTGACGCCAATGTCATCCAATTAGAACTCTACTCTCATTTGGCTACTTTTTAGAATACTAAATCTAACAACTGTTTAACTTTGGGACAATCCCACCACTTGCCTGAAGGCATTTGCACATACATCTCTATCTATCCATAACTTAAAGAGAATTAAAACTAGAGACCCTTGAAATACTGTGTTGTAGAAGAAGCAAACTCTCATTTGAAAGATGATCTGTAGATAGTGTTCTTAATCAAATTATTCTTGTGCCTAACTTATGTTGAAGATAAACAAAGAGCTTTCCTCCTGACTATGTCTGGTATTTTAGTTTGGCCCCCATTCTTAGAAGAACCGTCTTCAGCTAGGATGGGGAAATTTGGAAATTTAGAAACCAGAAAACAGGCTGAAACAGTTTTTCCTTAGTGAGTTTACTCCCCTTCCCCCCTCCCCCCATTCCAGGAAAATTTTAAAGATATGAATCACCCCTACTCCCTTTCCTCCTTCAACCCCGACTTAAGAGTGTCAGGTTGAGGATGTGTTCAAATATCCTACAGATAGGCAACGAATATAGAGGGAGGGTAGTACAGTAGCTCTTCTTGGAATAAATTGAAAAAGCGAATGGAGAAAGCCGGAGAAAAAAACCAAAACTGTGCCCAAAGCTTGCCTGGGAGACAAACTCTCCCCACAGACTAGGCGACTGGGCCCCACCCCCTTGGAGGAGATTGTAACGAGGTCTGCATCTTTCCTGGCTCTCATAGGCTGGGGCTCCAGGCACAAACAAAGGGAGAGTCTTTCAGGGAGCGGGGTTTACTCGCGGATTGGCTGAGGAAGCCGAGTGTGTGAGAAATGAAATTGGGCTCGGGAGGAGGGAAGGTGGTGTTCATCTTGGGGGGAAGGGAGGGTTGTGTTCTGTTTTGTTTTTTTGCAAGATTTAAGGTGGTTCTTGGCTTGTCACAGGCTGAGAAGCCGCACAGCTTTTAGATTATTTAGTCAATACCTGCTAATGAACGGGGGATGGGGTGAATGGAGGGCTCCGACAACATCTGGAGATCATGTACCGACGTACCTAAAGTAATGCTGACAACGGACACTAGCTGCACGGATGGAATTGGGAATTTTTTTTTTTTTGTCATCCTAAGGGGGTGGGTTCTACCTCCTTAAAAGAGGCGTGGCGAAGTACTTCCATTGACTAAATTTGCCCGCGTGGGAAAGGAGAGACGGAAGAAGCAGAGTCCTCCCTTCCCCCAACCCCGCAGCCTTCCCGCCTCCGCCCCCCTTTCCCCTTGTCTCCCGCCACCACCCCCGTGCCTTCCTCCTTCCCCTCCCCTTCTACCTCTCGCCTGGGGTACTCCCAGCCTGAATCCGTGGCCGCCGCCACCCCCTTTTCTCCGCCTGCTCTTACTCTCGCCTCTTCCTCTTTTCCCGGGGGTGAGACCCGAAGCAGGAAGCTGCGGGAGGAGGCAGCGCCTGGGGCTTTGCATTTCGGCAGCTCGGGGTAGGATCTGGAGAGAGGTAAGAGTTGGTGGCGTTAGCAGCAGCTCCAAATTTGTGCGAAGCCGCTGCCCGGTGGGCCCCTGAGCTGGCTGCGGCTAGGAGCAGGATGGAAAAGATGCTGGCAACTCCCGAAGGCTACGGGAACCTAGAAGGGGGTGCCTGGGCCACCCCTTCAGCGTCACTGGATTCTACAAACCTCGCCGCTGGCAAATGGAGAAACTGTGCAAAGGCAGCTTTTCCTGGGGGCTCCCCAAGTGCCTTGACTGAGACCCTCCATCCCCACCCCCCAACTTTTCCTGAGGCCTTAGAGCAGATACTGGCAGCTGCAGGATGGAAAATAGCCCGGACCTGGTGACCTCCCAGAGGTACAGTAGAGACGGGAGCTGAGCAGAAGTGCAAAAGCAGAGCAAGGAGGGAGAGAACTGAAGAAAAGAACGGTCAAGGCCCGGGAGGCCGGACTGGGGCAGACTGCTCGAAGCCAAGCAAGCTGAGTTGGATCTGCGGACAGCGCCGTTTGGAATCGGGAACACCCACCCTCCTTGTGGTTTTTTTTTTAAGTGTTGAGGACATTTTCTTTCCCCTCAATGGAAAAAGAATGTCATTCTCCCCCCCCCCCAAAAAAAGGTCAGCCAAGGAGAACCCCTACAAGCGAGATGGTCTCGGTTGTGGCAGAACACCCGGCTGCAGCTTGGCTGGGAGGAGAAATGGGATGGGGGTGGAGTGGGGGTCGTAAATTCCTTCTCTGTAGCTTTCGGAAGCTCAGAAGGGTCAGAGGCTCAGGAGAGTTGCCAGGTACGTGCGGTTTTCATTATTATTATTAGTATTAGTATTATTTTTAATTTTCTCTCCAAAAGAAAAGGGAGAATAAAATCGCCGCTGGTGTGTAAGTGGTTTTCTTGTAAACGTGTCTTTACTCGGGGTTGGGGATCGGAAGCAATTAAGCCACTGTGGGAGCTGAGTTATAGGCTGGTTCCAGCTTCGCAGCCCCGCGATACAGACTTTATTCAAACTCCAAATGCATGCTGGGGCCGGGGGCGCGGGTGTGTGTGTGTGTGTGTGTGTGTGTGTGTGTGTGTGTGTGTGTGTGTGTGTGTGTGTGTGTGTAGGATGTGTGTGTGTGTAGGATGTGTGTGTGTGTAGGGTGTTGTGTGTGTGTGATGCCAGGCTTGGAGTGAGTTTCCCTCTTGTACCCTCCGGCTGCCAACCGCAGAAAGCTGCAGGGACCAGACTTCCCCAAAATTTCAAGCCCACGAATTTAGCGCACTTTCTTTTCCGAGGACCGGGTCAGATACCTGTCCCTTTCTCAAAATCGGCCAAGATTCGGTCCTTGCTGGTTGAAAGAGATTTCTTCCCTGGATCCCGGGGAACTTGGTATTGCAATGTGGAAAGAACAGACGCAGCTCCCCTACTAGCTTCATCACTTCTCTCATGGACTACTTCTCTGTCAGCTAATCATTCTTTCTTTCCCCACCCCAACTCGCCTTCCCCTCCCCCACACACTCCCAACAAAAAACCCACCAATTTCTCTTTTAAGGGAAGCGAAATCACCTAAGTTTAAAGACGTTTTAAAAATTCCCTTACAATCTTTTAGAGGGGCTCTTTTCAAAAGAAACGAAACATGAAAAGAGAACAGAGTCCTTTTTATTTAAACTGTTCTCAAAGAGAGCTTACCATATCCCCCGCAAAAGTTACAGATGAGAAAAAGATTTCTCCACTTTCTAATCTTAGTTTAGAATTTAATTTTGCATTTAATTTGCTTTTGCTTATTTTTGTTCGAAAATTTTCTGTTCGGTATAAGTAGGAGAGGAGAAAGACCTCATTTAGTTGGGAATTTGGTACCTCAGCTCTCTTCCCATAAATCCCATCCGGGTGAAATGAATTTATTTCTCAACCGAAAAATGAAGGATATTTGGTGATGGCGGGGGACTTTGATTCCCTCCTCAACCCTCCCATAAATTAAGCAGAACAAAGGGTCTGAGCCCAGCGGAGAAAGAAATGGAATGAGGGCTGGGAATTGCCTCCAGTGGAAGCAGGTATTGAGAAAGAGAGCCAAAGAAGTTTGTCTCCTGAAACATCCTGGATGCTACACCTTCCGAAATATTTTTGTTCCAAATTTTTTACACGGTGGAGGGAGGGTATGTGTGTGTGTGTGTGTGTGTGTGTGTGTGTGTGTGTGTGTGTGTGTGTGTGTGTAAGAAACATGTAAATCCCTAACGCCGACCGTGTGGTGCTTGTGAGTAAATACTAGCCTTGGCGCCTTCTCAGACTACGCTGACTTTGGCATCCTTGAGAAGGCAGTTCAGACCGTGGAAGTCCGAGGGAAGGTCTGGGGCCACTTTTCTGGGAGACTTTTGCCTCCCCTTTTCCCTGAAAGCAGCTCCATCGCCGCCTCGGGTAGAGGACACAAGGAATTTTTATGAAGCGGGAGAACTCCAAGTTTCGGTTTCAACGTCCGGGGAAACTGTGTATGATTTCTAAGACAATCAAAATTCTTTTCGCCTTAAAAAATACTTTCCAAGTTGTCTAGGCCCACTCAGAGACCCTGGACTCCACAGCCCAAACCAAGGAAAATTTATTTCTCCCTCAAAATAAAACCAAACCAGCCAGAAAGCGTCAGCTTCCTTTGGAAAAAGGCGCCGAAGATTTATGTTTCCCCGAATTCCCCACACTCTAATTATCCTTATTTTTAGTTGACTTATGGACGGTGACCACGTTAAACATTTTTCATTTGGAGCTTTCTTTTTCTTTTTTCTTTAAAGAAAATAGATGGAAAAAAATTTAAATATGTGGTCCGCTTTGAGGACTTTTCTTTTGGGGGGTGCACAGGAATAGCAATTGAGTGACTTTATTTTTTCTAGGACCGAGCCCCATCCCACGTGCCTTTTACATTTTTCATTTTTTTTTCCACACAATTTTAAAGGGATTACCCCCTGGGTCCTCAGGCTGCACAGAAGCGGAAGAAAGAAAGATTTCCCCCACGTCCCTTCCCTTCTTAGGAAACTTTCCCTCTTCGGTTCACCTGCATCCAGGCTGAGACCGTGTGGCGACTGGGATTGCGATCCCGGCTCCGCTGTTACCTGTGTCTAGTTGTATAAGGTATATTTATCTAATAGCCCCCTCGCTTTCCCTAACCTCTGACTCTTAGTTGCCCCCCAACTCCTCCTATAACTCCTGGTAAATTTTTCATAGCACAGTTCCTTTGGTAGGGCTCTACGTTCTTCATGCTTGCCCCGAATTTTCCAGCCCTGGTGGCAGGCCGAGACCCTCGCCTTTCGTCCCACTCGACTTGAACTGAGTAGGAGAAAGGAGGATGTTCACTTTCTTCCACCATCCTGTTCAGAAAATTCCAAATTGGAGGCACTTAACTTTTGTTGCCCGGAATTTCTTAGCCAGGCCAAAATCCTGAATGCCTTTTCCCGCGAGTGGGGTGGGGTGGGGTGGGGGCGGAGGGATGAAGTTAGAGTATCGGTTAGGGTTTGTTAAGGGAGTTTGAAGGGATTTCTGCCTTCTGTGTGTGAGCTTTTGGGGGGGGGAGGAGTGGGTGGGGAGACTCCCTGCTTCCCTCTCTCCCGAGGCCTGTCTTGTCCCCACACCCCTCTTCCTTTGTTTTGCTTTCAAGACAGTGAGTTAGAAGCAGCAGGAAAAAATAATTAGATGGAAATCAAAGATTAGACGAGAGAACGGCGTACTGAAAAGAGAGACTGGGGCCAGGACACTCGCCCGGCGCCTCATAAATCTTTTTCCAGGCTTTTGTCTTCATCTTCTGTCCCATCCCCTTTGAATTTCGAAACTTATCGACCAGCTCTGCCCCAGCCTTTAGCTTCTCTAAGGGTGGAGGAAAAGTCTCTCCAACGATCCTAATTTCAGACATCTATCCAATTCCTAAATCCTTTTGGAGCAAGTGTATCCTGAAAGGTATTCGAATGAATAATTAGTTATTTGAATTTATTCTTTTAGGGGAGAAAAAGAGTTGAATTGAGGCTCTCTTCACATCTCACCCCATTCTTCTTTCCCAAAAATACAGGAAGGGAGAGAGAAGCACCAATTAATTGTAATCAGTTTTTAAAGAAAGATTTTCCATTATACCCAGAAGGTCTCCAAGGGTCACAATTACACCTCTGTGACTCAGTTTCCCTGAAAAGTTGTTAATATTGTATATGGGGAATTTCTCATGGGTAGGGGGTCAGGCATTGAGTCCTGTATAGATGACTGAGCATGGAGAGTGATGAGTGTGCGCCTGTGTATGTCTCTGTGTCTTCTTATGCACAAGTACACACACACACACACACACACACACACACACAGAGGGATACATACATCTTGCCTTTTCTACATTGCCTAATTGTGAGAGCAAAAATGGACAAGGAGATTGGAGGGTTACCAAACATCATGTCTCTGTAATACATAGAATGTTAGAGAAGGAAGGGACCCTTAGAAATGATCATTTAGTATATTTCCACCCCCCTCCCCATACACACACTTTCTGTCTCCAGGAAGAAGAGGTCTTAAAATATAGGCCAGGTTTACAGTTATTATTTTCCTATGCAAATTAATTAGGAAAATCACTTTTACCTCCCCCTAACTAGAACCCTGATGAAGAAAAATGAGGACGGGAGAATCTTTTTTTAAAATTATTCTTCTTATATTGTACCCATTTCTGACCTTTTCCTGCTGTTAAAAAAAATATTGCCACATTTAATTTTTGTTACATTGAGATATAGGAAGGGGAGCCAGCATTTTGAAGTAATTTGATAAGCCATCAAGTAGCGAATCTGAAAGGTAGGCTGACTGCACAGGTATAGTTTCTTTATAACCTGAATTTACAATGAAAGCATTCTCCTTTATGGATATAATAGATTAGATTTCACAACTTAATTCACCAGAATGGCTCCGTTTAAGGGAGCTCCGGCTGATTTTATTATGCCAAGCCAAATTGGATGTTTGTGGTCTTAACAAAAAACGATTGTGACGTGAAGATATATAATTTTAAAAGTAAAATAAAGCAGGGACTCAACCCTCTCTTTTCCGCCCCCTTCTCTCTCCTCATCCTCCCCCCCCCCCCAGTTTCGGAAACACTAATAATCTTTGTGATTGGCTAGGGAATTTGAACACCCCCTCTTCTAAGGAGGCAGGAAAGGAGGGTAGGAAGTGGAGGGATTGAGAGAACTTCCCTCTTTTATTAGCAAGGGCTCTGGGTCTTGTGGGGACTGGGGAACTAGCTGTAACCAGTGCTCCTCCTCCTCCCCTTACTTGCTCCCCGTGGGCTTCATTCCAGCCCAGTTGCAGGAAACTGTCCCAATGTATTTGGTTGAGGGTGAAAAGGGAAAAGAGATCTCCCTGATTTCTACAGTCCAGCCTCTACTTCAGGGAGCAAGTTGGAAAGAAGAGATCCTTTGTTGACCCTTGGAGGGGGAGCTACTGACTCAGTTATTTTCACTTCTTAACACCCCCTATCTTGGACCGCTTCTTTCGTGGGCAGCCTGATGGACTGAGGCGGTTAGGGTAGGCTGCCCCTCTCCCACCGGCTCCTTCCACTTCAAATGCGGTAGAAAGAGGCAAGGGAGTATTTTTCTTCACTAATGTTCTGAGTAGAAATTTAGTATTTTCTCAAATCTATTCCCAATCTTTAACCTCCGCATCCCCAAGTACACATTTTTCAAGGCCAAAATCACCAAGATTCCAGTAATTCATATTTCTCCTCAGCCCGTTTCCAAAACGGAGAGAGAAAATATAAGCCAGAGTCCTATCCTTCCTTCCTTTCTTCAAAGCATACTTATTTATTAAGTACTTGCTGTGTTGGAGGGGTTGTAATCTCCGGATAGTTGCTGTTCTTTCCAAAAGGGAAAGGAAGAGTGACTGTTGGTGTCCGCGTCAAACGCTGGGTGTGCTGCAGTAGTCAAGGCTGCTTACTTACTGCGTACCTCCATCCCCATCCCCTTCCAGGCACAGAAACTCTCGCTCAGTCCAGAAACAAGTATTAAACTGTACTACAAAATGAGTAGCAGCTAGGTTACAAAATACTACACTTGGTCCTTGCCCCTAAAGAGTTTATACTCTAGTAGAAACCGGCTGGCATTACGGGTGTATGTTGAGACCCCTAGGGCGTATACGCATATGCTTCTTCCTTATCGGCAAGGTCCTGGCCGTTTATCCTGGTCACCAGCGCTGGGATGAAAGCGTTTCCTTCTCATCTGGACTTGGAGAGAATCCAACTAGGGATGGAACGGACAGCGGTGGAAGGAATAGGTGTAGGTCGGCTGACTAAGGCCCCAGTTCATTAAATGCGAGGTCTTTGGGATTAGCCGTCTCTTTCGTATTTGTACCAATACCCACGCGAGCCTATGTGCGCTGGGAATTCGCTGGCACTTACAGATACTGTCTATAAGGGGGAAAAGAGCCTGCAAGGTAAGGAGCTGAAGGCCACAGATCTCAGCAGATTCGTCGGGTTTTCGGAAGTCCATATGCAGGAAACCAAACAAATCTCTAAGCGGAGGGAGGAACAGTGACAATGCAGAAAACGAGACAAGACCGGGGGCAAAGGAGAGGGCCCCGGTGCCTGGGCCTCTTCCCCCTCTCCCTGCTGCTCGCACCGAAGCACTTGGCTGTCGCTTCTCATTAAAGTAGTCCTCTGTTCTCCGTAGAGTGGCTGCTTCACCTCCCCCCTTTCTTCTCCCCCATCCCCATTTCTTTGGTGCCTTGCTGCTGGCAGATTTAAACCTGGAAAGCCGGGACGGGGGCGGAGACAAACCGAGGAGATCTCCGTGGATTTAGAGGGGGAAGGGACTTTAGAAGTCATCTCGTTCAATGCCTCCCCCACTTTTTTAACTGGATAAGTAAACTGAGGCTCAGAGAGATTAATGGGCCACTATAATACAAGCAGTGTGCTAAAGTCAGAATTCGAATCTAGATCCTCTGCCTTCAAATCCAGGGGTCTTTCTATTGTACTTCCATCCCTGGCAGTTTATGCATTCCTTCTGCCGGCTTCTCTCACCTCACGGCCCCCTCCCCATATCCCATAGCCCAGCCAGTCCTTTCCCCAGTTTTCTACCACAGTCTGGCTCCCCCATCCCCCACCCCCCATCCTTTAGACTCTTCAGATCCCAGCTTCCTGCGATTCACTTGTAAACGGCTGCGACTCCAGAGAGTCTCCCAGATTGGGGCATCAAGCTCCTCAGGGGCCTCCTGCACAATCCTATTCTTGAGGTCGCCTGGAAGGCTCTGGGGGGGGGTGGGGATGGGGACGAGAAAAGAGAGGGGGAGGTGATCAATTCTTCGTACCTTTCCCCAGACCTGTCTCTCTCTCTCTCTCTCTCTCTCTCTCTCTCTCTCTCTCTCTCTCTCTCTCTCTCTCTCTCTCTCTCTCTCTCTCTCTCTGTCTCTTTGTGTCTGTCCATCTGACTGTCTGTTCCTCCCCCCCCCCCCCCCCACGTGGTCTTTCTGATCTTCTTGGAGCCCGTAGCTTCCACAGTTTGGAGTGTGAGATAGAGCTACAAAATCATGAGTGTGAAAGAGCATGTAAAATTTTAAGTTGTTATGTTGGGGCTGAGTGAGAATGAGCGTGATTATGAATGTGTGTGTGTTAAATTAAACCCTCCGTGTTCCTGACCTTGTTTTTTCCTCAAGGCTGATAACGACAGCAGCTGTTTCTCCAGAATTACTGCTGCTGGGTTTCTCATTTTTACCTTTGTTGTTGTTGCCACAGTCTGTTGGAAAAATACTCTGGTCTTAGAAAGTTTAACAATAAGCCTGGTGGATTTCTGCTCTGGGTTCTGGATGGAATGAGCCAGGGCCATCACTGTGCAAATAGAACCCAAGGTTTCTTCATCCAATTCCCTCTCAGCCAGCTTCCTTTTCTCCTCCTCATAGACTCTGGCAACTGGAAAGTTTCCAAAGTCCTCTTTTTGCTTTCAAAGCCCAAACCCCATCCTCAATCCCTGTAGATGAAAAAATCCTTTTTGCCTGGGCCATCACCATAGGGCAGCAAGTGAACCTCTCTGGGTCTACCATCCTTTCCTTTTCCCCATCTTCCTTCCCTTTCATTCCTGGCTCTTCAGAACGCTTGAGAAAAAAACCTGCCTCTTCCTTCCAAACCTGGTCCAGCACCAGGAAGATATCCATTCTTCTCCAGATTACAAATGCACAGCTGTTCTCCATTCTCAGTAAGGATATGACTCAACCCTCCTCCCTTCTCTCACAGGTACAGATCTCTACTCTCCTTTCTTAGTGTGAAGTTGCTACCAGGTCTTGGAAGATAGTAAAAGAAAAATCCCAATTGTAAGAAGCTCCTCCATAAGTATTTGGGGAGGTAGACACCGCTAAACCTCCATTTTTGTTGTTATTGGTGGTGTGGTTTCCTCTGTCCTCCTAGCTATTCTCTACATTTTTAGAGGCAATCTCTCCTTGACTCTCCCCATCAGTACACAGTTGTGATTTCCTAACAACCTACCTTGACCTCTCTTTTAGTAATCTCTCTCCCTTCCCCCAATCCCAATAAACTATCCTGTTGTAGACATGAAGCATCTCCCTCCCCTGGAATCCTTCCTTGGTTTTGGCATCAAAACTAGTTCAGAGTTGGTTAAAGATTAATTCACTTAGTTCAATAGAGGGGAGAGGGTATTCTGGGAGAAGGGGACACTAGAACACTGGGAAAAGTGCTGCCTCAATCCCCACATTCTGTCCTCCCCTGAAAGGGGAACAGGGTCCAGCAAAGACCACTGAATCAGTGATCTACATTCTGTCTTGTGAAGGGGGTATAGGGCTTGATCCACTTCCATCCCTGACCCCATTCTTTAGTTTCCAAGATTCCAGTTTCTCATTTTCCCTCCTCCCACCTTCAACCCTATCCCCCTCAAAGAACTGAGACCCACTGAAATCCTAAACTAGATGATTTATAAAATAATGCAATTATTTCTGTTAGGTAAACATGGGAGTCAGGAAACATTGGGCTCTAGTCTCCACTAAATTTTTTGCTTACTACCTCCCATAATTTTTTCTGGACCCTTACTTTCCCTATCCATAAAATGAGAGGAATCATTAGCATTCTACCACACAACAGGTATATTAGAGATTCCAGGAAAATCAAGACAGGAAGAAGAAAGGCCACTGAAAAATGTGGAAGGTTATTGGTTTCATCTAATTTTGGTGCCTATTTTATTGACTGAGTTTCCCTATGGATCCTGCAACTCTTTCCAGGTGATGGTCAATTTCTATTCCCTACAGTTTGGGGGAGGGGAAGGAGGGAGCAGTGAGACACAAGGGGGATTTCACTCTGCTCTGGCAAGAACCACATCTGGGCTAGAATTTCCCATAGTTCTCTGGGGGCCCTGCAGAAACAATACCCCAACCTTCCTCAAATGTCACCTGACCCTCCTTAGGAAGGGGCCAGGATAGGGAAACAGAAAGGCTAGTGGCTTGTAGGAGATTAGAGTATCAGTGGACACACCCACTCTCACCATGTGATCTGAACCCCCAAATGGGACTGGCCTCTTTGTGCTGACTCTGGGGCTTTGCTCTCTCCTGCCCCTATTAATCTACCGATCACTTCACACTAGTAGCCCAGAGAGTAGATCCTCTTTAGTTGTCTTTCAGGGCCTGCTTTATTGCTTCACTATTTAACCTTCCAGACTTCCTCCTTATATAAATATACCAGATAAATAGATTCCCCCTTTCTCATTCTCCTAATAGTGTCCATAAATTTATTTACATTTCTAATATGCCAGGTACTTTAACATGACACACTGCATCATCTGGCCTGCACTAAAGATACGGATTGAACTTTAGTCTCCAAGCAATTAAGGCGGCTGGAACTGTACTTCATTAATGGTTGTTATGCAATAAAAACGATAAAAACTGCCCTTATTTGTGATATAAAAATGCAATTTGTTTTAATTTATATTTCTAAATACTTCTGAGTTTCGATGAGAGCCCTTCCAGGGCATTTGTCATTGGGGTGGGTGATTCACTGACAGTTTAGGATAGGGACCAGGAAATGGCAGAGTCTGTAAGGAAATCAGAAATAAGGTTCAAGGGTGGAGCAGGGCAGAAATTGGGCAGAGAGTACATAAGAAAGTTGAAGAAGGAAGGAAGAGGAGGGAGTAGAAGGGAGAAAAAGGAAACCTGGGTGGAAATGCATACTGAGTTTTAGGTGGTTAGGGATAAATATTCTTGATCACCTCTTTAAAAGCTGTTCCCTTTTTCCTTCTGTGTGACTGTAAGAGAAACTGATTTTTTAGTGATCTACCACCTTATGATATTCCTGGAGTGTACAGGAAAGACTTCAAGCAAACTAGCAAGGTGAAAGGCAGAACAACATAACAGACAGGACAGTGGATTTGAAGTAAAGAAGACCTGGGTTCAATTCTGAACTTAGACGCTTATTAGATGTGTGACCTTGGGCAAGGCACTTAAACTCTCTGTGCCTCAGTTTCCTCATCAGTAAAATGAGGGGGCTGAACTCATGGAAAAACTTTCTGGAGATTAGTTTTGAGCTAAATATTTCAAGGAGGAGAGAGACACATAAATTAGCAACACAAAGAGACAGGGAAAGTGTTTGGGGAAAGAAGGACAAGGACCTCCACCATTAAGCCCAACTGGAAACAATTTTCTAACTCCAATTTCTCTTATACTTGGTATTTCTACTGTGCACTTATCATGTTCTAATTTGAATAATAGTTCCTCTCAAAATAGCATTTTAAAAGTCCCTATGGTGTGTAAAGCAGTAAAAAACAGTCCCTGTCTTCAAGGAGGTTACATTTTACTGGTCAGAATATAACAGGGAAAGAGAGAAGAATATATATGCTATTTGGGGAAGGAAAGAGAGAGCTTCCCATAGGAAATAATACACGAACTGAACTTGGAAGAAAGCTAAAAATTCTGAGTAGCAGAGGAGCAAGGCATGTGCCCTCATTCCTAAATAAGCCAAAAATGACCTTATCTTTGCTGAATGATAGACTTTTACCCTACCTTGTTAACTCTTCTGAATCTCACATGACTAATCATTAGATCATTTGGCAAAACTTCTTTTAAATATTATTCTATATATGGCTCTGATAGGCAGCATGTTATTTCTTAGTTAGACTCCTTCCCTCTCTGCCCTTGGAGGGGGGGAGTTTGGGATTGGGGAGCAAACATCTTTTCCTAACATTGCATAGAGCTGGATAAAGAGGGATACAGTTTCTCTTGTCCTCTTTCCAGATCACCCCTAGTTTCAGACACCACTAGGTTTTCTCCAGATCGCCCTTACACTGGCTTCACTTGCTACTCCATGGGACTCTCCAAGGATACTTAGACTCTCCTTTCCCCTCCAATGAATTTTCCTGCAGCCTCTCAGCTCTTTCCACTTTTCTCTGGGAAGCCTCAGCTTGCTGAGTTAATTGGCAAACTTTCCCAGAAGTAAACTTGAGTGATGGAAATTAATAATTTCCTTGGCTTTGTACTCATTACTAATCAAACCGGCTGGGAGGACTAGGTCTCAGGGCGAGTCAGAGGACGCCTGAAAAGCCATTAGCAAGAAAGAGAAGATCTTCAGGGTGCAAGGAGGGTCCCCCATGCAATTTACCAGCTCTAGAAGTCACAGCCCTCGCTCCAAGCACAACAGTGTACAGGTGCAGAGATGGTGGTGATGCTTTTAAAATGATTAGCAGCAATTATTGTCCCATACTGATTACATATTGCACCAGTGAAGGAGTCAAGAGACTTGGGTTCTAATCTTGGCTCTGCTGCCACTAACTAGATGTACAACCTTGAACAAATCCCCTTGACCTCTCTGGCCTCAGTTTCTTCATTTCTAAATTGAGTGACACAAAACTTGGTGAATGAATGAATGAAAGAGAATTTATTAAGCATTTGCTATGTGCCAGTTTAGATGATCTTTAAGGTTCCTTCTAGCTACAGCAATTTATGGTACTTATGGAAGAACATTTCCACAAATAGCATAGGAAATCAAGACAAAACCAAGGCCATGGACTCTGTGTAGAGGGACTAGCAATGGGGTTGAAGGCTTTAAAAACTGTTATTGTTATCTTTTGGTTTTACACCACCTTTATTTCCAAATATATTCCTGTCTGTCTGTCTCCCAGAGAGTCATGTTTTGAAGACAGAAAGAGAAAGGGAAGAAGGGAGGGAGAAGGAGAGGGAGAGGGAGAGGGAGAAGAAGAGGGAGAGGGAGAAGAAGAGGGAGAGGGAGAGGGAGAAGGAGAGGGAGAGGGAGAGGGAGAGGGAGAGGGAGAGAGAGAGAGAGAGAGAGAGAGAGAGAGAGAGAGAGAGAGAGAGAGAGAGAGAGAGAGAGAAGCAGTTCACTTAACTAACCAACATATCAACTAAGTCTGTCAACATATGGCATACCCAAACTTCACAGAAGAAATTCTTTTATTAAGAGATTAATTCTGTGAAGTTTGAATTCAGTAAAAGGGCTGCACTTGAGGGCCACATGTGGCCTGGAGGCTGTAGATTCTCCACCCCTACGTGAATATTTTATACCCATCTTACTCCTCTTTGGCATAGGAGAGAGGTGTGTTTTCTCTTCCCTTTTTGAGGACCAAACATGACCATTATAATTATGCAGTTTGGGGGGGGGAGGGATTTTTTGTTCTTCTTGCATTATTTTGGTCATTCCATATATTGTTTATCTGGTTCTGCTTATTTCACTTTGCATCTAATCATATAAGTTTTCCTATACTTCTCTGTATCTTCCTGTTTACCATTTTTTTCCAATGCAGTAATATCCCATTACATTCATGTGCCACAATTTGTTGTTCTCCCATTGATGGATATCTACTTTATTTCCATTTCTTTGCTATTTACAAAAAGTCTACTAGGAGTATTGGCTAGAGGCTTTTAAAAGCTGAATAATTTCTTCTGTCCTCTTCCCACTCCTTGCTGAAATAAAAGCCTCTGAAAATTAAATCAGCAAGCATTTACTAAGTTTCCACTGTGAACAAGGTACACTGCTAGGTGCTAGGGATACAAAGATAAAAAGTCTTGCCTTCAGGGAGCTTACATTCCACTGATACACAGCTGGCACATAGATAAGTAAATGCAAAGTAGGTACAAAGTAGGTTGGTATGGACAGCTGGGACAAGGAGAGAAGCCCTAACAACTTGGTCTTACATTTTGTCATAAAGAGGTAGTGAAATATGCAGGCGAGATGCGGATAATAATAGCACCTACCTGCTAGGGTTATTGTGAGCATCCAATAAGAAAATATTTGTAAAGCACTTTATCAGCCTTAAAATGTGCTATAAATGCTCGCTGTAACAACAACAGCAACAATGGTAATTATTATTACCACCTTCATTCATAAATGAATGTAATGTAAATGTGGTGGGATTCCTTCTCCTCCCCTCTCTCCCCAGATATACTCAGAATTGCCCTTAGTAGTTTCTATAACCTCACGAGGAGCTTTAGGGCTCTTCACACACACACACACACACACACACACACAGACAAAAATTGTCTATAAAGCATATTATGTAAAAGAAAGACTTTGTGTAATAGGTAATACCCAAATTATGCTTCAAAGACAACTAGGTACGATAAGAGACAGAGGTGAGGAAGGAGCTCGTTTCAGGCTTGGAGAATAGAAACTGGTTGGTTTAAGTTCTATTATCCTTTGATTTTTGAGACTTTGTGGATACAGAGTAGAGATCAGAATTATTAATAAAGTTGGGAAGGGCATGGCAGGCTACAAAGAAGACAAAAGGGGTGGATACGGAACCAGGTCTATTAGGAACAAACACCTAAAAGTCTATAGCTGATCAATTGATATTCGGTGAATGCCAGCTACAAGCACTACAACTATGAACATACACCATCTATTTAAATGAAGTTTAAGAACATTTCTGATGTCCTGTCATTGACTAGGACACCTAGATGAACATGTGTAGAAGATATTTGGAAATGTAGGACTGGAGAGATCGGTGCTGGAGGTACAGACAGATTCAGGAGTTATTGGGAAAGAAGATAGTTAAAGCAATAGCAGTGGTTGGTGGGAGGCTACCTTAGGGTGTAGTAGATTTCTACGATCTGAGATCTTTGAGTGAAGGATAGATGACCGCTTGTTTGGGGATGCTCCATAACAGCGATTCCAAACTCCAAAGAAATGGAGGTCACTAAACTGTACATAAGGATCCTTCTAGGCTACATTTTGACATAATTTCAAAATGTAATGTTATCTTTCTTTAGTCGTATTTTTATTTATTTTGTTAAGTACTTCCCAATTACATTTTCATCTGATTCCAGTACACTTGAGAGTGTTGCAGGTCATATGTGTGTCTGATACATCTGCTCTAGTGCACATTCTTGTCCAGTTTTTGATTGATCCAGATTCTCTCTGAGGTCTCTTCCAAAACTGACATTTTATGTTATAGTAATTTCTGTGTTCAAATTCCTCAAGAAATCCAGGGATCCCTCAGACTGACTGTCTTCACTCACATTCCCATCTTTTGATGTTGTGTTTGAAGAAAAGATGATTTTCCTCCTAAATGTAGGAGAGGATTCTTCAGCACAATAGGAGATTTTTGGTATCGCTCTCTTGGGCTTTTATCCAGGCACAGAGTGTAATGGACTCTAGGGAGCTTTCTCTGGGATGTTCAGTCTCAGACTCTCACTTTGTCTGTATCCAGTCTTGCATCATCTCTAGCTTCTGTCTCTAAGGAATTCTGTATTTGATAGATCCTGTCTGATTTGTTCTCTCAATTTCAAGGAGGTAGGTCAAGTTGTGGAAACTGAGGCACAGGGCAAAAAAGCACACTCAATATCAGGGAAGCAGAGAAAGGGCTATTTGCTTCTTCAGTTTCTCAGACAGAACTATAACCTCAAATTACACTTTTGTTATCTTCAATATTAAATGTTTCAATTCTTTGTTATAAGGCAAGTCTCTCAAGGAATGGGGGAAGGATACAGGGGGAAATTTAGATCATATAAAAATAAAAGATTAATATGTGCCAAGTTGTTGTTGTCCTTCATTTTGGAAGAGGACCAGTGACATCAGAAGGATGTCTTGACTTGGATGTTCTCTCTGACCTCATTCTCCAGATTAAGGTCCATCTCCCCCTCAGAGTCCTAGGGGTAACCCTGAGAGGTTAGAGTATGTCTTTTCCCTACTATCATCAGCTGAAGCCTCCATTCAAAGCATGTTACACTCACTGGCAGCTGCCAGTGACTAGCACCCCAGTTCCATTTAAGAACTTAACATCAATTAGCTTTCACAAAGAGATGCTTTGAAAATATAGCAAATGCAAACATTTTTTCTCTAACACTTTCAGAGTATACTTCCCCTTATCCCACCTCAGTCCCTTGAGAAAAGCGGATTAAGACTAAGCATAGTTTCTACATAGCACTGGTCCTATCCAATTCATGTTCCAATCACTTCCAGACTCAAGCTGCTGGGCCTTGTAGGAGGTCCTCAGGGAATTGATTCTGGGCTTGCTGCAAAACCTGGCATGAACTCACTCTTGGACTCCCTAATAGTTCACTCTTAAATCTTGGAAACTCACAGGGTCATAGACACCAATCCCTTCACCTAAAACTAAAGAACAAACATCTACAGAGGCAAAAACAAAACAAAACAAAAAACAACCCAAAGCCAGTATTCATAAAGCTTCATGTTGGCCTGAACTGGAGAGCGAGCAAGGCTTCTTTTACAGCTTTGTACCTTAACAAGAGAAAAAGTTCAACCAAGAGAGAGGTTGAAACCAACTAGGGCCTTTTGAAAGTGCCTCCAGTTCTGGTTTTGTGGCCCACCAAAGAGACTGCCGGTTCACTATGTGGTTAGCAGACCTGAACAAGTTACAGAATTCATGGTCCAAAGTCTCTCTGAGGATCTTCCACCATGTGCCATAAGGACTCAGAAGAAGGCTCCTAGCCTTTTCCACTGTATGAATTGTATCAGCTGAGCCTATGGATGCATTCTACTCATTAATTTAGACTTATTAAGACTGGGCTTCTTGGCCCACCCCCAGTAACATACATACTTATATATCCATATACACATATGTATATATGTAAATGCATATAAATATATATGTGTTCCCATTCTCTGGTGACAATATTATATGATATATATGTAAAATACATGTGTAACACTAATATATATATGTATATATTAATATTCCCATTCTCAGGGAGAAGTCTCTTCCTTAAATAGGATACTGGTATCTTAACTTTTTTAAAAAGCAGAGAATTTTGCAACTGTGGAATGCTAGAGTTAGAAAGTACCTTAGAGATCATCTAGTTCAACTTCAGGGCAGCTAGGTGGGACAGTGGTTAGAGTGTCAGACCTCAAGTAAGGAAGACCTGAGTTCAAATCCAACCTCAGACATTGTATGACCCTAGGCAGGTCACTTAACCCTACGTTTCTCAGTTTTCTCAAATGTAAAATGAGCTGCAGAAGGCAATGGCACACTACTTTTTGCCAAGAAAACCCCAAAAGAGGTAATGAAGAGTGAGACATGCCCGAAACCCTAAGAAGTTTATATTGCTGCAGAGGAAACCCAAATTCAGAAAACTCAAGTGATTTGCCTAAGTCAGGGGTGAGGAACCTGCGACCTTCAAGCCACATGTGGCTTTCTAGGTCCTTAAGTGCAACCTTTTGACTAATCCAAATTTCACAGAACAAATCCTTTTAATAAAATAAATAATAAAAAATTTAAAAAATATATTTAATAAATAAAAGGTCTGAAGGCCGCAGGCTCCCCACTCACCCCTGGCCTAACTAGTAGCAGAATTAGTGTACATTGGGAGCCAAAGGTAATGGGCAAATCCTCTTGAACTGATTTGGTAAGTTAATTGGGGGATGAAAGCAGAGAGAAAGATGTGAAGGCTAATAATACATATATAAATATATATATATGAAATTCAGATTTTTACTATTATTGCCTCTGGTTTTCTGATTCATTGCCCAGTCTTCAATCACAGTGTGCCTTCTCTGATCCTCCTTGCCCCAGGGTAGGAAGAGTCTGAGAGATCCTTTACACTATCTTTAGATTTGTCAATAGAGAAGCAGCATGGTGTAATGGATGGAGGACTGGCCTTAGTCATGGGCAATTAGTTGGAGCTATGGTGCATAAGCACTAGGCCTGGAGCAGGAAGACTCATCTTTATGAGTTCAAATCTGGTCTCAGACACTTACTAGCTGTGTGACTCTGGACAAGTCATTCCATCCTGTTTGCCTCAGTTTCTTCAATCTGTCAAATGAGCCAGAGAAGGAAATGGAAATCTACTCTAGCATAATCTCTGCCAAGAAAACCCCAAATGGGGTCATAAGAGAGTTGGACAGACTAAAATGACTGAACAATAGCAACTTACAGAACTCAACAGCAACAATAACTTACAATCATTACGATCTGAGCTTAAGTCCTTTCTCTGCCACAGGTACTGGTACCATTAGCAAGTCACTTAAGCTCTTGGTGCCCCAGGCAAAGCCATGAGACTGTAAGTTACAGATGAGTTGCTTTTCTGTATCCTTGAAATGGATCTTACACACTGACAGTCCCCCACAACAGTGAAATCACAAGTCCACATCCAAAAAGAAGGTTTTTCAATGTGTCAGTAACAGATTGATATACTATCAATTACTTAAATTCATCATACTCTGGTTAAGCGTGACTACTAATTTTCCCATCTCAATGCAATTGCTCTGGTTACTTGGGCCAAAAGGTAAAGAATTTTAAAAAATATCTAGATGTTACTATTGCTAAAATGTTTCATCATCATCATCTTCATTATTGTCATTGTCATCATCACGATGCCTGGAATTCACAGAGCTTTAAGATTTACAAGTCACTTTCCATGCATTATCAGAAGGGCTATCCCATTATATTCAATTTTTTGCTGAGCCTAACGTAGTCATCATCCATGATCAGGGTAGATCATAGGATCACAGATCTGGAACTAGAAGAGACCTTAAAGGTCAAACTCCTCCTTTCCCAGATGAGATGTAGAGGGGTTATGTAACTGGCTCAAAGATCCAACACTAGCAAGCGACAGAATTGGTATAATTTTATTTGGTCAATCTTACCTTTACCAAGTTCATGCAAGGCCTTTTTCTAGGGCAATTCTTGTGTTCACAGTCAAGATCAAATTTCTCTCTGGCTGTTGAGAAGTTGTAAGTACGGAGAGACACCATGGTTTGTGGGGAAAGCACTATACTTGGGTTCAGGTAAAACCTGGGATCAAAGCCTGCTCCTGAAACGGTGACTATGAGACCAAGAGAAAAAAATCTTTTAACTGCCACCAGCCTCAGTTTCCTTATCTGAAAATAGAGATAATATCTCCATTTCTCTCACATTCTCTCTATCTCTATATTCCCTCCTATCTTTATTATCCTTCATAAGATTATTGAAATAGGTACTCTAATGCAATACTGGTGATACTGCACATTGGTCCAACCATTCTGGAAAGCAACTTGGAACTGTGCTTCAAAAACTACTAAAACATTTGACCCAGCTAGACCACTACTAGGTCTATTTGTCTATTTATTTGTGACTCCATTTGGTGTTTTCTTGTAGTGGTTTGCCCTTCCCTTCTCCAGCTCATTTTACGGATGATGAACTGAGGCAGAGTGAAGTGACTTGCCCAGGGTCACACAGCTAGTAAGTATCTGAGACCAGATTTGTACTCTGCAAGATGAGTCTTCCTGACTCTCATCTCATCTGGCACTCTCTCCACTGAACCACCTAGCTGAAAAGAAATCAAAGAGGAAAAGGATCTATGTATACAAAAATATTTTTAGCAACTTTTTCAAAGTAGGCCCAACCTGGAAATTAAGGGGCTCTTGCCTTTCGGGGAATGGCTAAGCAAAGGATGATATTTGAATGTAAAGGAATACTATTACACTGTAAGAAACAATGAAGCAGAAAGTTTCAGGAAATTGGAAAGACCACCTTGAAGTAATGCAGAATTAGGTAAATGATCAGAAGTAGGAGACAATTCATACAGTGATAAAAACATTATAGAGAAAAATAACTTTGAAAGACTTTAGAGTTCTAATCAGCACAACAATAAACCCCAACTTCAAAAGAATGAGTATGAAAAAAGCCACTTGACTAGACCTGTGAAGAACTATAGAGAAGATCAGAGAGACATACATATTCAGACTCAGCCAATGTGGGAATTTGTTTGGCCAGACTTTGTATCAAGGGTTTATTTGTCTCTTCCCTCCTTCCCCCAACTTTTTTTTCTTTTTGGTTCTGTGGTGGTGGAAACACTGGGAGACAGATTAATTTTTTAAAAAACAACAAAAAAGGATATTCATACTATGATATGCCACATTGATTTCAATATAATTTATTGCAATGGAGTGGCATGACTCAGAATTAAAACTCAGGCAATAGAATGAACCATATTGCCAAAACAGAATGGTGAAAATACACATCATCATTTTTCTACTAAAGAAAAAAAGGTATTTCAATGCAGTGTCTTCATGGGAATGAATAGGGAGTATTTATTGAAAAAAATGAAAATTCACAGAATTTAAAATGGATACTAATTGTATTCTTAAATCATTGTATTGTTAGGATATAGGCTATGTAATAAAATGAAATAAATAGAAAAAAGCAAAATAAAAGATCAATTTGTAGTCGTCCTGAACTAGAGGGTGTTCCTAAATTTTCTTTATTTTGTTCTGCGTATTTGGAACCATGCCAGAAATTTCTTGGGGATATAGTGGAACGGTAATACTACCTAGCATTCCCTTAAGGGCAATAGTGGGAAAAGTAAGTTAATTACTCTCTGACAGTCACTTAACCTCTGACTTCCTCAGTCTCTTCATCTGTAAGATGGAGACAGCACCTACCTATCATGGTTGTTGCGAGGATCAAATAGATAATATTTATAAAGTAAACCTTAAACCACTATATAAATTCTAGTGATTATTATTAACATGTACTTTTAAGAGTACAGCCAGGTGGCAAAGTGGATAGAATCCTGGGTCTGGAGTCAAGAAGACATCTTCCTGAGTTCAAGTCTGGCCTGATATATTTACTAGCTATGAGACCCTGGACATGGCATTTTACCCTGTTTGCCTCAGTTTCCTCATCTGTAAAATGAGCTGGAGAAGGAAATGGCAAACCATTCTATTATGTTTGCCAAGAAAATCTCAAAATAGGTTCATGAAGAGTGGGATATGACTGAAAAACAACTGAACAACATTTTTAAGAGTATCTTTTTTGGAAGAGCCACATCAAAAATCAGCTAAAATAGCAGATAAATGGATTTGGCAATACATGTATTCTATGGTTGTTATTGCTTTTTTAAAAATGAAATTATCTCTTTAAAAAATCTGTCTTTTTGTACTCAGAAACTCATACAAAGTGGCAGGAGAAATGGAGTTAAAATCAGAAAGCGCTGGATTCCTGTCTGGTTTTCTCCATTTACTAGTTGTGTGACCTTGGATAAATCACTTAACTTCTCTAACTCTGTTTTCTCATCTGTAAAATGGGGATAGTAATAGTGGTACTCCTTTTCTCATAGGGTTGTTTTCATTGCATTCTGGCCCATCTCCAGTTATCTTGATGAATATCTGGTCACTGGATCCAGATGACTCAGGAGGAGAAAGTGAGGCTGCTGACATTTCACAGCCCTCCCTCCCTCAAAACAAAATCAAGTGCAAGTCATGTCATCATTTCTCTGATGTCATGGTCTTCTTCGAAAACAAAGGACAAACACAACAACCTGTGATGAGTACAGAGCATTGTAGGCTAACATGAGGTGCTTATAAACACAAATTCTCATCATTGTTCTTACTCAAGAGATCTTACTCAAAGGATGTCACACTTGTGCCTGCTCTTTTTCCTATACATTTTGCTGAATATTGTTAATGTGTTTTAACTCTTTATTTTATTGACCCATTCCTTGAACATACTTCAGTTTGTGACCTACTCCTGGCTTAGCACCTTTTCTGTCCTGGCAGAGTCAGGCATCAGGGACCCTCAGATTTAAGAAAAACTAGAACTCAGTGAGCTATTCTGAAGGTACTGACTGTTCTGCTTCTGGGAGTACTCAGTAGATCTGGGTCTTCTTCTTTTCTTTAAAGGGTTAATTTAATTTATTTTTCCTTGACCATAGCAGTTTGGGAGGTTGTAGGGGAGCTCCCACCTAGTCACTCTTCTCAAAGGAGTTTTTGGGTTTTTTTTTGATAGGCAATAGGGTTAAATGATTTGTACTGGGTCACATGGATGGTAAGTGTCAAGGGTCTGAGACAGATTTGAACTCAGGTCCTCCTGACTCCAGGGCCAGGTGCTCAATCCACTGTGCCACCTAAATTCCCTGAAATCTGGTCCTTCTTGAGCTCTTTTGGACTTTGGAGTTTTGGTCTGGAGCTGAATGAACACTTACCCCCCATATTAGCCCCACCTTCCACATCCCACTTCCCATACTACCAGGACAGCTATGGACTTTCCTGACTGGGTCATATGTCCAGAAAGGAACAGTCTTGTGACCTAAGTCCTCAAAAAACTCTCACCATCCTGGGAAGTTGACCAGCACACTTTGGTACAGTGACCTCACTCAGAGGAGCAGTCCCAGACCCTTTCTTTTTCCTCCAAGTCAGGGAGTAATTATGATTATTGTGAGGGACTGTACTCTGTATAGAGCATGCGTATTTGGCAGTCAAGAACCCAAGTACATCCTCTTTCTGGAGGAGAACCACAAGGCAGATACTTACGCAAGATCTTGGACTGTACCTACCACAAAGGAGGAAATGTCTTGGCTTCAACTTCCAGCTTGGGTCCCAGAGAAAAAATTCTGTACGTGAAAAAAAATAATTTACTCTTTCCCAGAGTAATTTCTTAATTTCTGAGGGGTAGGACAGGTGGGAGGGAGAAGTTAAAGTTTAGACCCAGGATAGTTTTTCCAGTGCATGCCCACGTATGTGTGTGCACATGTTTGGGGCAAGGAATGCCCTTAAGGAAAGGATGGGCTTGGGGAGACGAGTAGTAACAATGATCCAAATGATCAGAAAATTCTTCCTGGTGACCTCCTTAGCATGAGGTTACTTGGTCACACCTGCTTTAGGAAAGCCATCTTCTCCTTTTCATAAGTCAACTAGTTCATTCCCCTGCCTCAGGACAACAAGCCCCTGATAAATCAGAATTATAAACAATAATAGCTCATATCTCATCATAATAGAACAACAAAATTTGCAAGGCTCAGTCAATGATCCATTTATCCAAGAACATCTGAAGCAAAATCATAAAATTCCAGAGTGTCAAAAAGATGCTAATGGTCCCATGGAGCTGAAAGAGAACTATAATATTAATATTAACAGTAACAATACTAGACATTTATATAGCACTCTAAGGTTTATACATATTTTCTCATTTCATCCTCACAACAGCCCTGGAAGGTAAATACTATTATTACTACTACCTACTACTATTACTACCACCATTGCTACTCTCATTTTACAGATAAGGAAATTGAGGCAGATAGAAGGTAAATTATTTGCTAGTCATTTACATATATCTACAGCTAGTTGGTTGTTGTCCTTCATTCTCGAAGAGGACAAAAATGATATCACCATGATAAAGTGAAGTTTCAGCGTATCTGACTGTGACTGATCAGACCAACATGAGCTCAGAATGTTCTACTGCAGATTGAGTACAGAGAGTTTGTGTGGACATTTGGGGTGGATACTCTAAATTTGCACATCCTTTGTGCTATTTCAATTCTTCTTTGCTTATATAGCACAGCAACTTCTCTGAGGTGGGCACACCATGCTGAGTGGTCCTGTGCTAGTGTCTCCCATGTCACACAATCAAATCCGAAGTTCTTGAGAGAGACCTTGAGAGTGTCTTTGTATCGTTTCTTCTGGCCACCATGTGATCTCTTGCCTCATTCAAGTTTTCCATAAGATAGTCTTTTTGGCAAGTATATATTTTGCATTTGAACGAGGTGGCCATCCCATCAGAGTTGCGCTGTCTGAAGCATAATTTGAATGCTTGGCACTTTAGTTCAAGCAAGGACTTCAATGTCTGGTACCTTATCCTGTCAGGTGATCCTCAGAATCTTCCTAAGACAGTTCAAATGGAAGCAATTCAGTTTCCTGGCATGGCACTGGTAGACTGTTCATGTACTGAAAAGGTATATATACATCTGCAGCTAGTAATCAAAAAGGATAAATAGCTCATGAAACCAGTGTTAATTTTGGAATCAGGTCCAGCTAATGATGCTTCAAAGACCTGAGATCTCTTGGATATGGGTACTCCTTCCAACAAAGGTCCCATCTCATCCATGCCTGCCCTTTTTGTTTATGCTTTCCTCCATAGTAAGCTCCTCCAATAGCATGTAAACACCTGGAGCAGAAACATTGCCTAGACCAATGCCTAGCACAGGCTTGTTGAAGTAGGTTGAATTAGACGGTTCTAGTCAATCTGAGTGCTCCCTGCTGGTCACAATCCACTTGTCCCTCTCATCCTAGAGGACTCTTGTCCCATTCTAGTATAATTCCTACAGAAGGAATCCATGAAACATACTAGGAACCTTTCTCTAGATATGTTGACCTTGCTAGCTGACCTCTAGTTAGTTATCACTCTCTCACTGCATGATGGGGCCATCTTGTCCAGTCATATAATTTCTCTGATGACCAACTTCTTATTCACATTCTATTCTATTTTTATTCATCTTCTTGTGCACATTGGTAATGCATCACAGCCTGGTCACACATACTCTGATTCTCTCTATTATCGTTAACTTTAATCCTTCAGAGACTATGGCATTCTATGACTCATTGATGTCTAGCATCAATCCTATTCCTCAAATCAATTCAATTTAGCACACATTGAGTGAATGTCTACTCTGTACAGAGCTCTGTGCTAAGTGCCAGGAGGGATACAAAAATGAATAAGACTCCCTCCCTCAAGAAACTTAGAATCTATTGAAAAGAATATGATAAATACTCAAATAACTACAATACAACATGGAACATGATAAGTACATGAGAGATACAAAGAACTTGTGAGGATCCCAAGGAATGAAAGATTATTTGTTTCTGTCTCACCCAGCTTCTACCTCCTCCCTGCTATTCCCATACCTCAGATTGGAAGCTAGTTAGAGTTAGTGTTCATTTAGGCAGCTGTCCCCATCCTATCCACTGACCATACCCAGACCAGGAAATTAGGGGGCAAGGGGTACTGATGGCAGCGACAGTTCATACACCTGGAACTATGCCACTGATGACCCTCTGGTCTTGTTCCCTACTGAATGGCAGCATCTTTTCTCCAACTCAGACCCAAAGTACACCAGCCCTCACAGCCTATCACAGTGCCTAAAACACATGTGAAGTAAGCAAAAGCATCAGAAGGGTGAGATTCAAACCTGGGTCTTCCTGATGAAAACTTTGACTCCATATTTGTTTTTTCACTGCCATCTCTTTCGAGAGTGTCAAGACACAAGACCACTCAGGTAGTTTCCAAATAGCAGAAACTCTAGCCCCCTCCCTGGAACACGCCTGTTTTTCCAGTGGCCCCACCTATAGGATCCCTAAGAGCTTAGTGCCTACTTTTCCCTGGGCCCTAACAAGAAGAGATCCTGACTCAGTGATTTAGGTTCTCAGTTGCAGATCTGTTAATGGCTTGCTATATAATTTTGGGCAAGTCATATAATTTTTCTAAGGCTCAGCTTCCCCATTTGGAAAGTGGGGAAATTTCTATCTGTCCATCTCTCAAAAAGTTATTGATGATGAAAATAGTACATGCAAAAGTGCTTCATATTATTCTTAATAAGAACTGGAGGAGTGCTTAGAGATTCCTAATATACTCAGAAAGTTCTTTGGTAGGAGAAGCATCGGCGAGTGGGAGGGGGTTTGGATTGGAAGTCAGAAGACCTTCATTTGAGACCTGACTCTGACACATGCTTAACTGTCTGACCTTGGACAGGCATCCTATAAATGTCAATTATTATATATTGTAACTCATCCTAAAGACCACATTGTACAAACCCCTTACCCTGTACTCCTTGGCCTTTGGCCAAAGCAATAAAATCCTGACTGGTATTTTGCCAGTAGGACAGAAAACTCCCCTCTTTCCTGGACCCTGATACTATCAGAAAGTGTTGGAAGTCGGACAACTTGGGTTCAAATCCTGGCTTGGCCCTTTATTCCCTGAGGGACCTTGGGAAAAAAATCACTTCACCTCCCTGGACCTTGGTTTCCTTCTCTGTAAAATGAGGGGGCCCAGGTCCCTTTCAGTTCTAGAACCATGATCTTATAACTAAGTTGAATCCCTCTTGGGATTCTAGACATGATTTCTTGAGGTATCCAAATAAGTCTGTGCATATACATTCATACGTGCATTGTGGGTGTGTTTGTCCTTCGTCCTCGAAGAGCACCATGACATCAAGGTGATGACATGACTTGCAGTTTACTTAGATATGAAGGAGGGAGGGCTGCATACATATAGATACAAATGTGTCTGTGTGTCTGTGTATACATGTATATATGCATGTACATAAGTATGTGTAGATACGCATGTGTACATGTGTATATGTGTGCATGTATTTAGATGTGTATATGTATATATTATGTAAACATGTACATGTACACGAGTATAGAAATATGTGTGGGTATGTGCATACATGTGCATGCACATGTATGTAAACACACATGTTATGTGTGCATGTGTATGTGTCTCGCTGTGTTATGCTATCCCTAGTACTATTAAGGACATTGATGCATACCTGCATGATTACATGGATGTATGCAGGCTTGTATACATAGATCAAGGTACCAAACAGTTTCTGTTTCTCAGGGTACACTTTTTCCTCTACTGTCTCTCTGTGGAGTGGCAGGGATGAGCCAGGGTTCAGGGGTTATTTTCCCGACTTCATGGGTAGGAAAACCAGGGCACAGGAGAGGTGAAGTGACTTTCCCAATTTCCAGTGTACATGAGCAGGGAGTAGAACCCAAGAGGCCCGCATTCCAGTGCTCCACTTACAAACAGGCCGTCATAGAGGGTTATGTCACGGATCCCAGCAGCACCACTCAAAGAAGGGCAAAGGAAGTGATTGCCCTCTACCTGGCAGAGTTGAGCTGAATTTGGAGTGGGCAGGGGGAGGGAGGATCAGACAGTAACCTGCCAACGAGATGTATATCTCTAGTGAGAAATCTCTGGGGGAGGAGAAGGTCCCCCTTCTTCTGTCAGGGAACACTGGAGGCAGAGTTCTAAACTCCCCGGAGAAGACTTCCCATAAAGCTGGCTCAGGTCTTCCAGAGGATCAGTCCTGTAAATTACAGTGCTCCATCCACCTTCCTGTCTAAAAACCACAAACCTTTCAGCCAGCTAGTCATAGGGGTGGGTAGCGCACAGTTACACCTTCTTTGCCACGTGCGCACACACACAAACACATGGACATAACATACACCCCGACAATGCCCTCAGACTCACAGACATGGAGCCGTATTTCTCACACAATTATAAAAAATACACAATTATGTATGTAGACCTACATAAAAGCATGCATACATTTCCAAAAAGCTTTAATATAGTGACATATAGAGATCTACAAGCCATAATACACATATAGGCACACAGCTAATGCAAGCACGCACACATATGCATGCAAACACAAAACCATGTATACAAACATATGCGATATAGCATAGACAGGCATATATAGAAATATATGATACAGCATACATGCCTATATAAACATAGATATAAGACCATGATATAAGATACAACCATGTATAAAAACACACAAAGATATGATACACACCAACGAGTACGTAAAAGCAGGAGCAGATATTCACACAGATATGTATGCAAACACCTGTGCAAACACAGACATATAACAAATGTACGCAAACACACAGACAGGTATACACCTGAACACACAGAACAAACTGCACAGACACACTGGAACTCCAACTCAACCCAGCATTATCATAGAGTTTCTGTAGATACTCGATAGCACACATGCCTGTGTATGTAGGTGACAGACGTGTGTGCACTCACACTCAACACACACCCGCACACGCACGCACACACAACCTAGACAACCTAAACGCGTATGCACACATGCCCACCCCCTCCAATCATGCACACATACTCCCTCACAAACATACACAAACTATTAAGCAGTTGGAGACAAAGACGTGTTGTCAATAGAAAAGAATCGTAATCAGTTCCCATTTATTAAGTGGCGGCCCTCCTGGTGCTTTTTGCATTTTCATAAAACAGACTGCAAGGCGGAGCCGTCCTTGGCCACCTTTTCTAATTAAAATAATTACAGCCTCCCGGCAGCAGTTTGGGATGGATTTATTCTCTTACCTCTTGAAATCCAAGGAAAAGGAATCTGGCAATCAGCCTGCGGAAGCTGCCCTCCTCTGTATCCCAAATGGGATTGAATTTCCTTTGCCCCTTATCTCCGAGGATGCCCAGCGGGGCTCCCGGCTCACTATGGGTTTCTACTTTTTCTCCATTAATTTGCTTTCTAAATGCACGCAGGAAGCCTCAGCCCCAGCGGAAAGACAACTGAGACTCCATGGGGACCAGTGGGGGGTGGGGCGGGGTTTGTATGGCAGTCTGGGCCTGCCCTGGCAGCCCTGGGCTTGGGGGTGGGGGACAAAACTTCTAGAATCTGTGGCTGTTCCTCCTCACACTTTGGTCTGCCCCTCCATGGAACAGGGAGAACATCGTCCCTGTCTCTGTCTCCAAAAACAAGGGATAAGAAGGGGTGAAAGGTATGTTAACGTACTAATGAGAAGATAATAACCTATATTTCCAAAGCTCTTTATGGTTTACAAGACACTTTTCTCATTACCATCCTAAGGAATGTAGTGTTGAGTATAAGGCCCATTTCACAGATGAGGAAACTGAGGTGCAGAGACTCGTTTACTGTAACCACAGGCATTCAAACTTAAGCTCCTGACTTAGAGTTCAGGATTCTGGAAAAGCCTTCATCCATGCCATTCCCCTAGCCTTGAGTGCCCAGTGGCAACTGGGCCTGTGTGATCAATCCCAGACCATCCTTCAAAACCTAGCCCCAAAGTCCTCAAGAAAGGTTTTCTTTGACTGACAGCTTCCAGCTCTAGTCATTCCGTTGAATTCAGCTTCCCCTTAGTCCTTATGTCAACTCTTGGTTATCAATGTGCTTTGGGGATGATTTGCAGTGAATGTCTTAATCTTAGGCAGCTTCTCCCCACCTGGATTGCTAGCTTATTTTCATATTAGCCTAAGGAATAGTGTTTGAAAGACAACTCCAGGGAGGACAGGTGGGAGGGGGAGGGGAAGACCCCTCTACCTGACACATCCCATCAGTAACTTCCTGGAACCCAAGCATCAAAGATGACATTCTTTTCACACTCTCCCTCCCTCCGCTATCCCCAGTTCCTTTCTCTTTTTTTCTTTCTTCTCTCCCCACTAAAGGGTCTTGACCCTTTCAGTTCCCCAAAGCTCTCAAGAAAGAATATTCCCCCATCAGGTCAGGCACATCTCCATTTCCCACCCCCACACCATGTCATTAGGCTGAATTTTTAGTCCATTCTCTCAAAAGGCCAAACAAGGCAGCTTCTAGGTCCATAGGCACATAACCCAAGCTCTTTTTTTTCTCTACATGCAGGGCCCAGATTGCACACTACCCCAACTCCAACACATACTCCATACCTACTACCCACTAACAGAGCCATGACCTAAAGTGATGGTTAGGAGAAAAGCCCCTCTGTTTTCTTCCTGGATGAGTCTTCCCTACCCCCAGTACTGGATATACAATATACTCCACACATAGCATTTACTCCTTGAAAGAGAGTCCTGGGTTTAGAGTGAGAAATAGATTGTTGGGGTAGGCAAGATGCAGGTCAGAAAGTAGGCAGAAGGACTGATGTGACCTTGGATTCAATACAAGTGTTGGTTACAGCCCCATGAATCTGAACACCTGAAAACTGCAAAGTGGGGCAGAGGGGAGAGGTATAGCCTTCAGGCATCTGGAAATTGGTTGAGGGGGGTGGTCACAGAACACCTGTGTACCCCACCCCATAATTCTCCTCCCAGCTGTCTAGCAGCTGTAGTTACCAAGCTAAAATTGAGTCTATCAGAAAGGAATCTCGAGGAGCAAGATCTGGTATTCCCCCCAAGGGGTAGCCTGACCCAGCACAGCAAAGAGGAGCAGAAAAAAATGGAGTGAGAAGGGGGAAACAATCCTTCCAGACACTCTCCAGCCTAGCTGATGGAATCTATATTGTGATGAGGATGGGATTTGGAAGATATGGTAAATGCCACTCAGATGGCAGAGATCTCTCTTTTGGGTAGCGTCAAAGACCCAGGGGTTCTTCTACCCAAAGCTTTGTACCTGGAGCTCCTTGCTTTGTTCTAGCTGACAGTTCTCTCCTCCAGAGTTTCCCCATTTTATTGGTGTGCTTTGAGAGAAGAAGCAAAGAGGCTTTGTAACTTACCAAAGAGACAATGTGACTTGTTTCGACGGTACGGTGAAGAGTGGAGTGCTGGACAGTCAAAATCCCATCTCAGTTCAAATCCCATCTCAGTTACTTCTTACCTGTACTACCTTGGGCAACTCATTTAATCTATGGCCTTCAGTTTACTCATCTGCAATGCAAGAGGGTGGAACAAGATAATCTTCTAAGGCTCTTTCTCTTGCTCAATCTTGGATTTCCTTAAAAGAACTGAGACATCCAGATCCCTCAAGTCACTTCTCATTCTACCCATCAGGGACCTCTCCTCTTCTGGGAGCTGCTTTTACAATTATGTTAAGGAGGTTCTGAGATGATGTTCTGTATCCCAGTGAAGAGAAATAGGATGCAGTGAAGTGCCTTTTGTGGGCTCATTGATCATGTCTTTTTGGTTCTGTTGGCTTTCCATTTACTTAAACTGTAATCCTTCCCTTATTTTCCTCCTTCCATCATTTAAAATCTCTCTCTCTTTCTCTCTTCTCTCTCTCTGTCTTTCCTCTCCCCCCCCTTCTCTCTTCTCTTTCTCTCTCCTGTTTTATAATAGCTGACATTTTTGCTTAACACTAGTTATTTCATTTGATCTTCATGACACCCCCGTGAAATGGGTGCTATTGCTATCTCCATTATATGGGTAGCCCAAAAGTCTTAGTGCCATTTTAATAGATAAAATTTAATAGATTGAAATTGTACAGGGAGACAGAGAAGTAAAGTAACCATGACCACAAAGTTTCTAAGGCAGATCTTCCTGACACTAAACCCAGGGTTCTAGCCTCAAATCGTGCTTCAAACACTCATCTTTCTACTATGGGTCTCAGCTTCTCCTGGTTGAAGAGGGATGAAGTTTGAATGGGATAAGAATCAGGGAAGAGAAAAATAAAATCCTCCAAGATCTCATCTCTATTAACCCACTCCTCTTGTTAACTATATAGTAAAAACAACTCAAAGGTGGGACCTAGGGGATTCCCCTTCCATTCCACGGTAGAGTGAAAGTGAAGCTTCTATGTTGGTGTTTTGGGAGCCATCCATGGCTGACCCAGACAGTTGCTCCCACTCCTGGGTTTGTGGGAGGCCTGCAGAGTCACCTTTTCCTCCTCCCTGGGACCCTAGGCCCCTAGGGTAGGGTTTCCCATTAAGGATGAGGGAAGCATAAGGACTCCTAGTCAGGTTTCTTACTTCACTCCCAGGGGCCAGGGTCCAAGGCACATGAGATCCTGCAGTTCCAGGGAATGAGTAACTAGTGGAAGCCCATCCAGCCAGGTATTCTTGAGAAACATAAAAAACTAGCAGAGCTGCCCAGGGAAGAAGATGGACTGGGAACATCTCTGATCCACTGGAGACTGTTGGTCTCTGGAAAAAGCAAGGCCTTTCCTAATAAGATTCTCTCAGGATAACTGATGCACACATGCCTTCTCTACTTAGATTTTTCTTATAGTGGACCCTGTCCAAGTTTAGGATCAGCATGAACATTTAAACTTATTCAAAGTACTTTCCTAACAACAGCCCTATGAGATAGGTAATAAATATGTAATTAAAATGAAATATATGTTCATTTTGCAGATGAGGAAACTGAGACTGAGAATCGAATCACCAACCCTTGGAGCTGGAAAGAACTTCAGAAGCCACTATTTCAAACTGTTTGGAAACAAGAATCTCCTCTATAACATACCTGACACGTTCTCATTCAACCTTTACTTAAAGACTTCAAGAGCAGAGTCCTCTCTTCCCCACTTTCTGACCCCCCTCTCCCCAGCCCAAAGGTAGCCCATTCTGATTTTAGACTGTTCTAATTGCCAATAAATTTGCCTTGACATTAAACCCTTATAATTTCTATTCATGCTCCTTTCTCTGCTGTCTCGGACCGAGCGGAACAAGTTCAATCAATCTTTCACAGGCCAGTCTTTCAAATACTTGAACATAGCTATTGCGTCCTTCCCAAATTCCTCTTCTCCAAGCTAAGAATCTTTGTGTATCAGGATGCTTAGATGACATAATCTCCAGGTTTTTCATCCTCCTGTTTACCCTCCTTTGGAAGCTTTCCAGGTTGCCAACATCCTTGACAAAATGCAGTGCCCAGAGCTTAATACAATACTCCAGATTTGGTCTGACCTGAGCAGAGGACAGAGAGTTTATCACTTCCCCAATCCTAGATATTACCTGTGATAGGAGTAACATCTGCTAGCACCCCTGCTGTGTAGGCTGGGATGGTTTTTCCTTAAAAGGCAGGGCAGCCATCTCAACATTGATTGATGTAGGGCAGATGTTCTTGATCTTGTGTGTGTGTGTGTGTGTGTGTGTGTGTGTGTGTGTGTGTGTGTGTGTGTGTGTGTGTGTGTGTGTGACAAACCCCTTCATCTCCCCCCAGGATGCACTCTGCTGGACTTTTTGTTTTTCATACCCCAGAAACCTCTTCATTTTTGAAGACCACTTCAGTCCTGGAACTCACACCTCAGAATTACTCCCTGCCTCTGGGACCCTTCCTTTTGATTGGAGAGGGGATGACTTTTCCTACAACCTTTATTTAAGGAGGGAGCCCAGGCCAACCAACTCTTCCTTTTGCACCAGGCTACACTCCTCTGGACCTCTCCTTCAGGCTGGGTACCTCCCCACTATACACTTGAAAGATTCCCCTTGCGTATTGTCTTTCCCCTTTAGAATGTAAGTTTCTTAGGTGCTTTCTTTTTGCTTGTATTTGTGTTTCTAGTGCTCAGCACTGTGTCTGATACATGGTAAGTGCTTAATAAATGTTTGTTGACTGACTAATAGTCTTTGGAAAGCTTGAGAACCCCTAGACTCAGAATAATATCTTCAAATGCATAAAATAAAATATGCAAGGTTATATAGGAAACAAAGTGTGTTGAAATGCAGTTGTCAAAATGAAAGCAACATTTACCCCCGATTAAGAACCCTTAGTCTAGGAGATGGTCCTCCAGTCAGTTACTGACCAGTTGTTCCTGGTTGCCTAAGATATAAAAAGTCCAGCCTAGGAGGAATCGGAGCCTCTCAGACCAGGTGGATATCCTACTGCCATGAGAGTCAACACATTCTTCCGACCAGAAGACTTTCTGCATGAGAACAAGCAGGGGGTGGAAAGAATGGGGGGAGATCTTGGGGGGTGGCCCTCTGTCTACCTGAACTAGTATTGTATTTTTACTAAATATCCCTTCTATGTTGCTGTTAAATAAATTTCATTTTTGTTCAACGTTAAATGGTCTACAAGTGTCTTGTTTCGTTCCACTTCTGAGCTTGAACTACCAAACCAAAGTCAGACCAGACCCCCCACATCATGCCTCTCCATACGCCTTAAAATATAACAAGGATTTTTTTGGCTTCCATATTCTACACTATTAACTCATATTATGTTTGCAGTCCACCAAAACTCAATCTTTTTAAAACAAATGTCTCCCCCATCTTGTATTTGTAAAGCTGTTTCTTGGAACCCAACTATAAGACTTAGCCTACTGAATTTAATCTGATAAGATGTAATTTGGTATCCTACCCCATTAAGATCTTTTTGATTCCTCATTCTGCCGTTCAATATGTTAGCTACCCCTCCTAGTTCTGTGTAATCTTCAGTTTGGTAAGCCAAAATCTATGCCTTTATTCAAGTTATTAATTAAAAATATTAAAATGAGGGGACAGGTGACTGAGGCAGCAGGAAGGGATAGGCCTAAGATCTGCTGGATACCCAAGGGAAGGAGGAGGGGCGCTCTTCTTTTCCCTCTTTCCTTCCTTCCTTCTTCCCTTCTTCCTTTCTTCCCTCCCTTCT
Organism: Notamacropus eugenii; assembly: GCF_028372415.1. NCBI lineage: Eukaryota > Metazoa > Chordata > Mammalia > Diprotodontia > Macropodidae > Notamacropus > Notamacropus eugenii. The sequence continues at coordinate 324,913,055 of NC_092873.1, read as the reverse complement.
GCCTTCCTTTCCTTCCTTCTTTTCTTCCTCCTCCCTTTTTTCCTTCCTTCCTTCCTCCTTTCCTTCTTCTCTTGCTCCCTTCCTTCTTCCCATCTTTCTTTCCTCCCTCCCTCTCTTTCTTTCTTCCTTCCCCCTTTCTTTCTTCCTTCTTTCCTTCCTTCCTTCCTTTCTCCCTCTCTTCCTCCATCCCTTCTTGCCTTCCTTCTCTGTGTCCATCATGAGCTCCTTATGGACATGAACTTAGCAGAGGAAAGGGACATGGACATGAACGTGGCCTCTTGCTACTCCTGCTGCACCTGGAGAAGCTTAACTATGGCACAGGACTTCCCTTGTCTGCTAAGATCAGATTCCTGCCATCTTCATGATACCGTTTTCAAATAAAGAGTTTTGAGGCAGGAGATCTGTAAAGTTGGGAGACTTAATTGACCCCCAACTACAGATCAGAATGGAAAGAATTTGACCTCTTGAATCTCTCCCTCTTTGGAATACAAGTTCAAAACTCTGACATGGGTTCCACCTGATCAGCCCTACTACCCTATGATGTCTGCTTCCATTCAGGTGATGTTTAGTCTACTATTCCCCCTACCCCTCTTCCCACATCCTCAGTACCAAGTCAGTTTAGAAAAAGACTGGATTTTTCTACACCTTTATGAATACAGGACACATCCTATGACCTGCCCGCATAGCACCTCCCATCCCCTAGAGCCCTCACCAGATCCCCTCAATTCCCATGAGGTCTGTTTCAAAGCAGTTAGCAACTAGACTTGTTCACCACCACTAATATCCCTTCCCTCCCCTGCCACCAAGTGAAGATGGAGGATGACTAGCTTCCTAGATCCCTCCCTATGTTGAATGCAGGACAGACACTTTTATTTGAGGTCTGCCTTTGCTGCCACCATCAGATTCCTGCTATGCTCATGATATCTCCTTCAAATCAGGAAAGATAAAAAAATTAAAAAAACAATTAGGGAAGACAATGACTTCCTGGATCCCTCCCTTTCATGAACACAAGAATCCCTTCCTTGATAGCCCTCACTAGATCCCTACATTTCTCCTGATGTCTGCTTCCACTCAGGCGATGTTTAATCTGATATATACTCTCTTTTCCCTTTCCCTCAGTCAGTGCCAGGTCAGGATGGAGAGAATAGCCTAATGAGTCTGTCCTTCCACTGAGAGAGGTAGGACAAAGGCCAGAGAGACCTCCTTCAGACAATTTTGGGGGTGCTGAAAGGACCACCCTGGAAATAAGAGGTAACTATCCTTCTGACACACAGCCACACAATGGGCCTTCTCTATCAATGCCCCTTCTCAAGTATTTCCACAGAACTGGTGTCTGGACTGTCCCTCACTCCCTGCCCCTTGCATCGTTGACTGTGGTCTGGGCCCCAGAACTCATGAAAAGGACATGTCCCTTGATCTTTAGTGACAAGTAAGAGAAGTTTCTGACTCTCCCTTCCTTGGTTGTCCTCAAAATGCGGAAGCCTCAGTGCTGGTTCATTAGAGACATTTTGGATTAGGCAGATGCTGACTCCTGGTCTCTGGAGATAGAGCAGATCCTGAGGGAACAGGCTGGAGATTCATGTAGGAAGTGGGACACTTATGGAAATACTCATGCCACTGGGATCCATATGAGGAAGGACACTTATGAAGAATTTATGAAAATGGACCAATGAAGTATTCTTGCAAGCTAACATTTAGATAGCACTTACTAGTATGCACCTAATAAATGTTTATTGATTATTGTGTGCCAGAAACTGTGCTAAGTGCTTTACAATTATTATTTAATTTTATTCTCACAACAACCGTGAGAGGAAGATGCTATTATTTTCTCCATTTTACAGATGAGAAACTAAGACAAAAAGAGGCTAAGGGACTTGCTGAAGGTCACAGAGCTAATAAATGTCTGAGGCCAGATTTGAACTCAGGGCTTGCTGACTCCAGGGCCTACATTCTGTGATCTGCACAACCTCATCAGCATTAGACAAAGTGCATATCCCAGGAGAATTCCACTGAAGACCTCCTTCCAAATTCACAACGAAGTATTAATTACTAATCTTTGTGTGAGTCTTTTCAACTTGGTTCAGGTCCATCTAACTACATTACTACAACAGCAACGTTACTATCTAATCTCCTCCTCTCTCTTTCCCCCAAAGAACAGAATATGAGATTCTGCTAAAATCTAGGTGAATTACATCCATAACTTTCCCCTCATCCACCAGTCTTTTTTTTAAACTTTATTTATTTTTCTTGTTTGTTTTATTGTTTTGGTCTGTAGTTTCCTTCTCAACATAGCTAATATGGAAATATGTTTTGCATGACTGCATATATATGTAGTCTATATCTAATTTTTTGCCTTCTCAAGGAAGGGAGAAGGCAGGAAGGGAGAGTTTGGTACTCAAAACAATTTAAATTAATGTTAAAAATGTAATTGGAAAAAGTAAAAAAGTTTTTAAATTAAAAAAAAATAAATCAGAGTTTGAGCTCATCCTTGAAGGAGACCAGGGATTTTTAAAAGTGAAAATGAGGAGGGAAAGCATTCTAAGAAAGGGGCAGCCCTTTCAAAAGCACAGAGATGGAAGATGAAGCCAGATATTTGAGAAAAACAAGTAGACCAGTATGACTGGACCTTAGAGTACATGGAGGGAAGTCATTTGTAAGGAGAATGAAAAGGGTAGCAAAGGGCCATGTCTCAAAAAACTTCAAATATCAGACAAAGGAGATCCTGTTAGATCTAGAGGTGATAGGGACCCCCTGGAGTTTATTGACTGAGAGAAGGGGGATGGTATGGTCAGAACTGTATTACACTTTGGTTGTTATGTGGAAAATTTATTAGAATAGAAAGAGACTTGAGGGTGAAAGGCCAATTCAAAGGCTACTTATTGCAATATTCCAGGTAAGAGGCAGTAAGGGTGGTTGTTGTAGTAGAAAAAGGGTGACAGAAATGACAAAATCAGGCAAGACCCTTGATTAGATATGTGGTATCAGGGAGAGTGAATAGTGAAGGATGACCCTAAGGTTGTGAGCCTGGGGAAACTAGAAGTGATAAGGACAATGGCAGGGAAGTTAAGAAGAGGGGTGGGTTTAGGGGAAAAGATAATGAATGAAGTTTGAGATATGATGTGTTGGAGATGACTGGTAGACATCCAGTTTTGAAATGTTCAATAGGTAGTTGGTGATGTGGGATTGGAACTCAGGAAAGAGACTTTGTTAGAGTCTTTTTTTTTCACTTGTGTCTGACCCCATTTGATGTCTTCTTGGCAAAAATTCTGGAGTGGTTTGCTATTTCCTCCTCCAGATCATTTTACAGATGAGGAAATCAAGGCAGAGTAAAGTGACTTGCCCAGGGTCACACAGCTAATAAGTGTCTAAGGCTAGATTGGAACTCAGGTCTTCCTGACTCCAGGCTCAGTGTTCTATCCACTGTACCTCCTAACTTCTCAGGAAAGAGATTAGGGCTGGATTTATGGATCTGATGATGTTTAACATAAAGATGATAATTGAAGCCAGAGGAGTGGATGAAATCACCAAGTTGGAGAGTTTAAAGAGAAAAAGTAGAGGGTCCAGAACAGAACCTTTGGTGTGACATGGATGAAGATCCAGCAGAAAAGAGAGAAAATGAACAGTCAGATGCTAGGAAGAGAACCAAGAGAGAGTGGTGTCATGAAAGCCGCAGAATGAAGGGAGAATCCAGGAGAAAGTAGTCAACAGAGTCAAACACTGCTGAAAGTTCAAGAAGGCCATAGATTAAGGGAAAGGCCTAGATTTGGTAATTAAGTGTAACTTTGTGGAGAGCAATTTTACTTGAATGATGAGATCAGAAGTCAGAAAGCAAAGAAGAGAGAGAGAGAGAAGACTTCTCTCAGGACATTGAATATAAACTTTCACTGAAACCTTGGAAACCCATTCTCCCCAAATTCAAGGCACGTGTAACAGACCATGCCTGGATTTCTTCTTCTCTATCAAAATTTAAGATGGTCAAGTGATGGAGTAACCTGTCTCCTCCTAACTCGGATCCATGCTTCTCATTATTCCCACCTAGTAGAGTGACTTGCCTATTATAGTCACATAACTAGTAAGAGGAAAATCTGAGACCTGAACCCTGGATTCCTGATTTAAAGACCTTGGCACTTTCCATATTTCACCTTCTTCCCCTGTCCTCTACCAGCCACAGAGCTCCACCAGGGCCCCTGAAGATATTGGTCCGTGGTCCTAGAGTTATAGACCCTAGGAGCCAGAAGAGAAATGTAGATACTGTCTAGGTCAACTTCCTTATTTTAAAGATTAGGAACTGAATCCCAGGGAGAGGCAATGTGACTTAGACAAAGTCATACAGCAAGGTAGTGTCAGAGATAGAACTAGAACTAGACTCCCAGTCTAATACTAGTCTGTGGTGCCATCCAGACCCATGACCTATCCATGGCCAATGACTTCTCATTCCACCCCCACTCCCCACTCTCTTCTAAGAATAGATTTCCACTGGATCTGGCTTCAGTTGGAAGGAGTCATGCCCAACACTATGTAGCCATTTAAGTTCCAAATTCCAAAGTAGGGAAATTTCTCCCAGAGGAAACTGGGTACATCTGAAGGAGGTTGGGCCATCAGGTAGCTTCTAGAACTAGGGTTCTTAACTTGAAGTTTATGAATTTTTAAAATATACATGTATTTTGATAGCTGTTTTAATATAATTGATTTCCTTTGTAATCCTATATATTTTACTTTATGCACTTAAAAAATTATTCTGAGCCAAGGGGTCCATAGACTGCCAAAGGGAGATTAGGTCACAACTGTTTGCTTTGGTTTGTTCTTTTTCCAATCCCATCTCTCTCCACTGGAAAAATTGTGAAGTTTATTTTTCTCTTTGGGAGTACAGATTCAACTGCCCTATGAAGGCATCAGTCCATTCTCTCCTGGAAGTTTGAATCCTAGAGAATAGCCTAAGAACATCACCCCAAAAATGGATGATTAAAAAATAACATAGGATGAGAATGAGGGGTAGGTAATTGGTAGGTGAGTTTTTTCACAGGTTTCCTCTCAATGGCAAGAGAATCTGAGGAAGGTTTCCAGCATATTGAGAATCTAGGGTGAACTTACGGGCGGACATGATGGATAGACATGAATAGGTTGTGATTTGCATCAGTGGAGGGAATCAATCTACATGGAGGAAATCACAGATGCAATGGATAATTGAAGAGAACCTCTTGAGACCAAAGCATGTAGAGATAGTTGCAATAAGTAGATTGAGCTCTGACAGTGTGATATGGTGAAAGAAAAATACATTTCAACGGGACTGGGGAGGTAGAGTTGAGCTAATTAACTGAAAACATTTGAAAAATATAGTTCAAGAGAGTTGGGTCCTAGTGTTGGCTTGACTATTAACTAGTTGTGTCATGTTGAACAAGTCCCTTTATTGGGACTCAGTTTCCTCATCTGTAAAAAATGAATAGGTTGAACTAGAAGATCAATAAGATCAAATAGGTGATCTTCAGGATCAAACAGTCTATGGATTTTAATAGACTAAGCAACATTTTTGCAAAATGCCTCCTCAACCAATAATCAACCATTCCCAGAAACACTCTTATTTTAAGCAACCTGGGGTATCTCTTCCTTTGATACAACCCCAGACTTCAAAGGGGATAATCATTGTACCTGTGGGGAAAGGGAACTCCTGACGTGGCACACAATAAATACAATTTGGGTAAGAGATACTAGGAAGAACAAATACTGTTCTCAACCCCTCCCCCACCTAATTCTACTGCATACCCCAGAAATGTCTGCCCTTGCCCCTCTCCCCGAGGCTATCCTCTCTCTGCAAGAACAGTGACTTCCTCCAAACCCATCTCTTTTTTTTCTCCCTTCTGATTTCTTGTGGATCTAATTCTTTCATTCCCTTTAGACCTTTGCTAGCCAGTCAGAGACATGTGGAGAGAGAAAGGCAGGGACCATGACAACCAACCTTTTATTGGGCTCTGCCAATGACAAGAGAAAGACACAGAAAAGGGGCTCGACTCTGGGTCCTTGGGAAGGAGAGGGGAGGGATAACTTCCCTCCACAGGAAAAGCCATAATCTCTGGCCACTGTCACCTCCTCTCCCATCCCAGATTATGTCTGCCATCAACCCTCCTCCTCCCAACCCCCACACCACCTCCTTTCCTCTCCCTTTCCTCCCAGTGCTGCTACACTCACACTTCCTTTTCATGGGCTTCTCAGCATTGCCAATCCCTATCTAAATGTAGACCAGGCCAGGTGGTGTTGCTATGAAAGGGTTAATAGCAGCCCCCCCCCCCCACCCGTTTTAGGAACAACCTGAGGGAAGGAAGCAATGGGGATGGCACCCCCTAACGGAGAAAAAACTGCATTGACACTCAAATGCCTTAATTCCCTCTCAAATTTCCTTTTGCTTACCCCTTCGCATTTAGAATGATGGAATGAAACCTAAGGAAACTCAGGCTTAAATCAGAATGTTACAGCTGAAAGGAAGGATAGGCTTCATCTATTTCGATTCTCTTAGGAGGATTCAGACACAGAAAGGTGAAGGTATTTGCTCATAGTTATAGTTAGGGTCAGAGATGAGGCCTAGTCTGGATTCCCAATTCACTGGTATAAGCTACACCATGGCAGTTTCCCTTTAAAAATAAAATAAAACCATTTCCCAACAGTTTAAATGGTTTTCAAACATTAGATTCCCTTGTGTTGTCTTGGGAAAATACATATTAGCCCCATAGAGACACCTCATTTTCATGTTTCCTGAACATACTAAGGACATGTTGCTCAAGCCCAACTTGTCGGGGGAAAGAAGTGGTAGAAGGGGCATGACGAGGGTGAGGACTGTCATCCTGAAGTGTCACTATTGATCAGCCTGCTTTGTAATTGTCCCTGGACTATTTTAAATTTGTTTGTTTTGGGTTCCCCAGCTTCAAAGTACAATTCTAAAAGTGTGTTCTATTACTTTTTTGAAAGCACCTCCTAACATACCAAGAGCAGGCCTCATTTCCCAGACAGGGAGGCTGAGAGGCTGGTGAAGCCTTGGCAAAGTTCGCCCAACAGGTGAATGGCAATGCCAGGATGGAAACCTTTAGTCCAGTGTCCTTGGCATCATGTAAAGGTTCCTTATGGCTCTAGAGTCTTTATATTAAAAATGCACTTTGAGCCTGAATTTATAGCTCAAGTAGTTTTCCACCACTGATAGGGTATTCCTCCTCACCTCAAAGCTGGACTTTTTCTTCCAACTCAGAAAGAACCATCTCATTGTCTGACCTCTTTGTGTCAAAATTGTCTTTCTGGAAGGAAAGACCCCATGTCTGTCAAAATATCCATAACAGCACATATTGTTAGAGCAAAGAACTAGGAAAAAACTGGGTGTCCATCATTTGGGGCAATGGATAAACACATTGTGGTATCTGAATAGAACACTGTTATTCTGTCAGATAGCAATAAACATTGATGAAGCATCTACAAGGTGCCAGAGCCTATGTTAAGTGCTGGGGATCCAAAGAAAGGCAAGAAACAAAAATCTCAGCCCTCAAGGAACTCCTAATCTAATGAGGAAGAGACAAGGAGCAAATAACTGCATTAAAACAAACTCCATACAGAATAAACAGGGGCAATCCACAGAGCGAAGACTCTGGAATTAAGGAGTTTGGGAAAGGCTTTGGGTAGAAAGGGAGGTTTTATCTGGAACTTGAAGGACCCAGGGAAGACAGGAGGCAGAAAGGAGGACGGAGAGCAAGAAATCCTAATGATTAGCATTTTAAAATTTGCAAAGTACTTCTGCTGTTGTTTAGTTATGTCCTACTCTTTATGACCTCATATAGGGCTTTCTTGGCAGAGGTGCTGGAGTGGTTTGCCATTTCCTTCTCCAGCAGATTAGGCAAATATAGGTTAAATGACTTGCCCATAGTCACACAGCTACGAAGTATTTGAGGCTAGATTTGAACTCAGGTCTTCCTGACTCCAGGTCTAGTGCTCTATCCACCAAACCATCTAGCTGGTATCTCATTTGAGCCTCATGACAACCCTATGAGATAGGTGCTATTATTAACCCTAGATCCCAGATGAGGAAACCAACGCTGAGGATGAGCCCAGAGTCCTCAGTTGTGAAGCAGTTTAGGGAGCATCTGAATTCTGATCTTCCTGTGGCTGTTAGTTACTTTATCCACCTTGTCACCTAGCTGCTGATTAAGGATAAGAATTTAGAGAAACTTGGGAAGAGCTATATAAATTGACACGCGATGAAGTAAATAGAACTGGGAAGAATGTACATATACAAATGGATGGGTTTAGGAACTGGACCTTTGATTTCATTGATATAAGGAATTCCAGGGTGATAAAACTCCCTCTGACAATGCAAGTCAGCAGCTTCTTTGCAATTTATAGTCCTGGGTTGTTGCCTGCAGAAATGATAGGTTAAATGACTTACCTGAGGTCACATAGCCAGTCAGTATATGTCAAGGCTAGACTTGAACCTCACTAAATCTTCCTGGCTTTGAGGCCAGCATTCTATCCACTTCCCATACTGATTCTTTATACACAATGACTACAGTAAAATAAACAAAACATAGCCCTGCTCTGATTAATTGTAATGATCGGTCTCAGAACAGATGATGAATCACTGTTTCTTTCTTCCAGTAGAGAGGTTAGGGGGTGGAGTGGAGGAACTCTGGGTGTGGAATGTGGTATATGCTGTCAGACTGGGTCATTGTATTGGTTAGTTTTGCCTAAATGTCTTTCTTTGTGATGAGGGAGGATTCTTTAGAAGGGGGTGTTAAGGGGAAATAGCTGTGGTATAAAAGCAAAAGGCATGAATAAAACTTTTTTTAATGGGCTGTCTACAACTGCTGCTCCTTAGCATCCCACACTGCTAAATGCTACGCCTCACCAACTAACTTTTTAATTTTTAAAAACTCCTTCAAAAAAATCTTTCCTCAGCTTGGTGCTCCTGAACTCCTGGAATGCAAGGAAGAAATCACAACAAGATATGTACCCACTTCAAGGTGCCCCACTTTGGCATCCTACCTGGAGGGATGGTGCTGTCATTTGCTCTTGGCAGATACCCAGTCTTGGGGAGCGCATTGCAATCAAGCACAACTTGAATGCTGCTGGACCATTTATGTACAGTCATGAAGCTAGGTCTAGGACCTCAGTTTCCCCATATGTAAAACTGGGCAATTCACCTAACCTCTTAGTCCTCAAGCAACTCTCTAAGATTACAATTTGCTGAGCAAATGTCACAATGCTTAAGTATCTGGAGTTTTCTCACTGGGAATTCCCTTCATCAGTGAAATTACATAAAACCCAACTAGCTAGATAATCTCTAAAAGATCTCTTCCAGCTCTAAAAACAATGAACAATAATAATCTTGCTTGCTTTACTTTCCTTTTCCTTTTCTTTCTTCCCTCTTCCTTTGTTTGTTTCCTTCCTTCCTTCCTTTCTCTTTCTTCCTTTCTTTCCTTCTTCCTTCCTTCCTTCCTTCCTTCCTTCCTTCCTTCCTTCCTTCCTTCCTTCCTTCCTTCCTTCCTTCCTTCCTTCCTTCCTTTATTTTCTTCTCAACCTCTCTCTTTTTTACTTTTTTGGGCTAATTTTTAGTAGTTTCTTTTGTTTCTGTATCACTTTCAGTTCTGAAAATATGCCCCTTCCCCCATTAGAGCCATACCTTGTAACAAAAAAAGAGAGAAACTAATGTGATGGAGGTGGGGAGTGGTAAGTAGCATTCTGCCCCCCCCTCCCCGTTCTTGCTAGAGAACACCCTATGAAGTGCTATGCCTTCACCCTTACACTTCCAGGGGACCTTGTGACTCAACATTCAAGGATTTATTTCTTTGGAATGATGTAGTAAATTCTAGTTGGTCCCTTGGTACCCCCATCAAAGATGAAATAGGAGACACATCAAAGTTTCTGCAGACAAGATTGGCCACTAAGTCAGGAGGAGTGGCTCAGTCAGTGGACTTTATTTAAAAGGAGTGGCTCCATCCTCAGACTTGCGTTCTCTTCCTATCTGCTGAGCAGTTCAAGTTTTTGGAGTCTCCTTTCTCCCACTCCTGCAGAAATATGGAACCACTCAAACATGGTAGCTAGAGCAGAGACTCAGCTGGGGGAGCTAAGCATGACTCTTGGACCCTTTGGTTACATTATTATGTTTCTTTTCCTGAGCAAACTATAGGTGATTGAACTTCAGTCCTGAAATGGAGCTGTCCAGCCTTGGAAGGAGCCCCTTCAGTGGGAGAGATTGAAAGTGACTGAGTCTCTGTCAGTGCTCATTGGCATCAGGATAAGTATTTGCATTGGAGGGTATGACCATCATCAGGAGAAGCCAGTCCCAGCCTGGCTTTCCAGAGACATTGAGGGAGACAGCGTAGAACTGAGGTGAAAGTGAAATGTTTAGTCCGCAGTCTTGTGAATTACTTCATGTTTGATGATGTAAGTAAGCCTCAATCTCCCACGAGAGTATAATAGTAGTACATGTTATTGTTTTCGTTCAGTCATTTTTCATTCATATCTGACTCTCCATGATTCCCTTTTTCTTGGCAAAGATACTGGAGTAGTTTACCATTTCCTTCTCCAGCTCATTTTACAGATGAGAAAACTGAGGTAAAGAGGTAAGTGACTGGTTCAGGGTCACACATTTAGTAAGTATCTGAGGCTAGATTTGAATTTAAGAAGATGAGTCTTCTTGCTTTCAGGCTAAGCATTTTATCCACTGCAACCTAACTGCCCTATACTTGTTTAAATTTTTGTTAAGGTACATTTGTGAGACTCTGATGTTAAACATTTCTTATAGATTCCTGTCCTATTCCTAATTTACAGTATATATGAGTCCCCCTTCCCTACTTTGGGGGAGTTACTGGATGTGAGCCAAGCCTAAGCTTGAAGTGATTCTCCTTGGGGTCTGGGGTTGGGGTGGGGATGGAGGGTTGAAGTATAAAGAGCCAAAGAGAGTTGAAGAAAGAGCCTCACTTCTCTTTTTGTAGAGGCTAGCAGTCTCTCTCAGTACTAAATCTCATCCAGGCCTAGAACTGAAAGGGATTCCCTAGTGGTGAGGGAGAGGGCAGTCACTGGGGCCAGAAGCAGTTTTACTGTCATTCTAACCAACATATTGACTGTATCTGATGTCATATGCCATATTCCACGTCCAGAGTCCTCTACTTCTGCAAAGAAGGCAAGTAGTTGCATTTTTCTTTGTTTCTTCTGGGTAAATCTGGGTAAAAATAATAATAACAATATGCTTATTGTTTTTAATGTTTTGATGAAGAGTGCTAGAGCTGGAGGCAGGAAGACCTGAGTTCAAATCTAGCTACAGGGATTTAGTATCTCTGCTACCCTGGACGAATCACTTAACTCTGTCTGCCTCAGTTTTCTCATCTATAAAATGGGGGTAATAATAACACCTCCTAGGGTTGTTGTGAGTATAAAATGAGATCATATTTGTAAAAGCGCTTTACAAATCTTGAAGCTCCATATAAATGTTAGCCATTATCAGCATTGTTATTGTCGACTCATCCATCCATTAAATTATAAAGGTAGGAACCACAGGTGGCATGAACTGATCAGGACACATGGGTTTCCTCAAATCCTTAGCAAGCATTTATCAAGCACTTACAATGTGCTAGGCATTGTACAAAGTACCAAGGATACAAATAGAAATAGCTCCGCCCTGAAGTAACTAGATTGGTTGTTGTCCTTCATTCTCAAAGAGGACAAAATGACATCACTATGATAAAGTCAAGTTTCAATGTGTCCGACTGTGGCTGATCAGACCAACATAAACTTGGAATGTTCTACCACAGATTGGGCACAAATAGTCCATGTGAACATTTGGGGTGGATACTCTAAATTTGTGCATCCTATGTTTCCTTTGTGCTGTCTCAATTCTGCTTTGCTCATAGAGCACAGCACCTTTTCTGATGTGGACATGCCATGCTGAGCAGTCCTGTGCCAGTGTCTCCCCTGTCACACAATCAGTTTCAAAGTTCTTAAGAGAGACCTTGAGAGTGTCCTTGTATCACCTCTTCTGACCACCACGTGATCACCTGCCCTATGAAGTTCTCCATAAAATAATCTTTTTGTAAGTGTATGTTTTGCATTTGAACAAATTCTAATAAAAGGCAATACATAAAAGGAAACTGCAGGAGAAAGAGATGATCCTTCCTCACCCAGTGGGAAAAGTATTAGAGTCTAAAAGTTCCATATCTGCCCCTCGCTACGTATGTGATCTTTAGCGAGCAATTTAACGTCTCTGAGCCTGTTTCCTCATGTGAAATGAGAGGCGCAGAGTACGTAGTTGATTTCTAAGGTCCCCTTCAGCTCCAAATTTGTGGTCCTGTGATTTTCTGTGTAAACTTTGGCAAGTTACTTATGTTCTCTAGGTCCCACTTTTAATCAATAAGCAAGTACTGCCTACTGTATGTTAGGTTGTAGAAGGGATTCAAGGGAAGTAGAAGACACCAGCCCCTGCCTTCAGTGGCTTTGCAGTTTAATCAGAGAGGCAAGAGTAACTGAGAGGAAATAATTAGAAAGAAATAAAGGGTAACATTCCAGAGAAAGAACTGATGGACTCTGAACACATATCGAAGCATATTATTTTCACTTTCTTTGGTTTATTTTCATGGCTTTTTTCCCCTTGTGTTGTTTCTTTTTTTCACAACATGACTAATACGGAAATATGTTTTACATGATTGCACATGTATAACCTATATCAGATTGTTTGCCATCTTGGGGAGAGAGGGAGAAAAATTTGGAACTCAAAATCTTGTAAAAATTAATATTGAAAATTATCTTTATATGTAATCAGAAAAATAAATGCTATGTACATTAAAACTAAATAAATACTTAAATCCTTAACCTCCTCAAAAAAAAAAGAAATATAGGGCAGTAAAAGATGAAGTACTACAGGGTATGGTATGGATCAATAAGTAAATATAAACTAAGGGAAGGGAGAAATTATCAGACATTATATCTGTCAGGAAAATCTTCAAGAATTGGAACTCAAGCTAGACTTTGAAGGACGGGGAAGATTTAGGATCAGAAGCTCAAAAGGGTCCTCATTTCCCAGATGAGGAAAGGAACCTAGAGAAGTGATTTGCCTGAGGTCACACAAGTAGAGGGTAGGAGGAGGAATCACACTTATAATAGCATACATTTATATAACTCTTCAAAGTTTGCAAAATGTTTTTCATACATGATCTCATTTGAACATCACTTGATGTTGTTGAGTTGTGTCCAACTCTTTGTGACTTCATTTGGGGTTTTCTTGGCAAAGATACTGGAGTGGTTTACCATTTCCTTCTCCAGCTCATTTTACAGATGAGGAAAACTGAGGCAAACTGGGTCAAGTGACTTACTCAGGGTCACACAATTAGGAAGTGTCTGAGGCCAGATTAGAACTCAGGAGTCTTCCTGACTCCAGTGTGCCACCTTGTTGCCCTATCACACAAGTCATACAAATAGGAATTTTCAGAATCAGGATTTAGAACCAAGTCCAGCGGCTTGAAATCCAAACCTTCATCCCAGTGTACCACTGCTGCCTGTAAAATGAAAAGGTTGATGGCTTCATCACTATATCACAGGAGGTTCTTAAGGTAAATGAGATTAAGTGCTCTGTCTCCACTGCTCTGAATCTCTCAGGAGAAATTTTGCAGGTAAATCCAGGTGGATTTATTGGGGTTTAAAGTTCATTATTTATTTATTTTCCATAGGCATTATTTATTTATTTATTATTTATTAAGGTGTATTAGGGATTTAATCCAGGTTGTCTCTGTCTCAGTCTCAAGATTCAGGTACCTCTTGTCTTCTGCCCATTTCCTGATGGCCCTGTGGTTCCATCACTACTAATTAGCCACTTTTCTCCCAGCCCCGGGTGGGGATGGGGGCCTAGAGACAAGATAAGAAATTTCACCATTTTGCTTCTTATTCAATGGGTTAATGGGGTAGAAGGGAAAGGTGACTGGTAGAAATAAGGTCTGAGGATTATCTGCAGATTTCTTATGGCTGGGCCATTTCTGTACCCCATTACCAAAAGTAATTGAAAGCTGGCTGCGTTATTGTGTGTGCCGGCCTTTTAGCGGACAGGAGACTTAAGACACCCTGTTAGCCACTCAGAATCAGGCCAAACTGTCACCTGTCATCAACTCATCTAAATAGATTGATATCTCCTCCTTTATTATCTTTGTCTGTTTCTTACCTATCTGGAAACCTATCTATAAGCAGACCTTTGCACAGCTACTCTCTCCATGCCTGTCTCCACAGCTGCCTGGATGGGAGCTCCCCTTCGTTTTCCTTCCCAAATCCCCCAAATTTCCTTATTCCCAAATCCACACTTTTCAGCCAAGAGACTACAGCATATATTCCTTGACCACAGAACTCACGTACAAGCCTATTATAATAATTGCAATGGAACTGCCCCTGTTTCCCATCTGGCAGCCCAAAAGTCTCACTTCTCTATAACCCAACAATAACAGCATCAACTTGGATGATGTGGCAGGCAGACTGGGTGACTCATTTTTCTCAGGAGACCCGACAATTACATGGTGCCCTGGGAAATCCCGGGAAAAAATAGTAAAAAGATTCATCTTCCTGATCAGAGTCTTTTTTTTAAAATAATTTTTCATTGATGGTCATTTATTTTTATAACCTTCATTTTCTGTTGGGCCTGGAGTCAGAAAGACCTGAGTTCAAATGTATCCTCAGGCACTTTCTAGCTGTGTGACCCTGGGCAAGTCACTTAACTTCTGCCTGCCTGTTTTCTCTACTGTAAAATGGGGATAATAATAACACCTACCTCCCAGGACTGTTGTGAGGGTAAAATAAGAGAATATTCATAAAGCTCTTAGCATGGTACCTGGCACAGAAAGGAAATGCCTATTTCTGTCCTTCCTACAAGAATTCTCCTCTTTCTTTCTCCCAAAAAACCATCCTTATCATAAAGGGTAAAATATAGATGAAGAAAGGAGGGAAAAAAGTTTATCAACCTCATATATTTTAAAAGTTTGTGATTTTTTTTAAAGCTAAAAATAGGTCAACCACTATTATTCTAGTGGTGCAGGGGGTAGAATGCTAGCTTTAGAGGCAGGAAAAATTGAATTCAAATGCAGCCACACATACTAGCTGTGTGACCCAGGGCAAATAGGTCATTTAACCCCTCAGCCTCAGTTTCCCCTTCTGTAAAATGGTACCTCCAACACGCTAAAGAGCAAAAGATAATGTGTGTAAATCTCTTTACAGACTTTGAAGTGCTGGTAAATGTTTGCTATTATTAATTATTATTGTGATTTTCTTTGGGAGGTAAGATGCAGAGAAGAAACAAGGTAGCACCCCTGTGGCTCTCCAGTGCCATGTTTTCTGTTCAGGGCTTTCCCCCTTCTCCCTGATTGGATCTGATGGTTTTTTGCCAATCAATATGAAATGACATTAGGAAGTAGGTTTGGTATCCCTAGTATTGGCTTCAGCCTCTTTTGAAGGTGGTTGCTCCAATTGGATTAGTGCAGTGGGGCAACTCCAGGGGAAAGGGGCAGGGGCGAAGGGGTGAGCCTAGTTATCCGGTAGCTTTTCGGCTGATGAGTTGCAGGTGAGTGGATTGCACGTGGTTTGCATTGTAACAACATTTTGGGACAATTAGATTGAAACCACATTGTTCTCTGGCCCAGCTGGCTCACTGCTCTCTTGCACTCTGAGAGTCCCTGCAGTTGGCTCCCTGTCTGGACAGTGCAAAACCTCTTCCCTCCCCTCTCCCAGATCGGCTACATGTTTCAAAGCATACTGCAGGCATTTCCCAAAGCTTGGGAGTGTGTCTTCCCTAGGTGAGGGGGACAAAGATAACCCAGATCTCTAATTTCCAGCCAACAAGGGCTGGAAAGGATCTTAAGGATCACTGAGTCTCACTCACTATTTTCTGGATGAGGAAACTGAGGTCTCAAGAACTGATGTGATTTATTAAGGATCCCCCAGCTAGTTGGTGGCTGAGCCAGGCCTAGAACCCAACATTCTGAGTTGTTTCTGTTACTGCACTTTCTCTCCTAGGACAGGCATTTTATTGGTTCAGACTGCTTTATCACTAAGTTCTCTTAGCCTCCTGGTGACCTCATCATCCTCCTGTTACTCTTAGAAAACAGCTGCCCAGGGTGGAAGGCACAAGTCAGGGTATAGATGTTGCCAGACAGGTGGCGGATGAAACTGTCTGGTGTCTTAGGTATCATGGTGCTTTTGTCTGGCCAGGAAGTAGGGGTAATATCTCCCACTCACTCCCACAATGCCATGTGGCTCAAGTCCAAATGGCTGGGTCAGCCAAGTAGATGTACTTTTCTTGGAGGAGGGTACAGCAGGGGCCTAAGCCTCTGGACATTTTGACTATCATGGTCAGAATGGTCTCTTGGGTGAGAATTAATCCAGCCTGCTACATGGGGGGTCACCTTATCATTTTGGTCAGTATTCACTAATTTAATTGCATGTGGTCAGGGCAACCTGGGTTCTAATCCTGCTGGTTAGAAAAACCTGAATTTCAATAACAGCTCAGATATATGTATGGGGTTGGGGGACAGCTTCCCAAGGAGCATGCTTTCATCACAGACTTTCTTGGTTCTAGTTGTGGTGAGGCCAGCCCTCCCATGTAACGTTGGAGTATCATGAGTTATGTGCCTAGATGGCAGGCAGAATAGACAACTTGAGTCTCTTCTCCTCTTACCCTTCTCCAACGGGGACTTTAATTCCTGCCAGAAGGGGAAAGAGGAAGCTGGAGTCAGAGGTCAACAGTCTGCTTTTCTCAGAGAGAGGAGTACCCAGCTAGAATTATATCTACTTCCTTAAACGTTATTAATCAAGGGGATGTGATTTTCCGGTTTAAGCTAACTTCAGATCACTCTTTCTTTGTTGGGGGAAAAAGACCCCAAACGTTATAGCCAAGGCTTGACTGCTTCCCTACCAAATATACAATGAACACAAGTAACACCTAGCCAAGAAAATCATTTATCCAAAATGGTAGCAAAATAGAAGTCAGAGAACATACGTGTGTGTATATGCATATATGTACATAATATACATATAGATCATATAATACAAAGTAAAGGAGCACTCCCATTAGGAATAAGGTAACTCAGCTCAACCAAGAGAGTCCTAGATTTTACCCAAGAGGAAGTTCCCAAAAATCTCTAGTGTAGCAAACTGAGGATAGGAATATGATGGAGACTGCCAGCTCCTCTCATGTTGGCTTCCTCCCAAAGTTTTTCCCTTTGGCAACCTGAAATGGGATTGGTATCTTCCATCTTCTCAAAGCTGGGAGCCAGCAGTACCTGATAGCTGAAAAAATTTAAAATATGTCCAAAGACTAAAAGAAAACTCAGAGAAGACTGAAGAGAGCTGAGCTCTCCTACTCTCACCAGCTCTGCTCATCCTCTCAGATAGGCATGGAACATTGATCTCTACCAATAAGGAGAGAATCTCATACCAATGGGCTTTGGGCTTTAAACAGTAGGTGACATGGAAACTTCAGATCCTGTCTCCGGCCATGAGTGCTGCCCCAGCACTTAGTGTTTTTGTATGACGGAGCAAGCTCTAAGTGATTCCTCCATTCTCTCCAGAGCCCCATGACAGGTAGCAAGGGAAGTAGGATGCTACATCTATTGAAAGGGGTAAGGAAGGAGGGAGGAGAGGGGGGAGAAAGAAAGAGAGAAAGAGAAAGAGAGAGAAGAAGGAGGATGAGGAGGAGTATGAGAACAAGGACAAAAGGGGAGGAGAGGGGAAGGGTACAGATGGGGGAGGAGAGGAAAGGGAAGGGGGAATGGGAGAGAGAGTACATGTTTCTGGCTTAGGTTCTTGCTTTGACTCTCTTATCTTCTACAAGCCTTTCCCAGTGCTTCTTAATCTTAGTACCTTCCCTTTGAGATTATCTCCAATTTACCTTGTCTATATGCTGTTGTATGCAATAATTTGCATGTGGTCTCCTGCGTTAGACTGTGAGCTCCTTGAAGTAGGGACTGTCTTTTGCCTTTCTTTGTATCACCAGTGTTTGGCACAGTGCCTGGCATATTAGTAGTCACTTAATAAAATGCTTGTTGACTTGAGTTCTATGTGTCTAGTAATACACTCTGTTTCTAGCCTCCCCTTGATGGACAATGAGGTGAGGGACGGTGCCTATTTCCTCTATCTTGTAACTGCCCCCACGCAAAGCATGGATTTGTCAGTCACTAGTTACACTTGCGCCTGAGCTCACCAGTTGTCTTTTCTTTTCTTTAAAATTTTATTTTTTTATTTTTAATTTATGAAATAAAACATGCATTTCCATAACACAGAATTTTTAAAAAGATGATTGCACATGAAACTGCAAATCTGTTATGTACAATTTGTTATTTCTTTAACTATGTAATAAAGTTATCATGTAAATTTCTATTTTTCCTTTTTTTTTCTCCCAGGAGGAGATTGAACATCATTCTTGGGGTAGGTTTGTCTAGGCTTGGTGGCTACCTTTGAGTCTCAGAGATTTGAGTCCCAATGGCCTGGGACTGACTGAAAGTAGGTGAAGCTTCTGAAATTGAGAAGTAGCCACTAACAAAAGGATTGGCTCAAACTCCAACATTTTACCACAAAGCTGGTAGCATGGTAACTGGAAGTTCTTTGGACAGTTCAGTGTGGAGGTGGAATGTAAAACACTTAATCTGAAGTACAATAAACTATTGAGCACCTGGACAGAGGTTTCAGGAGCCTACCTTCCCTCTTGTTAGAGGACAGGCTTTCCAAAATGAACCTCTTGGTATAAGAATAAGGAGTATTGCTATGCTGTAATCCCTTGGGTCCAGCAGCATTTTTCTCAAAGTTAGAAACATAAAATACTTACAATACAAGATCATTGGGGAAGAAGGCATTCTGCTGACCATGAAAATAAGTTAGGTTTTTTTGTTTGAGTTGGACATGGGATGTCATTGCCTGAAGGAACTCAGGGTGAGGAGGGTCCCTCTACTAACACAGGTTGCCACTTGCTCTGAAATTAATAGTCTCAGAGATTGCCTGGGGTATTGAGAGGTTAAACCCCCAAGTTGTACTGGCAGTATGCTTCAGAAGTGAGACTTGAACCCAGGACTTTCTTACTCTTGAGACCAGTAGTCTATTCTTTATGCCATGCTGCTTTTCTTATTTAAAATTTTTGTTGTGGCTGTTTTTCAGTAATATCTGATTCTCTGTGACCCCATTTGGGGTTTTCCTGGCAGAAATCCTAGAGTGATTTGTCATTTCCTTTTCCAGCTCATTTTACGGATGAAGAAACTGAGGCACACATAGCGTTGTCCAGGATCACACAGCAGTAAGTGTCTGAGGCCAGATTTGAGCTTATGACATTGGTTTTTCCTGACTTCACACCTGCCACTCTATCCACTGCACCACCTAGTTGCCCCGATTTAATATTAGTTAAGCTATGAGGATGATGATGATGAGGATGAGGATGAGGATGATGATGATGATGATGATATCTAGCATTTATTTAACATTTTAAGATTTTCAGCTCTCATTTCATTTGACTGGTGTGCATAGCCAAGAAAATTTGCTGTGTGCTTCCTGGATATAGTTATATAATATCTACTCCCAAGAGAAAGAGTATTGGATCCAAAGTTAAAAGACCTAGCTCTGAGGCCTGTTTCTGACCTCACCTAACTGTAAGACTTCAGAAAAATCATTTCCCCTCTCTGTGCCTCAGTTTCTGCATCTGCAAGGTAAAAGGGTTATGCTATATGACTTCTAAGCTCATCCCTCTTCACTTGGATGTTCTCTGAAGCTCTAAATGTTTTTTGGGAACTCAGACTCAGGGGAGAAATAAAGAGGACAGTTTCAATTTCCAGGGGGAAGGAAAAGCACTTGGAGAATGATTCATGTTCTGCCATTACTTTCTAACTTTAGCTTGGTCCCAGAGAAACATGTGCTTACTAAAGCTGCTCGGGCTCCCCACTAGGCTGAAAAGGAAAGAAAAATCCAAGTCCCAAAGATTGTAACTTGTGGCACATAACTGTGAGAAAAATATCCAAAGTGAGGAGTGCAATTCAGGTAGGAAGAATCTACAGTAGTGATAAAATGGTGTAATGGAAGGAGTGCTGGGTTGGGAATCCTAGGGCCTGGGTTCGAGTCCTTGTTCCTGCACTTAGTAGCTGTGGGTAAGTCTTTATCTCTGTGAGCTTCAATTTCTTCATCTGTCAAGCGGGGAATATAACAATTTGTTTTGTTGTTGTTCACTCGTTTCGGATGTGTCCAACTCTTCATGACCCCCATTTCCTTCTCCAGTTCATTTTACAGAAGAGGAAACTGAGGAAACAAGATTAAGTGACTTGCCCAGGAACAATTTGTAGTGAGATTGAGTTGAATTGACCTACAGGGGCCATTCCATAAAGCATGCTCAGAGGTGCCATTGCAAATCAATTCCAATGGAAGCTTTAGGATCTTCTTATGGCCATGTGTAATTCAGGTCTATGGATAGAGTAGAGAGAATGCCAGATAGGGAGTTGGGAAGACCTCAGTTCAAATCCAGCTTCAGATATTTACGAGCTGTGGGACCCCGAGCAAGCCACTGTTTGCCTCCATTTCCTCATCTGTAAAATAAGCCAGAGAAGGAAATGGTAAACCACTCTAGTGTTCGCCAAGAAAACTCCAAATGGGGTAATAAAGAGTCAGACACAACTGAAATGACTGAACAACAAAAAATTCAGGACTAAGGGGCTTATGTTTTGCAATGGAAAAAAGTCCCTTTATTGGCTGCTGAGTCAGAAGAGTTTGTGACTCATTGGGTTTATAAAAGAGTCTTCCTTTCCAGTCATCAGGACTGCTGTAAGCTGATTGCCAGAGGAAAATGAGGAAAAGTACATGTCATGACTGGGAAAGCCTCAGCCTGGTTTTGGATTGCCTCTTTTGTCTTTATTTTTTCCTGATTTTAGGTGATTGAGATGATGTGCCCAGACTTGGAGTCTGAGAGGTCCAGTGGCCCCATCAGATGGCTTCAAGGGAGAAGTCTGTAGTGCTTTCTACCATATTCTTGGAGAAGAGGGCACTGAAAAAAAAGAATTGACTTTTGGGCCACATGACGTGCTGGAAGTTGTTTGAACAGTGTCAAGCTGAGGTGAAATGTAGCATGCTTAATAAGCAATCCTTCAAACTGCCTTATGCTATGATTGATGAGGCTTAAGTATCAACCTCCCAGAAGATTGCAACAGTTACTAAATGCTGTTTGAGTCATTCTATTAATTCTAGCTGTGAGTCTTTTATGGTTAGCATTTCGATTGTGCATAGGTATAAATTACCCATCCCTATCATGTCATACATTGAGAACCTTTTTCCTTACCTTTTTTGGGAAACCCTAGATATGAGTCCTACCCTAAACTAAAAGAAAATTCAACCCGGGGGAGAGTTTAATAAGCCAAAGAGTATGAGAGTAGGGGACCTATCTTACCTCTCATTTAAAGTCATGCTCTTGAGAACTGAACCCAATCCATACGGCATGCTTGGATCAGGGGCCAGCATTGCTCATGGTTAGCCACTAATTAGCTGTGTGATATTGGACCAATTTTTGTGCTTCAGTTTCCTCATTTGCAAAATGAGAATTATAATAATCCCTACCTTGTAGGTTATCATGAGGATAAAATGGACCAATGTACATATATATAGGATGCACACATATACATATGGTAAAACACTATATAAACGTCAGTTATTATTGTAGCTATTGCTCAGTTGTTTCAGACACGTCAGACCCTTCATGACACTATTTGGGTTTTTCTTGGCAAACTTAATGAAGTGGTTGCCATTCCTTTTCCAGCTCATTTTACCCACAAGAAACTGAGGCAAGCAGGATTCAATGACTTGCCTGGGGTCACACAGCTAGTAAGTGTATGAGGCCAGATTTGAACTCAGAAAGTTGAGTCTTCCTGACTCCAGGTTCATACTGTGCCACCTAACTGCCCATTATTGCAGTATAAACTCAATAAATGTTCTTTGAATTATATTGAAATACCAATTATTGTTGGACAAGTGATTAAATGTTAATATTATTCCTTTTATCCTATAAAGATCTGCTCCTTCATCTGTCTCTTGTATTTCTGGGGAAAGGATGGAAAACTTGAATTGTTTGGGAAAGATTTAGAAGATATGAACTTGCCTGCCTCTTGCCCTTTCATTTTTCTCCTCTTCCTTCCTTCCTTCTCCTCAACTCTAAGATCCTGTACCTTCCTTCAGGGCTCTCAGCTCAAATATTCCCTCCTACAAAAGACTTCTCCTGATCCTCCCAGTTGTCAGTAATCCCTGTCTGAAGTTACCTTGTGTGTATTTTGTAAGTAACAGGAAACTGGAAATGAATGCCTTCCAGTTTCTCTCCAACATCCTGTTACATGTATATATTTTATATTTAATTATCTATAATTAGCTGTTGCTTTCAACCAGTAGAATGTGAACTCCATGGGGACAGGGACTATTCAATTTTTTGTTTGTGTATCCCCAGGAGGATTTTCATAAATGTTTGTTGAATTCAATTCAGTTCAATTCAAGACAGAGCTGGAAGGAGACTTATCAGGAATAAAGAAACTTATTTAGATCCCTGGTTGTCTGAAGACTGCTGAGGTGAGAAAACATCTTCCAAATTGTCCAGAGAAGACCTCAGGATAATGGGCCTTGGCAAAACCAAATAGGAACATGTGGAAGGCAGTTGCATTAGAATTCTAACTGGTGTGGGAGTTGAGCCATATTCTTCCTTGTAGTCAAACTTCATCACTCAGCATTACTGTAACCACAGCCCCTAGTTTATAGCAAAGTCAGAATCAGGGATTCTTCTTCATGTCACCTAAAATTACTTTGTATGGATTTTCTATTTATCTATGTGCATAATGTCTTCCACCAGTTCTACAAAAATTACCTGAAGTCAAGGACACATTGCTTTGCACATAGTAAGGTGTGTTCAGGGAAGACTAGTTAGTATCTCTTGTGTGATGGCTGCCAAGCCCTTTTTGGGGCTCTTTCCACCTATGGTGTCCACCTGTTCCACCCAACTCACCTCTGGCTCCAAGAAGCTGTAGTATGTGCAGTGGCCACAACATAGTAAACTGTTTTGGCAGGCAGACTAAACCAGGTTGAAGGTAACCAAGATGTCTCAAACCAATTGGAGAGTTAGGGGTGTATCTACCCCAAGCATGTGAAGACTTCCCTTGGTGGAATGAGTGAATGAGAAAAATTTGTTCCAACAGCCAAGAAGGCAACCGAAGGCATTGTGGAGCCCTTAGAGCTTGGTCAGACATCAAAGATGCCAAGGTCATCTGCTACCATCCTGAGCCATCACCAGTTGTCTTGATTCTGTCCTGCCACTGGGCTGTGATGACTCTGGAGGAGAGAGTGAGGCCAACGACTTCATGTAACTGCCTAACTTCAATGCAATTTACACATGAATCAAAAGACCAAACAAAAGGTAGGTGCTTAACAAATGCTTGTTGAATGTAATTTAATTTCACATCTCTTCCCATAGTACTTGGGACAGCTGTGGGCATAGAGTATATATTAAATATTTTTAATAATTTTAACTTAGTCTAGTGTAGGATGGAAGGGAGGCATCATTTTATAATATTGTTCTCATTTTTCTGCATGGAATTTAGACAAAAATTATCCTGGAACAAGCCATTATCTTGCTATTATTCTTTTATATTTGATGTTCTAAAGATTATCAAACAGGTTGGTAAATAACTGCTTAAAAAAATAAAAGTATTAAGATGCGAGTTCATCAAGCATTCTCATCAGAAACACCCTTAGTTTGTAATTCTATCATGATTTCTTTATGATTCTAGCAGCAGACAGGACAACAGGGATGTTATATCCCCCATTCTAATCCCACATGATGGTGAACTCGTCTGTTAAGTCTTTTTATTATGAAAGCCTTTAATTCCATGTGACTTGAAGATTATGAACATTCAACATGGCAACATCTTTGAAAAATGTTTTTCTTTAAGTTTTTATGGAGTGGTTATATCCCTACAACGCTGGGCAACATTCTGGTCTATGATAATGGTCTGGTTCCAATACAGTTTATTGTCTGAGTTTCCTAGGATATTTGGAAGTCTGAATTTAGAGCACAGGGATTTATAGTCTGTTAATTTGTGAGCTTCTGATATATAGTTCTGGCTAACAGCTCATGTGTTTCCAGGTATTTCTATAGATGCTCAATTTTTGCAACTTGAAATGATATGTTATGTGCTTTCTACTGTTTATTTATATAATCTTTATAGACTACTAAATTTCTACCCCTTAAGGATAATCCTTTTGTTGGCACGCATCTGTTTCTGAACTGCCACTGAAATCCGTGCTCGGGTATCTGCTATGCCAACCTCCATTTACACTGATAAATTGGACTCCAGAGAGCACAGCTAATAGGGTCTTTTAAGGCTCTGAGGTAGCCCTGAGGGATTGGGGCTGTCTTTCTAATGTTATAGCCAAAAGTGCTAACCACTGTGCTTCTTGCATTAGTTATGAGTTGATATCAGTCAGCCAGACGTAATTATCTTTTAGGAATGAGCATTCACTAAAATGATATGTAGTTGGTTTAAAATATCCCTCCAAAAGTCTGTGACACACTCTCCCACAAGTACACATAGAATCTGTTGGGAAGCTCAGAGAGCATATGTGGCTAAAGAGTAACTCCCAACTCCTTGCAGTCCTTTTGCTGGAATCCTCAAGGTGTTCCCCTTAAATATGGTATATGTTTTCTTCTGGGCTCTTTGTAGAACCTTGAATTTGCCTTCTTCACTGCATCCAGTCTGTCCGTGGTTCCAAATGCAGATACTTACCACCAGCTAGGGATGTTGCTAGGACACTGGATAAAAGTACACATCCTTTGGTCTCACACTGTCCTCCATTTGCCAAAGAGGAAGGTGGGAGGATGGGAGGAGAAGGAAACCAAGGTTCCTCTTCCCTGCAAATCAATTTCTTCTTGGAGTTTTAGCTGAGATGTTCGCTCCTTTCTGCTGCCAGACATGCAAGTCTTTGAATCCAATTAGTTTGATGGTTTTACACAGACCCTAGAGCATGTGACCAAGTCCCTCAGCCAATCCAAACAGACTTCTTGTTCTATGTAGGTAGGTGTCCAGTGTTTGTTCACATCTAGCAAACAATTGAAATGTGTTTTCACCTGATAAATGTACTGTGCCACTAAGACTGGCATCTTGTCAGTCACTTTCTTTAAGTGTCTTAGCTGAGCCTTATAACACCACAAACTCTCTATTTCCATAAACAAATCTACATGACTTAGCCATTTGTTTTATTTTTTTGGTCAACTTATTGTCAGCTGAGTTTGAGTGTATTTTACCCCATGAAAGGCCCTTTGATCCCATTCTTGCATTTTAGCAGTTTCATAGACTCCATCCAAAATAAATTGCTTTAGGTTATATTCAGCAAATTCAATGGTATGTAGCCATTATCAGCCTACAATATTGCTGGTAAAGTGGTGTATGCTAGTCTCAAAAGTATTTCTTTAAGTTTTATCTGCATATTATATGCTTTGAGAAAATCTATCCATCCTTTCTATCTTTTTTGGTGAAGAAATGTCAATCTTTCTGTAGCTTCCTTAGGGTGATGGGTCCTACATTTCATTAACATTATAGGGAGAGGTGGTTGTTTTTGAAAAAAAATCATTTTGTCTTTTTTTATCATTATGAACATGTCAGATATCAACAAACACAAATGCTTCCTTTAAAAAAATAACAGAAAAAGAAAATTGTATGTGACAGTGTATCTGTTACATAGAGAACTTATTTTTTTTCCTAAGGGTATATATTAAGTTTTACTCAAAATTTCCCCATGTCTGTGTCTTCTTCTGAACTTCCATTCGTTGTCTTTTCTATCTGTTTTCTACTGTGCTTTTTTGGTAAATCTTAAGGCTTATTATTTTTGAGGGTTTATATTATATATTGCTATTTTGCTGGATTTACTAATTATTTAAATTATTTAATGTTTAATTGAATCATTAGGGCTCCCTATGTAAACTATTTATCATCCATAAAAGCAATAATTTTGCTTCTTTTTCGTGTATGTCTCTTTTCTTAATTTCTTTTTCTTGTCTTATTTTTGTAGCTAGTATTTCTAGAACTATCTCAAATAATAGGGATGGCAGTTGCTTTGTCCCTGTTCTTATTGGAAAAGTCTCCAGTGCTTTTCCATTATAAAAAATACTTACTCATGATTTTACACATATACTGTTTACCATATTAAGGTCTGATCCCTCTTTTCTGATGATATTTAATAGTTTTAACATTAAAAGGTATATTTTCTCAAAGTTTTTTCTGCATTTATTCATAATAATCATATGTTTTTTGATATTAATGTAGTCTAATATGTTCATAATTTTCCTAAAATGTAATCCTGGGATAACTTCAAGCTATTAATGATGCATAGTCTTTTTTTATATGTCATACCTCTGCTAAAATTTTATTCAATATTTTAAAATCAATATTCATTCGGGATATTGGTCTGTAGTTTTCTTTCTCTGCTTTAAAGATTTCCTTACTGTGAGCTCAATAATTTTTCTCTTTAACTACATACTATTCACATGCATGAATGTAATATAATATTACTGTGCTGTAAGAATCAAATATAATTAATATGGGAAGCATGAAAAGACATGAACTGATGCAAATTGAAATGAGCAGAGTCACGAAAACAATATACACAATGAATATGTCAATATAAATAGAAATTACAACAATCACAAAACAGTTGAAAATGAATGTTACAAAATTACAAAGAATAAGTATGGACTCAAAAAAGATATGTGAAAAGATTTTCCCCCCACCTTATTCCTTTGAAGAGGTAGGACGGCAGGGAAGAAGTCTATAGATGTGAACTATTGCATATAATATCAGATTTTTTTTAATGTATTGATGCTGATTTTTTCTCTTTTCTTTTTTTCTTTAAAAGAATTCTTTGCTATAAGAGGTAGTTCCCTAGGAGGGACAAAAGCGAGGGATACAGAGGAAAATTCAGATAATGGAAAAAACAAAAGATATGGAGAGAAATCTATTTTAAAAACCAAATACTATTCTCCAGAGCAACAACTCAGTTCTAAATTATTTCACTGTTGTATAGTTAGTGCTTTGCAGGAACACGTTTAACAATGGGTATTCCCCCGAAATGCTCATGTGACATACTTTAAAAATTTTTTTATTTAGTATTTTATTTTTCCCCAGTCACATGTAAAAATAATTTTTAATATTTATTTTAAAACTTTTGAGTTCCAAATTCTCCCCCTTTTTCCTTATCCCACCCCCACTGAGAAGGCAAGCAATTCCATATAGTCTGTACATGTATAGTACATGGCATACTTTTAAGTTTAATCTGTTTACTATTTTCCTCATCACTTTCTTAAGTCTAGACAATCAACAAAATTGTAAATCAAGCTCTCATTTTGAGAATTTATGGATTCCTGAGGTTTAAATGCTCAACTGAAAACTTAACAATAGGCTATCTTGAACTAGTAGGAGCTGGCTCCAACATATACTACACAGTGGAAAGAGGGTTGAACTTGGATTCTTTCCTTTCCTCTATAATTTAAAGCTAGAAGAATTCTTAGGAACCATCTAGAATAATTTATTTTAAAATTTATTTATTTTTAGATTCCAACATTCTTTTCCATAGAATTTTGAGTTCCAATTTTTCTCCTCATCTCTCCCCTCCCCCATCCCCATAACACCTTGCATTCTGATTACCCCTTCCCTCAAAGTATCCTTCCTTCTATCACACCCCACCCTTCCCTTATCCCCATCTTCTCTCTTTTCTTGTGGGGCAAGATAAATTTCTATACTCCATTACCTGTGTTTTTTGTTTCTCAGTTATATGCAATAATAATTCTCAACATTCATTTCTAATATTTTGAATTCCAACTTCTCTCTCTCCCTCCTTCACTCCCTACCCATCCCCACTGAGAAGGCAAGCAATTCAATACTGGCTATATATGTGTTGTTTTGCAAAAGACTTCCATAATAATCATGTTGTGTAATACTAACTATATTGCCCTCTGTACTACCCTGTAGTCCCTCCCTTTTTTTATTCTCTCATTTGACCTTGTCCCTTCCCAAAAGTATTTACTTCTAGTTATTCTCTTCTTCCATTTGCCTTCCCTTCTATCATCCCCTTCACCCTATTAGTACCCTCCTCCTCTACTTTCCTGTAGTGTAAGATAGATTTTCATACCAAATTTAGTGAGCATGTTATTCCCTCCTTAAGCCATATGTGAAGAGAGTAAGCTTCACTTTTCCCCTCTCATCTTCTCCCTTTTCTCCTCCATTGAACAGGATTTTTCTTATCTTTTTTATGAGTTATAACCTGCCTCATTCCATTTCCCCCTTTCTCCTCCCAGTATTTTCTTCCCTCACCCCTTAATTTTTATTTTATTATTTTTTTATGGATATCATCTCTTCTGATTCAACTTGACTTGTCTTTTATGATTTCTCTTTCCTGTTTACCTTTTCATGCTTCTCTTGATTCTTGTGTTTGAAAGTCAAATTTTCTATTCAGTTCTAGTCTTTTCATCATGGATGCTTGAAAGGCTTCTATATTATTGAATGACCATTTACTTCCTTGAAGTATTATACTCAGTTTTTCTGGGTAGGTGATTCTTGGTTTTAATCCCAGTTCCTTTGACTTCTGGAATATCCTATTCCAAGCCCTTTGATCCCTTAATGTAGAAGCTGCCAGATCCTATGTTATGCTGATTGTATTTCCACAATACTCAAATTGTTTCTTTCTAGTTGCTTGAGTATTTTCTCCTTGACCTGGGAACTCTGAAATTTGGCCATAATATTACTAGGAGTTTCTCTTTTCAGGTCTCTTTCAGGAGGTGATCGATGGATTCTTTCAATATTTATTTTGCCCTCTGGTTCTAGAATATCAGGGCAGTTTTCCTTGATAATTTCATGGAAGATAATGTCTGGGCTCTTTTTTGATCATTGCTTTCAGGTAGTCCCATAATTTTTAAATTGTCTCTCCTGGATCTATTTTCCAGGTCAGTTGTTTTTCCAATGAGATATTTCACATTATCTTACATTTTTTCATTCTTTTGATTTTGTTTTGTAATTTCTTGGTTTCTCATAAAGTCATTAGCTTCCATCTGCTCCACTCTCATTTTTAAAGAACTATTTTCTTCAGTGAGCTTTTGAACCTTGTTTTCCATTTGGCTAATTCTGCTTTTTAAAGCCTCCTTCCCCTCTTTGGCTTTTTGGACTTCTTTTTCCAATTGAGTTAGCCTCTTTTTAAAGGTGTTATTTTCCTTAGCATTTTTTGGGTCTCCTTTAAGCAGGCTGCTGACACGCTTTTCGAACTCTTTTATGGCCTGAGCTCATTTCACATTCATTTCGGGGGTACTGGAGGCAGAGGCCTTGACTTCCTCTGACAGTATGCCTTGTTCTTCCTCATCCAAAAGGATGGAAGGAGACACCTGTTCACCAGCAAAGTAACCTTCTCTGGTCTTATTTTTTTTCCCTTTTTTGGGCATTTTCCCAGTCAGTTACTTGACTTCTGAATCTTTTGTCAAGAAGCAGGCCCTAGTGCTTCTCCCCTCCCCAGTACAAAGCTGAGATTCAAATTAGCTGCTCAATTCCCCTGGGGCTTTAGTTGGGTGGGGCCGCCAGTGAGGGCTGAGGTTCAGATCAGCTGCTCAATTCCATCAGAGGCTTTAAGCTGAGCTTCCTGGACAATGGATCTAGGCTGCTTCCTTGGCCACCATAGCTGCCCGCCTCCTGCTGGTGCCACCACCTGGGCCTAGTGCTGGAGGAACCTCATTCCCCTCTCGCCTGGCTGGGAAAACTTTCCCACACTGACCTTTGGAGCTTTCTTTGTCACTTGTGGGTTGAGGGATCTGAGACCCTCCCTGCTGGGAATTCTGCTCTGGAAATCTGTTCAGGTCCTGTTCCTCCCAGGGCTGCGTGGTCAGGGCTGGACTCCACTCCGCTCAGCATCCCTAGAGATAGAATTTTCCTGTTGACCTTCCAGGTTATCCTTGGCTGGAAACCTCTTTCACTCTGTTGTTCTGTGGCTTCTGCTACTCTAGAATTCATTGAGAGTCATTTTTTACAGGTATTTTGTGGGCTGTGGGGGAAGCACTAGAGTACATATGTCTCTCTGCTCTGCCATCTTGGCTCCATCCCCCCCATCTAGAATAATTTTTAAAAATCATCTAAAATCAGGAGACCTGCTTTTGAGTCTTGTACCTAGCACTTACTAGTTGCGAGACTTTACTTCTCTGAACCTTAACTTTCTCATCTGTAAAATGGGGTAACAAAACTTGTATTACATACCTCACAGAGTTGATGAGAGAAAAAATACTTCATAAAATTCTAGGTGTAATATAAATGTGAGTTACTACTACTTAGGTTGAACTTAAGTAGTCTCAGTTAAATAGGCACAGTTTCAGCAAAGAGTAAGAATCTTGGACGTTCACTTCTAATAAATGCTGGGAGTTCCTTTTCTCTAAAATAAAAGAAATTCTAGTATAAGCCATTGAGGGGCATGTGACCACTACTATAACCTAAATATGAAAGAGAGAAAGAGAGAGAGAGTTTGTGAGTGTGTGTGTGAGTATGTGTCATGTAGTGGGTTTGGGGAAGGGTAGGATATTAATAGTCTGACCGAAAACATTTTAAAATGCTATAGTCCTTGGAATAAAGTCCAGATAAGGTAAAGAGATCTTTTCTTAACAGAACCATAACTGAGCTTTGAACCAGGGCACTAAAATTTAAAGAATATGAAGTACAACTAATAAAATTTTGAATCCCTTCTTCAGTGCACCTGAATTTGTCTTGTTTGTATTATTTTCACATTGTGAATTACAAAGTTAGTTCGAGGATGCCTTTAAGTTGCTTGCCTCAGATGTCAAAATAGCTACTTACAGCTTTTCTATGGAATACTGTCCTTCCTTAGCAAAAAGCATATGGTTATAGCCCTTCCTTAGAGGATCCCTTGAGGAAAAGTCTTCTGGGGAGGAGCAAAGCATTCATTGGTTTATAGCATGTCTGTGACCAGCTTCCTAGAAGCTTCTTCTTATTCAGAGAAAGATAATTTAATAATAAGTGTCTTTTCTCAGAATCACCTAGTCACATTACCTAGTTTTACTTTGAGCTCTCTCCACTATAGAATGGCCTCTGGCCTGGGAGGCAGTCAGTTTTTAAAGTCAGACTTTAATTCTTCCCTCCTGGGAGTGGTGTGGTAGAGGTTTGAAAAAACTTCTAGCTACCAGTGGTTTCTCTGAAGGGTGAGAATGAGGGTATAAGATGATATCCACATGGACATTACCCTCCATGGTTCCTTCCCACTCTAAAATCCCATGCTCCTTTGATCCCTCACCACTTTTCCCTTTCTTGGGATCAGCTGCCCTTCAATTCAAATCAACAAACATTTATAGAACTTTTTCCAACCTAGCCTAGCTCAATCCCCAATTTCTGTACCCACAGTCTTTAGGCTTAGTTTGTTTCTGGGTGGTACTTAAGCAGTCTGACTATGAAAGGAAGAAGCTTTGCCAAGAACAAAAGGCTGTTTTCAAAAGAAGCCCCTTCATGAAATTGATGTGTGAGTTGAGGGCTGGAAATAGAATGGATGGTGAGGGTAGACTATACTATAGGATAAGTCATCTGAGAAGTAGAATAGGGATAGGGAAAATGGGTGGGGGAAGGAAAAGGGGATACTAAATAAGCAGTGTGGCATTATTATGGTAGTAAGGTATCTAGGAATTTCCAGACTGTTTTATTTCAAAAAAAGACAGTGTACTTTAAAAATGATGGAATGGAGGACAGCTAGATGGCACAGTGGATAGAGCACTTGCCCTTGGAATCAGGAGGACCTGACTTAAAACCCAACCTCAGATACTAGCTATGTGACCCTGGGAAAGTCACTTAACCCCAATTGCCTCAAAAAAATTTATGGTAGGGACAAGGAGAGATGGTAGATTTAAAAAAATTAGATCTTTTATTAGACATACATGTATGTCTAAAATGTGTGTTACCTATTTACATTTAAATTCATGCATTTAAACTATTCAAGCATCATATGAGAGGTTACATGGTATAATGGATAAAGGGCATTTTTTATTTTTTCTATCAAAAAGTCTAGGAGTCAGTCAAGAAGTTCTTAGGTTCCAGATCTACGCCTGATACATCCTAGCTATGTGACCATGGCAAGTCATTTAACCTGTCAGTGCACCCAGCCAACTCTCTAAGACTTAATTACATAAAAATCTTCCAATCTTTATCAATTGAGGGAGTTTACATATAGGGGGAATTTCCTAAACCCATAAAATCTAAGGGCCAAAGCCCATCATAAAATATTAGAATACTTTCTCTTTCTCCCTCTAAGTTAGACATTTCTATTCCATCGGGTACACTGTCTTTGTGTACTTATTTCTAGATCCTCTATTGTGGGAGATGATGGTGAAACAATAGTGAAAATTACGTTGGATAGTTTTGAGTTGAATTCTACTTTTTTTTCTTTTAAATAGTATTTCATTTTTTCCAATTACATGTAAAGAAATTTTAAACATTCTTTTTTAGATAAAATTTTGAGTTCCAAATTTTCTATCTCCCCCCTTTCCTAAGATGGTAAGCAATTTGATACAAGGTTATATGTGTGCAGTCGTATAAAGTATACTTCCATATTAGTCGTGTTGTGAAAGAAGAAACAACAAAGAGAAAAAACTATGGAAAAAATAGACAAAGTGAAAATAGTATGCTTTGATCTGCATTCAATCTCCATCACCTCTTTCTCTGGAGGTGGATAGCATTTTCCATCATGAGTCTTTGGGAATTATCTTGGACCATTGTATTGCTGAGAAAAGCTAAGTCAATCATAGTCAATAACTGTACAATGTTGCTGTTACTATGTATAATGTTCTCCTGGTTCTGCTCACTTCACTTTGCATCACTTTGCATTGTTCATGTAAGTCTTTCCAGGTTTTTCTGAAATTTGCCTGCTTGTCATTTCTTATAGCACAATAGCATTCCATTCCACTCATAGACCATAAATTTTTTAGTCATTTCCTAACTGGTGGGCATTCCCCAATTTCTAATTCTTTGCCACTACAAAAAGAGCTGCTATAAATATTTTTGTATATGTAGGTTCTTTTCCCTTTCAATTTTACTTTTTTCTTAAATAAAAAAGATCAAACTAGAATCAACAAAAATGAGACTAAAAGACAGAATTCATGCCAACTAGCAGTGAATATACTGCAGCAATTATTTAGTGTTATACAGAAAAGAGGGTACTTGAATCAGTTCATGTCAAATATCATCATTGTGCCGTGATGAAAGATTGTGCCTCCCATCATGATCAATTGGCATAAGCTTCAAGAGATGTGGTGGAGTCACCTCTAACCTGCTCCAGAGAGGCCCAATTGTTAAATTTTGAACGTGAACATTTATACCCTGGAATCAGCAGCAAATGATACAAATCAAGGCTACACTGATTATTTTGCTGATTGTCTTGATTTAAGAAAATGATGGAGAAAATGTTAATAATGCAGATGAAACTTAAACATATCTTTTGTATACATGGGGTAGAGGAGGGGAAAGTGGGCTGTTAAACATTTGCCAGGACATCTCTGCTTATGACACAAATGAGTCGTATTGTAGTGATGCTTATTGTATTAGAACACAAAATATGTAAACTTATAGTTAAACAGTGTTTGGGAAGGAATTTAAAGTGTCATAATAACCATGTCAATGTCATTCTTCTTCATATGCAATAAGCTGGCTTCCAAAAAACTACAATTTTTTAGAAATTAAAATAATTTGAGAACAGCTATTGAAACTTATTTGAAATTTTTACTCATTAAATTTCAATTTGTCTTGTATTTTTGTCTCTATTTAAAAAAATCAGATAATATATTGATAAATAAATAACTGATTTGAAAAGAAAGTCGACTGAAGCTGCTGAAATGAGGAGGAGAAATGATAAAAGATAGTTTAAGTAGCAGGAATGCAGAAACGCAAAATAAAAAGCCCCAATCCATGAACTACAAGGCATTATTTTTACTGAAGCAGCTAGATGGCACAGTAGATAGAGCACTGGGCCTGGAGCCGGTAAGATCTGAGTTGGCCAGCCTGGGACACTTACTATCTGTGTGACCCTGGGCATGTCACTTAAACCCTTTTGAAATCACTCCAGTATCTTTGCCAGGAAAATCCCAAATGGGATCATAAAGAGTCAGACATGACTGACATGACTGAACAAGACAAGAGATTATTTTTATCATTCAAATTCATAAGTACTGTTATTGATAGACTGGGAACACATCTGTATTTGCTTTGCATGAATGTTTTAACTGTAGACATCATGAAACCTAACAAATTAAAATAATATTTTGAAAGTGTCCATTGAAAAGACAGATTTTTTCCCTCAGAGAAAACTAGGTACTTAAAAAAAAAACAAACAAAACTTTTTTTTTCAAAATCTTGCCTGAACTATCAGAAGGATTGCTTGAATCTTATAAAGTTGCTAACAGAATTGCTAAGAGTAAAAAGCGTCATTCACAAGGAGAAACATAAGTGCTACTTTTATTGATATGGGTGACCCACAGCAAGATTAAGTAGATCCTACCTATCCAAAAGCACAGCAAGGTGT
The DNA here is from genome assembly GCF_028372415.1 of Notamacropus eugenii. Taxonomy (NCBI): domain Eukaryota; kingdom Metazoa; phylum Chordata; class Mammalia; order Diprotodontia; family Macropodidae; genus Notamacropus; species Notamacropus eugenii. The sequence continues at coordinate 324,878,471 of NC_092873.1, read as the reverse complement.
GAAATTTACTCTGGTACAAAGTCTCAATTCTGTAACTAAAGCTGGAGAAATCAGTAAAACAGAGAAGATAAAAATATAAAAAATTATTGGAGATGTAGAAATGCCCCCAAATCCAGTCTGAAATGAAAAAGTAATTCCTTAACAATGGCAAGTAGACACTCCAAAAATCTTTTTTTTATAAGGACTATATTACTATCTCGTAGAAATGAAGCAAGCAAGAAAAAACTTAAATAAAAGCTCTGGAGGAAAGAATTGGAAGGAGAACAAATAGCTTAGGACAGAAAGTAGTAAACTTTACCTAAGTAGTGGACCCATCAAAAACTAGAACAGACAAAACTGAAATCAATGACCCTAAAAGATTATAAGATTATAAGAAATATAAGAACAAAATCAAAAGATTGAACTAAAAGAAAGTATAAGATATCTGATATTAAGAACAACTGACCTGAAAAACAAGTCAAAGAGAAATAATTTTAAAATTATTGGATTCTCTGAAAACCATGATTAAGAAAAAAAGCCTGAATGTTATATTTCAAGAAATTAGAAATAAAACTGCCAAGATCGGTTAGAACTGGAGGTCAAAATTAAGATAGACTCTAACAAGCTCTTCTTGTAAAAAAAATCTCAAAAGGAATGTCCTCATGAATATCTAGAGCTTCTACATAAAAAAAAAAAATAAGTGATACAAGCAGCCAGAAAGGACTTTAAGTACCAAGAGACCACAGTTAGGATCACATAAGATGTTGTAGCTACTACTATAAAAGAGAAGAGATCTTGTAATACAGTATTACAAATATCTCATTTGATCCTTGGGAAAAACCTGGGAGGTAGGTGCTATAATAATCTTTTTTACAAAACCTTTTTTGCAAAAGACCATGCCATCAGAGGAATGATGACATGACTTTTACTTGATTTTGTTTTGAGTAAGGGATGGCTGTGTCAGTCACCAGCCTCACTTCTCCTCCAGAGCCATCTGAATCCAGTGACCAGATATTCATCAGGATGACTGGAGATGAGCCAGGATACAATAGGAGACTTTGACCCCTTTAGGGATACCAAGTGCAAAGGCAGAGAGACAGGACAAACAGTGTTGATTTGAATGCATTAGAGAAACTGCAAGTAGGCTAGTTGCTAGAATGTAGAGTACATGGAGAGAGGTATAAAATCAGACACAGAGGACAGAGTGCTGGAGTTGGAGTCAGGAAGATCTGAGTTCAAATCTGATCTCAGATATTTACTAGCTGTGTGACCCTGGGCTAGTCACTTACCCTCCATTTGCCTTAGTTTTCCCATTTGTAAAAAAGGGATAATTATAGCACCTACCTCCCAGGTTTGTCCAGAGGATCAAATGAGATATTTGTAAAATGCTTAGCACTGTATGTGTAAGCTATTTTTATTTTAATACTATGAAAAAGATAAAAGGTTATGAAAGCTTTAAATGCCAAACAAAGGAGTTTATATGCTATAAACTGTTGTAAAAAAGAGAAAGGTGTGAGGGGAGTGGAACACAATCTTTCTCATAATTGATGTGTGGGAGATAAAGAATACATACATGGAGGAAAGGGTTGGGGATCGGACTCACTCATCTTTAACAGACAAAGGAGGGTTGAATACACACATGGCTTGGTGTAGAAATACATCTAACTCAATTGGAAAACTAGGGGGAATGGGGAGTGAGTAGGAGGAAGGGAAAAATCACAAGCTAAACAAACTTCCTGATCCTGAAGGGGAGATTAAAAGGAAGAGGAAAGATAAGGAGTCAGAATCTAAGAAGGGGGATGGAAGTAGGGGGGAAGGGAGGATAGAAGGAGTGAGGGGTGAGAAGTGGAGGGGGGGGGCCAAAATCAGCTGTGGAATAACTAAATCAAGTCTATGTGAATGTAACGGAATATTATTGTGCTTTGAGAAATGACAAAAGATGGGATTTCAGAGAATTTTGGGTAGCATGAATCGATGTAGAATGAAGAGAGGAGAACCAGGTGAACAACTTATACAAGTACAACAAGCAGTGTAAAAGAAAAGTAATTCTGAAAGTTTTAATGACTGATCGATAAATACAATCACTCACTGCACCTTCAGAGGACCTTTGATGAAACATGTTACTTACCTCCTAACAGAGAGATGATGGACTTAGAGTGCAGAAGGAAGCACATTTTTGGATACCACACTGTACAGATTTGTTTTGCTTGTGTGTGTGTGTGTGTGTGTGTGTATAATTTTTTGTTACAAGATTTTTTTCTCTTGATTTTTAATTGGAGGTGGGGATGGGAAGAGGGACGCTGGCTATAGAGATCCTCCAAAAGAGCTATTGAAACATTTTTAAATACACAGAACAGAAAGAACTTCAGAAGAAAGCACAGACAAACAGAACGGTTTTTGAAAGTAATGGGAAATTTATTACATGCTTTTTTTTTTTTAAGGCAAGACATGAAATAGAGATCCACAGTTTCACATTTAGTTCTCTGTTTAGTGTTCTGCTATGTATATAGAAAAGCTGGTTTGTGTTTGTGTGTGTGTGTGCACGCGCATGTGTGTGTATGTATTGACTCTAGAATAAAAAATAAAATAAAATTGAGTGGGAAAAGAAGGCTCTTTGCAAAATTGCATGACAATATGGGAGCCAGAGCATAGGTCACTTCTATATTGTTGGAAGAAACACTGGCTTTCTCATGCCAAAAGTACTTCAAAGGCAGTTTGAGTTAAAAGAAGGAATCGTCATTTTTTGTGATAATAAGGAAAAGTGGAACAAATTCATTTTATAACAAAAAATTTCCTCCGAAACATTTGTTTTTGATGTATATTTTTGTAATGAGGAACTGACCAATAAATCCAGTCCTTATGAGCCTGAGCAGAGTGGTTGGCTGATGCAATTCTCATGTGAACTTGACAGCAGCTGTAGGCACAGGCAGCTAACCACTTGCTGAAAAGGAGTCTCTTTGATTGACTATATAGTAAGGACCAGTGGGGCATTCAAAAAGCTCTAACTGACCAGAACTTTTCCCCTCCCCCTCCTCTAACCACCTCAGCTTTGGGCTGACTTCTTCAGGACTGTGGGAAAACACAATGCTCTGAGGGGAGAGGTTTTGGACCCTCCCGATGAGAAATCAACCTGTGGTCCATGAATACAGTGGCTGATTGTAGGCTTCAACCTAGTGAGTTTCAACAAGTCAGGAGAACAAGCCACTAGGCTGTCTGCTGAGTGGGGACCTTTAGGACCCTGTCTAGCAGTAGCCAAGACAAGGTTTCTTCCAACAACTGTGCCACATTTGTACCTGAATTTGGTGAGATCAATGCCATGTAGAAACAGAGTTAGATCTGATCCCACTCCTCAAATGCTTACACTTCTGTTCTTACCATATCTTTCAAGTAAATATCCTTTTATAGTTAACAGGTTAAATAGAACTAGGCAGCCAGTTTCTAGTGGCTCTCAGTAGGAGGAATATACCAGAAGGGGGACTCAAGCTGATAGCATTAGAGAAGAGGTACCCCAACCTCTCAGTGAGTTGAGAGGGTGATGTAGTCAGTGCTTGCTACATTTTTCAAAAACTGAACACTCTAAATAAATTAACGTAAAACCCACAAATTCATACTCTAATATGGAAAGATAAAAAGTTCATGCTATAAATAATAAATTCATAAAGCAGTATTTTTTATTTTTCTCAATTAAAAAAAACCCTGCCCTCCAAATGAAATAGAATGAATGAAAGAAAAGCATTTATTAAATACTATGTTCCAGGTGCTGTGCTAAGTGCTAAGATTATAAATACAAAGGTGAAACAGTCACTGATCTCAAGAAACTTATATTCTAATGGGGGAGATGACATTTCTTGAAGAGTGGGGTGAATGGGAAGGGATTTATGGTCTGGAAAGTCACAAAAGGAATAATTAACTTGTTTAGCTCCAGAGAGTTGGGTCCATTGGTTCCATGATTCTAGCGACCATGATAGTATGGATTTGATGACAGTTCTCACAGCAAGAGGTAGAAAGAAGGCAGCAAGAGGTAGAAAGAAGGAGGAAGGATCTATTTATAGTAGTAGGGCAAAAAAAAGGAAAGCCAATAATGCTAAGAGAGAGCTGAACATAGGAACTTAATGTCTCCCAGACTGGGGATAGCAGCAGGAAGTGGAGTGGAAAATGGTCTCACAAAGAAGAGGATGTTGAAGAAAGCAGAGACCTGATTAGTAATCACTTGACCAGTCTACTAAATATGAACAGATATGGAAGCTATCTGCCATGGACAAATATGTTATATTTTGGTCTTACCCCATCTGAACAAGAATGATAAGTAGAGTTGTTTTGTGATAATATGTTGAAACAAATGTTTGAACCTGATAATTTTTATTATGCTATGACTAAAGTGGAAAAAAAATTCTCTGGATTATCAGTCATATAAATTTTGCTACTGTTCCAAATGGAACATTGACTACCCTAATCCTCACTGCCTGGAAGGCAAGGTATGTTAGATTTCACTCCTCCTCCAGGGTTCTCCTATACCCTTAAGGGAGATTGGTGGGAGAGGTGTCTAGATTCTCTACCATTGGGTTTTGCCACCACTGATGGTGTTTCCTGACATGTTGGGGTAGGTCCCCTAAGCCCCAGTTTCATCCAGCCACTAACAACCAGATTAGCTTTTACAAGGGAATATTAACTCCAAAATGCATAATAGTAAATATACAGATTTATTCCCCTAACAGATAATATTTCATTCCTTTCCCTCCTTTGCACCATCTCAGTCTTTGGAGAGAGGAAAGTTCATAAGCTTAGCTCAGTTCCTATAGATCACAGTCCCAAGTTCCATGTCCAAGCTTCTCCAACAGGCAGCCTGGCTATCTGAAACATTCCACCTGGAAATCTGGCTCCACAGTCACCATGATTAGAATGCTTGCGTCCAATGACTCCTGTGGAAGTTGCTACCTGGCTGGCACCTGAAAGTGATGACAAGAGAAACAGAATAGAAATAGCCCTGGGTCCGTTTCTTGGAATCAGGGTAAAAGGGAAGAGCAGGAGACAGAATTCCTTCCTCTTTCATAGATTCAGTTAATGGCACCAATACTGTGGGTGAACTGTGGTCTTCACCTTTTGGACAAAGCAGGAAAGAGGACAGGAAAGCAGGAAAAAGAGTGAAAGACTGCTTGTCTCAGTCTGGCTAGTTTTAAAGACACAGCTAAAGCCTCTCTGTCTCATCAGGCAATCAAGGAAAGCTGCTCTCACCTATGTGGTAGGGGACACAGAGTGTCCCCCTGTGAGGTGATCTGAGTATCACCAGGCAATTCCTGTTATACTAACATCTTATTTGTGTGTGTGTGTGTGTGTGTGTGTGTGTGTGTGTGTGTGTGTGTGTGTGTGTGTGTGTAGTGGGGGCAAATTAGTAGTCCATCTTTAGGACCCTAGGTCACTTTGGGCAAGCCACATGTATTCTGGAACTTGGTACCTTGGGATGACACCGAAAATCTTAGGTAGTGGTGATAAGTGCTATTTTACTTTAAAAAGAAAATTTCTTCTTCCCCTCTTCCTCCTTTTCTTCATTTTCTTTCCCCCCCTTCTCCCTCTCCCTCCCTCCCTGCCTCTCCCTCTCTCTCTCTCTCTCTCTCTCTCTCTCTCTCTCTCTCTCTCTCTCTCTCTCTCTCTCTCTCCTTTACCTTCATCTGCTTCCTCCCCATTATTCCCAGAAAGTACACACAGACTACTAACAAAGGCCTGTGGTTAACACTATTTATAAAGACAAAGTAAACTTTAAAACAAAGGAAGATAAACAGACTTTCCTCTCTGCCCAGAAGGAAAGGCTTTAGGTTCCCCTGAGGAACCCAAGGTGAGAAGTGAGGAAAGAGAAGGTGATTGTTGACTTCCAGTATGTAGAGAGTGGTGGTGGAGGGGGGTGAAGAGGGAGTACTTTTAGAAATATAAATTCTGTCCCTGAACTCCTCCAGCCCAGCCCAAACAATCTCACATCCAGAATCCTGACCCCTTTCTTCATGGTGGCTGTTTCTACTAATGCTTCTACTCTCCTAGTCCTGCCACCTCCCATTCTCCAACTACATGTGTCTTCTCAGGAGCTAGATTCCTCCTCAAGTTTGACTTCTTGGACTTACTGAACTGACTTTTCCAGGTTAACCAGAGGTATGTCCTGTCATTCTTCATCCTATTGGTCCCTTTCTAATTCAGTCAATCAACTTCAGTCCATACCTCACAAAAGAATCATTTGACTTGGTTACAATTTTACCTAATTATTAGCCCCTTTTTCTGTAAATTAGATCAAGGACTTTCAAGACCCTTAGGTAAACATTTCTTTTGTGTTTAAGAAATAAATAGCTGTCCTATACCTGATCTACTTTGCACATAGAAAACCTTTCTCTACCCCTTTTTGAGGAGCCTGAGCCTGAGCTAAAGCTAAGCTTGAAGAATTACTTAAAAATTACTTTAAAATAATTACTTAATAATTACTTAAAATAATTCTCAGAACTTCAGGGTGGGATTGTAAAGAGCCAGAGAAAATTATAAAAAAAAAATCTGGGTTAATGTTCTCTCTCCTCTTTTTTCTTTGTAACCCTCCTGTTTAACACAGTGCCTGGCACAGGAAGTGTTGCTTAACAAATGCTTGTTAACTGATCCCCTCTACCAGTTCCTTGACAGAGAGAGAAGCCAACTCTCCAGCCCCTATAACTAACACAGTTTCTGTGTCAGTTAAACGTGAAATGGGGGTGTTCTGCTATAGAGACAAAATATTGATGTTGATCAGTGATTAAAAAAGAATTATGAGCAGCGATATCATCAATATAAAACATTTTGAGAAATAAGCATACTGACCACATTAATAATATTATGGTTATTATTTTACAAATGACGAACATGGACATAAAGATTTTCAATAAAAATCTGTGTTGTTATTTTCAAATGTTAAAATGTGTGCTATAAAATTGTAACTAAGTATTAATTTATTTGAATAAATTTGAGGTAGGAAAATTATTTGTTTTGGTTGTTTTTTGAAAAGTATAAAAGGGGGAGGGAGTATTCATAAAATTTGGACACCAGTGCTCTAAGTCCTTCCCAAGATTCTGAGTCCATTCATTCTTATTCACTTTTCCTTTCTTCTACCAATAAAACATTTAATTAACTTTGGAAAAATTTAAAAAGACTGCATCCAAACCATGAATGTCAAATGATTTACAATTGTTTTAAAAAATGTGTCTATTAACTTGAACAAAATAATAACAAAACTCTCTTTATTTCCTTCTTCCCTCCTGGTCTTTTTTTCTTTGTGATTCCGTTACTGTTGTCTGTTTTACCCAGTTGGAGTACGTTGACATTCTTTTCCTTTCTTCAGCCTGTATCATTTCATATAAGTCAGGAAATATACTTTTCCACGAGGTTTTGCAAAGAAGCACTATCTGCACCTTTGTCTGGCCATGTGTCCTGATTTGGGGTTCGAAATACTGGATTAGTGTGGCCCAGCTGAATGAAAAGAGCCCTGCCTTGTAAAAAGCCTTGTCTCAGAGGCAGATCTTGTCCAGTTCTAACAGCACGTTAGACCTCACAGATTAAGGAGACCATTCTGCCTTAAGTTCAAGGACTGAGAGGCACAGGCTGCCCTTGGCTCCCTGCTCTCCTGGCCTGGTGAATGAGGGTACGACGGGACAGACACATAGCAAAGGCAACAACGTCCCTGGGGAGCAGCTGCCAAACTGTAGAGCTGAAGGCTGAGGCCAAGAGCTTCTGTCTGCTGTTCTCCCTCCCTGGGGCGGGCAAGCTGCAGCTGCTCAGACCTTGGCTGGGTCAGGCCAACCCCTGAGGCTCAGTGAAGCCTTCAAGCAGGGCCCCCTCCCCCAGGCTGTTGGCAGGACTCGATGAGCCGCATTCAAGGCCAAACCTCCAATGTACCTAAAGCTGGATGCCTGACTAGGCTGGCCAATTTAAAGTTAAGATACATAAACACACTTAAGATTTACAAAGAAAACCTCAAGATGGACACCTCTCCCGCCCTAACTAATGGGGAGGGGATGGGGAACACAACACACATGTATCTCTACAGATATTTAAATTAGCTCACAGGGCAGAGAGCTGGATCTCCAAAGATTCATAGGATCCTGGAGCTCAAGGGACCTTGGAGATAATGTAGTTTACAGGGAAGGAGACTGAGGCTAAAGCAGCAGAAGTGACTTCCCCAAGAGACACAACTGGTGAGTCACAGAGGTAGAATTGAAACTCTAGCTTTCCTGACAGTCTATGGCTTTTCCCATTACTGTTAGTTTCAGTACAGTCATCCCTTCCACTTAGAGGGACTTAGGAGCAGGGGCACTCCCTTCCCCCACACCCCCTCTGGGGAACTCCCTCATCCCGTCTGCCCCCTTCATGATCTGGAAAATCCTCATAAAATTGAGTTATTCTCCCTTCGTACCAGAGAAGAAGTCTGAATTATTATGGTATTAAAAGATAAAATATTTAGATATTATATAATACTACATATATATTTTATACATTTGTGAGTTTCTAAACTTTTTCTGTGTTGTCTGTTGGCCTTCACGTGTCACCTATGACTTTTGAAAAACTTCCCCCAAACTCCCACTTAATTTCTTATGCCTAACCACCATTTATCGAAACCTCCATGAGGAAAGTCATGATTATTAAGGAGGAGGAAGAAACTTGACAGTAGGGTGACCTGATTGGCCAAACAGAAAGAAAAAAAAACAAAGTGGGGGGGCCCTTGCAATCCTAAAATGGATTTGGGGACACTGGGCAAAAGCCTCTGGTAATGGGGTTATTACTGCTCTAAAAAGGGAATATCTGCAAATCTCTCCTTTTCCCCTCTTCCCTAGCATAAAGAGAGTCATTTAAAAGACAGAGTAAGCTCTCCCCCCCTCCTACTCCAGCTGGTCTCGGTCACAGTCCTGGTGACCAATAGAAAATGAGGAGTTTGGCTGGTGCTGGACAAGCATAAAGTCATAGGATTTACAGCTCAAAGAAACCTCAGAGACCATCGAGGACAAATGCTTGTTGACTAGAATTGAATTGAACCCTCTCTATTTTTCTGTCTGGTTCAGACTGAAGCTCCCTCTTTGAAATGGAGAAACATTTAGTGGTTCAGCATTTGTGAGGCGCCCTGTGGGAGGACTCTGACCATGGGGGCCAAGCAAAACTCCAATCCACCAGGGAACTGGAGAGTGTTCCCAGGATGTTCCACTGCTTCCTCTCTTTTCCTTGATCCTCTGGGAAAGAACAAATAACAATTAAACCAGGAAAGTTAATGCAAGTTCCCGCATAAGTCTGTTGTCAATTTTCTCCGTCAACTCATGCCCCTAAGATGCCCTTTGAGAGAATTCCTGCTTACTTAGCTCCAAGAAGCCTTCCCTGAACCCCTCCGGCTTCCCACTCCTGATTCAGACCACACATGGCATTTGTCTAACATGTTGGACTAGGTTAAATCTTGGGGATATTTCTTTCATAATAAACTCTGTAGTTTGCCCTGTGGAAGCACCAGAATTTGTCCCTGGAAGAATTCATACCTCTCCTGCAGGCATTGACAATACTAAAGGCATTAAACACTGACTTAATACAGTAACAAATACAGAAAGGACTTGGGTCCTTGGCAAAGCAATTGGAAAAGCCCCGTCTAGTGAGCTCCGTTCACTACGTGCACAGAAGTTCTATTGCCACAAGCCCATGTACCCATTACTGAAGTGCCAACATTATAAATGGAATTGTAGCCCCCATTACATCTCCAGAGCACCTTCAGTATCTCTCCTCAGCTTCAGATAGGGGTGGCATGGCTTTAGTCAGTCAATAAGCATTTATTAAGCACCTGCTATGTACCAGGCACCCAGCTAAGCATTGGGAATACACAGAAAGGCAAAAAGACAGTCCCTGCCCTGGATAAGCTCACAGTCTAATGGGGAAACAACAAGCAGACAAATATGTACAAACAAGTTGTGTATAGGATACATAGGAAATATTTAGCAGTGGGAAGGTGCTAGAATTAAAAGGGTTTGGGAAAGGCCTCCTGTAGAAGATAGGATTTGAGATGGGACTTGAAGAAAGGAGATGAGGAGACAAAGCTTTCCAGGTGTGGAAGACAGCTAGTGAAACTACCTAGAGTAGGAACTGAAAATAAAATACAACTGAATACAAATGAGTTGTTGTTCATTCATTCATTCATTCATTCATTCATTCATTCATTCATTCTTTCATTTGTCTTTAACCCATTTCCCAGAAATGAAGTTCTGGATTTATTTACATGAACCAGATTGACTGCGTCTTTAACGAAGAAAATGATGCTTGCAACGTGCATTAGGAACTTTAAAGCATAAATGCGTGTCATTATTGACATTATTATTCACCAGAATCTGTCTTATAGTTCTGTATACAAAGACACTCACAAACACACACAGGCACCGAGGAAAAGAGCCCTCAGCTCCTATGCAAGCATTCAGGCTAACAAAATATTAAATACAGGATTGGTTTTATTTAGCCCAACCAGAAAAATGGAAGATTGATATCTGAGCCCATAAAGTCACAAAAACTTTCCCTTCTCTTTTCAGTAAGTCTTACATACCCAAGGACCTACATTATCTCCCAATCTTCTATACCTATAACATTATACTGAGTTTGAGGGCCTTTACTTTATGAAAGCACTCAGGAGGCTAAGTTCAAGAGTATATCATAAGGCATATGAACTGACCATGAATCAATGAATAATCTTCAAGGTGTAGTCAAGGGAGAAACCCAGGACAGGATGTCAATTCCTATTAAGTTAAGGGCAATTCACACTTTGTCAAGGGGACATCATCAATACACTTGTAGGATATGCTAGAGTGGGGAAACTTTTCATGTTTTTCAGGGTTGGATGAGATAGATGGTCACTGAGATCCTTTCTAACTCACATTCTGTGATGCTTTGATTCTATTATCCCATTCCAGAATGAGGAACTCGTTAATAGAGACAATGAGGACCCAGGATAACATGGGCATACCTGCTGCGTGTGTGTGTAACAAATGTTTAATTTATATATGCTGTGTGTACAAAGGGAGGGGGGAGGAGAAGAGAAGGGGAAATGCAAAGTTTTGATAAGATGCTTATGGAGCTCGTAATGTAAAAGTGTGATATGACATACACACAAATAACATAATACAAAATGAAGTATCATTAGTGTGTAGTAGGTATGTGCCAGTAGAGGTCAAGGCAAATTCTGTACCCTGCTTTAGACAAAGGAGAAGTGAAGGGATGATAAAAAAGAGAAAGAGCTTCTTAGTCAGTGACCATGCTGGGTGGCAAGGGACCAGGAACACATATAGGAAGGAGATAAGCTCCCAGTGCTCTGCCAAGAAAACGACAAGGATAAGACTTCAGTCTGCCAGTGCCATGGAAAGAGACTGGGATGCCAGAGCAAGGGAATAGCTGAAATTTTCACTAGCTCAGTCCCCCATGCTTCCTGGAATGCTTTCTCTCTCTCTCTCTCTCTCTCTCTGTCTCTGTCTCTCTCTCCCTCTCTCTCTCTGTCTCTCTCTCCCTCTTTCCCTTTTGCTCCTCTTCTCAGCTTTCCTGATTCCCTTCATGTTCCAGCTAAAATTTGGGGAGGGGAAGATGCAGGACCCTCTCCTTACCCCTTATAGGATATTGATCAAGGGAGAACTACTTGCCACGTGTATACCCAGTGATTTTGTTTTTTGAACCCAAAATTGGGACATATAATCTAACAAAGGATATTCCTTCTGTGAAACCTCCTTCAAAAACACTCCATTTTCTTGAAATTGGAATTGCCAATGGTCATTGGTGTAGTGTAATAGCAAGGACCCCGGCATACACAGGAGGGCTTGCTGTACAGGTTCTTAGATCTGCCTTTCTAAAAGGAAAGCAACTTTTGAGGGGTCAGTAATCTACTTTGATCAAGCACATATATCATTCACTTAGTTCAGAGGGAAAAGTCAGCATCCTGAACTTCAAAGAAAATACAGACAGGGAAATAAAGACCAATAGATAGGGTTTCCAACTGTCTGACCATAAGCTATACGTACATCACAGGTCAACAGACAGATCCAAATGTCTGACCATACATACATAGTTACCAGAAAGAGAAGCACCAACATTTGGGTTTTCAAAGGAGGGGGCGCTCCTTAGTGGCTACACAGTCTCATCTGGCCAAACACTTCCAGTGAGTAAGCCCCAAAACAAAACCTCACCTCAGAGTATATAGACACTTTTCAGAACCAAAGGGCATCACAGTTCTTGAGACCCAGTGCCTCATTAGAAATTAACAAAAGGTGTGGGCCTTCCTACAAAATAAATCTCCCATAATCAAACTTCCCTTAATGGGCAGACCCATTAATGGGTGAGGAAAACCTTTAATTTTCTAACATTACAAGTAGCTGTCTCTTCTATGGTTTATTTAGTAAGCCAGCTAGGTGATACAAGAGAGAGATGTTCTGGTGCTGGAGTCAGGAAGTCCTGCGGTCAAATCTGGCCTCAGATACTATGTGACTGTAGGAGTCATCTTCACCTCTGTCTGCCTCAGTTTAACCATTTGTAAAATGGGGATAATAATAGTAACTATAGCCTAGGGTTAATCTTTTTTAAAGATAAAATGAGACAATATTTGCAAAGAGCTTTGTAAACCCTAAAGCACTATACAAATAATGGCTATTAAAATTTATTTCATACTGGCCACACTGGAGAAAAAGATGACTCTTTTTTCCTCCAAGATGAGTGCCCATTGTGAAAATCCTCCTCTTCAGATTATGGGTAGAATTTTTACTGTTCCCTGTTTAAGACTGGAGCAGGGGTAAGTAGCAATGGGAATTATACAAATGGTTATATTTCCAGAGAGTGTGGACAAGGAGAAAAAGGAAGCTGATGCAGAGAAACCAGGAGCAGAAATCAAAATTATTTGACCCAGGTTGGAGAATCTATAGGATCTGTGAGAGAGGAATACATCAGCTGACTAGAAGCAGGTAAGTTAGAAGGAACTTGGAAGACAAGTTCAGCTATGGGGAGAAGAAGCTATAAGCCCAGAAAAGGGAGTTCAGGGAAAATAAGTGAAAGGAAGAGAAGCGGGGCATTATTGCTCAGGATGTCAAGGGTCTCTGTACTATAGGGTGGCCGGAACTGGAGGCAGAGACTTAGAGCTTTGGTGGTTCCTCTGACAGAGCAGGCTTTGACTTGAATTGTGGCCAACAAAAAGAGTGGAAATAGACAAAGAACTTAAAGCTGGCTGATAAAGCCTCCTCAGTGTGTACGGGCTATGGAGTGTTTGTAGTTGATCTTTCTGCGTCTATTCTGTGTCCTGAGATTTCCTTACCCCGTAGTTACTTGGTTGGCTGTTGTCCCTTGTTTTTGGAGAGGACCAAAATGACATCACTATGTTGGGGTCAAGGTACAGTGTGTCCGACTGTGGCTGATCAGACCAATATGAGCTCAAAGGCTCTACCACAAGTTGGGCACAAACAGTCCATGTGAACATTTGGAGTGGAGATGTCTCTAAATTTGCTCATCTCATACCACAGTAAACAACTGAGAGGCACCCCAGTGTGGTGGACTTTCCTCAAGGAGCCTGAGTCTTGCCATACATACCAGTTATATGACCTTGAACATATCATTTAGGCTCAAGGTACCCCCAGGCAACTCAGGGATTTGCAGATCTTGGGGGTGGGTGATAAGCATTTATTAAGTGCCTACTACAGCCAGGCAACTCATATATACTTTACATTTGATCCTCACAACAACCATGGAAGGTGGATGCTATTCCCATTTTACAGTTGAGGAAACTGAGGTAAATGAAGACGACTTGCCCAAGGTTGTACTGCTAGTAAGTGTCTGAAGACAGATTTGAACTCAGGTCTTCTTGATTACAGGACTAAGACTTTCTTCACTCAACCATCTAGCTGAGCTGCCTCCTTGGTAGAAAGAGTTTCCACGCTAAGAAATCACAAGTCCTAGTAAAGAAATACAGCTGGCTAATAAAGTGTACGCTATCCTGAAAACCCACTCTGGAGGGGGTTTGAGGGAGAAAAATGATGTAATGCTATGTTCCTCATAGTTTATTATGGGAAAGAAGAGAAACCCTTGATACTTGAATTGGTAGTGGTGGCAGAACACTGAAGAGCCTTCTGTTTAGGGGTGCTCTGGGCTTGTTTCATCATAAGCTCTTTCTTTCCCTTGTGGGTAAGTACAGTTTATGCTTAACAGAAGAGACCTTTCTGTCTCTGTTTCTCCTACTTTCTTCTTTTTCTTCATTCCCCCACTCTCTCTCTTCCCCTTTTTCTTCTTTCTTTCCCCTCCTTTCCCTTCTCTTCCTTTTCCCTTCCTCTTTCCCATCTTCTCTCTCCTCCTTTCCCCTTTATCTCTCCTTCTCCCTCTCTCTCTTTGTCCCTCCCTCTTTCTCCTTTTCTAGTTTTTCATTTCCCTCTTCTCATCCCTGGGTCACCTCTTTTGAACCAGAAAGAATTAGTAGAACAGTTCCCTAGTCTTAACTAAAATAAAGCCTGTCTGGGATTTTTAAGTAAATTGAGTAGTGGAACAGTGTGCCTCACTAATGTTTCTGTCTTAATAAGAGTGAAAATGGGGTTTTATTCATCATTGGGGCTTTAAAAATTGCCTTAAAGTGGCCCATTTTATAAAGAAAAATCAATAACAAAAAGAAAACAGAACTATGTAAATGGACAGAGTGACAAAAAGCAGGCCAATTACCAAAAAAAAAAAAAAAAGCAGTTATGGCTCCATTAACTCAATTATATTTTCAAAAGGTTTTCTTTTCCACCCCCCAAAAAATCTACTACTGCCACCACACTCTAACTTATGTAATTTTTACATCAACTTCATGCCATTAATTTGCATAAAATTATTTTGGGGGAGGACAGATACAAAGTTTGACGATAGTGAGAGACAGCTGGGTCTGTGCTAGGTTTGCTGGGAATGGTGAGTCAGACATGTAAGTAGAATGGGAAGGAAGGTTTGGGTCAGCTTGAGGAAAGCTCACTTTGGTCCCCCTTTTTCAGTGACTGAAGAAGTTGTAGTACCTTTTTTCTTTCAGAAATCTTCTGTATTTCTATCTTCTCTGATCATATCAATAAGGCAACTAGGTGGTACAATGGATAGAATTCCAGGCCTGGAGTCAGGAAAACATCTTCCTGAGTACAAATCTGGCCTCAGGTACTTATTAGTTGTGTGACCCTGGACAAGTCGCTTCACCCTGTTTGCCTCAGTTTCCACATCTGGAAAATGAGGTAGAGAAGGAAATGGCAAACCATTCTGGTATCTTTGCCAAAAAATTCCCCACAAAACCCAAATGGGGTCATGAAGAGTCAGACAGAACTGAAATGACTCAACAAAAACAACTGACCACATCAAAATTTCCATTCAAATATTATACATTTATCTTGGCTCCCACATAGAAATGCACTTAAGCATTTCCCCTTGATATATTTTGCTTAACGTATTTTGATTCTTCATGATACAGTGAAGTACAGTGGAAAGTGTACTAGACTTAGAATTTTAAATTTGGGTTTCTAATCCCAGTTTGGAAACTTAGTAGTAAGTGACACTAGGTAAGTCACTTAGCTTTTCTGAGGTTTCATTTCAGCGTTGTAACTGGGATGGGACAAATGGGGCTTTGTACCAGAGTGCTGAAATGCAGAACTGAGCTTAGCTCCTAATCAGAAAGAATAATTAGTGAAAATAGAAAACTACTAGATGCTGATGTTTCTTCCTCACTCCCGCCCCTTCCTCCTCTCCCCAATCTCATTCAAGAAGAGTTTCTTCCAAGACTTTTTTTTAATGACCCACTGAAATTAGAAATGCAAGCAATACAACTCCTTTTGAGTAAAATCTTCTTACATATATATATATATATATATATATATATATATATATATATATATATATATATATATATATATATATATATATATATATGTCCAAAGACCTATAAATTTAGCTTAGGGATATTGACATATATTACACATAAGTTAATAAAATTATTATGTGGGATATATTTCAAGAAATGAAGGCCTGGGAAAAATCAGTAAAGGTTTAATGAAAAGCCCCTTTCCCCCCACATATCTCCACTCTCATCCCCATTTTTGTATTACATAAAGAAGCTAAAAAAATCTTCCAAACTTTTTTTCCCTATATGTTTTTTCTAATCTCTTTCCCCCCATGCCTTCCATCCCTAAAGGTCTTTACCGCATCTCACAATGCTTTAACTAATTTGCCATGTCACTGAATCCCTAGAGAGCAGCGACTTGTTCTATATATTTCTCTTTGTGTAGTGTTCAGCATGGCACCACACATGATTAAATTCACAATAATCATGGATTTCAGATGATGATGAGGAGAGAGGTTTATTCCCAAAGCTGAGAATGAATGAGCCATGCAAAATACCTCATTATCTGGCTTTCCTTGCCATATATGTGGGCAGAAGGAAGATGGGTAAGCAGAGCTTCAACTATGGCAGGGCTATCTGGGCTTTGACCCAGGTTGGAAATTAAAAGGGCATTGATAGCCTCCCTCTTCCTGCTTCTAAACAACAGTGACCTCAATCTGACACACTTCCTCTAAAAGAGACTTGAAGTGTTGTTCCAGAGTACCTCATTGCCTGAGATAAAGGGTACTGAACTTTTTTTCAAAAAATGTTTTTCTTTTTGACCTCAAGTCATAAACACAGAACCATAATTATAAATTTTTGCCCCTGGGGCAAGATTTATTGGGGGTGGAGGGAGAGTTTTATAGGATGCTGTGGCTGGGGAGGCTAATTAAGGGTCCTACTCAATGGAGTGAAGCCTACTCCAGGATACCATGAGTTTTCTGTGCTGCTTGGGAAAAGTGTGCGGGGAAAGTAAAAACAGGTCCCAGAAAGTAGTCTTTCTTTGGAGGAAGTATGCCTTGGAAACTGTAAAGGCTGAGGCTAGATGAAAATTTTTAGTTACATTTTTAAAGAAGCCAGGCTCTTTGTTAGTGAACAGAAGGATTGGGGAAGGCAGAAAAGATGGTATTCCCATAATCTAGTTCATTCTCCAAGCAATCCAAATTATTGTATTTGTCACAGAGTAGTATTGGAAATAGGCAAGGGCATATCACTGTTTCCTAGATTGAGAGACTGAGGCACAGGGGGCAGGAATAGTATTCAACAAGGAAAAAATTATAGTGAAGTTGGGGAAAGGGAAAACATTGACTGGTAAGAGATAGAGAGAGGAAACATTTGAAAGAAAAAAGGAGAGGGAGAGAGAAAGACTCAAAGACAGCAATGTAAATTGGGTGTATGGAATACATAGAAGGTAAAAAGATGAAGTTGGGGTAGTGCCCAAGTAAGGAGGGATCAGTCTTGAGGACCTACTACATCTTAGGTTCAGACATATCATGCAGTAGCCAGACATGCCAATGTATTTGCTAGGTAACCTCATTTCTGATGCCTACATGATTCTGGCTCCTTGGGCCCTGAGATCTAAATGAGTGCCTTTAGCCACTTGCTAGATAAGCAGAATTAATTGCCCAGTGATCCTAAAAAGACCAAAAATTGACTTTGATGTAAAACCAGTCCCCAAAAGATGTTCACACAAAGCATTTTCAGTCCTTTCTCCCCCTGAACTGCTTATTTTGATGCCTGGAAGCTTCTGGTTCTAATCAGGGAGTACCCTGACCTTAAAATATGATGGAAAAGTACAAGTAAGTAAAAATAATAATAGTTATTATAATAAAACTCTACAACAATTGACTAAGCTCTTACTATGTGTAAAACCTTGTGCCAGGCATTAGGGATTCAAGAAAAAAAAAAAAAAGAAAGTTCTTACTCTAAAGGACCTGACATTCTACAGGCAAAATAAAACATATGTATGCAACAGGCATAATCAGGGAACCCCCACCCCAATATGTTCTGACTAGAACGCTTTCCATGGAGCTATATGCCCTGGTCCCTTCCTGTCCCACATGTGTTCTGGTGAGCAGATTTCCCATGGAGTGCTGAGCTTGTGTCCCAGGGAGTTACAGAGTCTGATGTCCCTATGACTATATTTACCAGATGGTGACTGGGAGGTTGAAAGTTTGAATTCTTCCCCAGAGCCCCAAATTTTGAAGTTGATTGCCAAAATTAGCAAGGATATGTTGAAAATTTGCAATTATACAGCATCAGCAAGGTAGGAATATCTACTGGAGTTCCTGACATAAAGACTAGTCTATTATCTGACTTCCCCTGCCAGAAATGTAGGCAGAAGGAAGATAGGTAGAAAAAACTAGTTTTTTCTCAATAGTCAGGGAAGCTGTTCCTGAGACATGATTGGCATGAGGGACTAGAGTTTAACCCATTGACATGGCGTGCCAGTTGCTAAGGTTTTGCCATATAGATTGGACTAGTTTCTCCCCTAAAATCCATGGCAGTTGTATTAGGGATCAGGCTATTAATGGGGCTTCCCAGTTGTCAAGAGCATAAAAAAGCCCTCCCACCGGGAGTCAGTGCCCCTCAGACTTAACAGATTTCCTACTGCTGTGTAAAGTCACCATACCCATCTGACCCAATATAGCATGCTGACAGGTTACATTTCCATATGGAGACAAGGGGACTGCATCTACTGAAACCAGTTATGTCCTTGCTGAGTAGCCTTTCCATACTACCGTTAAGTAAACTTTTTACTGTAGATCATTGTGTACAAATGTCTCATTTTGTTCCAATCCCAAGTCAGACCTGGCTCACAAAAGACATCAAAAGAAACACCAGCACTTTAAAATAACAGGGATGATTATCTCAGCAACCCGGGTAGTCGTTCTCCAGGGTCATTCACAGCAAATACACATTGACAAATGACTAACCCATGATAGTAACCCATCACATATTATCCTCTTCTAGGATGTTAATACTTCCAACATTAAAACATGAAACATTTTGTGGGACTGCTAATTAGGTATTTTACCTTTGCCTTGATTCAACACTGTTTGAGAAACTCACTCCAGGTCCACATCTTCTGAAAAGCTGGGGCATGGCTTGCGCTCCTCCTGCTACTAGCGGTTATCTTCTCTGAGAAGTTGTTTCAGAGGTCACTTCCTGCCCTTAGGAGCTCCTGGTCTCTTGAATTCATAAAGTTGCTGGCAAAGATAGAAATCATCTATTTCAGGATCACTATTTTGTCCCCTGTGCTCAAGGAAAGAAATGCACAGTAGAAGAGGCAGCTAGTGACTTGAGGTTCCATTTCAGGATTGCTAAGAGAGTGTTGCTTTTCTACATGAACAGTTATCATTGCTATGGAGAGAAGGGAAACATCCCCTCTCCCTGCCTTCATGGAAATCCAAGTCTTGAAAAGTCCCAACATGCTTGAAAGATGAGATGAGGAGGAATAGTAGATATTTTTCTTTTCAAAGTCTGCTACATGGGAAGAACTTCCTGCTCAATAGTCAAATTTTCTTTGGCAGGGCTACATGAAAATAGAAGGAGACAAGGGTACATAGGTACCAGCCAGAAGGCTCAGGTTGCACATCAATCAACCAATCAGTCAATCAACAAATTTATTCATCCTTTACTATGTGTCAGGCACTATGCTAAGCTTTGTGGTTACAAAAGAAAGGCAAAAACATAAAAACAGCCCTTTCCCTCAAGGAGCTTACATACCTATAGGGGAGACAACATGTAAATAATTAGGTATGTAAAAGATAAATGTAGAGTAGTGGAAAGGCTTAAAGGGAAAAGCTCAAGTAGCTGGGGGGAATGGGAAAATCTCCTGCAGAAGGTGATGTTTGAATTGAATCTTGAAATAAACCAATAATGGAAAAAGGGACCAGTGAGGATGGAGTAGGCATAGGGAATAGCCAATAAAAAGTCACAGAGAGAAGAGATGAAGGGTCACGTGTGAGGAACAGTGTATAGGCCAGCATCCCTGGATTGTGGGGGAGTAAAGCATGAGAAGGCAGGAAGAGGCTAGATAGTGAAGAGTCTTAAATGCCAAACAAAGTACTTTTAATATTTGATCCAAGAGGAACTAGAAAAGCACTGGAATTTATTTGGAGTTAGAGGGAAGAGGAGATTAGTAGGATGGCATGGTCAGACCTAGGCTTTAGGAAAATCAGTTTGGCAGCTGTGTGGAAGATGGATTTCGGATGGGAGAGACCTGAGGCAAAGAAACTAATTAGAAGATTATTACAATCCATGCAAGAGATGATGACGGCTAAACTACTGTGTTTGCTATATGGGTAGAGAGAAGACTTATACAAGAGATGTGGTGAAGGTAGAAATGACAAAATTTGGCAACTGATTGGTTAGATGGGGTGAGAGTGAAGAGTTTTGAAGGATGCCAACATTGCAAATGCGGGAGACTGGGAGGTGAGTAGTGCCCTCAACAGTCACAGAGAAATTCAGTAAAGGGGAAAGGTAATGGGTTCTGTTTTTTATACCTGTTGAGTTTGAGATGCCCACAAAATATCTAGTTCAAAACGTCCTATAAAAGTTGGAGATGTGGGATTGGAGCTCAGAAAAAAGATTGTACCTGCATATATAGAGCTGGGTATTATCTACATAGATATGATAATGGAACATCTGGGAGCTAAGGAGATCACCAAAAGAGAGACTAGAGAGAGAAGACAACAAAACATGTGTTTTGCTGAAAGTGGACAGAGTATAGGCTCCACATTCAATGAGAAGTGCCCAGATAGAAAATATGAGTAACTGAAAGTGACCAGCAACATAACTCTATAGGAAATGCCCCCAAAAGATCAGATTAATGGAGGCTCCACTATTTTCCCCCATTATAGGGAAAGTAAGTAAGTACAAGGTGTACTCAACTATTCAGTTGGATCTATGAACTCATCAATGTTATGTTCCTTCTCCCTCCAGTGATGTAGACCTCAATCCATCTGTTCTTCCCTATTATTTCTTATCATGGTTTCTCATAAGTTCACCACAAAGTAGTGCATTATTGTGCTGTAAGAAATGATGAGCAAGATGCTTTCCAAAAACCTGGAAAGACTTACATGAATTGATGCAAAGTGAAATGAGCAGAACCAGGAAAACATTGTACAAAGTAACAGCAATATTGTA
Organism: Notamacropus eugenii; assembly: GCF_028372415.1. Taxonomy (NCBI): domain Eukaryota; kingdom Metazoa; phylum Chordata; class Mammalia; order Diprotodontia; family Macropodidae; genus Notamacropus; species Notamacropus eugenii. Next base: position 324,857,476 of record NC_092873.1, on the reverse strand, counting down.
CAATGATCAGTTGTGAATGACTTAGCTATCTTCAGCTATGCAATGATCCAAGACAATTCTGAAGTACTTATGATGAAAAATGCTATCCACCTTTAGAGGAAGTCTGAATGTAGAGTAAAGCATATTTTTTCTTACTTTATTTTTCTTGGGTTTTTCTTTTGGTCTGTGTTTTCTTTCACAATGACTAATATGGAAATGTTTTGCATGATTGAACAGGTATAGCCTATATCTTGCTTGCCTTCTCAATGATGGGGGAGAGAAAGGAGGGAAGGAGAGAATTTGAAACTCAAAATTTTAAAAAACTGAACGTTAAAAACTTTTTACATGTAATTAGAAAAAATCTTTGAGAAAAAAATTCATCACAAGGAGTCCAACCAAAATCGGAGGGGAGGCATTCTCACTTTCTCTCAACATCCACAGACACCAAAACTACATCAGACTCTCCATTGATTACCTCTCCCTTTCTCCATCATCAGCCCATCTTCTTTTTCATTCATACATTTCTTTGATGATAACCTTTATGCAGTTTGTTCATTGTAATCCTTTGTTTGCAATGTTTTTCAGACTGTACTCTTCATACATTTCCCCATTACTCTTTGGGTAATCCTCAATATCAGTCTTTTGAAGAATGCAATATTCCATAGAGAGAAGTTTGGGTTCATTGAAAGAACTTTGCAGTTTTCCAAAGGCAATCTACCCATTCTCCTCAACTAGCTCTGTGGATAGATGAGCTCTACAGGTTTCAGTCTGCATAGCAAGCACTCTTAATTCACTTAGTTTTTCCATTGTAAAGAGTGAGGTCAAACTCCTTAGAGTGATTTTGGACCTCATTTATGAGGCTCTGCGATGTTCCAAGGCTTGACACAACTAACACCGTATCATTCACCAACAGAAGACTCTGAAGAACTTCATCGTCTATATGAGTACTTTCTAGATGCCTTCCATGACATGAATACCTTTGGCAAGCTGATGTCTCCCTATTTGATGCCTCTTGTAACACAAAGTAATTTCAATACAAAGGGAGTGCTAATTGCTGGGGAAACCAAGTAGTCTGGATCAATGGAAAGAATATTGGATTGGGAGTTAGCTGTCTCTATCGCTTACTGGTTGTGTGATCGTAGGAAAGTCATCTCGCCTTTATTGGCCTTGGTTTCTTCATATGTGAAATGAAAGGACTGATCTACATTCTATATGGCCTTTAAGGTCCCTTTAAATTCTAATTTTCTGATTCTATGACCTGGGTTCAAACATATGCTCTGCAATTTACTCCCTGTGCGACCTTCGATATATAAGAGACTGGTAGTGCCTGTGAACTTCCACTAAAGCACTCATTAATCTCCCAGTGATCATCAGAGATGGCAAATGAGGTGACTCAATGGATAGAGCATTGGGCCCTGAGTCAGCATAAACCTGGGTTCAAATCCAACCATAGACACTGAGTAACCTCAGACAAGTCACTCTCTTTCTACCTCAGTTTTCTCAACTATAAATAGGGATAATATACTTAGCTCACATAATTGTGAGTGAGCTCACATATTTGTAAAGTGCTTAGCATAGTGCCTGATGCATAGAAGGTACTCTAAAAATGCTTATTCCTTTCTCTTCCTATTCCCCTACTTGAGTTGCAGTCTTTCTGTGTCTTAGTATTTTCCTCTGCAAAATGAGGAGTTAGGCTAGATAATATCTCTAGTTCCTTCCAACTCTAAATCTCTGATCTTACAATCCTATGAAAGGTCTTATGAAGGAGGTGACCCTTTAGGTATGTTTTAAAGGAATCTAGGCATTCCAGGAGGCAGATAGAACACAGAACTGTGAGAAGATTGAGCTGTCTGACTGGGGACCTAACTAGCTGGGTAGCTCAGCTCATTTGCTCCCTTCTGTCCCCCCGCTTCCTTCTTCTCTCCAAAGGAAGGTAAATGTTGATGGCCAGAGGATGCTCGGTTAACTTGGGGTTTACGGACCTGATTCCTTCCTTCCTTCCTTCCTCCTTCCTTCCTTTCCCTAAACTTTAAACCAAGTACACTCATACATTGCACAACAATAGGTCCCTGCCCAAATTCCACTTAATGACTCTTTTCAGGACCCTCCTGGCTTCAGAGTGATTATCAATAGCAACTGTTGCTCTTTCCCTCCCAGCTTGATTTACTTGTTTTTTTCTTCTGCTTATTAAAAGGACCATTCCCTGGTTACTTCTTAAAGAGGCCTATTCACCTAATGGGCTTTACCTCACTCTAAGTGAGTAAGAGAATAGGTCAAGGTCTCCCATTGCATCCTGGTCCTTCTCCAGTCATCCTGATGAATATCTGATCACTGGATCCAGATGGCTCAAGAAGGGAAAATGACGTTGGTGACCTTGTACAGCCCTCCCTCACTCAAAACAAAGTCAAGTGCAAATCATGCCATCATTTCTCTGATGGCATGGTCTTCTTCAAAAACAAAGGATGAACACAGACAGTACACCCCAATCATGTTGCTGTTCAGTCCCATCTGACTCTTTGTGATTCCATCTGGGGTTTTCTTGGAGTGGTTGAAGTGGTTTCCCATTTCCTTTTCCAGCTCACTTTACAGATGATGAAACTGAGGCAAATAGGGTTAAGTGACTTACACACAGCTAGGTCACAAAGCTACTTAAGTGTCTGATTTGAAGTTGGAAGATGAGTCTTCCGGACTTCAGGCTGGACATACCACGTAGGCACCTTCCAAATCATGAAGGTCCATCTATTCAAATGCCTGAAGACAGGATATAGAATATCATGTATGGATAACAGATAGTAGGCCAGTCTGCTTGGAATGGAAAGTGTGAGAAGTGGAATAATGAAATGAAATGAAATAAGACTGGAAAGGTAGTTGGAAGCAAGATTGGTAGAGGGCTTTAAATGCCAGGGTGAGTTTGTATATTCTCCTTGAGGTAGAAGGTATACAATTCAGCCTGTTCTGATAAATAAAACCATACCTTAGCCTAGTATGAAGCACTTGCATATATATGAAAAATGAAATGAGAATAATCAGGTAAGAAGTGGACAATTCACTCTTTCCTGATGACTGCTTTCAAAGGAGGGGGTATAGATAGCTAGAGTTTGCTAGAAGTTCATGTAAGCATTTACATTTTGGAAATCATCAAATGTTACATATCAGGGCTTGATTTGTTTTTTTAATTGTCTAAACTTAGGAGACTAATGAAGGAAATATTAATAGTGCAGATTAAATTTAAAAGTGTGTGTCCTTTTTTTTTTTAGAGAGCTGGTTGTAAAACTGGCCCACCTCTGAGAACAGATGATGTAACAGGAGACTAAAACTGGCCAATAAGAACCTTGTCCTTAGGAACATGTATGTAGCATTCTTTGCCTAACTATGATAGGAATAATATCCTAATTCCCACATGCAAGTTGGGTTATGTTTCCTTTCATTGTTGTTCACTTGAGTCTGACTCTTCATGACCCCATCTGAGGTTTTCTTGGCAAAGATACTGGAATGGAAACTGAGGCAAACAGGGTTAAGCCCAGGGTCATACAGCTAATAAGTGTTTAAGGCTGGATTTGAACTCAGGTCCTCCTGACTCTAGGGCTGTCTCTCTATCCACTATACTACATAGCTGCCCCCATGTTTCATTAAAAGGTATTAAAACCATCCTTGAGACCTGGTTGACTGGTGCTATTGCCCTTACTTTACAGACTAAATAATGGCTACCAGGAGATCCAGGCATACTGAGATCCTTGTCTGGGGGAAAGTGATGGATAAATCAGCTTGAGGTATCCTCAGAGCCTATCCTTGTTGAATATCCTTCTCCTATAGACAAGTAAATTTCTGTTTGTTAACTGTTTAATTCCCTCCCAGTGTATCTTTTTTTTTTTTGCAATATTGAACACAAATTACTAGGGTATTTCCCTGTCAGGCTCAGACCAGAACACCCATGAAATCCCTGGGGGCTTCAGAACATGCGTAGGTACTGTTTCTGATCCATTTACCATGCAAATAAAAGGAGCCCTTCAGTTGGTTGCTGAGCTGGAACTAAGGATGCTTAAAAAAAAAAGACACAAATCAGATAATTCAGTGTTTCTGTTTCCTGACTGAATTTGAGTGAATAGTAATGTAAGCCTCTAATTTGGGAGGGGGGGAAAGAGGGAGGGTAGGAGAGGAGAGAAAGGAGGAGGGGGAGAGAGAGAGAGAGAAAGACAGAGAGAGAGAGAGAGAGAGAGAGAGAGAAAGAGAGAGAGAGAGAGAGAGAGAGAGAGAGAGAGAGAGAGAGAGATCCTTGAGCCTTTAGTACCTGGTCTACCTCCCTGTAGCCATGCACACGGTACAGGTGTTTTGTGTTTGCAGTTTTTGTTTTCTTTCTCTGTTGTGTCTTGTCTTTTCTGCTCTTTAGTAAAGGAGTATTGGAGATGGAAAGGACTAGGTTGCAACCTTCTGTGGCTCAAAAAGTCACAGAACCAGAGGTCCAGCAGAGTTATCTCAAGAATCCCAAGGAGGAGATGTAGTATTGCTCAAAGGGATCTGATTTGTCAATGCAAGTTCAAGTTTGGGATAAGGACCATCTGCATTTATATGGGCTACATCAGAATTGTGGTATGCCCTCTGAACAAACAACTCAGAAAAGCGAGGCTCTCACAATAATCTTGTGAGGTGGGGTAGGACAAACATGATCATCCTCATTTTATAGGGAAGAAAACTGAGTGACTTTTCTGATGATCATACAGGTCAGACTCAGGTCTTCTGAAAGATTACAATTTATTTGATTTGATGGCAAGGAAAATGCTAGAGGAAAAGTAAGGTGGATTTGGGGAAGAATCCACAGACTAATAATTTAGAGAATGGCTATTGGACCTAAGTCTGACTCTGCCCTTGTCTTTCTGAGTCACCCTGGGTAAGTGTCTTAACTTCTCTGTGTCTCAGAAGTCAAGTCAAATACTTTAGCCACCTCTGGAGCAGAGAGAGAGGAGGAAACCTAAGACATGACTGTGCCTGGGAACAAAATTATATCTTCCTTCCCCCAGACTTCATCCCTGAACCCAGGAAGCCACTCACTTAAACAAGTAGTATGTCATTCGCAGGTATTCATCAAAGTCCAAGGTTGCCATATCCCCTGCACAGCTAGCAAGAAGCAATGAACTGTAATATAGATTGGGGGTTCCAACTATCTCTCTCTGTGTGTTCATCCTCTGCTCCCCAGGCCATCAGTCGGACATGCTGGCTGACTGGCTTCACTGCTCCTGTTCCATTCATCTTAGGTGAAGAGGCAGGGAGAATGGACAATAGCTCATTTATCACGTGGGCAGAAGGCCATGCAGCTGGCATGATCTGTGGCTGGACATCAGCCATGTCCAGACAGAGCGCTGACACTAAGCAGGCAGATGACTGATACGGTAGGGTGAGGAATAAGGAGAGACCTGGATTGGGAAGCTTCCAGCACTTGAGGGGGAGGAGGAGAAATGGGAGGGTTGGTAGAAAACGGTTTCCCACTGGGTTTCAGTGGCCACATATACACTTTTTTTAAAAGAATGAGTGCCTAGGTGTCTGGGATATTGGAGGAGCAACTGAGTTTAGAGTATGGTTAGCTAGACAGGGTCTAGATCTCTACCTATTTGGCAAGTCTCAGGAAGGTTGGTGTCTAGGATTTAGAAGATGTGAGAGAGAAATGAGAAATTCAGGGAAATATGGGAAAGACTTATATGATATGATACAGGGTGAAGTAAGCAGAGAATCAGGAACACAACAATGACTACAATTCTGTAAGGGAAAATAATATTAAATATAAATGTTATAAATTATATGAATATATTACATATAAATATATGATATAGATATAAATTACAGAAATATAAAATACAATTAAATCTAAATTAAAACAAAATTGAACTCTGACCAGTTGTAATGATCAATCTTGATCATGGTGACTGGATGACGAAATAAACATACCTTGCTCCTTTCACGAGAGAGGTGGGAGGATGCTTGTGCAGAATGTTGTATATACCTTGTCAGATTCAATTGCTGTATCTCTTACTGTTTTTGCTTCAGGGTTGGTAGATCCAGAGCCGGAAAGGGCTTTAAAGGTTGAGACCAATATCCTTATTTTATCAATGAAGAAGCTAAGGTTCAGAGTTAAAGGAACTCACCTAAAGTTATACAGCTGGGAGCCAAGCCCAGGTTTTGCTGACTCCATGTCAAGTACTTGATTAGGGTGGTGCTCTTGGTTGGGAAAGGTTGTAGTAGGCAGGCATTTGCTTAGTTACCAACAGGATGACACCTATGCTTAGCCTGGCATCCAAAGCTAATCAATAGCACAATCTAACCCTAACTGACTCTGCTTTTCTATTAAAACCTCGGCTTTAGTCACCCTGTTCTACTAATTTTCATGAATATATTTTGTGCCTACCTGAGTCCATCTTCCCAGTACTCATGCCATTGGATTTTGGAGCTGCAAAGACCTTAGAGGTCACCGAGTAATGGCTTTGCCTTCATTTTCACTTATCCAAATCCTACTCTTCGAACTCTAATTCAAGTTCACCTTTTCTCTTACTGTTCCAATCTCCCATAAAATCCTCTCTCCTCTGAATTCATAGCCCTTCTTGACTTATTTATTCAGCTACTCATCTTGTAACATTTTTTGTGTTGTTATTTCGCTTTTTTTGTGTGCTTCTTTAGGCAGGGACCCTGTGTTATATTTCTTTGATATATAGAGTTATGTGATCATGGGCAAATCATTTTACCCTGTTTGCCTCAGTGTCCTCATCTGTGAAATGAACTGGAGAAGAAAATGGCAAACCACCCCAGTATCTTTGCCAAGAAAATCCTACAAGGGATAACAAAAAGTAAGAAACAACTGTGCAACAGCAATAGAGACACCATGGTATAGGGAAGTAGTGTCAAATTTTAATAGACATACATCCCTGCCAGCAACATATTGACTTTGAAAACCACAAATTAGCATTATCTATGTTGTATTGGATTTTTATTTATTTTGTTAAAAATTTCCCAATTACATTTTAGTCTGATTTGGGTTGCATAGAAAGTTTTCAAGGGAGACTGTTGACTATGAATGTGACACCTCTGGTAGAGTGGCAAGGTCCTTGCCTGTAATGGGAAGAACTGGACAGAATCCTATCTTGTGTGACTTTCAACTGTGAGCTTCAGTTTCCTAAGCTATAAAATGGGAATAAAAATATCTGTCCTGCATATCTCACAGGCTTGTTGTGTGGATCAAATGGAACAGTGTGAAAATGCTTTTAAACTATAAAGCTGTGCATAAGTTCACTCTCTGTCCAATTGTTTTTTAGTTCTCTTAAATTCTTTGTGATTCCCTTTGGGGTTTTCTTGGCAGAGATATTGGAGTGATTTGCCTTTTCCTTCTCCAGCTTATTTTACATATGAGGAAACTGAGGCAGACAAGGTTAAGTGACTTGCCCAGGGTCACACAGCTAGTCAGTTTCTCAGGCTAGATTGGAACTCAGGTCTTCCTGACTCCAGGGCCAGCACTCTAGCCACTTTGCCCCCTTGCTGCATAAGTATAAGCTGTTATGATTACTGCAGTCAGCCACAGTGCCAAGTCTTCTACTACAAAGACCACATTGAGTAAATCTCTATTGAATGAATGTAGGACAAAACGTAGGACAACCTGTGAGGATTTGTCTTTTTTTGGAGGGAGGAGATAAAGAGGGGTGGGGGATGGGATACTGAGCCTCAGTGACTACTCTGCCCACCCAGGAGTCTGTAGCTTGCCCATTTAGTGGCAGTCATCCCCTCGAATCCTCAGTCCTAATCAGTATCTCTACACAAAAACTACTGGTGTTTGGGGGGGGGGGGGGGAGCACGCAGATGTCACCTCTATCCTAATGAGAACAGCCTTCAAGGACTGTAGCCTCCAAGGAAACACACAACCCAGCTTATTTTCCTCTTCCCTCCCCCTTCCTCCAGGCGCCACTGTCTCTCTCCAGAAGCCAAGAGCTATTCAAGGTGAAGGTTAATGCCCTTGAAAGCTCCATGCTGCACCAGGCCAAGTCTCTGGGCTCCAAGGCCTCAGATCACCCTGGGCCCATTGTACAAGAAGAAGGGAAGGGGTTATGGGGAGGTTAGTTATTTGGGAGGGGGGAGAAAGGGAAGGGGAGGGAAAAGGAAAGGAAAATAAAAAGAGATTAAAATTTTTTTTTAAAAGGTACTCTGTCTGCTGACACCATCACTGGTCTCCATCCATTTTATTGCCTGATTTGTTCAGGCAGCTGTGCCCCCAGGCAGTGGGGAGGAGGGGGACAAAGGGGATGGGGCCAGAACCCAGCTCCCTCATAGGCAGAGGCCTGTTAAATGCATCAGCACCTTCACTGCCCAGCTCTCCTCCTCCTTCTCTTCTGCTTCCCCATTCTGAGAAACAAGGCAGGGCACTGCTAGAGGAGGTACCTCAGAGTAGCAGTGACCCTTTGCTGGTGGCAGTGAGGAGGGTTGGCGGAGGTGGCCCGTGGTGGGGGCCAGGTCGGAAAGGGGGCTAGCTTGCTATCACTGCCTATCTATTTCCTTGACAGGTCAATTTTCTCTTGTGTTTTACAGGGCCTTTCTGAGCACAGGAAATTTGATGGGGAAGCTGATTTATCTTCTTACCTGGTCTTTGTTTAAGAGTCTTCTGTGTGATCTCCTTCCTCAGCACATGTCCCTTATCACATGTCTTGTTGTGCTGGGTGTCCCCAGGACTGGGGGCATTTGATTTCCCCCAGGCCAGGTCACTTCCTAAAAGCCTGGAATCCCTATCACCCTCCTCTCTGTCTTTCTTGCTAGTCAAAACAACCCCCACACACATATTCCTCATCAGTCTGCATTCGTAGGATCACAGGACTGAGAGCAAGATGAGACCATAGAGGTGATCTAGATCAACCCTTTTGTTTTATAGATGGAGGAACTGGGGCCCATCAAGTTTAAGGTCACATAAGCAGAAGGCCTCTGATTCCAAACAAATTCTTTCTATTACCCCTTAAATGGCATGGTACTGTGGAAAGGGCACTGCCCCTAGAATCAGAGGGTTCAAATCTCACCTTTGACTCTATGTGACCATGGGCAAGTCACTTGAATACCCGAGGTCTCAATTTCCTCATATATAGAATGAGATCACTGGATTAGAAGGTGTCTGAGATCCTTCCCAGTCCAAGATCTATAATTCCATACAGCTCTCTCTCTGTTTCTACAATGGGAGTAACCTAGACGAAGTCCCTGTCTTATGTTTTATCTGTGACATCATGATTAAGAGTTTCTCATACTCATATAATGCTTTAAAGTTTCCTCAATTCTTTCCTCAAAGCAACTTATGAGGTGGAACATTTCAAGGGTAACACTGAGGAACCACTGCTGGGATCATAGAGGCGGTAGTACTGTGTCCTCTCTCTCTCCCTAAATGTTTCCTGTGCTCTGGATCCAAGCATGCAGTCAGCCTGAATTAAGTCCTTGGGGAATCTGGACTCTAATGAGAGGAATTAGATTCTCTTTTCTCATCTTCTTTAAACCCCAACCCTGTTTGTCATTCCTGGCATGACTTACTTGTCATTTGGTTTTTGGTTCATATCTAGGGTTCCTCCAAAAGGCTAGAGTAGAAAGGTATTCAATGCACAATACGAATAAGTATAGGACAGGTATTTATTTCTTACACATAGAAGAAATGCTAAAACACAGAAGAGCACATTGACAACAGCACTTAAACAAGTGAATGTGCCTGGAGGTGGTTAATTAAAACCATCTGTAATGGAAGATTGGTCACTGAGTGCATTCCTTATGAGCTTGTGCAGAGTGCAGCTGATGCAGTTCCTTATGTGGCTGTGACTGGGGAGCCTGCTTTTTAAAGAGTTGTGATGATGTATAACAGAGATAGTGCCTTAGATAGATTTGGAACACGAGTATACATTCTCCAACTAATTCTTGTCTGCTAACAATGTAGCAGCTAGGAGCTTCTTTTATTGGTACTGCCTGGGTAGCCAAAACTGGGAGGCATTTTTAAATTCACTATTCAGCCTCATTCTTCTCCTTTTGCTGCCTTTTTCGTTTGACTTCTCATTTTGTTTGACTCTTTCCTGGCTGATGGCATCTGGTGAGGGAAAATGCTCTAAGGGGAAAGACTTCTTCCTTCAGGGCTGACTTGTGGCCCATAAATAGCGGCCTCAGTTCCTTACCTCTTCATTTGCTATCTCACTTTAGGTGAAGAAGATTGAAAATTGGAGCTCACGACCTTGTGAGATTTGAAAGGTCAGGTGAGTGAAGCACCCAAAGTCCAAGAATCCAAAAGTCTAGTCCATGCTGGGTTTTGAAGCCAGCCCAAAATTGATGCCTTGAGAAATGAAGAGCCTTCTAGACCTAGCCTTGTGGTAGATGAGACAAGAAGTCATCTGGCCATGATGTCACATTTGGATATGATCTTGGCTGGAGCAGTGTTATATAGAAAATACATTAAGTCTCAGCCTCTTCTCTCTAGAGACTGTGGTGGTATAGGGGAAAATGTGCTCAAATGTGTTGGAAGGGAGATGTTTCTATCCTCGCTCTTGCTATATCTTTTAAGTAAAGAGTTCTTTGTCAAAAAGCTAACTGAAGTTTTATACCTTCATTTTACTTTACAGAATACAAAGATACATAGATAAGTTCCTCATCTTCCATTACAGAATATCTCTTTTCTCCATAGTAGTGTTCATTAATGGTACCTCCTCCCACCACTAAAACAAGATTTCTCTCTCTCTTTCCTTCCTTTCCTCTTTCCTTCCTTCCTTCTTTCCTTCCTTTCTTTTTTCTTTTTTCCCTCCTTTTGTCTCCTTACACAGTCATCTGTAGTCTCTCTTCTTCCTTAAAAACACAAAATTACAGGAGTTACTTTCCTTCATTATTAGTCTTTGATTTGATTAAGGGGCATCATATATTCCCCTCTGTCTTCTTCCTCCTCTCCTTTCTTTTATGTAATTGCCCCACCCCCCCTGTAATTTAGTCCCACAAAAAAATATCGATTCATCTGCAGGCCAGGTGTTATGACGTTTAGTTCATGATGTTTCAGCACTGTTTCTCCACCATCACTTCTACTTGTTTCCTACTTTTATCTTCATCTCCTTTTGCGTTTTTAGAAAGAAATCTATCAATTGTGTCTTTGTTGTTATTTTATTATTGTTATCTTTGCTATATTTGTTTGCATTTATTATATATCTGTTATCTGAGATGTTTGCAAAGAAAATAATTTCTTCAGTTCTAGTTTTCTTTTTATGAATGTTTCAAATATCTCTTTTTAATTGAATGCTTATCCTTTTTAAATTAATGGCTAGACAGGTTTACAGAGCATATCACCTTGGGTGCATTTTGAGTTACTTTGTTCCTTGGAATACATTATTCCATTCCCTCTTGTAGTTTCTAGTGGGTGCAGAATAGTCTTGTTTTAGAACCCAAAACATTCACAAAGGACTGTTAAGGCAAAATGCCATCCACATCCAGAGAAAGAGCTATGGTATTGGAAAGCAGAATGAAGCAGACCATTTTCTCTTGTGTTATGTTTTGTTTTATGGTTTCTCCCATTCATTTTAATTCTTCCATGCAACATGACTAATGTGAAAATGTATTTAATAAGAATGTATGTGTAGAACCCATATGAGATTGCTTACCATCTTGAGGAAGTGGAGAAAATCTAAGACTTATGGAAGTGATTGTAGAAAACTGAAAAAGAATGAATTTTAAAAAGAATATAAGTTCAAAAAAAAGAATAGTCTTGTTTTATTTATATTTCCTTTTCTTTGTATTTGAAGATCTTTTTCCTGGTTGCTTGCAGAGTTTGTTGTGGGTGGAATTGTTAAATTTAATCAGTATGTGTCTTGGAGTTTAGAGTGAGTTTTCTTCTGGAAGCAATCTGTAGATTCTTTCAATTGTCACTTGGTTTTTTGTGTTCAGAAGTTCTGGTAGTTTTCTTGCATTATGGTGTTTATGTTTTTTGACTTGTGTTCTTCTTGGAGCCCTATAATCCTTAAGTTGTCTCTATACAGCTTATCTTTGAGATAAATATATTTTGCTTGTATGGAGACCATGTTTTCTTTTAATTTTACTGCTTTTTGTTTCTCTCTTCATCCAGATTGTCCTTCATTTCTATGTATTTAAATTTCCATTTAGTTATTCTCCCTTTTGTTTCTTTGGAGAGACTTGTCACCATGGATTCAAGATTTCATATTATGCCAAGTATTTCTGCTTTGCAGGCCACAAATTCTGCTTGCACGATTCTTATTTTTCTTTTAATCTATTCAGGAACATCTCTGCACTCTTGGGAATCTACAAAGTCCTTTGCCTCATCAGGTCTTGATTTGTTTTCCTCTGTATTTATTTGTAGATTTCTGAGCTCTTTTATTTTAATTGTAGGCTATATTCCTTTCTATCATTAATATCTTACTTTTTAGTTTATCTATTTATGTACAAGGTTTTTAATTGAGTTTTCTTCTTTGTGAGATCTTTGGCAATGTCAATCTTTTTTCCTTATATTCCCCTATTGATCACTTTCAGACTCATTCCCTTTTGATGGCAGCTTCCTTGGAAGCTGGACCTCATAGTCCTCTCAGCCTTCTTCCATACTGAGTGATTCTTATTTCATGCATCTCACTCTCAACCAAAGAATTGGCTGAGCTCTGGCATGAACAATGACATGGTGCTGTCCCAGCCTGAACAAGCTTCTGTCTTTTGGTTTTTCCTAGTGCTAGGAGAAAGGGGCAAGGGGTAGAGTTGAGTTCTGTTGCAGGTTCATGGGTCAGTTTGTGCACTTCTAGAGCAGAGAGCATAATAGTGGAAGGGGGTGTTGAGTTAGCATGTTAGGGGTTAGAGATTAGCCTTCTCTGCTGTTAGTTCATTGCATTGTTAATTTGTTTAGGTTTTTGGTGTCCTGGACCAGAAAGACAACTGAAATTGCTTTATCTCTGATACATAATTCCTATTTGGAGGAAATTTGAGAGGTTGTAAGGATCAGAGAAAATGTCTAGTACTCCATCTTGTTGGCCATGTGAACAACAAGGTGCTCCTTGTGACCAAGGATCCTGCTAATTGATGTTAATTGTTTAAAAATGGAATTGGGTTGCTAATCATCAGGAGCTAATATCAGAGGGGAAGAAACCAAGACTAGGGGTGTAAGTTGATGGCATCAGAAAAAAGATACTTCAGCCCATTAAAAGATATACCTAGAACCCTGGAGGAGTGCTAATGCCAGCTCTCTCTGGGGATGTTTATAATACATCAAAATATACAACAGTTTATGGGATTGCTGATTAGTTATTTTGCATTTCACTCCAGCTTTTAACTGTTCAAACAACTCCTAGTCCTTGTCTTTTGGTAAAATGGGACAGGTTTCATTGTTAACTACATGACATATTGAAATGTGAGGTCATTTGGAATCATAAGCAGGAAATCTCATATGTTAGATGTCACATCCTATATATGAGCTATGTGCTAGCAAATGCAACTGGAGCTTGTGGTCATGAGATAACATATTCACAAATGACCAGAGTTTAAATCTTGTAGAAATGCAGAATATTAAGGTTTGAAATGAATACTAGAAATTATTCAGGCCCACTCCACTGCCCTGCTCCTCCTTCCCCCCCCCCCTCCATTTTACAAAGGGAAAATTAGAGGTCTAGCTATGCTATGATATGAAGTATATGCTCAGGAACCTACAGGTCACTGATACTTGAGGCAGCATAGAGAAACTAGTATCTGAAATTCTTCCCTTCCCCCAACTACCTCTCTTGAATTTGAAATCCAAATTCTAAAATAGCTCATTCATCTGCCCAGCTGCAATATCACTAGTGGCCTTGTGACTCTCAGGGGGAAGGCTGTTCTTAGCCATTGGGGGAGGAGCTATCAATCACAAAGGTCCCTTTTCAAGGCAAGAGCATCAGACAAAGAGAGAGAGAGATACAGAGAGATACCCCCTAAATGGGGGATAACACCAGCTGACTTGTTCCAAGGAGTCTTTCCAAGTCTCCATCTTAGACACGAAGACTTTAGATGGGCAAGATGGGGACATCTTCCTCAAACACCCCCTTTTCTTTAGTCATCCCCTTGCCATTTTTCTATATTTCTTATCCTAATCTTACCCCTACTAAGAGCTCTTGGGGACCTCTGATTCTACCTGTTTTCTGAGATGCTGAGCCAATGTTTGTCTCTCTTGATTTCTGGGATGACAAAGGCTCTGGAAGAAGGATAAAGGGTGGAGGAAGGCCTTGAAGGGAGAGAGGAAACAGGACATAGAAGAACTGGAGAATCATCTTAGTGGGAGAAGGAAGGGAGGGGAACAAGCATTTATTAAACACCCACTGCATGCCAGGCACTGTGCTAAGTACCTTACAAATGATATTTAATTCTATGAAAGGAATATGGAAGTGGGGCAGTAGATTTGTAGTCTCTACCTGTTTAAATGTGGCTGCATCCTAGCTCACTTTTCTGTGATTGGCAGAGGAAAAGGCACCCTCACTTCATATCTGTCCTTCATTGCCAATAATGTAAATGGAGAGACATTGAGACTTCAATGATTGTGTAACAAGAAGAGAGGGGCAGGATGGATGGTGTCCTCAGAGACCCCTTGTTTGGCAGTACTGTGTTTTTCATTTCCTGTCAGCTATTTCCCTCCTCAGCTCCAGTTTTCAGACTGTCCCTATCTTAAAGACCCTTATCATCACCTCATTCCCAGAATTCTTTACTCAAATCTTTATGCCTTGGCCAGGCTCTCTGCTAAGGTGGAATAATCTTTCCAAAGCAGGCCAGACAAATGCCCAGGATGATAGCCCATGAGGAAGAGTTTCTAGAAGGGAGAGCTGAAATTAATGAGTAGGTAGCTTTACCCAAGAGTACTAACCAAAACAGTCTCACTTTCTTCACCTCAAGGTGGGGTGTGCTTCCCCTGTGAGGCAGCCAATGTCCCACTAAAAACTAGCATTTTGACGCATTGAGGTTTGCGAAGTGTTTTACATGTTGTCTCATATGATCCTCACAAAAACCCTAGGAGATCAGTGCTATCCCTGTTTTACAGATGAAGAAACTGAGACTGAAAGAGGTTAAATGTTTTGTCCAGGGTCACACAGCAGTTGCTACTGTTTGCCCTTTGTTTTTGAGGAGGAGTGGCATGTCATGAGTGGCTTCATGGGGTGATGTATTGTCTCGTGTATGCATTGGATTTAAGCGAGGCAGAGTTGAACAAAGTCGGCAGCCTCATTCTCTCTTCCAGAGTCATCGAAGTCCAGAAGCAAGACAAAACCAAGATGACTGGTGATGGCCTGGGATACAGAGGATGACCTTAGTGTCTTTGATGTCTGACCAAGGTCTAAGTGCTCCATAGCACCTGCTTCAGCTACCTTCATGGCCACTGGAACATCCACCTGTTCCACTAGGGGAAGTCTTTACATGCTTGGGGTAGACACCCCTTAATTCACTGATGGGTCTGAGGCCTGTTGGTTACCCTCAACCTGGTTTAGCCCATCTGCCAAGATGGTTGACAGAGCTGTGGCCAATGTGCATGCTACAGCTTCAGGGGTCACATAACTAGTAAGTGCCTGAAGTAGGATTTGGGTTCAGGTCTTGCAGACTCAAAGTAGAGTCTGTCTACTATACTACCTAGCTGCCTATATCTCCCTATATCTTTGCTAGTGGTCAGTCTACCAGCCCTGTGCCATCCCGTCTTCCCAGGGTTCCATTGCTATGATGCCTTCTCTTCAGATTTGCTTTCTCCCTCTTTCTACCCTAGTGGGGGGATAGACCATATTCTTTGGGATAGGAGATACTTGTTTTCTGGGTTCAACTGCCCCTGTGACAAGGGTCAGTGTGGTATAGACATTAGAGTGCTGGAGCTGGAGTCAGGAAGGTTAAAGTAGGACCTTTAATAAATAGATTTTCAGTGTTGATGAAGAAGAACCCTTCTCATGTTTTAACATCACAAGGTGACAGTGGGATCCTGATCTTTGCCTTTTGAAATTCTTCTCATCCTTCAAGCTTCAACTTCCAGGAAGCCTTCCCTGATCTCCTAGTCAGAAATGATCTTCCTTTCCTCCAACCACTTTGTTTCCCTTCAATGTATGTATCATAATTTTATATATGAAACCAAACATGACATAGTTCTATATGGATGATCATATAGCCAATAAGTGTCAGGTAGGATTTGAATTCAAGAATTCCTCACTCCAAACATAGCACTCTGTACATTATGCCAAGAATTTTCCCCTCTCCCACTCTGTTGGCAGTTGGAAGACAGACTGGCAGCACCTGCTGCTGCTGCTACTGAGGTGAGCCTCAGATTCTGAGGCCTTGAATTTTCCCCTCCCCAACCACCCCCCATCATTCCATTGCCCAGTTCCCACCAGGCAGAAGTCACTGTTACCTGGATGCTAACCCTTACCTCTTGCAGTTCTTGCATCCACCATCCTCTAGGTAAAGGACTATCTGTGGCATCATTACTCCCCTGTCTAAGTACTACTTGACTTTTCCATCTGCCATGAACTGAACATTCCCTCTAACCCTCCTTTATGTATTGTTTCACCTAATTAGAATATGAGCTCCTTGAGAGCACGGGATGTCTTGATTTTCTATTTGTATATGCCTAGAATAACGCTTCGTGAATATTACTATCTTGTTGCTGTTGATTTGTCACATCCAACCCTTAATGACCCCATTTGGGGTTTTCTTGGCAAAGATGCTAGAGTGATTTGACATTTCCTTCTACAGCTCATTTTACGCAGGAGGAAACTGAGGCAAACAGGGTTAAGTGACTTGTCCAGGGTCGTATAGCTGGAAAGTGCCTGAGGCAGACCTGAGTTCAGGAAGACTCATCCTCCTGACTCCAGACCCAGTACTCTATCCCCTACACCCTCTATCTGCTTTGAATGAATATTAAGCATTTAATAAATGTGTTTCCATTCCATTCTATATTCCATGATATCTCTATATAGTTATAGTTGTATTATAGTTATTTATTACGGTCATTTAAATGTAAACTCATACCCTCACTATTCCTTCCCTTGTGTAGCCTTTAGTCATATATCATATACACATAGATATACATATATGCATACATGTACATATTCACAAATATCTCCTTAATTCACATAGCTACCCCTATAGTTCAGACCTTTATTATGCCTTGTCTCTACCCTTTCAGTAGCTGTTTAATAGGTCTCCACATCCAGTCTTCCTTACTGCAATCTATTCTTCATACAACTGCTAATGTGATTTTCCTAAAGTTAGATTTGACCATGTCACCCCCTCTACACAGTAGATTCCACTGGCTCCCTATTACCTCTAGGATCAAATACAAATGCTTTTGTTTGGCTTTTAGACTTGTCACAGTGTTGTTCCTTCTTACTTTTCCAGTCTTCTCATCCATTACTGTCCTCTACTCACTCTATGGTCCAACCATGCTGGTGACAATCTGTCTTCCACCTTTCATCTCTATAGCTTTGCATGAATTTTCTCCCATTCATGTAATGTTCTTCTTCCTCCACTCTGCCTGGTAGGATCCCCAGCTTAATTCGAGGTATGGATCCAACACTACCTCTTTCAGGAGATCTTTGCTAGTGCTTTCTCTTGTAAAGTTCCTTTCTACCTATGCTATATCTCTCTTGCATGAACCTATTTTTTATGTTTATATGTTGTCAAATCCTGGTCATTTTTGGATGTGTTATCCCATGATCACAAAGTCTAGCTGCATTAGTTAGCATAAGTCACCAGGATCCTATGAGGATGACGGGACACGCAAAATGGGGGATCTCTTGTTTCTGCCACCCATAAGCCCAAACTAGCAGGGATCACCAAGGTTGTCGTCCCACCTTTTAGCATCTTCTCTCTCCAACCTATCCTATTCTCAGCTGCCAAAACAATCTGCCTAACCCATAGGTCTGCTTATGTTACTTCCTCAGTCAAGAATGATCCATGATCCCCTGTGGTCTCTGGTATGAAATAAACACTCTTCAGCCTGACAATCAAAGTCTTTCATAATCTTCTTCAGCGCCTTACATAGTAAACTCACACAGTAGGTGCTTAATGATTCAATTCAGTTAACGTTTACCTACCTGAGAGGCAGCCTGACCTAGTAGCTAGAGACTAAGGATGACCTTTGTTCTAGTTCTGCTTCCAGTACAAACTGATTGTGTGATCCTGGACAAATCACTTAACTTTTCCAGGAGGTAAGTTTCCCAAACAGTAGCCAACCTACATGGGTGAGGAGTTCCCTCCCTCAGAGCCCCTGAAATCACAGCTCTAGACAAAAATAAAAATTATTTATTTTTAAAAATTTAGTATTTTATTTTCCCCTGTTATATTAAAACAATGTTATATGTTTAATATGAATGTATATGTAAAATTTATATCAGATTGCATGCCATCTTGGGGAGGGGGAGAAAACTGAAAACTCAAAAGCTTATGGAAATGAATGTTGAAAACTAAAAATAAATACATTTTTTAAAAAGAAAAAATTTTAAAGTACTTATTTTTTTAAAAGATTAAAAGATTTAAAATGACAATGGGGTGCTGGATACCACACAAACACAGACAAATATAATACAAGATGCTGTGTGATAGAGTCAAAGAAGATATCCAAAAGACAAAGTACCCTAGGAAAATGTTGAATGCTGGGCTAAGGAATTTGTATTTTATCTTATAGGAAATAGGGAGCCACAGATATTTTCTGAGCCAAAGAGAGACATGGTCAAGGGAGAAACATTTGTTGAACAGAATTGAATCCTGAGGAGCTGGGAGAGGGAAGGGCATCCTTTCTTGGTTTCAGTCTCCTCCCCCACCTTGTCCTTGCTCCTTGAGCAGAGTGGGGATGGCGCAGCCACAGAGCTTGGCAGACCTCTTTCTTTTTTACCCTGAGGATAAATGGTTTCCTCCCCATTGCCTGAGCTCTCCCAGACTCCATCACTGTCACTTGTCAGCACTTTCTGTTTTCTCGGCTCCATCTGTCTCTGTCCTCTTGGTAGCTGGGTAATCTCACAGGAGCTCCTGTCTCTGTGTCTTATCCCCTCCAAGCACAATGTCGAGGCATGTCCACCCCTCACATTCCTGTGTGCCTCGCTGCTGTTTCCAGCTGCGGGGGCCTGAGAGGGGGCAAGGGGAACCCTGGGGAACCATGACTGCAAATACCTGAGGGGAAATCTGAAACATCTCCATAATCTGGCAGCCTGGACAGCGAGAGAGCCCCAGGGGTCCTGTGGCCTCTCTGTGCACCGCTTCTCCCTGCCCCCCCCACCTCCTTGCCTAGTAATCACTCCTTAGCATCTCTATTTAATTTAATAAAAAGCAATAGGTACTTTCTCATCTTGTGGACACATGGCGCCCTGTGTGGGTCCACGTGTCTCTAGTTGTATATGTTTGTGTGTAGATGTATGTTCGAGTCTGAATCAGTGTCTACATATGTTTCTAGGTGTTTGGTTTGGATGGGGGTCATAGAGACACTGAAACTAACTAGGGACTTTCTAACTAACGCACCTATATCTCACTGTGTAAGATATATACATATGTGTATATATATGCATACACATATATACACACATGTGTGTATGTGTCTATATGCATGTGTGTATATAGAGAAATGTATGTATATATATATAAATATGTGCATATATATTTTTTGTTAAGTCATTTCAGTAATGTCTGACTCTTTGTGGTCCCATTTGGGGTTTTCTGCGGCAAAGATACTGGAGTGCTTTGACATTTCCTTCTCCAGCTCATTTTACAGATGAGGAAACAGTTAAGTGGCTTGCCCAGGGTCACACAGCTAGTGAGTGTCTAAAGCCAGATATGAACTCACATATTCCTGATTCCAGGCCTAATACTCTCTTCACTGAGCCACCTACCTGCCATATAGATAGATAGATAGATAGATAGATAGATAGATAGATAGATAGATAGATAGATAGATAGATAGATGGATGGATGGATGGATGGATGGATGGATGGATGGATGGACGGACGGACGGACGGACGGACGGACGGACGGATGGATGGATGGACGGAGAGATGGACAGATGGACAGACAGACAGATAGATAGATCAGATATACCCTCACATGTACATATATATATGTAAAATGGAAAGATAGAACAGAATAATGAACGTATTTCTGTGTGTGTAAGTCTGCGTTCACAGATTTTTTTTTTACTTCCACATGTGTCTATTGGACAATGCTTCTCCTTTCAGTGACACAAAAGAATCAATACACTGATTGGCACAGAGCATAGATTTATTATTTTCTTTTAGCATATAATACAGTTTATTGTATCAGTAATGTCTGTTACCCATATTTTGACATGCATTTGAATGGACAACCTATGGAGCTTGTCCATTAGTATCCATATCCGGGACAGTACAGATGGGCAGTAAATTGGGCCTAGAGTTGAACAGGAGGAGAACAGTGGCCTAGGTGACCTTCAGGAAATTGCAAAGCTCTTTTAAGGATCCCCAGCTTCCTCCAGAAACAAAAGCTCATCTTTTTTAATATCAGCATCCTGCTGGTGTTGTTATATGGCAGTCAGATACAGAATCCAATGGTCTCTGAAGAGTTAACAATGCATAGCACACATAAAGAACTGTAGGGGCACATAGTAGATGGGAGCAGGCTGTCACACGGAACCAATGAGGGAAGAGCAAAAATGTAGACCTTCAGAGGTTGTTCCGTCCAACCCCTGCATTTTATATAGAGGAGACTAAGGGCCAAAGAGAAGTCCCCAAGGTTACACAATAAGTCCGTAGGAGAGTTAGGACTAAAACTCATGCCTTGACTCTCAGTCCAAGGTTCTTTGGATTTCACCTGCTACTTTTGTGCACCTCTCAAGGAGCATGAACCAAGCACATTTTTCAGCCTCTCTTTCTGTGTGATCATATCTTATGCATTGTTGTTCAGTCATGTCCGACTCTTCATGACCCCATGTGAGGTTTTCTTGGCAAAGATACTGAAGTGGTTTGCCGTTTCCTTCTCTAGCTCATTTTACAGATGAGGAAACTGAGCAAACAGGGTTAAGTGACTTGCCCAGGTTCACACAACTAGTAAAGTCAGATTTGAACCCAAGAAAATAAGTCTTCCTAAATCCAGGCCTAGTACTTAATCCACTGCGCCACCTAGCTGCCCCCTTATGACACATACCTACATGTTTCACTAAGTCTATGCAGATAAGCCTGAATTTTTGTGTATACTGGAAGCTTTCTTCTCCTGTCCATATTTTTTTTTTAAGGGGAAAAAAGTTGGTGAGAAGAGGTTCTCCATCTTGTCCAATTCTCAATCAACCCTCTTAATTACGAGACTTAAAGCAAACGATTTAAGACAAGTTTTATCTTTGTATTCCCTCCAGGGCCTAACACAGTGGGGACCTGGCTCCTGGTGGGAGATTAATAAATGCTTGTTGATTGAGTGATCAATTGATTGATGGCTAAGATTAAAAACTGCTGCTTCCGTCTGAGCCCTTGGGCTTCTTGCAGAGGTTTCCCTGTCCTTCCAGTTTGATTATCTTAGATGCCCCATCTGAAAAGGAGCTTCTGCCTGCTCTCTAGGATTGTCTGGGAAACATAATAGCAGCAGGCTGGTTACCCAGACCATTGTAGCAATTAAGTGGTAGAATTGAAGTTAAGAAGACAGGGGCTCACATCCAACCTTGGACTAAAAAGTCACTTGACCTCTGTGAGCCTCAGTTTCCTCATCTGCAAAATGGAAATTTTACCTACCTCACAGGCTTGTAGGAAGGACCAAGTAAAATAGCCTATGTAAGTGCTTTGTAGACCATAAAGCCTTATATAAATGCTAGACATTATCATTACCCTTCAAGTACCCCACATGGGCCAGAGTATGCCCACTATGAAAAAAGGAATAGAAAGAGGTCTTCAAGGACTGGGAGTAGAATTTTTTTCACTACCATCTAAAAGAAATTTAGTTTCTTCTTTTTTATTTCATTTTCCTTTTATTCTGGACAAATAACAAATAAAATTAACATTTTTGTATTCTAAAGATTTTGCCAATGCCATCAAATAGCACCCACTGGAATGTGGATTTATGACTAGAAGGAACCTTAGAGATCATCTGTTCCTAACCCTTCATATTACATATGAGGAAACAGAGGCCTAGATTTGCTCAAGTTCACACAGCTAGCAAGTAGCAAAATTGGCTTGAATTGATTCACCCCTTCTAGAAAGTAATTTGGAATTATGCTTTTAAAAAGTGACTCTAAGGCCATATAGTTTGGGATCCCAGGCATCCCAGTGTCAGACATATAACCCCAGGAGGTTATTAAAGTTAGACATATTCACGGAAGCACTTTTTGTGGGAGTAAAGAACTGGAGAAAAGTGGGTGACCATTGAATGAAACATATTGTGGTGCATACATGTGGTACCAGAATATTATCGTGCTATAAGAGATGATGACTTTGAAGAGTTCAGAGAAGCATGGGAAGACATATAAATGGTTGCAGAATGATGGAAGTAGAACCAGGAAATAGTATATACAATGGCTACAACAAAACAACTGGAAAGAAAAAGAAGAGAAAAGAAAAGAATTCTGTGTAATTACAATGACCAAACTTGCCCAGGGAAGGACTAAGGATGTGAAACACAGAATATACAGACAGACCAATACCAATGTATTGGTTAGTTTTACTGAAGTGGTGTTTTCTTTCTTTTAAATTTATTGTTGTTTTTACAAGGGATGGCTAACCAGGAAGGCAATGGGAAAGGGGGAAATATTCAGAATTGAGGGTGATATAAAACCAAAATATTTCAGTAAAAATCTGTTTTAAAAGCACAGAGGAGGGGGTTAGAAATTGAGAAAGAACTGACTTTTGGAATCTAGGTCCTCTGATTCCAAACCTTAGTGTCTAATTTCATTTGGTACTCCTCTAACAGCATCCAGCATCCATGAGCATGAGCTATTTGGAACTTCAGAGATGATTTAAGCCCCTTCATTTTGCAGATGACAAAACTGTCCATAGAGGTCAAATGACTTGGCCAAAGTAACTCAGGTAGTAAGTGGCTAACTCAGGATTACAGACAAGGTCCTCTACCTCCACATCAAGCACTCCTTCTTTTACAATCCCAAATTGTCTCCTGTTAGAGTGACTGCAGTGTGTTTCATTCCCCAACCCTTTGTGGCTACTGCCCCTTAGAGACAGGCTACGGAAATCTAAGAATCAAGTGGGTAGCATAATTTCAAAAAGAGCTTCTTTTTAATTTTTGATTGCTCTTTTAAAGTTATTTTCTAAACTGCATAGAGGTGGGTATCATACTTCACTAAAGTATGCACCTACGGAATTTCATTTTTTTTAAGGTGAACATTTATTGCATTCTCAATCTTAAAGGACATTATTTTTACTCCTCAAACTAAAGAAATTAAATTTTAAAATGCAATTTTAACTAAATTAAATTTAAAGTAAAAATTTTAAGTTAGCAACTAAATTTTGCTTTTAAAATGCTAACAAAAATAAGACATAAAATGTAGTTTTAAAATTTTTTTGAGACTGGGATACCTGCCATATTGATCAATTTTGCTGAACTACTTTTTAAAAAAGTTTCTGTTATAAAGATTGACTCTCTGGATGAGGAAGGGAAGGGACAAATTGGAATTGAAAGTGATATTAAAAAATACACCTATGCTCATTTGAAGCAAAAATAATGCTTTAAAAAAATTTTAAATACACTTTCCAGAAGCATTAACATGCTTTCTTTAACTTTTTAAAAAATCAGATATACTTGTCTTTCAAAATACATTATATGATTTAGAATATTTTTTTCAGGGAAATTAATTTAGCTTCCTAATTTTGCTGTTCATATTGCATCAGTAGAGAAAGGTTATCTGTCTTGGTGAAACCATAGGTCCAAATCAAAACAACAAGGTAAAGTTTACACTAAATGTTTGTAGTCTTAGAGACCACATTTTGAAAATGATTTTAGGGGTAAATAAAATGGAGAATCATGAAAAGTAATGGGAGAAAACTTGTTTGACTAAAATATTGCTACTCCTAGATGTTTCCAGGCTAAACTGCAGCTCTGCTAAATCCTTATCTCACCCTCCCCTTTTTTTTTACACTGTCCTTATTGTCTTTATGGTTTCCTTGTCAGGAACTGGGGGCAGGGTATGCATGAGGAGGAGGTGAATAGTCTCCAGATTACATCAGTCCTTGGGGAAATACAATGATTTATCCATAGTGTGGACACTAGAGTGGGACAGTTTCCTCACAGAAGGCTGGTCACATCCCTGTGACACCAGATCATTAAAGGCTGAAACCACTGCTGTTCCCTAGTGCTCTCTCCCTTCCTGCCAATATTTATGTAGAGAGATCAGTTTGTGAATTGTTGCAGGGGGGAAGTATGACAAAGATCACTAGCATTTTCAGTCTTTTCCAACTAGTATAATCTTTATGATTTGCATAGAACAGAAGAGCAGGATGGAAGGGAGGTTAAAATCATTTTTCTCATCAATTTCATTTCATCTCTTTTTCCATTCCATTCCACAAAGTAGAGTACTGGAGATAATTTCTTCTACAGGGGAGATATAATAAGAACTAAGAAATAAAATCAATGAATTAACCAACAAGTAGTTAGAAAGCACTTATTCTTTATCAAGTTCTGTGGTAAGCACTGAGTATATCAAGAAAAAGCGAAAACAGC
This sequence comes from Notamacropus eugenii, assembly GCF_028372415.1. Lineage (NCBI taxonomy): Eukaryota > Metazoa > Chordata > Mammalia > Diprotodontia > Macropodidae > Notamacropus > Notamacropus eugenii. The sequence continues at coordinate 324,832,875 of NC_092873.1, read as the reverse complement.
CCCTCCCTTCAAGGAGCTTATATTTTAAGGTGGAGACAAATGAATATAAACAGAAACTTTTAAGACACATACATAATATGAAATATTCTGATATAAAAGAGATGACACTCTCAGATAAGAGAGGGAGGATGAGGAGAAGGAAAGGACTGCTGTAGAAGGCAGAAGGAAGGAGTAGTGAGTGTGCGTGAGTAGATTGAAAACCTAGGAAGTGAGAGTATTTGAAAGAACATCAACATGTATGTAGAAGTTGGGATAGAGAGAGAAAGGGGAGAAAAGCACTAAATTCATTGAGGAAGGAGAGACAGCATCCTCAGGGCTGATGAATAATGACCACCAGGAGCTAGATTGGGTTATAAATTTGGATTGGTGTTATCCTTTGTGAAATAATTATGGTAGAGGAAGAAACTAATTGGGACATTGAAGAGGGAACAAGGATGATTCTGACTACTCAACCGTAACTAATGAGTATGGGAAGGAATGGGCTAGAAAAAATGAAATTAGTATTGGAAAAGTTGATTGATCAGGGGAACAGTGCCTTTCAAGCTAGAGAAGCCAGGTCTCAGTGAGTGACAGTAGATAGGAGGAGTGAAAGATGTTTAAGATGAGATGTTTGTGAATTACTGAATAAGCATTCCAATGAATGTAGAATAGAATAAGCAGATGTAGTCTAGGACATTGGAAGGGGATTGGGGAGTAAGGTTAAAGTATATGGGAATGTGGGAGCTGTCATCTCAGGTTGAGTTGGGCAAGAGGGTTGTTTCTTCAGCAGCTGTGGGTTAAATATCACTGCCATAGGGAGAGTAAAAGAAGGAGGGAATATGTTAACCAATGTGAAATGAGTCCAGGCAGAGTTTCAGCTGCTAGGAAGAGATTCACTGAAGAAAACAGTAGATTAGAAAACTCAAGGTCAGCCCTCAAGCTTGAGACCATGTGACAGATGGTATTGGACTGAGTAGGAAGAGGGATATCCCAAGGAATCTGGGACCTCTATGAAAAAGCAGGAGATGAAGCTTCCCAAGCAGGTGGTAGCAGGGTCTGCCATTGTTGGGGTATAGAGGTGACCCTCTGAAATCCCAGACAAGGAGAAGGGTCTCTGAACATAAGTGAAATGAATGTTGAACTAAGGACGTCAAGGAAGACAGAAGAGAACTGTTCAGGGAGCAATTGTGATCTTAGCCAGGGCATCTACTACTTCCTGGTAAAGTCTCATTGATAGGAAGTCTAAGTAAACACAGCATCCCCTGGTGGATGGGAAGTAGAGTATTAGGTAGACCATATATTCATGTATGAGCATATTTTCATGGGAAATGTGCATAGCCAAGGCTCGTGCGTGGAAAAATACCTCCTGTCTCCAATGACAGAGTTGCCAGTATCTTTGATGTCATTGTACTGTTTTCCAGTGGATTGCTCTCTGCCAGGTACCAAGTCTTGGTTTTCAGTTATCTAGTCATCTTTAGCACCATCTAACATTTTTGTTCACCACCCCTTTGGCATATGTTGTGGTTAGTTTCCCCTTCTTTCACCAGTCAGCTGTAACTGATCTCTCTAAAGTTGCCAGTAAAAAAACCTGCTAAACCCGATGGCCTTTTCTCAGTCTTCATTCTACTTGATAGCTTTTGACATGGCCAATCACCCCTTCTCCTAGATAACCTCTCTTCCCTTGCCTTCTGTAACACTGCTTTCTCTTGGTTCTCTTCTAACCTGTCTGACTGATCTTTTATCTTCTCCTTTGTCAACCAGTTCTTTCAGACCCTTGGGTCTCTGCTTCAACCTTCAGCTGTTGAAGCTGATGTTATATTCAGGACCATTTAATACTCTGTCTACCATCCACCAGTTTATGCTTAGAGTGAATGTCAATAGTAACTGTTTCCTTTTGATACAACAACCCTAAGGGTCCTGAGACTCCTGTGCTCCCATCTTGATGTGTTTGTTTGTTTATTTGTTTGTATATTTTTTCTTATTCAAAGGGGCCATCCTCTGACTACTTCTTAAAGAGGCCTATTCACTGAATCTGCATAACCTCACTCTAAGTGAGTGCCTGCAAAGTCCTTAGCCTAAAAGGCCAAGGTCTCCCATTGCATCCTGGGTCAGCTCCAGTCATCTTGATGAGTATCTGGTCACTGGATCCAGATGACTCAGAGGGGAAAGTGAGGCTGGTGACCTTGCGTAGCCCTCACTCACTCAAAACAAAGTCAAGTGCATGTCATGTCATCATTTCTCTGATGTCATGGTTCTCTTGGAAGGATGAACTCATAATTAGTAAGACTCCTCCCAGTGGGGAAGGAGACCCATAAGCTCATTCATTCTTCCCACCATGGTGTGTATTTATGGGAGAGAGTGAGCTTAAAGTTTATGGAGGGAAATATTCTGTTATTGTTTTACTTTACTTAATAATATGTTATTTTATTAAATGCCTTTGCTTTGAACTAAGTATGTCCTCTGTCTGACTAGTAAAAGTAACATCTCAGCATGCCCTTAGGAGCTATGATTTGGAAAGGATTCCGATACCAAAAGTGTATAGAACCTGGAGTACCTTTCTGGGGATTTGTGGGGGAAGAAAGGTGGGGGACCCAGGTGCTATGTTTATTAAAAGTTTGTTATTATATGCAATGGGACATGCCTGGAAGTGAGGGATTCTACTGTCATGTGCACACATGCATCTACACAGCTGTCATATTTCCTAATACAGCTATAAAGGTGTTTGGCAGAGGCTGGGGAGGGTAGGAATGAGAAGACTGCAACATCTGGGGCAAAACTATGCCCCTCATGGTACTAGCTGTTGCAATCAGATCCAGGAGACAAGCATGAATGCACTGATGCAGTGGAAGGGAGAAGTGGCTTAAGTTATGCCTTTGAAAAGATTCCTAAGAAGGTAAAGATTCCTTTTTCTTCCTCAAGTCAGTAAACCAAAAGTAGCAAACAACTGGAAATAAAGTAGACACCCATTAAATGGAGAAAGGCTAAACAAACTGTGGTACGTGAATGTAATGGAATATTTAAGAAATAATGTGTGTGATAAATACAGAAAAGCGTGTCTAGACTTATAAGAACCAATGTAAAGTGAAATAATCAGAAAGGCAATACACCCAGTGACTACAACAACATTAATGGAAAGATCAACAAGCAAAATACAATCTAAACTTAAAGTCATGAAGTTATGAAGAACAAACTTGAACCATTCTAAAAAAAGAGTTATGAAAAGACTCCTCTGCAAGGAGTGGGGGACCCATAACTGTGGAACACTGCGTATAACATTATATTTTTTCAATGTATTGATTGGTTTTGCTGAATGTTTTCTCTTCTTCCTCTTTAAAAAAATTTTCTTGAATATATAAGGGAAGAAACTTTGGGATCTGGAGAATAGAAGGTGAAATGTAGGTAATGTACAAACAAAAGATAGCAAAAAAAATTCCTTTTTAGAGGATAATCATAACTGAGACATGAGGCTGGTGATCTGAGCTAGATTCTTGCCTCCATGTTGCTAAGAAAATTTTAATGGTGAAATGTAGTAGATGTCTCAAGGAGAACGCCTGAAGGACCTGTGCCTACAGAACTGGATATCCATTTCCTGTCCACTTTTGTAGATTCTTCTTGTGGGGACAAGTATTATGTTCTGGGTGCTACATTTTAGGAAGGATATTGAGGTGTTGAGATCACTGGAGGAAGGTGACCAGAACAGTGAAGGATCTTAAAGATTTGTTGAAGAAACTAGAGATATTTAGCAAGAGAAATTAAAAAAAAACTTAAGGGGAGACATGCTAACTGTTTTCAAATATTTGAAAAGTCATCAGGATTAGATTTGCTCTGTTTGACTCTAGAGGTAAAAACTAGATATAATGGTTGGAGTGGAATGAGCTACCTGAGGAGCTAGTGAGTTACTGCTCATTGGAGTCTTTAATCAAAAGACTTCCAACATCAAATACAAAATCCTTTGCTTGGCATTCAAAATCCCTCATAATCTAGCCCCTTACTACCTTTCCAATCTTTTTATACCTTACTCCCCACCATGTACTCTTCAGTTCAATGACACTGAACTCCTCAGTGTTTCATGGGCAAGATACTCCATCTCTTAGCTCTAAGCATTTTCTCTGGATGTCCCCCAAGCCTGGAATCCTGTCACTCCTCATCTCCATGGCTTTTCTGGTTCCCTTCTCATCCCAAGTAAAATTCTACCTTTCATAGAAAGCCTTTCCTAATCTGTCTTAATTCTAGTGCCTTCTTTCTGTTAATTATTTTCTATCCGTCTTGTATATAGTTTATTTGTACATATTTGTTTGCTTGTTGTCTACCCCATTAGACTGTGAACTTCCTGAGGGCAGGGTCTATCTTTTGCCTTTCTTTGTATCCCCAACACTTAGCACCTGGCGCACAAGAGGATTTTAATAAATAGCTATTGACTGATTGTTTGAATGAAAGGCATGGATATTATTCTCTCTCCTGAGTTCCAATCTTTCATTCCCCAACTGTCTATTGTACATTCCAACTGGATGTCCCATACATATCTCAAACTCAAAATATTCAAAACAAAACTCATTATCTTTCCCCAAAAAACAGCCCTTTCTTAAACATCTCTGTTTTTTCTGGAGAGCCGCACCATCCTTCCTGTGACCCAATGATCCATGGTCCTCTTTCTATCATTTTTGACCTTCTCTCCCTTGCTAGTCGTTTCCATTTCTAAGACTTCAACAACTGTGTCTATGTAGATGATTCTCTCTCCACTCATAGACCTGTCTTCCAAACCCTAGATCTATATTCTTACATATATTGGAGACACCTCAGTCTGGATGTTCTATTAACATTTAAACGCAATATGTCAAAAACTTGGTTTATTTTCTTTTCTCCTAAACCTGTTCTTCCTTCTAAATTCAATATCTGTATCTATGGCATTACTATCTGCCCATTCTCCCAAGTACTTAATCTTGGTGTTTCTTTGACTTTTTCCTTTCTCTCACCTCTAATATACAAAGTAACCAAGTCCTATTGATTTAACTTCTTCTATCAGTCTCTTTCTCATGGTTATGTCACTCTTCTGCTCAAAAATCACCTCTGGAACATAATTCAAACTCCTCTGCCTGACATTTAAAGCTCTCCACAATTTGGTACCATCCTGTCATTCCATCTTTATCTCACATTATTACCTTCGACACTCCAGCCAATTAGTCTGCTCTTTGTTCCTCTAACAGCCTTTAATAATACTGTTCTCTCTATGCCAGTCAGTCCCTCCCTTCTTCAGTTGTGAAATTCCTACTTATTGATAAATTCCTTACCTTTTCCTTGAGGTCTAGCTCAAATGTCAGCTCCTGCATGGAAACTTTCCTGATTCTCCTTGTAAATAATGATCTTCCCACTGAACTTCACCTGATCCTTTGTTTCCCAACGTTCTAATAATATTCTTTACATGTAATGCCTTATTATCATCTGTGTAAATATGCTAAACTTTGCACCATCCCGTATTTTTTCTTTTTTTATCCAGCATTTTGAACACAGTAGACTTTCTAATAAATATTTGTTGAATGAAAAAATGGAAAGAATTTGGATAGATACAGAAGGGAGGGAAGTCTCAGTGGGAGAAACAGTAAATGAAAAGTCAGAGAGGATGGAAAGCTGAAGGTTTGTTTCAACTCAATGATCATTTTATTAAGTGCCTACTGTATGTCACTATGAAAGGTGATGGGGAAATAAGGAGCTATCATCTAATAGGGAAGATATGACATGAGTTTTAAAAATGGTGCAACAGAGAATGTGATTAGAAGAAAAAAAAGCATAAAATTCTTTTAAAGTTCCAGTGTTCCAGGAAAATTTGGGGAGGAAGAAAATACTTTCAACTGGAGGTTCAGGAAAGGCTTTCTAGAGGAGGTGCCACCTACCTTGAAGGAAGAGCAGAATTTCAACAGGCAGAGGCGAGGAGGGAATGTATTCCAGGCATGGGGCCAGCCAGTGTGAATGCACAGAATTGGCAGAGTTCAGAAAGAGAGTGAGAAACAGCTGGTAGAACTTTGGGCCTGGAATGTAGGGTGTGTGAAATAAGGCTAAAAAGACAGGTCGGAGCCAAATTGCAGAGGGCCTTCAATGTGAGCATAAGGAGTTTGCATTTTACCCTATAGGAAATAAGAAGCCACTAAAAGGCTTTGAACAGGGGAGGAACACAGCCAGACCTGTGCATTAGCAAAATTACTTTGAAAGTTGCATCAAGGATAGAGGGGAGAAAAGAGAGGCGGGAGATGAGGTGAACAGTTAAGAGGCAATTACAACAGTCTGGGAGAGAAGCTATGAGGGAGAGTCTATAGGAATGTGAGTGGAGAGGAGGGAAGGGATGGAAGGAATATTGTGAAGGAAGGATTGACTGGATTTGGCAACTAATCACATATAGGGGGTGAAGGGAAAGGAAAATTGGAAGGTAAGTGACTCAGAGGACAGCAGTGCTATAATCAGAAATAGTCAAGGAGGGAGGAGAATTTAAATCTGTGAGGGGAAGCAATGAAAGATAAGGCTGAAAAGTGGTAACAGGGCCTAAATGTAGAAGACCCTGAATGTAATTGCTAAGGTGTTTAAATTTGTCCAGTATACAAGGGGAGGATGTGGCTAAGAATTAAACATTTTCATTTGTTTGGGTTTTGGCGAAGGGGAATGACGTGCAAATCAGTGTTCTAGGAAGATTAATGGTCAATATTATTAAAAATGGATTAGAGGAGATTAAGATAATCAAAATCAGAGCTGTAACTAGGAATTTTTACAGTTGAAACGTCAACCACATATGAGGCAAGCAGCACAAATTGTACACTTAGGTGAGGAGGAGGAACAGGACATCTCCCTGGGGGTGGCACACAGAGATGCTGGTGCTAGGTTGTTGCTGGGGAGGCTGCTATGTGTGTGAAGTTGGGGAGGGTAGAGTGAGTCAGGGAAGCTTGTTCCAATTCAATTTAACGTACTCTTGTTGTTTTTGTTGAATCATTTTAATCATGTCCAATTCCTGCTGACTCCATTTGAGGTTTTCTTGGCAAAGATACTGAAGTGGTTTGCAATTTTCTTCTCCAGTTCATTTTACAAATGAGGAATTGAGGCAAACAGGGGCAAGTGACTTGCCCAGGGTCACACAGAGAGTAAGTGTCTGAAGCCAGATTTGAACTCCAGCCCTCCTGATTCTAGGCCCGGTGCTCTATCCATTGTGCCACCTGGCTAATAAGTTCTGATGGTTCTATGTTACTACAAATTGCAAGTTTCATAAATGCCTTCTGAAGTCAGTGTCTTTGGGGCAAGCTCTAGTCACCTCACTTCAGTGACAACTGTGGTCCAGATAGGAAATTAAAAGTGATAGTCGTGTAAATGGAAAAAGAAAAGGATGTAAGAGACATTCTGGAGTGGAGAGCACTCACTTGACCACTGGTTGAATATCAAGATGAAGGAAAGGGAAGAGTCGAAGATGAACCCAAGGTTTTAATCCTGTTGACTAGGAGTATAACCCTGAGGAAAGCATTACATAGGGCATAGGATTTAGGAGCAGGACTCCTGAATTCTCATTCCAACTCCATCACTTTTTAACTATGTGGCTTTGGTCAAGTTATTGACCCCTGTAAACTTTGTGCTTCTTATCTCTAAAATGAGGATGATAATATGCTATTTACTGCATAGGACTGTTGAGATACTCAAATGAGATAATGTATGTAAAGTGCTTTGTAATCACAAGCCACTAGAGAAATGTGGACTGTCTTTATTATTAATGGTACTGATGCCATTAGCTGAAATAAGGTGGTCAGGAAGGGAAGTCGGTTTAAGGAGCAAGAAGAGAAATGGGTGTGGTTGAACCATAAAATCTTTGATGTTCTTTCCTATTTTAAAATTTTTCACCTTTCCACCCATCCATAAAGGATTTATCAAGCACCCACTATTTGCCAAGCAAATATGAAGACAGAAATGAGACCGTATCTGCCCTCAACAATCTTACATTCTATTAGTGGAAGGACACAAGAGATACTAGGTGATTGGCAGTTTGCCAAGGAGGGCACTAGCAGATGGGGTGATAATGATAGGTTTCACATAGAAAATGGAACTTGAGTTGAGCCTTGAAAGAAACTAGGGGGTTGTAGAGGCACAGATAAATAAGAAGAGCATTTTGGACATGAGGGAAAGCCATTACAAAGGCAAGAGGTAAGACATAGAGCAGGAACAGTAAGAAAGCCAGTTTTACTAAATTGTAGGGAATAATTGGGGACAACTAAACCGGTGCAAATGATAAATCACAAGGTCCAGAGTCAGGAAGATCTGAGTTCAAATCCAACCTCAAACACTTACTAGTTGTGTGACTCTGGGCAAGTCACAACTTGTATTTGCCTCAGTTGCTCATCTGTAAAATGAAGACATGTTGCAGAAGGAAATGACAAACCACTCTAGCATCTTTGCCAAGAAAACCTCATAGACCTGTCTATGGGGTCACATAGAGTCAGATATAACTGACCGATTGAACATGAAGGGAACATGAAGGAGAGTAATTTGCAATAAGGCTGGAAAAGAAGATTTGGGCCAGGTTGCAAAGGGCTCAAAATGGCAAAGAGAGGATTTTATATTTGTTCCCAAAGGTAATAGGTAGCCATTGGAGTGTATTGAGTAGGGGAGTGACATGGTTAGACATGTACTTTAGGAAAATCACTTCAGCAGTTGTGTGGAGGATGAATTAGAGAAAAGAGTTACTGAGGCAGGGAGACCAATTAGGAAGACATTGCAATAGGGCAGGCAAATGGTGATGAGGGCTTGAACTAGGCTAGTGGCTATATAAATAAAGACAAGGGAGCCAGAAGGCATAAAGAAAGCTCTTTGTTGTACTTGACCAATTGGAGAAGAGTCCACAATCTTAAGGCCAGTGGTCATTTCATCTAAAGCCCCTTTTCCTTAAGCCAGTCTAGGCTGAAGAATGTTCATCCTCCTTTTAAAGTTCTCCAGTGTGGGAGATGACTCAAGATCCCTTAGTAATTCACTTTAGTGTCTCCCCACCAATTTTTACTATAAGGAAATTCTTTCTGAAGTTAGACTTTAATCTCTCTTGCTGTTATCTAGAGGAAACAAGCTAAGGAATAGAATGGAAAGAGGAGTAAGTTTAGTAGAGCAGAGTTTCCTTTCTAAACTTTCTAATTCCTTACTTTTGCAAAGGAACTAGTGACATTCTGCTTCAAAAAATTCTTCAGGTATTTAGTTAGGAAAGATTAAAGAGAAGTTTCTTCTGCAGCCTTAAGCGCAAGAGGGACAGAAGTTGATGATTTTTCCCTTTCAGGTTTGTCATCAGTGACTGCCCCGGAATGTTGGAAGGATGTGGGCACCAGACAGACCATGTCATCCTCTTCCCTGGAACCATGCAGGAAAGCAGGCAACATCAGGCTCCCAAGAGGGGTAGAAAAACCCAAAGGAGCTGCAGATTTTAAATCTAAGTGGCGCCTGGAGGGAATTAGACAGGCATGTTTCACCTCTTTGCAAATCTTTATAAAGCAAATTTTTGTGGTTATCCAGTGAAAATGCTGCTGCTTACACAAACACTGGGAACTTGGCTCCAATGGGTGCTGCTGGGAGGGTGGGGGGAGGAGAGTGGTATGGGGTTGCTGGGTAGGAGCCATGGGTGAGGGAGCAGTGTGGAATGAAGATGAATAGGAGGAGTCGTTACTGAGAAGTTGGCTGCTTCCTGGGTAGGTAAGATTTTTGTGTAGGAGCAGATATGAAGGTTCAGAGAGGGATAGGATTGGGTTCCTAAAGTCCTGCTCACATGTTTTAGTATGGGAAAAGAGCCAATAGAATCTTTGATTGCTTCTCTTTTTTGCCTTCTAAAACGAAAGATGTTTATGGGGGCTAGATCCAGTGAAGAATGGGACTTATCTACTATAAATGAATGGAAACAAATTTATTGAGCACTTACTGTATGCAAAGCACTGATAATACACATAGAAAACCAGAGACAGTCCCTGCCCTCAAGGAGCTCACATTGTGATGAAAGAGACAACACACAGAGGAGATTTCAGTTGCAATTCCCATGGGAAAAGTGTCATGGACTTTAGTGTGCTTTCGGTAATGTCTATGTCATTTCTACTGACAAAATTTATGCATTTCTGATGAAAGCAATACCAAGGACCTTGGCAGTGAGAATTTTCTAGGTCTTCAGTATCTGTGGCAACAGCACTCATAAGAACAGTTGCCTGTCCCCATCTCCATAAGGATTGCTTTCCAGGTTAATGGCTGTCAGGCTTGAGATAGAAGCAGGACCAATGAATGGTCTTGGAGGTTCTGTCACTCCTGTTAGTCTTACTTGTCAGTCAATGGTCTTTGGTGCTGGAGCTGGCAATGAAAGTGGACCCGTCTTACATGGTATTTGCTCCCTTAATGGGTAGCAATAGGACCAGAGCTAGAGACAAAGTAGGACGTCATGCTATTCCCAAGACTATTGGCTTCAGGATTCTGGGCCAGGTTCAGATGATAGTTGATGTGGCCCCTGACTTTTGCTGCTTTAACTTTACTGTCCCTCTCTCATTACTATATTAATAATTATTTACATTATTATAACTCCCCCTCCCCAAAAGATGAAGAGATTAGATATGTGATTTCATGAGTAGGGTGAATACCCAGGTGAGGAAACTCCATCTACCATTTCAAGTAAGCATCTTCTCATCCTCTGGAGAGCTGCCTAGAACAAGGAGAGGTTAAATATCTTGTCCAGGGTCACACAAAGCTGATAGGTATCAGACGCAGAACTTGAATTCAGGTCTTCCTGGCTTTGAGACCAGTTCTTTATCCACTATAACACATTTGCCTCTGCAACGTACAAAAAAATATTAAAATGAAGCAATAAACATGTGTGGTCATGACTTGGGACTCACTTTTCCAGAGTGAGACTGACTGGTGACATTTCCTCCTCAGAATTTTAGAAGTGCCCCTTAGAGAGAGGAGTGTATTTCTCTGCTACTGTTAAGTTGATCCTCCATTCCTGTGTGCCCTCTTCACTGTGCCCCAGTTCTATTTCATCAATTAGCATTAATTTTACAAAGGGATATTTGCTGAGAAGAGAGTGTGAGAAGTACAAATATTTCCCCCTGATTCCTGGAGGCACACTCTCCCATGAACCACCTTGATCCCTGTGAAGAATGAACTCAGACTTAATGCATAGTGTTCTACACTATGCAGACATATCTACATAGTGTTCACTCCACATGTTCACTTCCAACTCTGGTATAGTTAGTTGCTGGATGAAACCTCATCATCTCAACAACCACTGGGTTAGGCTTCTTGTGTCATTTCACAGAACCTCAGTGCTAAATTGGGTTTCCAAAGTCATTCCTGAAAGATCTCTATGCTTGGCTGACTGGCCACAAAAATCTAGCATGGACCCCATTCTTGGACCTCCTGGTGGCTCACTCTCGTGACCTTGCAAAGTTTTACAACATTGTTCAATCATTTTCAGGTCATGTCCAACTCTTCGGGACCCTTTGGGGGTTTTCTTGGCCAAGATACTGAAGTAGCTTGCCATTTCCTTCTCTGGTTCATTTTATGGATGAGGAAACTGAGGCACAAAGAAAATTAAGTGACTTGTGCAGGGTCACGCAGCCAATAAGTGTCTGAGGCTGGATTGAATTCACAAAGATAAGCATCCACGTCCAGTAAACTATCCACTGCATCACCTAGCATAGCCTTTTTCAAAAGACACAAGAGACAGAATCAAAAGGAGGGCTATGTGTTCTTGCCCTCGTTCTGGTTCTGGGTGAGAGATGTTCTAAGGTCCTCTGTAACTCATCCTCTTTCTTTAATGCCAGCTAGTCCAGAAAGCAAAAAAGAGCCAAGAACTTTGCTCTGATTGACTAGACGGTTTTGAATGCACCCCAGTTCTGGCTACTCAGCCAATCAACAATCTCATCAAATGGTTAGCAGGTTGGAACCAGCAACAGAAGGTATCCACATGCTCCAAGTCAGAGAGCAAGAGCATTTCCATTATCCATCAACATGGCTTTCACAAGCAGGCTCCCCAGTCTCTTGCACATGGGAGAATGCATCAGACCCCCATTGCAGATATCTGATCTTAGAGTCATTGTGGAGCCACCGGAGGTTATTGAATGGGGGATGGTATTGCCAGACTTGCACATCAGACAAATCACTTTGGCAACTAATGATTGCAGAGGAGGGAGATTTGAGGCAGGCAGACCAAGTTAGGAGGCAATTGAAATGGTTCAGGTAAGATGTGATAAAAGCTTAAGCTGGAGTGATGTGAGGGTTTGAGGATGACACCAATGTTGTAAGCCTAGGTGGCAGAGAGAATGGTGGTTGGAAAGTTCAGGAGAGGGGTACACTGGGTGGAAAGATATATAACAAGTCCAGTTCCATATCACAACTCGTTGACACCTGCTCATCCTTCAAGATACACTTTATTCTGTGCAAAACACAAAGCAGGGTATGGGGTGAGGCTCTTACTCACCAGTCACTGGTCTGGAGTTCATAGCCTCTTCTTTGAGAGATCTTGCTGAAGCCAAGAGGTGATACAAGAGATAGGGAAATTTTCCTAATGGCATTTGTGCAGCTGTGTTTGTGGATGCCTGGGTCCCAGTTAGATAGAGTGAGAAGAGAAGTTAGGGTATAACTACCCTAGAGAGTTAATACCCAGATCCCAAGAGGAGAGGTTGAGAGCTTGCCAAGAGGAGGGGGGAAGAGAACAGGAAAGCATTGAGTGAAAAGGAAAGGTGTGGTTGTATTGGATTATTGATTGGATTGATTGAATATGATTAATTTTTACAGAGAGGGTGCCCATCTTCTTACCCTCCATTTGGCTGATTACAACCCCCTTGGGGTCAGGCTGTATCTTTCAATTTGGAGCCCGCTCTCCCGTAGCTCCATGAAAGCAGGGATCTTATGTAAGCTTCTGCAACTGTAGTTTTAGTATAAATCACTCTAGCCATTCCTGGACATTGTCAATACTACGTAACTTTGCATTCAGATCCTTTCATCCTTGATTTCTGGATGCTGAGAGAAATGCAAAAGAAAGCCAAAGGGGGTGGAGGGTACTGATACTTGGGGATTTCTACCCAGATTGGGCATATTGTATCCTTCGTGCTAGAAGATGTCTTCTGAGAGTTTACTTTCCTATTTGTTACATGGACTTTTGATAATAGAAATAGCAGTCATTATTCAGCTACTCAGACCTGAGTTTTGTTCCCATGCTTAGCTTGGGACTTGAAACAATCAGCCCTTCTAAACCATAAGTAGATCTCATGTTATCTGCATAATGAACAACGCTGGTCAATCACATCCTGCTTTGCAAAAGTGGCTAAGAAGCTGAGGGCAGGGTATATTGACAACCATCTGTCCCAGAGAGATTGAGAAGAGAGTGGTAATTTGGTAGACTGTCTTTGGTTGGTATATTGTCTTGAAATCTAGATCTTTCTGATTTAATATATAAGATTGCATCCTAGGTCGTTTCCAATTGTCCTGATCTATATCTGGCCACCGGACCCAGATGACCTCAGAGGAGAAAGTGAGGCTGGTGACTTTGCACAGCCCTCCTTTCCTCAAATCCAATTCAATTGCAAGTCATAGTATCACCTCCCTGATGTCATGGTCCTCTTTGAGACTGAAGGACAAATCACACATACACAAGATCAAGCAATCAGTAGACAGGGACTTGTGAATATTATTCTAAGTATTATGATTGCAAAAATACAAGGTTTTACCCTGAGGTTGCAGTTTGTGTCAATGTTATATTTTTATCTTCCTCAGAACCTAGATCATTGCTCAACAGACAATGGAGTCTTTGTAAATGCTTGTTTCATTTATTATACTGAATCTTTTTTCTTTAAAGACCAGCTGAAGTTCCTCCCCTGGAGCCTTTCCTGACCTCTTTATAGACCTCCCTACTCTTTTAAGGGAAACACCACCTGTCCAAGTCATCTAAGCTGGCCATCTCATGGTCATTCTAGATTTTTCCCGCCCCTCCCCCCTCCATTTCTAGTCATTTACTAGGTCCTGTTATTTCTATGTCCACCGCATTTCTCTGCTTCATCTACTTCTTTCAACTCTCCTAGCCACCTCTTGAGTTCATATCTTCACATCCGGGGTATTGCCACAGCCTCACATTTTGTCTTCCCACCTCAAGTGTCTCCTCTTTTCAGTCTGTCCCCTATACAGAATGCCAATTGATATTCTTAAAGCAGAATTCTAATAATGTTATTTCCCTGCTCAAAATACATGAGTTGCTCCCTATCACTCTAAGACAAGAGTTCTTAACCTGGAGTCCATGAGCTTTTTTGTTTGTTATTTTGATAAATTACTAGGGGCAGCTGGGTGGCCCAGTAGATAGAGTGGTGGGTCTGGGGTCCGGAAGACTCATCTTTCTGAGTTCAAACTGACCTCAGATACTTAATAATGAGTGACCCTGAGCAAGTGGTTCTACCCTGTTTGCCTCAGTTTCCTCATCTATAACATGAGCTGAGAAGAAAATGGCAAACCACTCCAGTAACTTTGCCAAGAAGACCCCCCAAAGCATCAGATAGGACCAAAACCAACTGATCAACGCAAATATCCCTATTTGATGACTGTATGTTAATATAATTAATTTCCTTTGTGATAACACATTTGTGCCTTCAAAATCATTATTTTTGAGAAGGGGCCCACAGGCTTCACAAGACTGCCAAAATCCCATAAATTGCGAAAAACTCTTTCTCTGGGGATAAAGACTTTTCTAATCTGGCTCCATTATCTTTTCAGACTTATTTCGTGTATTCCAAATTGGCTTTCTTACTGTTCTAACTCCCTCCTCCAAGTTTTTGCAAGGGTTATTCCTGTCCTGGGTGGCCTTTCTTTTCATCAACTATGATGAAAAGCCACAACAATGATGAGTTTGAGGGACTACTGATTTACGAATTTCCACTATTTGTCTGGTTGTTATTGTTTATTATATACTGAAATATAAAGGGTAACTCCCATTTGGGGAGACTCCTTTCTCAAGCAAAAGAAACTTTCATATTAAATATGGCTTATTATAAGCCCTTTTGTTTATGTGTTAAGAATTAATAGGTTCTTTCTGAAGTATAACCACTTGGAGCCTCATTCATTTGCTTGTCAAAAGTGCAACAATTTTTTTTTCAACCTTTGCAAAAGGTTTTACCTGCACCCCTATCACTCGAAGATAATAGTAACTTTTGTAAAGAATATTTTCAGGATATTTATTAGCATCCAGCATTGATCTGACTTACCATCTTTAGATAACTGCCACCTTCCAAAGTATGTCATCCTTAGGTCAAGGTGTCTATCATAGGTTTCCTCCAAGCAACAGGCAACTACATCTGAGGCCACTTAAAGTCAAAGGTCAATCAGCCCATCTACAAAGTAGGCTTATGGGTCCTGGCTAATTAGCATTTTCATAGAGATCATAGATTTATTGTTGTAGTTGTTCAGTTACTTAAGTCCTGTCTAACTCTTCATGACCCTATTGGAGGTTTTCTTGGTGGAAACACTGGAGTGGTTTGCCATTTCCTTCTCTAAATCCTTTTATAGATGAGGAACTGAGGAAAACAGGGTTAAGTGACTTGCCCAGGGTCACACAGCTAGTAAATGTCTGAGATTGGATTTGAACTCAGGATGATGAATCATAGATTTAGAGCTGGAAAAAAATATTTGAGGCCATTGATTCCAATTCTCTCTTTTTACCAGTAAGAAAAATGAAACTCATAGAAGTTGTCACTGGTCCAGCAACACAGGAACTAGCAAATATCTGAGAGAGTATTTGAAACCCAGTCTATCCTGGTTCCAAGTCTAGTTCCCTGTCCTCTGTTCCACCCAGAAAAATTGATTCATGAACTCAAGCATTTGCTGCCTGACCTAATTCTCCTTAATCTTAGGGCTTTCCTCCTACCCTCAATCTGTCATTTCTATATCATGTTTGTATACAGGTGTCAGTATATTGTCTTCTCTATCAGACTATGAGTTTTTTGAGGGCAAGCCTGTCTTTTGTCTTTTTTTCTATCTTTGGTGCTTAGCACTGTGCCTGGCTCATAGTATGCATTTAATAAATGTCAATTGATTGACTGAGAAACCAATTAATGCTCTTAAATCTTCTGAAACACTTGAGTTTCATGCCTCACTGGTAAGGACTAAGAACCAAAGAGGAACCTTTTTACTTTATAAGCTGGAGCTAAAGACTCATCCTGTAACCTACATGTATTTGAATCTTCTTAAAGAAGAATGAGGAAACAGAAACTCCTAAAGACTCATCCTGTAACCTACATGTATTTGAATCTTCTTAAAGAAGAATGAGGAAACAGAAACTCCTATAGACCTGGAGGAGTGTGGCCTTGATTTGGAAGTGCCAGAGGGGGCATTAGTGGCTTTCACACTCACTGAACTTACTATCTAGCTGAGATTCATCCAGCTACAATTTACTTCTCCAATAACTCATATCCTCTAATAAATTCCACTGAAATATATGTAAGTTGTGGATTGGGTCTTGCTTTCAACCTCTTAGTGGAGGTGAGGAAGTTATGTTTAACTGTATTCATTTAGAAAGCATTGATTAACTACATGTTAGGAAGCAGGAGAACGTGGTCACCTCTACAGCTCTTGGAATTAAACCCACAAACAGAGAATGCATCATATCCCTAGTTTAGTGGGAGCAATATTCTATCTCTACTCCCATGCATTTTAGGTTAGTTTTTTTTTTTTTCCATTAAAGGCACTGAAACCATCCCTGAGACCTAGTTGGCTCAGAGGACTAAAGACTCAGGCTCCTGACATCATTTCCTGGTTACTTTAGAACAAAATAGTCACAAGGAGCTTCAGGCTGGCTTTGATGCTTGGCTGGTAGACCACAATGAACAATTCAAAATTAGGGAAACTTCACTCAACTGAATTAACTTGGGGTGTTCTCAGTAACTATCTTTATCGAACGTCCTTTTTCTACTACAGCGAAGGAAATCTTGCTTGTTAAATCAGAGTGACCTAGGAACGTCTCCTTCTGTTTCAATATTTGCAAAAACTACCAGGGCAACAGACCTGAGTCACGTTGAGGGTTTAGCCCAGAACACCTGGAATGCTTCTCCTCTTCCCCTTTTCTGTTGGCATCCCTACCTCGCTTTAAGTTCAAGGGTCAGCACAGGTGCCTTCTCTTCCATAAAGCCTTTCCCGATCCTGTGTTCTCCTTCCCTGACCCCAAATTACTTCCTATTATTTCATATATATACTTTAACTATTGTTTCCTGTGAACGTTATCCACCCTCCCACTGGCTTAGAAAATAAGCTCCTGGAGTCTAGGAAATGTTTTATATACTCAGTACTAAAATAGTGACTTCTTAACATATTTAATACATACTTTTAAAAAATTTCCAAAAGCATATCAATTGCAATTAATTAAAGGGGCTGAAGGAAAATAGTGAGGAGGATAGGAAGTAGGAGAAAAGGGAAATTGTGAGGGAAGGAAAAAAATGAGCAAATGTATACTTAAATGCTGTGTAGGAGTTGAAGAGTTTGTGGCTTTATTTGTGAAAGCTTGCAGGAGGGCACTTACACACATGTGACTGTGTGTGTCAAAGCTCACAGGAATGGATATAAGTGTAAAACAATGATTTTTGTTGTTGTTGAGTTGTTTCAGTTGTGTCTGATTCTCTGTGACCTCATTGGGGGTTTTCTTGGCAAGGATACAGCAGAGGTTTGCCATTTCCTTCTCCAGATCATTTTATAGATGAGGAAACTAAGGCAAGCAGGATTAAGTGACTTGCCCCGGTTCACACAGCGAGGAAGTGTCCAAAGCTAGATTTGAACTCAGGAAGATGAGTCTTCTTGACGCCAGGCGTAAGTGTTCTATCTACTGTGCCATCTAGCTGCCCTAAAACATAATAATAATGGCTAACATTTCTGTAACACTTTAAGGTTTGCAAAGTGCTTTACAAATCCCATTTGATTCTTACTTCAACCCTGAGACATAGGTGCTATTATTATCCCCTCTGTACAGATGGCGAAACTGAGGCAAATAGAGGTTAAGTGACTCGCTGGTGGTTCATACAGTTAGTAAGTGTTTAAGGGGGATTCAGACTCACATCTTCCTCACTCTAAATCCAGGGCTGTATTGACCACAACACCTAGCTGCCCAATTAATTAAACTGATAGTATTTCAAGTCTGTGTGTTATATGTGAAGGGTTTGTATAGAAATTCTTTTCCATTGGTTCTATATGGAGCCAGGCTGATGATTTGGAGGGAACTCAAGCCTGAGTCACCCTGGCCGGGTGTTTCCAGTAAAGTGAAGGCAGGATAGGGATGGGGTAATGGACAGGAAAGAAGGGGAAGGGCTTGGAACAGTAGGCCTGTTCATTCTAGTCTGAGGGATCCATGGGCAATGTGGGAGAATTCCACTGAATCTCATTTCCCAATTCCTTCTGAAAGATCCCCCTCCCTCCTCTTTCCCCAGTCACATTCCAAGGTTGAGGATTCATCAGCTTCCGATTAGGCTTCCACAAGGACAGGAGGGAAGGGAGAGGAGACGAGAGAAGATTGCAAAATTTGAAGAGCCCCAGTCTCCTGGCCCCTAAACTCTCCAAGGCCCTGATGATGCGATTCTGCTTAGTGAGATCGAGGAGCTTAGTGGAGCTGCCTCAGCACACAGCTAACTTCATCAATCTAATGATAACCTGGGGAAAGGGAGGCGGAACACTGAGTCCTCGGGGCAAGGCAGTCTTATTTGGTTTCCATGGTGAGGTCAGTCCGGTCAAAAAGGGATTGGTCTCTTGTCTTGCCAACTACTTCTATCCCTCCCTGTGGAAAGTAAAAGACTCTAAGCTAGTCATGCAGATGGAGGGGGAAGGGGTGGAAAGGAAGGGGAGGAGTGAGCGGGTGTTGGAGGGGGGAGTCTTGTAAAGTCCTTCACTTTGTCAGATTCCAGAGAATGAAACTTGGGCTGGTAGAACTTGATTGAAAGAAAAGCCAGCTACGCAAGATTGAAATTTACATAAGAGAAGAGGGTCATGTTGCACGTAAACTCTTTAAGGATAGGGCCTGTCTCTAACCCCAGCACCTAGCATGATGCCTAGCCTTCACAAAACACTTATTGGGTTGGTTTGGCTTTGTGACAGCACACAGTGTGGGGAATGGAGGGAGGGGCAAGTGATTTTTGAAAAGGAACATAGAACACAAAACAGTATTCCTTGCCTTCTCCTGGGAGTTGCTCCACCTTGAAGTATTTTCTTGTCCCTGAAGGAGCAGGGTCCAAAAAAATACACTATATCTCTGGAGAACTGAAAAACTCTCCTAAGAGGAAATGTGGTCCAGGGACAACACCACACTCTCTGATTTTTCTTAGGCTTTATAGAAACCCTCCTGTCCTTTTGCTCAGGGCTGAATTTGATCCAGAGACCACGATGCTGCTGACATTTCGTTTCTGTGTGGCCCATTCAACTTCTACCTAAAGGTGAATGTTACAGAATTAAAAAAAAAAAAAAGCATAGACCCAAAGAAGAGATATAAGAAGATACTTCCCCATACTCTTTTGCAGAAGTGGGAGGTCCATGACAGTGCAACTTTGCATATCTTTTTGTGTTTTTTTGATTTACTGGTTTTGTTAAATTTTTCTTTTCTTCTTCTTTTTATTTTTTCTTAAAAAATATTCTTTGTTATATGAGATGTCCCTCTAGGGACAGGTGAGGGGGAGACATAAAAGGAGAAAGTTATGCAATGTAAAAGCAAAATATATATACATGTATATATATAACTTACTAAGCATTTGCCATGTACCAGGCTCTTTACTCAGTGTTGAGGGATGGGTGGTCCAGTGTATACAGTGTAGACTCTGTCTAGGAATCAGAAGAAAGGGGGACAGTCTTTGCTTCTCACGAAACTGACATTCTAACAGAGGCTGACAAAACATATGGTGACCAGGGAATGGAGTTTTGGTCTGGGGAGTCACAAGGATGGTTAGTTGATCCACAGAACAGCTTATTGACATGCTCTTTTCAGAAGCAGTGATGGTATTGATTTGATAATTACGCCTAAAACAAGAGGTTCAAAGCTGGTGGGAGAGGTGCAGCAAAAGAGCAGATGGCCTGGATGGATGGTTAGATGGCATGTGTGTCTGCCAGACATCTAGTCTGGTGTCTGCCAGACCTAGTGGGCCAGGTGAGTTTGCTTTCAATTATTTACTGATCTAAACAGCTTAGTCCCAAGACAAGAGTCTCCATCCTGAGTGACTTAACCTCTGTAGGGACTCGGGGCATGATTTTGGAGGTTTAGTAGGGATGCTGCTACTCCAAGTGGAAGATGAAGGAGGGGACACCGAAGGGCAAAGATAGCCTGGAAGTGTGGAGAGAGGGAATCCTGTGAAAAATTACAGGGATGGACTAATGACCTCTTAAGGTCCCCTGTCAGCCCAAAATCTGAACATCCCTCCATCAAAATCTCAGTGTTTTTGTTCCACTTCTTCATTCAGTCTATTCATAGAATGTTCGTTGATAGCCTTTGCTTTCCTTATATCCTTTTAAAAATCTTATCTTCAGCTCATATCTATACGGTCCCACTAAATGTCCTGAAGTCAGCAGTCATCCAGAGTGCTTTACCCTTCTTCATCCTACATTTCTCCCAACTACTTTTCCTCCAATCTATGAGATTTTTAAATGACCAGCAAATGAGAACAAAACTTCAGACCATATTAAAAAAATCTCTAGCCCCAGGTCTTGTCCAAGCTCATGTTTAGTCTATGACCCTAACACACTGACCTCACCTTTAGCACAGTACTCTTGTCCAGGCTGCACTCTGCAATAGCTGGGAATCTCTTGGCTGGTTCATTTCTAGACCCTTCAAGGACTAGGTAGCAGCAGATCAACCATGAAAAATAACAATGCAACAGACTTAGGTGGTAATCTTATTTGTATGCTTAGATTGCTGTAGGATCTTAGGTAAGCTATTTAGCCTCTCTCTGTCTCTGTCTCTGTCTTTCTCTCCCTCTATATCTGTCTCTCTGTCTCTGTCTCTGTCTCTGTCTTTCTGTCTGTCTCTCCTACTACCCCCATCTCTGTCTTTCTCAGTCTCTCTGTTTCTCTGTCTGTGTGTGTGTCTGCCTCTCTCCGTCTCTGTCTGTCTCTCATCTGTAAAATAAAGAAAAAAGATATCTTCCTTCATAGGATCATGGATCTTGGACCTCAGAGGCCATTTGGACCATCCCCTTCTCATTTTAGAGATTAAGAAACTGAGGTTCAAGCAGCTTCAGGGACTTGTTCAAGGTCACACAGGTGATAACCATCAGAGACAGGACTGGAACCCATATCCTCTAACTCTAGGATCAGTGCTCTCTGAACGTGCAACACTGTCTATTCACTTCACAGCATTATGAGGGGAAGCCCCTCCAAATATGTGTGTGTGTGTGTGTGTGTATGTGTGTCTTTTTCCTCAGGACTTCTTTTTTTCAGACAGGCCGTCTCTGCTCTACAGATATCTCCTTCTCTTGACTGGTATTCCAGAACTAGAAATTCTGGCCCCTGGGGCAAATTCATTTTGGGAGGAGGTGCAAGAGAAAATAGAGCCCCTTCTCAATCTGCTGCTTCTGACTCCTGTGGGGTTACTGGATAATGCTGACAGACCCTATGAAGTATCCCATGCCTTGGAGGATCCTTATGTCTAGGGGAGCATTCATTGCCCTCTCCTAGAAGTTGTTCCACTTTGAAGTGCCTTCTCATCCCTGAAAGAAAAGGGTCCAAAAAATACAGCATCTCTCTGGAGAACTGAAGCCCCTGGAAACCTCGCCTAGGAAAGAATATAGTCTAGGGACCACACCCTCACTCTGATTTTTCTTAGGCTGTGTAAAAACCCTTCTGCCCCTAGGCTGAGGTCTGAATTTGGTCTAGAGACTAACATGTTGTGGATGTTGGGCATCTGCGTAGCATGTCCCATCCCCACCTGTTTTATATCTTAGACTGACCTGCTAAGGACATGGAATCTCTTACCTTTCCCCTCCTCTCCTTGTTAGGAAAACCGGCCAAGAAGAGGAAATATGCCGGATAGCCCTGCTCTTGTTAAGTAACTTACTCTGATGTCCTTTCTCTGAAATTTCTCCATATCTGGACTCCTATGCATTGAACCATCTAACTCTCTAGCTAATTAGAACTTCCCTGCCTGTGACATCAGAGGTGGGAAACAAGTGAGATGTGTCTGAATGAGACCACTCTCATCCTTATAAAAATACCTGGCTTTCTTCTAGGACCAACCAGGTTTCTTGCCCTGAAGAAATGGAACACTGACCAAGAACCTGTTAGAACTTGGGCACTGGGGAAGAGAGTGCTTCTGGATGCTTTTTCCTTTTGACAGGCCTGGAGATCATGGCATCCAGGGCCTAACTTCTGGAGTACAGAGCTCTGGATCTGGAAATGGTTGTCCTCTTCCTGCCCTTAGACAAGTGATGAAAGTTAAGCACCTTCCCTTGTGTGAAGTAAAAAAAGGTCCATTGCTCTTGGCATTATTAGCTATTTTTACTGTTGTTTTTTCTTCTGTGGAAAGCTCCATGTCCCCCAAAGGTAAGGTGAAATGGAGTTTGGGACAGGATCCAATAAGATTATAGATGACAGACTGTAGTTTAAAAAAATGTTGTATGAATGTAAGATATGCCCAAGCAAGTGTGAGCTACTGCACAGCCCTCCCTCACTCAAAACAAAGTCAAGTGCAAGTCACATCATTATTTGTCTGACGGCATGCTCTTCTTCGCAGCGAAGGACAAGCATACACACACGTTCTGGAGAGCTGAGCGTTAAATTTTCAATGTAAGCATTTACACCTCAGAAATTGGCAAACACTGGGGTTTGATTTATTGTTTTGCTGATTGATTAGACTTAAGAAAGTGATGGAGGAAATGATAATAATGCAAATTAAACTTAAAAGTATGTCAGACATACAGAGAACCAATTGTTAAACATTTACCAGTGTAGTACTAGGTACATACCAATCCTTTCTTTTCTTTTCTCTGCTACCACTACGTTCAGGTTATGGATTTTTCTTTCACATCCTCTCCCCCCAGCCCAGGAAGTCCAAAAGGCAACGTCAAACCCTCTGGAGGAACTGAAATCATTAAGCCCTATCACAACTGGAAGCCCTTTGGTACAAGAGGTTTTCAGAGCAGTTCCTCAGATGTGGCCCCAAGTAGTTTGGGTTTGTTTGGCTCAGCCCCATTCCTCAATGTGTGGGACAATATTCATGGAATTCCAGTTGCCTATAATCTAATAAATAGTAGAGATTCTGCATGCAGCCTCCCAGCCCATCTGTGGTTTTAATAGGAGCTGTTGATGGTAAATTAGATCCACTCCTTTCTGCTGGATGTGTTGTCATTTTTATGGCTTTGGGGTTATATAAACAGGAGAGTGAGGGAGAAGCTAAGTGCAGAAAGAAAGCCTGGGAATTTGAAGTTGCTAAACATGCCTTTTGGTGTTCCTTACTCTTTTTTTTATTTTATTTTAGCTCCTACTGGGTTTTGAGGAGCAGGCTGGTACTAGACTGTGGAGTGAGTAGTCTCATTGTCTTAGCACAGAGAAAGGCAAATAAGATTTGGAAGGAATGGGGGGAACTTCATCTCCTAGGCAAAATAATCACTAAGATAAAGAGAAAGGGATTTGAACTTTGAACCCCTTGCCTGCCACAGTTAAAAGCCTAGTCAGGCTCACTTGGGGGATCCTGAAAACACTCCAGTTAAGGGTCATATAGGTTCAAGTTAGCAGGCCTGGAACCACAACTCTGATTCTCAACCCAGATTTTGGCAATGTGGTACTGACAACTGTAGGCTCTTTACTTCCTAATTCCTCAACTGTAAAAGAACTTTTTTGAACTTATTTTGATTCCTCCCCAACCCAGCAGATCCAGTGAATCAAGAGCAGATGTATAATTAAGAAAAACATCTCAGGGAGATTAGGACCAGCAGACACTTGAACTCAGCATTGCCCTATCACAGTTCATTTCCTCTGGTTGTGTAGGTAATTTTCTCTGTGTTGAGTAGGTAGTCCATGTAGGCTCTGAATTTATTCTTCCAATTCCCACTCTGACCAACAATGCTGATCCCTAGCGCTAGGCTACTGTTCCTTCTAAGTTCTAGGGATAACTTTAAGGGATATTTCCAGTATCATTACTCATAAACCACAGACTAATGTATTCTCCCCAATATCAATCACCCAGTTACCATCTCCTCAATATCATCTATCTAACCAGTAATTACCATCCCACAGCAGCTAGGTGGTGCAGTGGATAGAGCAGGAGTCAAGAGGACCTGAGTTCAAATCTCACCTCAGACACTTGACACTCACTAGCTGTGTGACCTTGGGCAAGTCACTTAACCCCAATGACCTCATCCTGGGTCATCTCCAGTCATCCTGATGAATATCTGGTCACTGGATTCAGATGACTCTGGAGGAGAAGTGAGGCTGGTGACTTGCACAGTCCTCCCTCACTCAAAAACAAAAAGTCAAGTGCAAGTCATGTCATTATTTCTGATGGCATGATCTTCTTTGGCAATGAAGGATGAACACACATACACACACACACCATCCCATACCAATTTACTGTTGATTTTTTCCATATTTTCCATAATTTCCCATAATTTCCATATTAACTAACACCCATTAGCTTTAACAAGGGATATTTACTGAGAAGGTGTATAGCAAGACTTGAATTGCAAACTACACTTTACCCAACTTCCTCACCTCGACCATGTAGAAGAGATTTTGTGCATCTCGTCTACCACCTGGATGGCTGGGGAAAGTCAACTTAAATTCCTATTCCCTTCTCCATACCACCCCCCATTAAGTTCATTTCTAGGCATGGCATTCCTAATAGATCAGTCACTCCCTTGCAGGATGTAGTATTTCAGCTGCTGGGTCAATTCGCTGCTGGACTGGGTCAAGTAAGTTGCTCCCCACCTGGCCTAGCAGCTGTGGCTATAGCACACTGGGCTATGAACTGCCCTTGCTGGACCTCTAATGGTTTTTCTGACCTTTCAAAGTTTGTAGTCTTAGCTTGGCCTGGCTACCTCTCATACTTATTCACCTAAAATCAGAAAAAAAAATAGAAATAACATGGATGAAAGAAACAGACGTGGTCATGTATTTCTGGCCATGTGGAAACAGGAGAGCTACACAAGCAACTGGTAATACTGATACTAATTCTCTCCTCACTCAAAGATCCACAGTAGAGGTGTCAAACATGCAGTCCAGAGCCTCTGCAGTTTACAACACTCCCATGTGTTGCCCGAAGCAGATTAAACTGTAATTGAGTAACATTTAGCAAAATTAATACACATAAAATAAAGCGTAGAGAATTTTACATGTAGTTTTCTAAGTCAATATCCAGCCCATAGGGATCCTTATGTATGGTTTAGTGGTCCCTCTTTCTAGTTGAGTTTAATACCGTTGATCCATGTCATTTCTTCGTCTTCACCAAAACATCACTAGGAAAAGAGAGATAGAGAGAGAGAGACAGATAGAGAGAGAGAGACAGAGAGAGAGAGAGACAGAGAGAGAGATAGAATACAAGGGAGTTTTCCTCTGTCCTTGCCTTTTGTATGTATATTCAGTTCTAGCTCAGCCAATTAAAGTGCTTTTCTTTACAGGGTAGGAAAATCACAGAATTCCTATACATGCTCTGACTTGGGATAAGGCTGCTCCAATACATGTCATCAGTTGTTCCCCAACGCAGGCCTCCCAAGCTTCCACATGGATATAAAAGGCAAAAAATATTGTACGTGCTCCAAGCACTGGACTCCCTGCACAGCTAGCCATCTTCCCTTGTTGTTCAGTCACTCTTTCATGTCCAACTCTACATGATCCCATGAACCATAAAACCTGTCCTCCATTATCTCTCAAAGTCTGTCCAAGTTCATGCTTGTTGTTTCCATGATTTTATCTATCCATCTCATCCTATGCCTTCCTCTTTTCCTTTTGCCTTCAATCTTTCCCAGTTCAGGATCTTTTCCAATGAGTCTTATCTTCTCATTATGTGACCAAAGTATTTAAGCTTCAGCTTCAATATTTGACCTTCCAGTGAATAACCTGGATTAATTTCTTTAAGCATTGATTGGTTTGATCTCCTTGCTGTCCAAGGGACTTTCAAAAGTCTTCTCCAGCCCAATTCAAAAGCGTTGATTTTGTGGCACTCAGCTTTTCTTCTTTATTTTTGTTGACTGTATTTAAAACATTTTAGGAGAAAAAAAATCTTTATATAACTGAAAAGAACAGTAAATACTACTTGCAACACAGTCCCTGCCTGGCATCTGTCCAGTCTGCAAGGATCTGGAAGATATATACAATATATGGAACAAAGGCAATATACCTCACACGATGCTTAAGTAAGAATTGAAGCTATGACTGTTCATAGGCTGACTAAGGAAGAAAGATATCTAGTGTACAGAAGGGAATGTAGCAAGTCTGAATCAGACTTGTGGTAGCCAGTCAAAGCAGATCTTTTGGTGGTCATGTCGTGGTCATAGTTGTGGGGTGGATAGAGCTTCCAAGAAACTGCGTTCAGATCATGGAAGGCAGTATTAGAAATAAAGTCACTAGTTATATCAGCTGTGCTTGGGTGCCATCAGGTCAATGTCTCTTAGGTTCCTAGCCAGCCAGACACCAGCAGCAAAGAGTCCCAAATTAACAATCAAATTCCTCTGGAAGTCATTCCTGTCAGTGGCAAAGCCACACCGTTGGAGGCTCTAGTCCCTCACTGGAGGTCCCCCACAGGTGTCACCCACCTGAGACAGCATGTAGCCATGGCAGATAGCCCCAAGGGCTCCTCAGTCATACCTGGCTGCTGGAAAAAACCTTCTTTCTTTCTTCCTTCTTTTCTTTCTTTCTTTCTTTCTTTCTTTCTTTCTTTCTTTCTTTCTTTCTTTCTTTCTTTCTTTCTTCCTTTCTTCCTTTCTCTTTCTTTTCTTTCCTTCTCTCCTTTCTTCCTTCCTTCCTTCCTTTCTTTCTTTCTTTCTTTCTTTCTTTCTTTCTTTCTTTCTTTCTTTCCTTCCTTCCTTCCTTCCTTCCTTCCTTCCTTCCTTCCTTCCTTCCTTCTTTCTTTCTTTCTTTCTTTCTTTCTTTCTTTCTTTCTTTCTTTCTTTCTTTCTTTCTTTCTCTTCCTTCCTTCCTTCCTTCCTTCCTTCCTTCCTTCCTTCCTTCCTTCCTTCCTTCCTTCCTTCCTTCCTTCCTTCTTTCCTTCTTTTCTTCCATTATTTCCTCAAAGACCAAACCTGAAACCCATTTCACTCTGGAGCTCATACATTAGACAACAATGCTTCCTTGCCCAAGCACCATTTAATGGCTATATTTTGGGCCCTCCTGGCTCAGAGTGAATGTAAATAGTAACGGTTTCTCTTTGGATCAGCAACCCTGAGGGTCTTTTCCTCCAAGTTTGATTTTTTTTAAAGGGGCCATTCCTTCACTTACTTCTTGAAGAGGTCTATTCTTTGAATGAGTGTTACCTCACTCAAAGTGAGAACCTGAAAAGACCTTAGCCTGAAAGGGCCAGGGTCTCCCATTGCATCCTAGGCCATCTCCAGTCATCCTGATAAATATCTGGCCACTGGACCCAGATGGTTCAGGAGAGGAAAATGAGGCTGGTGACCTTGTACAGCCCTCCCTCACTCAAATCAAAGTCAACTGCAAGTCATGTCATCATCTCCCTGATGTCATAGTCCTCTTCAAAAATGAAAGATAAACACAACTTTTGTTGGCAAGGTGATGTCTCTGCTTTTTAGTATGCCATCGAGATTTGTCATAGCTCTCCTTCCAAGGAGCAAGCATCTTCTAATTTCCTGGTCACAGTCACTATCTGCAGTGATCTTTGAACTCAAGAATACAAATCTGACACTATTTCCCTTTCTTCTCCCTCTATTTGCTAGGAAGTGATGGGACCAGTTGCCAAGATCTTAGGGCTTTTTTTTTTTTTTATATTAAGCTTCAAACTAGCTTTTATACTTTCCCTTTTCACCCTCATAAAGAGGCTACTTAATTGCTCTTCACTTTCTGCATCAGAGCGGCATCATCAGCATATCTGAGACTGTTGATATTTCTTCTAGCTTTTGACTCATCCAGCTTTGCATTTCATATGATGGTGCATGTAAGTTAAATAAATAAGGTGACAATATATAGCCTTGTCATCCTCTTTTTTCAGTCTCAAACTAATCAATTGTTTCATGTTCACTTCTAACTGTTGCTTCTTAGCCACATGTGGGTTCCTCAGGAGACAAGTAAGATGAACTGCTACTTCCATCTCTTTGAGGACTTACCACATTTTGTTGTGATCTACACAGTGTAGTCAGTGAAGCAGAAATACATGTTTTTTTTTTCTGGAATTCTATTGTTTTCCCCATAATTTAATGAATGTTGGCAATTTGGTCTCTAGTTCTTCTACCTCTTTGAAAACCAGCTGCTCTTCTGGTAATTCTTGGTTCACATATTGCTGAAGCCCAGCTTGCAGAATCTTGAGCATAACTTTGCTGGCATGTGAAATGAGTGCAACTGTTCAGTAATTTGAATATTCTTTGACATTGCCCTTCTTTAGGATTGAGACCTAAAGTGATTTTTTTCCAATCCAGTGGCCACTGTTGAGTTTTCCAAATTTGCTGGCATATTG
The DNA here is from genome assembly GCF_028372415.1 of Notamacropus eugenii. NCBI lineage: Eukaryota > Metazoa > Chordata > Mammalia > Diprotodontia > Macropodidae > Notamacropus > Notamacropus eugenii. Next base: position 324,804,302 of record NC_092873.1, on the reverse strand, counting down.
AGGGCAGTAGTTTAACAGCATCATCTTTTAGGGTCATGCCACCATTCCCTTCCCTATATATTGCTTAACCAGAGGCTAAGTTTCCTGGAGGGCTCTGGAATGACTAGTTTAAGCAGTTGGGGGATCATAGAATCCAGTTCTGTGTCATGATCAAGAATAATTACTGGGTTTAGAATCTGAAGACCTTGTTTCAGATCCTAATTGTGCTACTTAGTCAACAAGCATTTATCTAACACCTACTACGTGCAAGGCAATGTGCTGAGCTCTGGGGATACAAAGAAACATAAAAGACATTCTCTATTCTCAAGGAGCTTCCAGTCTAATGGGGGAGACAACATGGAAAACAACTATGGATGAACAAGATGTACAAATATATAATAAATATAAAATTTTCTATATAGATACATATATATAACTATGTATGTATTTATATATACATACACACATATAAGAAGTTGGAGATATAGCAAGGAAGGCATTAGCATTAAGAGGGATTGGGACAGTCTTTCAGTAGATGGTAAGATTTTAGCTGGGACTTGAAGGAAGTCAAGGAGTCCAAAGACAGAGAAGATGAGGGAGAGAATTTCTGACAAAAGGGAAGTCAGTAAAAATGCCCAGAGTGGGGAGATGGAGTGTTTGAGGAATATTAAAGAGGCTAGTGTCACTGGATGTGGATGAGAAGAGAGGAGTAAGGTGTAAGAAGACTAGAAAGATACGAGATGACCAGGTTATGACAATTTTGAATGCTAAATGGAAGACTTTATATTTTATCCTTGTGACAGGAACCACTAGAGTTTATTGAATGTGAATAGTTAGACATGCATTTTAGGAAGATCAATTTGTGAGTGGAGGATGGATTAGAGTGGGGAGGGACTTGAAGAAGGGAAACCAACAAGAAGCCTAGTGTAATAGTCCAAATGGTGGGATGATGAGGTGGTGGCAGTGTCAGAGGAGAAAAAAAGGGGCATATTGATGAAAATAAACCTGGTAGGATTTGACAACATGTTGGTTATGGGGATGAGAGAAAATAAGAAGTTCAGAATGACAACTAGATTGTGAACCTGAGTTATGGGGAGGATGGAGGTACCCTTGACAATAATAGGGAAGTTATGAAGAGGGGAGAATTTGAGGGGAAAGACAGTAAGTTCAGTTTTGGACATGTTTACTTTGAGATATCTACAGGGTATTCAATTTGAGATATCCAATAGGCAGTTGGAGATCCTTTAGAGGGGACATCAGGAGAGAAGTTAGAGATGGACAAGTAGATCTGAGAATCATCAGCATAGAGATGACAATCAAATTCCCAGAAGTTAATGAAAACACTAAGTACAATCATCTAGTGGGAGAAGAGAATAGGGCCCAGGACAGCACGGGAGCCACTCATGATTTTAGTAGGCTTGACCAGGTTAAAGATCCAGCAAAGGAGGCAAGAAAGAGCAGTCAGACAGGTAGGCAGAATGTCATGATAGGTTTCCATGAGAGACAAGAGTATCTAGGAGAAGAGGATTATGCAGAGTACAAAGGATGCAGAGAGATCAAGAAGGGTGAGTATTGAGAAAAGACCATTCGATTTGACAGTTCAGAGATCATTGGTAACTTTGGAGAGAGCAATTTCAGTTGAACAATTAGGTTGTAAGCTGAACTGTGCAGAGTTAAGAAGAGAGAAAGAAGAGAGAAAGTGGAGGGACTGATTATGGATGGCCTTCTCTAAGAGTTCAGCCACAAAAGGGAAGGGAGATATGGGGTGACAGAGGAGATGGATGGATCAAGTGCGGGGTTTTGTTGTTTTTTTGAGGATGGGAGAGACATGAGTCAATTTGTACAAAGTAGAGAAGCAACCAGTAGGCAAGGAGAATGTGAAGATTGGGGAGGTAGTAGTGGGGATGATAAAGGAGGGCAATCTGCTGGAGGAGACCAGAAGGAATAGGACCACTTGTACATTTAGAGGAGTTAACTTAGGCAAGAGCCACCTTTTCATATGAGACTGATGGTGGCAGAAGTCATTTGAATGATGTGAGATAAGGAACAAGGTAGAAGAGAGAGTTCTCTGTGAATGATCTCAGGTCAGTGAACTGTGAAGCAAGGTTGTTAGGAAGGTCACTATGGCACACTTGAGGAGGGATGAAAAGATTTGGAAGAGCCACTGTGGTGAGTGGGATAGTGAGTTAATTAGGGACATATAAAAGTACTGCCTTTCGGTAGTGAGGGCCCAGTTGAGATGATTGGAACATAAATTTGTAGTAGATCCAGTCAGCACAGTTTTGTGATTTTCTCCTGCTTCATTCAGCAGTATGTAAGTAGAAACAAAAACTTGGGACTTGTGTAAGTGTCTTGGACAAATCACTTCATTCTTCTGTGCTCAGTTTTCTCCTTTATAAAATGAAGAGATTGAACTAGGTCAGGGAGAGACCCTTTTGAAAGTCTGCTAAAGGCTGTGGAACTTTAAAAATCACTGAAGGAACTGCTAAATTTCATTTAGAAGTTGGTGAAAATTAAAATGTCATTTTTCTTCCATTCAAGTTCACCTGAAGTTTAGACCCCCTGCAATCTAATCCATGAACTTAAAGACCAAGGGTTAAGGACCCCTTAGACTAGAGAATCTCTAAGGTCCTTTTCTGTAGACATGGATTTTTGCCTCTAGGGCAAGGGTTGAGGCAGGATAGGGGAATAGGAGCTCATCCTTGAAGAAGCTTTGGGAGTAGGGAGGGGGTAGAGGAAGAAGCAAAGCACTGTACATTGAGGCATAACTCAGTCCTCCTAAAGGAGGTTGCTGCTGAGAAGGTGGTACATAAATATACTGAAGGGGAGAAAGAATGCCAGAGAACAGTACTATCAGCACCGTCTAAATTTCAGTGCTCTGGGATACAGGCCCCAGTCACCTTGATCTAGTTATAGCTCTCCTTCAAGTTCTTTGAACCAGCCATAGGAATTGCCAGAGACTTGGTGCCAGAAACTAGCACGATCAACAACTTAATCATTAGAACACTCAGTTTCACTTTAACGCTGAAGTTTCAAGAAAATCTCTAATACCTTGGGGCCTAAGGAAAGAAATGGATTCAAAGCATAGACCCCTACTGCTTGCAGCATTACTAAATTAGCCCAGATTGTGGAAAGGATATTTCAGAGAAGCCATCCAGATGTCTAGGTGATATATGTAGGAGGTGGTGCAACAATCCTTGAGCCAAAACTGACCTCATTCTAGGGAGGGAAAGGGGTCCCCTAGGAGATGATGTAAAATTAGAGCCCCAGCCTTGGAAAGATGCACATCAAGTATGTTCCCTCCCTCCACCCCAGCACCTAGTCGAATGTCAAGGAATGGAAACTGTAGTTGTCTCATCACCTTTTAGCCTCTTGGACATATTAAAATAAGGGAAAGAACACTGGATTCTGTAGGCATGTTTATACTTTCCTCATCTGTAAAATGAGGAGATTGTACTCAGATGACCTCTAAGTTCCCTTCCAGTTCTAAATCTATGTGCATTTTATTAACTTATCCTTTCTCCCCACAGGAGAGGAGAACATTTTTATTGTAATGACTAAACATCGAGGCCAACAACCTCAGAAACCACTGCCTTGCAGTGGTATGTCAGTGATATAAGTGTGGATAAGACCTCTGCCCTAGTTCTGGAATTTTTTCAAGTACCAAGGAAAACTGTTTCATTCAACCCAATAAAGGATTTTATGGGGCTGCAGAACTGGAAGGAACCTTTGAGATCTTCCAGTTTAAACCCATTTCATAGATGAGAAACTGAGCCTCAGAAAATCCTAGTAACTTCAGGGTCCTATACTTACTCTAACAGGGCTTCTTAACCTTCTTTGTGTTGTGGCAAATCCCTTTGGCAGTCTGGTGAGGTCTATGGAGCCCTTCTCAGAAAACTGCTTTTAAATGTATAAAATAAGGTACAGTGTACTACAAAGGAAGCCAATTATACTGAAAGTTATAAAAACAGTTTGTAAAAGGTCCCAGGTTAATGCTTAAGTATTTTTTGAAATGCTTGCTCAGGGTCACACATGTTGCTCAAAGCCACAGTTAATGGCAGAACAGGGGAACAGAGCCTCCAGTCTCCCGACTCTTTCTTGAAATTACCTTGTATTTACTTTGAATGTATTTTGTATATATTTTGAATGAAAGCTCCTTCAAAGATCAAGGGCTGTTTTCACTTTTGCCTTTATAGGGGCAAACCGGGGCACATTGTAAGCGGTTAACATATGCTTGTTTATTGATTAGTTCACAGAACTGACTTCTCTGGGGACAAGCCAGTCTCAGCTTAGAGAGAATGACAATAAAGGACTTCCCAGCCTCGAACTGGAAAAACAAGGATTCTCCCTTGTCCCTTCCTTAGCCCCGCTGTTGCTCCGGCTGCTCTACTGGTTACCATGGAGAAGCTTGTTTTCCATCCATCAGGAGAACACCCTGCCTGGCAGCCACTACTAGTAAGTGCCTTGTATATAGGTGGCTGTTCCTTATTAAATGTCTGGGTCTGTCTACCCAGTCAGATCTTTGTGGATGCAAAATACCACCAGGGTTGAGTTGCCTGTGTAAGATAGAAAGGGGGGTGGGGAACGGGGTACGGGGTGTGGGGGTTGGGAGGTGTGTGTGGGGTGCGTGAGAATGTGCACAGGAGAAACTTTTAAATTCAATTCGCGTCATTAACATTTTCCCCGTCATTTTATTAGGTCTTCTGGACAGTCTACCTGGCAGCCAGGTGGCGCAATGGACAAAGTGCCCAGGCTTATGGTGGAGAAGGCTCTAACTTCCTGAGTTCAAATACAGTTTCAGACACTAGCTGGGTGACCCTGGGCAAGTCACTTAAACTTGTTTGCCTCAGTTTCCTCATCTATAAAATAAGCTGGAGAAGGAAATGGCAAACCCCTCCAGTGTCTTTGCCAAGAAAATTCCAAAGGGGTCACGGAGGGTCAGTCATTAAAGACAACAATAAGGAAAACAGACAATCCACAAAACGACCGATCAAGCCCTGGTTTGAAGCCCATTTCCGAAGAGCCAATGCTCACACTGGAAATTTAACAATAAGAATCGATACTAGCCTGCTCCAGTCCTTTCAGTCAACTCCAGAGCCACCAGCTTCGGCGGGCTGAACCGCCACGTGTAGAAGCCGGTCTCCAGTCCTCCAGGGCGAGCCCGCCCACTCTTGCTCCAGACCCGTCATCTCATTGGTCCACACACCCTCCCTCCCTCCCCGCCCCGCCCCTCCTTTCTCCTCCCGCTATTTCATTGGTCCAAACAGCTTTCCCTCCAGCTCTCTCCCACCTCTCTCTTCTCCTCTCCCTCCCCTTCAGGTCCTGCCTCTTCGTCACTTCCTGGAAAATAGCCCAGGGAAGCCGGAAGTTTGTGTGGGTGAGGCAGAGAGGGAAACCGGGTTGAGGTGGCCCTGGCCAAGTGGTTGTCTTGTCTTTCTGGACCCAGCGCTGGGGCTGCGGGCGGGCCCGACTCTTCCTCTGGAGCGGGGAAAGGGGACAACACGGGGGGGAAGGACATGAAGCGGTCGCGGAGCCTGGAGGACTCGGGAGGCTGACGCTCTTTCCTCCCCCTCCCCCCCTCCCCTCCCTTCTGGCCCCCTGCGCCCCGGGCCCCCGCTCCTTCCTTCTCCGTCTTCTGACCTTTTCCCACTGGACCTTTTTCCTGCACCTGCCCCCACTGGAGCTTTGGCAGCACCCCCCACCCCACCCCCGTCTTGGACTAACTCCTCCTGGGCACGTGTGACCCCCGCTCCCTTGCTATAGTGAAGGTGCGACGCTTCTCTCCCGCCTCCCCCTCCCCTTCCTTGGCATCCCGGGGTCATTGACCCCAACCCCTTCAGCCATGGCCGCGGTGGCAGCGTCCAACTGGGGTCTGATCATGAACATTGTGAACAGCATTGTGGGGGTCAGTGTGCTCACCATGCCCTTCTGCTTTAAACAGGTGAGTGCCACCCTGCAGCTGGCGCTGTCCGCGGGGCTGCTCCAGGTCTGTACGAGAGTGGGACCAGCTGCTCCTCAGGGGGTCCCGTGTGTGTGGTGGTTGGCAGGAATTGGCAAAGCCTGGGACCGCTATAGAACCTGCAGGCCTGTGCCCTCTGTGCCCTCAGGCGAGAGCAAACGTCTTTCCTTCACGTGTATGCCCTTGGGCTGATACTAGTTTTTTCGCTTGCGAACATAAGAGCCTTTTGTACCCAAGCTATTTTAAGTGGAACTGGACTTGTAGAACATTTAGAGTTGAAAGAAACTTCACTGGTCTTCTAGGCCATATCGTACCATCTACAAAATTATTGAAGAATGCATTTTTGACACATAAATGTAAGAATGTCAGTACAACTGATAGGGAGTTCTGATGTCATTAGACTCCTGATACAGTGAGTGCCATTATATAGGTACATCTACTCATTTTTTATTTGATTTTCACCACTGGGGAGACCTGTGGAGTCAAGCATTTGTCAAATTATTCCATCTATCATTATATCAAAAAGATAAGGTTGGGTAGCACCTGTTTTGGCTTCCAGCCTGAAAGTTCAGAGGAAAGAGATCTGTCTAGGCTATTGGTGCTTTTTAAAACTTTGTAATTAAGGCCAAAGATGATTAAAACATGAATATCTTCTGAAATGTAACGTGTCCATAAAAAGCAGTTTTATTTTGGTTGGTTTTAAACTTCTGATTATATTCCTCATGTAGTCTATACTCATAAAATTCTTGCCTGCCTGGCCAGGGATGAAAAGTATCCAGTAATGCTATTTAGTGATAAAGTGGTCATTTCTGGGGTATGAATTTCTTTGACTCTCATACTTTGGAAAATGAATTTCTTTGACTCTCATACTTTGGAAAATGGAAGGGAGGCAAATATTTTCTATGAAAGACATTCCCACTTGGAACTTAACTGGAACATTTCATTAAAGTGACTGTTATTGACAGATTTTTCTGTAAATCAGTGCCTATAGTTTTATCAAGATCCACGTAAAGGATGAATGTTCTCACCACTTTAACAAATATACTTCTTCTGATCGAACTTTCAGGTCCTCATGCTCACATTCAGTTTACCATTCATTCTCAAACTGACAAACAGCTCAATCTGAGACGTTGTTCTCTTAAGAAAAAGTTTCGGTTAAAACAAAGGAAAAAGAATACAGGAGTTTCTTTTCTCTACTTATGAGAGAAAGTATTCTTTCCAAAGTTACCAATGATCTCAGTTGCCAAACCTCCAATAGTCTTTTTCAACCCTCATCCTTTTCAACCATTCTGTTGTACTCTGTACACCTGACCACCTTTTTTTCCTGGATACTTTTTTCCTCTGGGCTTTAGTGGCACTATTCTGTCTATCCAACCACTTCTTTTCAGTCTTCTTTGCTGGTTCATCATCCAGATCATGCCCTCTTAATTGTGGGTATTCCCTAATAGCTGTTTTATCTGTATATTCTCTTGGTGACCTTATCATATTCCAAGGATATTAATTAATCTATATGTAGATCTACATACCCATCCCTGCTCTCTCCTTTGAGCATCAGTTCCACTTGTTGACTATTGGATGTTTTAACTGAATGTCTCAGATACCTCAAATTCAGCATGTTCAAAACTGAGCTATTTTTCTCCCAAACCTCCAGAATTCCCTATTTTTGATAAAGACACCAACAGTTTGTCTTTCAGTCTCAGATACAGTGTGTGGAACATTGGATAGATTGCTGGGCCTGGGTCAGGAAGACCCGAGTTCAAATCTAGCCTCATACTAGCTATTTGATCCTGGACAAGTCTGTTGCTTCTGCAAACCTTTGTTTGCCTTAGTTTTCTTAGCTGTTAAATGAAGGTAATAATAGCATCTACCTGTTGTGAAGATCAAATGAGATAGTATTTGTAGAAGTGTTTATCTCAGTGCCTGGCACATAGTAGGTGCTATATAAAAATACTTATTCCCTTTACCTTCCCCCTTGCATGTTTGCAACCTTGACATTAGATTCCACTTGTCCTCCTAACCCTCCCTCACCGCACATAACAGATTCCACAGCATCTCCCATTTCTTATTCCTCTCAACTCACAACCACCCTCATCATCTCTTGGCCTTGATTATTGAAGTAGCCTCCAGATTGGTCTCTGAGCCTCAGATCTTTCCTCACTTAAGTCTATCCTCTACCCTGCTGCTAAAGATTTTCTGTATGCACAGAAAGGACCGTGTCACTTTGTACTCAGTAAACTACAGTGATTTCCTGTTGCCTATAGAATTAAATAGAAATTCCATTTCCCATTTCTGTTCCTTTAAATTGGACATCAGCGTACCTGGAATTCATTTCCTCCTTACTTCTGCCTCATAGAATTCCTCTCCTTCAAGACTCAGTCAAGTAGTACCTCCTACATGAATCTTTTCCTAATCTCTTCAACTGCTAGTGGCCATTTTGGTTTTTAAATTACTTTGTAGTTTCTTGTATTTATTCTCTTTATATTACATGTACACATACATATATTTGTCCTTGTCTCCACTGTCTCCTATTAGAATGTAAGCTCTTTATGAGTAGAGGTTGTGTCATTCATTGTATTTGTGTCCCTAGCACCTCCCACTGTGACTGTCACATAGTAGGCGTAGTAGACATAGTAGGTACCTATTGATTGATTATACAAATTCTGACTATTCAGGCCTCATCTCAAATCCTCTCTCCTTCATAGACAACTATAGCCCACATCTATCCCTTCTGTTCCTGAACCCCCTCTAGCACATATTTTGTACCTTAATTTGATACTTAATCACACATATGATATATAGAAAAAACACATGTGTATTTACTTATACATATATGTAGACATACACATATACATATGAGAGAGAGTATTGCCTTGTATTGTAACTTAATTTTGTTTCATATTATTTCTCATCTCTACAACTAGAACTCCTGGGGCATATATTCTGTACCTGATTTTGATACCTATCACACACATATATGTGTATTATATATGCCATATGTACATGTATGTGTATATATATGAAACACATGTGTAGATAGATAGTACTGCCTCGTGTTGTAACTTAATTGTGTTTCATATCATATCTCATCACTGCAACTGGATTATAAACTTCCAAAGAACAGGATAAATTCTGGGAGAGTCTTATTTTCCTAGGGACTTCCAAACTTAACATCTTTAGTTCTCAATACCTGTGTATGTAGTAGATGCATGGAAAACTTATTGAGCGAAAAGCAGTCAGTAATTTAAGAGAACAAAGCTTTGTTTTGTACAAATTTACAGTCTATCAAAAATTATTGAGTACCTACTATAGGCAGAATATGTAATTGGGGAAGTAATAGCTTCTATAAAAACCTATAAAAGAATGTAAAGATCAAAAAAATGGCTGAGATTGGATATGCTTCCAAATTTATGTTCCTTAAATTATCCTTGTGCTAATATTGGAAAGAAGAATTCTTTTTTCATATCTTTATACCTTTCTAACAGGAAAATGAACTTTGAGTAAGGAGAGGGTTATGTCTCCATGAAGGAAGGAGAATGAGAGTGATAGGAACCAGAAAGGGACATGTCACAGAGAAAAGAAATGGCTGGTGTTAACCAGTAAATCTTGTTTAGCTTGGTGGGTAAAATCTGAGACCAGGGTGGGGGATAGAATATATGGTGCAAAATTTTGAGTTGAAAATGAGCATTTTTTTGTTTCATATAAAAAATATCATATGTTAAATATAAAAAATTTCCTTTGAAAAATGATGTTTTTGAAAATAGAAAGTGGTCCCCAATCTCCCCTTTCCCTGCCCTCTCTTCATAATGAGGTAGAAGTAAATTAAAAGTTAGTTATTTTCCTGTCCCAAAACATGTTTGTATTTCTGGTGCAGTAATAATGGCAGCTGACATTTAAGTAACACTTTTAGTTTTCAGTTGATCAACAAGCATTTATTAAGCATCTCCTGTGTGCCAGATGTTGTGCTTGGCTCTAGAGATACAAAGAATGAAATCATCCCTACTCTCAAGGATTTTACATTCTAACAGGGAGACAAGTACACAGGTAAGGATATTCAAAATAAGTATAAATAGAATGAATAGCAAGTATTTAAATGCAAGGCAGTTTGTGAGGGAAGGCGCTCCTTCCTGCTCCTTCCTTCCTTCTCCTGGAAAAAGTGGTGGAGAGCTGAAGGCGTGTTTGAAGGAAGAGAAGGATCTCATTTGAGCATCACAGCAACCCTGTGTGGTAGAATCTAGAAGTATTTTATTTTTCTGGAGGTTAATGAATTGATTTGTAAGCTTTTACCTCCTTTTTAGGCTACTGTAGGAGCCTCCTAACAAGTCTTCCCATCTCTACTTCCTTCTTTCTCTGGTCTGTCCTTCATATTACTGTCAGAGTAATCTTTCCTATGCATGGATCTTATTATACCTGTTAAAAAAAAAATCTTATGCTCACCATTACTACTTTACTGAGCATGCTCATTCCAGATATGGTGCCACCCTATCTTTCCAGCCTGATTTCATTTCACTTTTCTCACACCATGTCCCAGCTCAATTGGATTACCTCTTGTGCTTAACATTGTTCCATATACCTGGGATGACCTCTTTTTCTGCTGAATACTGTATATGTCATTTACTACCTGTGTAACCTCTGACAGATTACATCCAGCGGTAGGGAGCCTGCAGCTGAGAGGCCATATGTGGCCTTGTAGGTACTTGGGTGCTGCTATTTAACTTGAGTCCAAGTTTTTCAGAACACATCCTTTTATTAAGGGAATTTGTTCTGTGAAGTTTGGGTTAGTCTTGCCCCTCAGATATCTTAGTGTTTTATACTTCTCCATTGTATTTTTAGTTTTACATTTATGTCTAATTTATTCCTCTACTGGATTATTAGCTCCATGAGGGCTGGGAACTCATCGCTATTAGGCATCACTCCCAAGACCTTCCACTGTGTCTTGCTCACTAGATCATAATCAATATTTTTTGAATGGGTTAATGAAAGGCCATCGATGGCTTAATTTTACCTAAAGTTAGAAGGACTTTGAAATTTTCTTCTTTTGGATAAAAAGCCAAAAGTCTTTAAAAAATTAGTGAAAGATTACCAGCCTTCTGTGGTGAGAGAGCTTCTAGAGTTATTAGCCAGTTGGACTTCCATATTTTTTAGCAAACATAAAGTAGGTGATTCTTTACTTTGCCTAGGGCTAAAGTGGCTGAAGGCCATGCTTTCATTTTGCTAGAGCCCTGGGGCCATATGATAGCACATTGTTTCAGATAGGAGTTTTTTTATCTGGAAGGATTCACTGACTACTACATGTCCCAGTATGCACTGCAGCTTCATTCTGGGATTTGTAGTTTCAGTGTTGTGTACCTCTGAACGATCATAGTACTGGAAAGACTGTTAGAGATTGTCTCTTGCAGTCCATTTCCCTCATAAATGAATAAATAGCAACTCAGAAAGGTTGTTTAAAGTCACACAGTAGTGAGGTCTGTTCTGTTAATTGCCAGTCACTATACTTTCCACTTTCCTATATTATACTTTATCATTGTCAATGTAGTTTTCTCATCATTCCTTCCTATTTTTTGAGTTCTCCTAGTTGCATATAACTCCTATGCTCTTATTTCAGTGTATTTCAAGGTTACGTTTTAGCTGTTCTTCTAAAATACATGTATTTTCCCATGACTTCTGCAGTCAGATTAAATACTGTGATAAAGTGATCTTGATTATGTTAGTAATGGTGGACATCAGTTTGTAGGTTTTTGTTTCATTTGAACCTCTTTCTTCCAGAATAATCTCTTAACATTAGTGTTAATGTTAGTAGTTACATTAACTACTAATGCAAAAAAGTGACTGGATTATAAATAAATGTTCAGAGAACCAGAGAACTGCTAACATAACATAACCGTAATATAACCACTAGAATGATTAATTTTGGGGAAAGGGGAATTAGGAAGGTGGAAACCTGAAAGGGTTTTCCTTTTATAGATGACCCTGATTTGATACTTCTTTCCAAAAGTGACAACAAATATAATTTGGGGAGCAATTCTTTTGGGAAGGGATTGTTTGTTTTTTTCTTTTTATCCTCAGTACCTGGCACGTAGCAGGGGCTTAATAAATGCTTTATGGGCAGGTGAGTGAAACTGAACTACTCTTGCATTTTCTAGCTCTGAACTAAATAAATAAATATATGTTTGTGTGTGTGATAAATCTGAGAAAATATTTTATTTATCATTTTGTGATGGTATCTCTCTTTTCTTTTTGAACCTTCTAGTGTGGCATTATCCTGGGAGCCCTACTGTTGATTTTCTGTTCCTGGATGACACACCAGTCCTGCATGTTCTTAGTGAAGTCAGCCAGCCTTAGCAAACGCAGGACCTATGCAGGCTTAGGTGAGAATTTCAGCCCTTGAAATCAATCAGCATATATTTATTGAGTGAGTACACAATGTGCAAAGGCACTGTGAAACATAATTGTAAAGTACTAGAATCTAAAGATCTAAATTATCCTTTGGACTTACTCTTAAAAGCTCTTTCTCCATGGATATCAATGCTTAAACTTTTCTTGGCAGAGTGTATAGGGCACTGAACTTGGAATTGGGAAAATCTGGTTCAGACTCCACCTCAGATACTTATTGACTGTGTGATCCTGAGTAAAGTCACTTTCCCTTTCCATTCCTCAGTTTTCTTTTCTGTAGAATGAGGGAGTCAGGTTCAGTCATCTCAGAGGCTCTTCTAGCCTAATGTCTGTGATTTGATAAGCTGTAGTATTTAACCATCCTTACTGGTGAGAAGTTTTTAAGTAGCTTATAATCTCCTTATTTTCTTCTTTGTTTCTTTGAGGAGGTGATGAATTTCATATATTTGATAAAGTAACCTCATAACCCCAGTAGCTCTAACTTTCCTTCTTATTCTTAGCTCTGCTTTTCATTCCTTCAGTTCTTTTGTCTTGCAATTCTCTTTTCATCAGAAGAAACAAAGCACTTACCTTTTTGCTTTCTGAAAGACATTTCAGTTTGGAATATTTTATCACTTGTATGACTTAACTGTACTGTTAATCTTGTCTCCTTGCTTTCTTCTTCATCTAGCATATGAAAACTGTCTTTTCAAAGGCATAGACTCAGAACTGTTTTGATTGCATTTCAGTTCAAAATGGGTGTTGAAATATCAAAATACAAATTCTCAAGGGTTGGCATTGTGGGTGTCTAGTGAAAGTTATTGGTCTCCAAATGAAAGCCATTAGCTTCTCCATCCCATGTGTTCCTGAGGACATTAGGTTCTGCCAGCAGAGTGCCTGGCAGGGAGCGTCAGCTTTCTGGATTGCAGCTATACAAGTACACATGGCCTAATGAGGAGGAGAAGGTGAGAGGAAATAGTGTACAAAGTTCCAAGTAGCAGACAAAATAAAAATATCTGCAAGATTCATGTGTGAGTTTTTGACAAATTTCATCATTGTTCTTTTTCTTCCACTTTGTCAATTTGGCATTGGCACCTATATGTTAACATTTATTATGACCCCTGTTGAAATTCTCAAGGGAACATTTTGTTTCTCCCCCTCTTTTTTTGCTGATGAGGTTGGATATGTTAGATGAAGTCAAAGAAATGACATTTACCCCTGACCAGATGGGCTTGACCCTTAGTGCAAAGACACAAAGCCAAAATTTGTGTTGAAACATAGCTTCTCACCAGAAACAAAATAGGAGACATTTCTTCAGTATTTGTGCTGCTATACCACACTTAGGCATTTCCCTTACATGGCTCCTTTTGCAGAAATGTTTTATGGGCTTTAGGTGCCATACTAACCCTCTCTCTCAATACTGTCTTGTGGATGTCATCATTTTCTATGGCTGACTATTCTGAGGATGTTAGTACAAAGTGGTTTGATTTCTGTCATATGCAGAAGATAAAGAAAATGTTTATTCTGTTCAGTGACCATGCTGTTAACAGATGGATACCCCCTTTGCATTGGCTGCCCGGGGGCATTTCTGCTTAAACATACCTACTAGAATCAAAAAAGAAGAAAACATTCACAATCTCAGTAAAGTTATGCCTAATGCCCAACAAAATTACGTGATGAATCTGAGCTCCTAGAAAGTTTCATTAGTCCTTTTTCCTGGCCTTTTTCAGTTGCTGTGCCCACCTCACAGAAATGAAGAGCTCCTGGTTCTGAAACCGAGGAACTCTAGTATAGAGGGATTAGCAATATTTCCAAGTTTCCTGGTACTTTGGGAAATACTGGGTCATCTCTTTTTTTCTCATATGCAGAGAAAAACTGAAAGAGACTTGCTGTGTTCTTCATCTTCCTGCGAGAGAGCCACTACAAGTTTACATTGCATCAAGAAGGTGGATATAACTGAAAGGGAAGGTGTCCTTGGTAGCCTTCTTATACTGTTTCCTAATACATTCAAGTTCAGTACTGTTGAACAGGTAGTCTTTGTCATTAGTTACTTGTACACTAGTACATCTGCAGGAGATCCTTTCAGTCTTGTAGCTGATTCTGTGGGAGTATCTGGCAGTTTGGAAAGATACAAGGCAATTTGATGAATTGTTCTGAGATGTTAAATTTGAGTAGGTTTAATATAGCCTTGTATCTGGGTTCCAGAGACGTACCAGCTTTATAGACTTTACCATAATCACTCTTCCACAGTTACCACTGTCACAGTGATGCAGGATTTGATTGGCAGTGAACTTTGCCAAACTGAAGCATTTTGGTGCTTTTTCATTTTTTTTCAGATCATTCTTTATATTTTTCAGTCATCATTCTTTCTATTAAAATTCATACCTGCCCATCCTAATTTTATATAGATTTTCCATTTTTTTTCCCCAGAAAATGATCATACTCAGCCTCGTATAGATGAAAAATTGTTGTGAGTTCTAGAATCCCCCAGTATTCATTGATCATGACCCAGAGCTATGCAGGCTGGACCTTGTCTGAAATGGCATACTTTTGGCAGTATCCTTAGCACCAGTATCCCCTCTGAATTGCTACCATATGATGACAAACTAGGAAGACTGGTCATCTACAAATGTAGTCTAGTAATGCAACCATGCAAAACTTATACACAGCATTGAACACATGGAATATCATTGTATCACATAATAGTGAGAGAGACTCGACCTGTAATTTCATTAACACAGGGAACTTTCACGTGAGAAAACTTCCTCTGCCTTTGCAGCTCAGCCCTTGTAATCACCTTTCTCTTAAAGTTGCTTGGAATGCTGAAAAGTTAAGTCACTTATACAGTGTATTACGGGGTCTGAGTCTCAGGGCCTGCCAGGTGGATTCTGTACCCACAAGGCTGTGTTGCCTCTCGTATTTCACAGTAATCAGGCAAAAGTAGTCAGCGGAAATGATTAACTTTCACCTGGTGAAATCAGATAGAACCCTGGACTTAACTATAGTCAGAAGATCTAGGTTTAGGTCCCAGCTTTGACCCTGAGCAGGTCATGGTACTTCAAGCCTCAATTTCCTCATCTCTAAATTAGGGATAATGATATTTTTCATTGCAAAGGGGAACCTTGCCTGGATGTGCTAACTAGAAGCTAAACACCTGCCCTAGGTAATGTCTTTGATACCTATTGAGATGTCTCAATTCTGAGATGCCAGAAAGTTTTATTAGGTCTCACAGGGTTAGCCTGCTAGGGAGATTGGGACAGCATGATTACCTTAGTGCTTTGTAATTTATAAAGTGCTGTATAGATATGAACTATTATTCTCTAGTATCTGTAATTAGCCTAATAACATTTCCACTTATATAGTACTTTTTAAGTTTTGAAAAGTATTTTTAGCTTTGATCCTCACAGCAACCATATGAAGTAGGAGCTGTTATCATCTTCATTTTACAGATGAGGCTGCATGATTATGTGATTTTTTAGCCAGGCTCACATAGCTGGTAAGCATCAGAGGGTAAGATTTGAATCTGAATCTTCCTGACTTCAAATCAAGCATTCTACCATGCTGCCTCTGTTGATAATTTTCAGTTACAGTTTAATCTTACACCTGTTGATGTTCACATAGGTTAAAAGATAGAGTCTGGATCTAACTTTCCAACAGGGAGGGTTCCTACAAGCTCTTTTCCTCATTTCTTCCCCATAGCACTTTAGGTTTGAGGTTTCCTGTACTCTCTTAGGACAGTCATCTCCCTGGGAGATCAGTAGTTCTTGGAGTTCCCCATCCTGATTATGTGTCCTGAGTGTTACAAGGTACTGGTGAGAGCCAGTAAAAACTGGCTCACAGGGCTATGTAGAGTGGATGATCTGTTGGAGGGAAGGGGACAGACTGATGATCTTATCCTGACCAAGAGAGCTGGAAAAGGGAAGGAGATAAGAGAAGATGTGGAAAGAATAGGCTCACATATGGGGTTTGGAGACTGTTGTTCTTTGTGCTGAAAGACAATCAAAATGACATCACTGTGTTGGGGACAAGGTACAGTGTGTCCGACCAATACGAGCTCAGAAGGCTCTACCACAGGTTGGGTACAAATAGTCCAAGTGAACATTTGGACTGAAGATGTCTAAACTTGTACATCTCATATTTCTTTGGAGCTACTGCAATTCTGCTTCACTCATAGAGCACCGAGCCTTCTTCGATGTGGTCATACCATCCTGGGCCAACATCTCCCATGTCTAACAGTCAGTTCCAAAGTTCTTCAGAGAGACTTTCAGATGAGCTTGGGGAGTAGACTTGTGAGAAGAACTACAGATACTGAAGCAGTGAGAGACCAGCAACCATCCGGATATCTTCCTTTACCTTCTTCCCTCACTACACTCCCAAGACTTGTTTACTTTTAGGATCAACATTGAAAGTCAATTAGTATGATTTAAGGTGTAGTTCCCATGTTCCCCAAAATGTATCCCTACCTGCTTGCCTTGGAGTCATAACACATTGAAACTTAATCAGTATTATAAGTGATTGATTATTTTTATAGGTAGGGCTAAGGTTAAAGAGCAGGGAGGGTATCAGGTGACTGATGGAGTGAAGTATAGGAGCAGGGAATTAACTGCAGCCACTGAGCTGGATAAAAGGGAACAGAAAAAGGAGGTTGAGGAAACCTGAGACAAACTTCTGTATCTTTGCAATTTTGTCCAGAGTTGGCCCTGTTTCCCTTCAGCTATTTGACTATGCTAGGGTACCAATCTAGTCATTTAATGAGAAGAAAGTGACACCTACTGACTCCTGGAAGACTTTCTGGAAAAAACAGCTTTGGATTTTCTTATTTTTCTGCCATGTAACACTATTCCTGACTTTTCTTAGGCAAGGCCAGCTTTACTGGCTTGGATTGCACTATAAAATCTCATCTAGGGAACTGCTGTCCTGGTCTCTAGAGAAGAAACAAACTGTGTAGGGCCTTGAGAACAACTTAGTTTGGTGCTTTGAAACTTGTTTGTTTGTTATGATTGTAAGTCCTACTTACAAATATTCTTCTCTTTGGCAGTCAGCTGACCATTGGGTGTTGACTAATATGGCAATCTGATAGTAAATCTTGGATTAAAAACAATTGAGGTCACTTGGTTAACATTAGCATAATCATTATTTCATTGTATTTAGATTTCTGCTTGATGCACAAAAGCTTTATCAGCTAGTTTTAAGGTAGTAAGAATCTTGGAAAACAATTTCTTTAGTATATTTCTGAAAAAGTTTTTTTTCTTTCCTTTTTTTCTTTTCTCCTTTGCTCAGTCCTGGTCTTTTCTGCCTTTTAGCCAACACCTTACAAACCAGATA
The DNA here is from genome assembly GCF_028372415.1 of Notamacropus eugenii. Taxonomy (NCBI): domain Eukaryota; kingdom Metazoa; phylum Chordata; class Mammalia; order Diprotodontia; family Macropodidae; genus Notamacropus; species Notamacropus eugenii. The sequence continues at coordinate 324,786,670 of NC_092873.1, read as the reverse complement.
CCAAATGTCTTGTTTTCTAAACAGTTACTCAGAAGAAAAGAGGACTATTTTCCAGGCCCCTTCACAGGAAATAAGTTTGTTCATTTCCTGCTTTCTTTTCTAGGGGCCTGCCCTTTGTGGTAAGGGAGGGAAAAGAGGATCAGGAAATCTGGGCAGCTGACCATGACAGGAGCTGCTGCTTCCTGTCCTTTCCTTTCCATTCACCAACATTCTTCTTTTGGTCTCTTCCTCAGAGACCTTGACTTTTCCCTCTTTTAAAGACTGATTATAATAGAGCTGTTATGGTCACAGGACAAACTTGCTGAAGTGAACAGTTTTAAATTTCTCAGCTACTTGAACACATACCATCATCAGGAAGGCAAGCCAAGCTCTTTTTAAACCATGGATTTGTACTAAGGTAAATGACAGAGGATTGATGCTGGGATGATATATGTTAATAAAGCACAGAGAAATGAAATATACTTCTTCAGGAATCTATCTTTAAAAATACAAACATGAGCTTTCTGGGTCTTTTCCTTTCTCCAGATGAAGCAATGGAAAGGATACTCTTCATTTTCTGCTATAAACTCTGACCAAAAGATTAAAAATAAAAGCACTGGAATAAAAATTCCTTTTGGTGTGGGCTGTGAATGGGGATTCTGGTGATGGGACCGAACATTCTGGGCACCGTCTCAGTTTTGCTAAGTAACATCAGGCAGTTATAACAGGCTACAAAGGAAAAAAAAGAAATCTGATTGAAATTTTGCACTGCAGTGCTTTTTTTTTTTTTTTTGGCCACACAGCATCTATACATGCATATTTTCTATTCCAAGCAGACTTTCTTTTAATGGTTGCCATGTGTGGGAAACTGCTACTTTGCAATGACTCTTTTTTAGGAGTGAAAAAAGAACCTGCCTTGTGTCTATCCCTTGCTTTGTTCTTTTTTTTTATGTGGTTTTGATTTGTGGATGGTAGGTCCAAAAAAAGAAAAAGAAACAAAGCCCCTCAGACACCTAGATATCCCAAATTAGTGGACTTCTGTAAGACTGAAAATTACCCTATATGTTATCAGTAACTTCTTACTGATACATGTGGAATCATCTAAATCATGTTTCACTTAAAATTTTTTTTTTTAAATTCAAGCATTTCATGCCTATGGAAAAGCAGGAAAAATGGTGGTGGAGACCAGGTAAACTTTGCTTATTGGTTCTTTCATATCTTTCCCTTCCCTCTCCTTCCCTCCCCTCCCCCATCCTTAAAAGCAAAAATAGACTGAAAATTTGTTATAGAATGAGTAATATTTTTGGTTTATGAAATTTGTACCATGTTTTTATAAATATATCTCCAAAAAGTTGCTGCTTAAGAAATAGGACAAAATTAAGCTTATATTCTTTAAGTGCTTAGAAGCAAGTTTGAAAGCATTTGTTTTACTGATAAAAATTTTAAAAAAAGTTTTTTAATACCACAAAATACAACTTCTTCAGCTAGAGTTAATCATGGAATATATAGTTCTCTAAAAGGTAAATTGCCAAATGTGTGACCTCTTAAAGGAGGCATTAAATAGAAAAGGCTATGTTTTCTTTTGTTCCTTTGGAATACAGTTGTATCAGATGGTAAAATTTCTGGGAAAAAAAATGCACTCAGAATTCTTAATTAGGAAATTGCAGATTATAGAGAGCAGCCCTTTTGAGAAAGTATTTGATTATTCTTTTAACTTGTCTAACATTGCAGTGCATTTTTATAGTATCTGAAAGAACTTTTAGAGCCTCCTGTGGAGAGAAAAATATAATACTACATAAAGAAAAGTTTAGTGTTATTCAATATTCAGTTTTAGTAGAATAGTGACCCATACAAAACATATCCACATCCTGTAAACTATTGGACTTTCTAAATTGCATCTTTGATTAAATCTAAGCTTTGAATAAAGTCACATGTCAGTAATACTATGTGTATAGGGTTTGCAGCACACTATTAATAGAAATCTGAGCTTGATCTGATTTTCTGCTAGAGTGATATGGCTTTGATTGTGATGAGACAATGGAATCTTTTAAAAACTATTTAAAACCCCCAATTTCTGTCTTTATAGTATGATTGGGCTGATGTTGGGAACCTGCATTGCCTTCTATGTTGTCATTGGTGACTTGGGGTCAAACTTCTTTGCTCGGTTGCTTGGATTTGAGGTAAATTTATTTTCAGACATTTCAATTTGCTTGAATTTAAACTCGTTAATGTTGCAGTTTAATTTATTTTGGAAATTTTATGTCTAAGAGAACTAAAATGACAGTGGTTGAAACTAGATGTAGGGTCTTTTTTATGCCCTAACCCTAATGTGACCTTTGATGAATAAATTTATTTGTGCGTCACCCAGTTTCCTTACCTGTAAGATCGGTACTTAAGCCCTGTTCTGCTGTTAGGTCTGTTTGAGCATCCAATTAGCTCTGTGGCTGAAATGTTTTTTAAAAGTGCTCTGGCTGTGGTGTAATTCTTTAATTCATTTTGCATCTGATTGTTTTTATCTCTTGAAATGTGACTACCAAGTGCTCTGCTATACTTTGACAACGTAACAGTGAAGAAACTGATAAAAATGACACAAATGGAGGTTATCCCTTATATCCGAGATGTCAATCATATGGAATCACATTAAATTATAATTGGAAAATACTTAACAAAATAACTAAAAATACAATAAAATGTAGATAATAGGAAATTCTAAGTTAATATGCGGCCTGCAGGTATCCTTATGTATGGATTGGTGTCTGTCTTTTCTTTGACAGCATTGCCTTACATGGAGGGAAGTAATTACTGTAACGAACAGAAAGTGCTAAATTTGTATACTTTAAGAGAAACTTATGGTATGCCTCTATTGTTAAGGATGGTCCCTATTCTTAAATTTCTAGTATGGCTTTCCACAATTTGAAAACAATTTTCGAATGAAATCATTTTATTTCATATAAAAATCTAGAGCACATTAACTTTACCTCCAGAGCATTCACTACCTATCCTTCATCTGCTTCATCCTTGGCTCCTCATTCTCCCTCATTCCACATCTCCAGGCAGTTGCAAATCATTTTTTCTGCCTCTACAATATCTCTTTAATTTGTCCCCTTCTTTCTATTCACATGACCGCAACCCTAGTTCAGGCTCTTATCACCTCTCTCCTGAACGATTCTTATAAGAGTCTCTTACTTGATTTCTCTGCATTAAGTCCCTCTTCTCTATAATACATTTTTCCACACAGCTGACAAGGAGATTTTCCCGTAGTGAGTATCTGACTGTCACTTCCCTACTCAATAAAACTCCAGTGGCTCCCTATTGCCTTCAAGATCAAATGATAAATTCTCATTTAGCTTTTAAAGCCCTTCACAACCTGACCCTAACCTGCCTTTCCAACCTTATTAGTCATTATTCCCCTTCCTGCACTTTATGTCCAAACTTTCCTTCTCTGTTCCTCCTATGTGACGCCTCACCTTTGTGCTAACTGTCCTTCATGCTTGGAATGCACTCCTTCTCATCTTTACCCTGTTTCCTTCAAAATTCTGCCCATGACCCTTTCTATATGAAGTCTTTCCTGATCTCCCCAGTCGCTAGAGCCCCTTCTCCAAATTTGCTTTCTACTTATTTTACATATAATATGTATGGACTTATTTATATACACATTGCTCATTGCTTCCTCCGACATAATGTGAGCTCCCTGAGAACAGGGACTGTTTTGGTTTTGTATTTCCAACATCCAGCATAGCATCTGGCACATAGTAGGCATTTAATTAATGCTTGTTGATTGATTGATTGTTTGCAAAAGCTTTCCTGGTTCCTTGGGAATTAGAGAAGAGGAAATTCTAGGCAACCACAATTTTCTCTTAATTTCTACTTCATATCTTTATTACGTAATAGAAAATATTTATGAGACAATGATCCCATTCCCTTAACTTTTGTCTTATAGATATTTGAATTCTACATTGGAATGTTCGGGTTTTCTATATGAGCTATGTGATTCCTTCTCCTGCCCTTGTGCTATAAGTCCAGCAGTAAATATGCAGATATTTGGGATTTGGAAAGGACATTTTAGCAGATGTTGATGTGGTTCATATCTATGCCACCTTGATGCTATTAAGCTCTAATTGCCTGGAATGTAGTAGGTGCTTAATAAATGCTTATTGATTAAGGAATTGTGAAGTTAGAAAAATATGTTATGGTTGCAGCCAAATTAGATATTAAGTATTTCTAGGCTATGTATCATAGCAATCTTGATGTTTTTGATTAATTTTCTTGACCAGAATTTCAGGACTTCCATCTTTTCTGAACCATGGTACCTTTGATATGCTAAAAATATTTAAAAATTCTCAATTTGTATTAGCTTTTTCTCTCCTCCCATTATCAAGTTTCTGCTTTTAGTAAGTGTCCTTGGTAGTCACTCCATAGAGCAACAGTGGCACCCAGTGACTAGATAGGTTCATCACAGAAATAGCCTTCCCTCTGTGCTATTAAGCGGTAGTGAGAAAATTGTCTTTTTGTTTTGGGCCATTTCCTTTAACCTGCTTTACTGTGTCCTCTGATACACTAGACTTCTTTGGTTTATCAGATCCCTTGAAGGCCAGATTGATGAAATCAACATTTCTCTTTTCCTTGTATTCCCAGGTGACTGGCAGCTTCCGGATATTCCTACTCTTTGTTGTCTCCCTGTGCATTGTCCTTCCACTGAGCCTCCAGAGGAACATGATGGCTTCTATTCAGTCCTTCAGTGCCATGGCTCTCATCTTCTACACAGTGTTCATGTTTGTGGTGAGTATTTGTAACTCTTGGGTGGTTTGTTAATGTGCCATAGGTAGCAAGGAAAGGAGTTGTAATACTGGTTACCAGTTGTAATATGTAGTTTCTTAGCTAAGAGTATTTTCTAAATAAACCACTGGCTTCAAATCAGTTGACCTTTTAAGAATGTCTTAGTGACTGCTTTGGCCTCTGACTAGATGATACTCAGTCTGTCATTATTAGGGAGCAGGGAGGGATCATTTCTAAGGCATGTTCTTGCCACCAGCTACCTACTGTGTAGGATCTTGCTGAAATTAAGATTAAAAATATTATGCCATATTGTGCCTCTCCCACCTTCTCATGATGAAATAAAATGAAAACCTTGAGGACTTCTCTGAGAAGCACTTTATTGTGTGCTTACTGGTAAAAACAGGTGTGATTAGTTTGGAATGAGACACCAGAGGAACAAGTCATCAATGATTTGGGGATGTGCATATGACTACTTTGATTTGATTATATTTTATCTTTAAAGAATAAAATGTGCATTTTAATTTATATTTTTGGACATGAGGTTTTATTTTATATTTGTGGTTGCCAGTCAGCTGCCAATCAGGTAGTAAGTAGTTAATACTTAGAAGGTCTTAGATTGTTTTAGAGCAAAGGTTCTTAACCAGGGGTTCACAGAATCCCAAGGGTTCCATAAATCTTTTCAGATTTAAGGGAACCCCTGAATTTAAATGGGAAAAAATTATATCTTTATTTTAATATAATTGGTTTCTTTTATAATCCTCTGAATTTTATTTTATGTATTTAATAACATTATTCTGAAAAGAGACCCATAGATTTTAACAGATTGCCAGAGGGCCCCTGATACCAAAAAGGTTAAGAACCCTTGCCTTAGAGCTTCAGAGAACACTATGTTCTGGATATCCTAGATGTTCTGGCAGCATCGGTGTGAACCAACCGTAAACATTTTAAAGCAGTACACTACTTTGGCTCCTCTCTTGTATAAGGCATTCAGGAAGTGGTGAGCAAAGCCTGAGGGTTGCTTCAAACATCTTTACTTGGCTTGACTCACTCAACCCTCAGAAGTGACCTCTAGATCAAAGAGTAGCATCTGCCACATTAAATATTGAAACTTGCCTAAAAAATTAGGAAATGATACTTCTTCAGTGAGTAGAGCTCTCCAAGGCTTTTTTACATTGCTTTTTCATTCATTCCATATAACCTTTTTGTGTATTAACTGACATGAGTTTTTTTAACAGTGAAAGGAAAGGCTAGTGTCCCTTAACTCAACTATTTGACAGACCAGTTCTTATAACCATGTATGTCACTTTTCCAATTACCTCCTTAACTTTAGATAGACTTGTTTTTGGTGAATTTTCATCTTTTAAATAGTACTTGGTTGTTTGAGTACATTTTTGGCATAGTACAGAATTATTGAAGAACTTGCCAATATTTGGGAACACCTTTCTCTGCCATTCCAATGACTAAAGTGATACCAGAGATTGGGCGGGGATTCTGCTTTTGTCTGCTTTACATGACCCCTTGTGTGGACAGCTGCTTCGATGTATGAATGAAAACTGAGCCTCTGAGCACAATTCTAGTGAAAACATTCCAAATAGATGTATGTTATTAGTTTGTGGTGGCACTGAATGCATCCCAGCTTCCCAGAAGGCCTCCACTGCCTATTTTGTAATAATAAATGAACCTATAGAAGTATTATTCTAATGGGTCAAGCAAAGAAGCAAGAAGAAATCTAAAATATGAAATTCAGTGAGAAATCCAGATGACACTAAATGTTTGCACCAGTCTAAGAGCTGCTGCATTCTCCTGTCTTTGTCACTGCATTGCCAATATTAGATTCCTGTCATTAATTTACTGAGGGGTTTGAGTTTTGAGATTTTATTTATATTTCAATTTTAATGCTTTTTACTTTTCCTTGGCTGCAGATAGTACTGTCCTCTCTCAAGCATGGCCTTTTTGGCGGGCAGTGGCTGGAGCGGGTTAGTTACACCCGTTGGGAGGGCATTTTTCGTTGCATTCCTATCTTTGGCATGTCTTTTGCCTGTCAATCGTAAGTACTTCCTGTTCTCTAATTTTCATGGTGGTCATATGAAATGCATTTTGTAATGATAAAGGATCATAATTTACTGAGTTAAATGGGAATCATCCTTTTTCCCCTCTTTAATTGTGTGTTACAAGCTACTGAAGAATAATGTCTTATTCAGTTATGACGCTTTCCCCACCATTCTGACTTGAGGGAGTTGTATTTCAATCACGAGTTAAATTGAAACATGTTTTTAGAATAACTAGTTGGATTGCCTAGTTTGCCAGACTCTCAACAAAAAAGAGTTGGCAGTATGGATTTTAGCAACAACCAAAAACCATCTGAATAGGCAGCTTTCCTAATCTTTTGCCAGAATTTAGCTGTTTGGGAATATTTAAAAGGAAATTGCACAAACATTGACTTCAGATTGTTGCTGATCTGCTTACAGAGGCCCACATTGTGTGTGTGCCTCTGTGTGTGTGTGTGTGTGTGTGTGTGTGTGTGTGTGTGTATGTGTGTGTGTGTGTGTTTTCTTTTTGGCACATAGCGCTATGTAAATTCAAATCAGGTTATTTCCATAATTCCAGCAGCATTACCTTCTCTACCAAAATGACAGGAGCAAGTGATTCATGCTCGGTTGGAATAGTAACCGGCTCAAAATAGAGGCGTAAATCCAAATGTGGACAGGGAAAAGACCATCAACGTTAGGGAGGCTGGCAGAACTGGGCTTCCCCCCTCCTGTAGTTTTAGTGAACATGTATTGTGCCAATCGTAAACTAATGTGACAGATAAAATTTGTTCATGCTGCTGTGTTTACACCCACATGCGAGATCCAAATCATCATTTCCCACTTATCGTCTCTCTCTTGGCAGCTCAGTTTCTACCAGAACATGCTCCAGCCTTGCTGTTTAATGTCTCCATTATAATTGGTGACAGAAGTTATATTCTTTTACAGCTTACCTAGTTACCAGTTGTCCTGTGTTTTTTTTTAAATGCCCGATTGCTCTCTTGTGGTGGCCACGTAGTTACTAGCACACATTTGTTGGACTTGGAAACTTGGGTAAAATTATATGGTCTGGAATAGTATGTGCACATGTCTCTCTAAATATAGATTCTCTTATACCAGTTAAGTAGCAGTCTAAACCTAAAGATAAAAACCCATGTTTTCTCTGAATGTAAGAATAACACATTCTCTGGGTACTTGTAATGTCACAAATTTGTTATTCTCAGACTTGGTATATTCAGTTTTGCTGACCTCTTAATCCCCTTCTTAAAAATATATATTTAACACATGTAGAAACATAATTTAAGTCCTACTGTCCAGGGCGTGTGTATGTGTGTGTATGTTTATAAATATCAGTGAAGAACATGATTATGCTGTTTATACTTGTTGGGAATGATCAGGTGACACAACTTGGTGTCATTTGTGTCTTCATAGTCCCTTGTGATTTATTTGTTCATTATTAGACCTAAAATACCATGTCTTCCTGTTCTCTGTTATTGCCTACTCCTATTGGTCTTGTTTCCCAAGATATTAAATACTCAATTATTTGAAAAAATAATTCTTGGATCACGGTTAACATTAAAAATTAACATTGAAGATTAAAATAATGTATTACATATGTGTCCTTCAACAAATTAGAAGACCTAGGTTTGAATTCTGATTTTGCCACTTACTGTGTGATCTTGGAAAAGTCATTTCACTTTCTTTGGACCTCAGTTTCCTCAATAATAATAATGAGGATTAGACTAGATGATCTCTAAGGTCCTGTCCAGCTCCATATATGTGATCCTACTCATGAGATAAATTTAGACTTTTGAGTTTTAGAATCTCACTAGAGATTCTGGACTTGTCCAGATACAATACAATTCTCAGATATGGTCAGAAGGAGGAAGGAGCCATTTAATCTAGACTTCAGTCTTTATTTTTTAAAATTTAATTTATTTTTAGTTTTCAACATTTCATTTCCATAAGACTTTGAGTTTTAAATTTACTCCCTCTCCTCCCCGCTCCACAAGACATTGTGCACTCTGATATAGGCTCTACGTATACATTCATATTAAACATATTTTCACATTAGTCATGTTGTAAAGAAGAATTAGAACTAATGGAAGGAACCACAAGATAGACTTTAGACCACTTTGGCATATATATTTATATGTGTGTGTATGTATATGTATAGATGCATGAATGCATGTATATACACACGTATACATAATTATATAAACACATACGTGTGTATGTATAAAAAACCCCTTTGAGTATGTGGGGCATGAGTTTTTTTGTGGTATATGTTACATTTTGCTTCATGGAGGATTGTTCTTGCCTGGCAGGGATCATGTGGTCAAGCCTTGATAGTATATGTAGCTAAGCTTCAAAACACAAAATAAATATGTAGGCTTGGTGCTCTGACCACAGAAAGACTAGGCCCTTGGAAGTAGTTTGACTTTCATGCTACAAGTTCATCTTCTTTTCACTTTATGGCCTCAGGGGAAGTGATGTCTTGCAACATTCCTCCTCTGACTTCTTTAACCTGGATCAGTGGAATATATATTGGATTTGAGGTCAGAAGATCTGAGTTCAAATTCCAGCTCTGTCTCTTGGGGTCATGTGATCTGGAGTAAGTTCTTTATTTTCTTTGAGCCTCAGTTTAGGAGATACCGATTACATAATTTTCTAAGGTCCCTTCTAGCTCTTAGTCTCCGATTCTATGAACTTTCTTGCTGTGTGTCTTTATGTTGACTTTTTATAGCACAGGTGAATAACAAAGAAAATTTTAGTAGGGGTCTAGTCTCTAAGCATTGGGGTTCATTCACCCCACTGAATTCTGATCACAGCAGCTGTAGGTAGGAAGCACATTGTACTATGCCAGGCCAGGGCTTAAAAACTTTACTATTCGTGTTCTTTGAACTTAGAATGCTTTTTGCTTATGAAAACTGAGATTTCCTCTTTTGACATGTCTGGTCACCTATAGGCACAATTTTGTCTGATGGTGTATCTGCATGTTGGGATGGATATATTGATACACTCCTTCCTAATAGCCATGTTTGGGATAAGGATAGGCAAAAAGAACTAGCATGCCCACTCCTAATTGAAGAAAAAGGAAATGAAGCCTTCATGCCTGCCCTTAGCATCATCCCAATCCCATGTAGAACTGACAAAATGAGACCTGAAGAATTTTGATTGAGTAGAATTATTGTAAGGGGTCTCTGACTCCTATTCTGACAGCTGCAAAAAATTGTTGGCCATCTCATTAAATGACTTTTTTAATAATAAATAAGCAAAATTATGCCTTAAAGACTGAATAAATTATATACCTTGCACATATGTATGGTGCTGTTTTTCAAATGTTTCATAGTAGAGAGCCAGCCTTGGAGTCAGAAAAACTTGGGTTAAAGCCTCACTTTAGAGTATGACAGAATAGAAGGCAATAATAGGAGCTTTTATTCTAGCAGCAATCTAGAAAGAGCACCAGATTGAACAGAGTAATAACAGTTAACTCTACCAGCCCAGAACCACACAAAAAGGTGGCTAGAAACTGTTGACATTCAAAGAGGGGTCCTGCCAGAGAAGCTAGTGGAAGCCTAGGTAAAGAGACCAGAAGTCCATGGCAGTGCTCTGATTGGGGAAGTTCCAGGCGGAATACAAAGCCAGTCGGTGCTCTGTCTGAGGAAGCTCGAGGTGAGATGGAAGACTAGAGCAGGATCTCATCATGGAGAACCAAATACAGATACAGCTCTGTGGGGGCCACTGAAGCCTGTTTGTGCTCTGAGACTCTGAGTGCAGAAATACCCAGGGAAGTGAAAGCCAGTAGTGACCCAGGAAAGCTAGGTCAGAATCAAACACAACTTGAACACCCTACCTAAGGGTGTGAGAGGGGTGGGAGTCTGGCCATAGCACAGTCTCAAATTAGAAACTGAGGCTGAAGATTAAAATAAACAGAAGAAGATACTGAACACTCTGATAAAATATTATGGATCATTAGTGGCCCAGGAGGAAGAGTAACTCCACAAAAGCTATAACTAGAGCTTTTGAGGAAAAAAATAGCCTCAGCACAAGGCTTAGAAGAATCCCTGGAAGAAATGAAACAAAGGGTTTGTTTTTTTTTTAATGGAATTTTAAGTGAAATAATAGTTCTGCAGGAAAGAATTGGGGAATCAGTAGCTTAGAACACAGGGTGAAAATACCCATGTTAACAGATATTTTAACAAATTAAAGTAATAACTCAATGATTTAATGAAATACTCAAAATCCAAAGATTAGAAAAATATAAGATATCTAGTATCAAAAACAATCTGGAAAATAGGTTAAGGGGGAACTGTTTAAAAATCATTGGGTTCTCTGAAAACCTATGACAAAAAAAAGTCTGGATAACATCTTTTAAGAAATCATAAATGAAAATTAACCAGATTTATTAGCACCAGAAGTCAGAGTGAAAATAGACTCTGCTGGTAACTTCCTGAAAGAAACCCTCAAATAAAAATTCCCAGATATGTCATAACCAAAATCCAGAGCTTCCAGGTCAAAGAAAAAGCACTATAGGCAGCCAGAAGGACTAAGGAATAACAGTCTGGATCATACAAAACCTGCAGCTACTTCTATAAAGGTGTATTCCATAAGGCAAAATATATATATATATAATTTGCTCTGCAAGACTGAGTATAGTTTTTCAAGGGGAATAATGGATTTTTAATGGAATAGAATTCTTTTTAAGCATTCCTGGTGAGAAGATCAAATCTGAATAAAAATTCTGGAATGCAAACACAGAAGTTAAGAGAAACCATAAAGGTAAAATATATCTGAGCAATTTCAAGGGGCTAAAAGATGATAAAGTGATTTCATTGTAATAGGGGAGAAGAAACAAATATGCCTTCAGAGTCCTGATGACCTCAAGGGTCACATAAAGAATTAAGTTAGATAAATAGGAATTGATGGTGGTTTTGTTCTTTTTTGGTGGTTTTAAGAGAAGGAGAAGAAAAAAGATACACTAGGTAAGAAATAAGGAAGAAGGGGCACTTAGAATTATTATTTGTGACAAGAAAAGTATTTTTAAAAATGGAGAAGGGAGTGGGGCAAGCACTCTCATCTGAACTGGAGAGAGGAGAGTTAAACACATGCATATACACAAAGAGTTTGGTGTAGTAGTACATTAAAATTCAACAAGAAAAGCACAGAGAGGGAAAGGGGAGAAAAGAATTCAAGAAGAAGGGTAGAATTGGAGAGAGAGGACACATTTCAGTTTCAGAGGGTAGATTGTAAAGGGCGGATTAGAAAGAAAGTATAAAAACCAGTGATGAGGTCTTGGTGAGGGGAAGAGAGGAAGGTCAGTAGAGTGGAAGCATTATGATTCAATTGATCACATCCTTCTCTTTCACTCACCTTCTTTGTAAAGAAGAGGATATGAGGAAAGAAAATAGAAAATTAGTAGCCATAACCATGAACATGAATGGAATGAACTCACCTTTAAAATGACAGAGGATGATAGAATGCACTGGAAAGCAGAATCCAACAATGTTATTCACATGAGACCCACTTGAAATGTAAAGAGTTACAAAAATTCAAATGAGTGACTGAAGCAGAATATATTATACTTCAATTAAATATTAAAAAATCATCATCTCAGAAAAGGTGGCAATAAAAAAAATACATAGTTAAACCTGGGTAAAGACTTGTATGAACTGATGCAGAGTGAAGTGACAAGAACCAAGAGAGTAATATGTAGAATGCCTACAACATGAAATAAAAAACAACTTGGAAAGATTTAAAAATTGATTCATGTGGTGAACTACCAAGATTCCAGAGGCCAGTGATGACATCAGCTTTCTACCTCTTGACATAGGTAATTCACTAGAAGTGAAGAATAAGACATCCATGTTTAGATATGGCCCATGCATAGATTTGTTTTACTTGACTATGCTTATTGATTGCAAGGGAGGATTGTGTGTGTGTGTGTGTGTGTGTGTGTGTGTGTGAGAGAAAGAGAGAGAGAGAGAGAGAGAGAGAGAGAGAGAGAGAGAGAGAGAGAGAGAGAGAGGTTGGGAGAAGGGGATAATGAACATGATAACAAAAATAAAAATGATGAGTATAAGTGAAGTAGGTTCAGAAGGAAACAAAGTGGGACTTCTTTGGAATTAATATGCTGAATGTATTATATATTTAAGAAAACCAAATAACTATAATGGTGATTTGCCGTTTTACGTACAATCCTCTTTTTCTATTATTTGTATATGGAAATGCTTATATTTGCCATGTTTAGAATTTGTCGTGTTTAGAATAACAAAAATATAAAATGTACACATAAAAAAATAAAGTCCTATCTCTGTCATATAGTGGTTCTTGGCTCTAAGCAGTTATTTAGTTTGTCAGTGCCCTCTGGAAACTCTGAAAGAATAGTTGCTGTTTGGTATTTATTGACGTTTCCTCACCACAAGTTTCTGACACAACATTGCTGTTATCTTCTCAATCATTGAGTGCCAGAAATACAACTGTTATGTGAGAGCCCATGAGATGTTTTGATAAAAAGGGGTCCAAACTTGAAAATATTGGTTGAGAGTTTTTAACCTGGAGGCCATAAATATTTTCCAGACATTTTGATAATTTTGTTTCAGTGTAATTGGTTTCCATTGTAATCTTGTGTATTTTATTTTATGCATTTAAAAATATTTCTCAGAAGAAGTTCATCCATAGTCACCAGATTGCCATAGGGGTCTTTGATACAAAAGAGATGAAGAATATCCAGTCTGACACAGATTAGGAAGTGATTGCTGAACTTTACATTGCATTTTCTCTGTCAACTCCCTTCCAAAAAAAAAAATCAAATTTACTCTTCTGTCCTTAATTCAGATCATTATTATTCACCACTCTTCTCCATTTCCCTCTATCAAAGTTAGGATTCTTTGCCTAAACTCAACTTTGGTAGTCACTATCTTCACCTGTTTTCTACCTTGTATTTGGAGATATATGTGGAGTCTTACCCAACTCCATTTCTCCTCTTAAACTTTTACTTCTCATAGCTTACCATCAGAAACTTTTAAGATACTACCAATATACCACTAGACACCTTTACACATACACCACACATATACCACGCTCCTCCAGACTTTATCCACTTCCCCTTAAAAGGGGGCCAAAGATTTATGGGCCACAAAAATATATGTCAAGGAAACTTGCTTCCTCAGGTACTCTGTGTAGGTCAAATTTCCTAACTAGTGTCTCTCACGTTAAGCAGTGTCTTATAATTGAACCAGAGTTGAAGTATATTTGATAATAAGATATGAAAAAGTTAAGTTGCTAAAATGTGTACTCTCCCTTCCCCTGTTATATTTAAAGAATGTTACATGCCTCAGAAATATTTGTCAGAACCCCTTGTTTATGAATTGGGCTAAAATATGAAAAAAATACTTATATTTTGAGTTTTCTTTAACTTCACTTTTTTCCCAGCAGTATCCTGCTATCACTCTGTAAACCAAACATTACTTTAATTATCAGCATGGAGGGCTCCAAGAGTAGTCATCTCCCTTATGCACACCGAAGCAGTGAAACAAATGGTCTATCATTTTTCAGCACTTTTGAAATGTTTATATCATGTATGTTATTCAGGGGGAGAAAGGGTTTTAAAGGGATATGTTTACTTAACTTAAAATTGATAGCATTATGAAATCTCTTGGCATTTATCCTACAAATACTGGCACAGCAGTTTTTTTTTTTTTAATGAGGGGAGGGTGTTAGAAATTTCTCATCTAGGTTGGCAGCATATTTTTATTTGGAACTTTACTTTCTGAAATACATTGTCCTTTGCATATTTTTTTGTAGCCAGGTTTTGCCTACCTATGACAGCCTAGACGAACCATCAGTTAAAATAATGAGCTCCATATTTGCTTCCTCGCTTAATGTGGTCACCACCTTTTACATTACGGTAAGGACCCTTCATACTTCTATTTCTCCTTTTTATATCTCTTCTCTCAAAATCTTTCTTTATAAGCATATCAAAGAAGTACAGATATAAAAGTAATACATAATAATTTTTAAAAAATAAATTGTTGTCTTTTATTTTTATATCACCTGTGTCTCCCACTGTGTCTCTTTACCTACCCCCTCCCAGACAGTCATATTTTATAATAAAGAGTTTAAAAAGAGGAAGAAAAAAATGTTCAGCAAAAGTGATGGTATAGTGTTCTATATTCATGGTCTCACACCTCTGCGAAGATAAGGGGAAAGGCATTTTCTCACATCTCATCTTTATGAGCATTCTGGTTCATAATTTTGCAGCATACAGTTTTGATTATTTTATCATTCTTTTGATTTATGTTGTAATTGGACATACTGTTTTTCTTGTTCTGGTTACTTCACATTGTATCAGTTCATATAACTTTTCCTATGCTTCTCCGTATTTGTCACGTACATCATTTCTTACAGCATAGTGATATTACATTACATTCATGAACCACAGTTTGTTTTGCCATTTTCTAATCAATGGCCATCTACTTCAGAGGTGACAAAACTCCTGGCTACAAAACTCTCCCGTGCTTTTACTGTTTGGTCATTTCAATTGTTCCTGAGTCTTTGTGACCCCATTTGAAGTTTTCTTGGCAAAGATACTGAAATGGTTTTCCATTTCCTTCTTCAGCTCATTTTACAGATAAGGAAACTGAGGCAAACAAGGTTAAGTGACTTGTCTAGGGTCACACAGCTAATAAGTGTCTCAGACTAGATTTGAACTCGGGAAGATGAGTCTTCCTCACTCCAGACCCAGCACTCTATCCATTGTGTCACCTAGCTGCCCAACCTCAGTGCTGCCTGATTCAGTTTAAAATGTAATTGGGAAATGTTTAACAAAATAAATAAAAATATAATGTAGATAATGTTAATTTGTGTTTTCCTAAGTTAATATGGGTTCACAGAGATTGATTTCTGATTGAGTTTAACATTACTGATCTACTTTGTTTCCAATTTTTTGCTATTACAAAAGTGCTGTTATACATGTTTTTCTTTTTGTCATTGATCTTTTTGGAGTATATACCTCAGTAGAATCTCAGGGTCAAAGAGTATGGATATCATTGATTTTCACTTATTCCAGAGGATAGTGTCTATGTCCTAAAAATACTATGAGACTGCCTTTAAAAATGTAGTTCTGTCATTTTGAGTTCTAGACCCCTCACTCCCATCCCATCATGGCAGACTGATGAAGCCAATGCACCCTTTCATAGAATAATGTTTTTAAATACATGAAATAAAATGCATAGATTACAAAGGAAACCATTTGTGTTGAAATAGTTAATTATCAAAATAGTAAAAAGCAACAGAACAAAAGTTTGTAGACCTCATGTTTCAAGAACCCTTGTTTTAAAGGTCTTTGCTTGAAGGAGGGTTGTTACATAGACAAACTCAGTTTGGTATTTTTGAACACAGTGGAAAGATATCTTTTCCAGTACCTATTACTGGAACTGATGCTATCAGTATCCAAGACTTGGGATCTTTTTTTTTTTTTAAATTTTTTTTCAAGATTTTTATTTTTAAAATGGTTTATTGACTTTTTTACAACAGCCTTTCCCCCATTGTACCTGTCTTTTAACTAAAATAAAAACACGCAGGAAACTTCCAAATGGTAAGTTTTTTAGTTCGGTCCCTAGCAAAATTGTGGAATCAAAGAGGATGAGAGAGGGCTGATTGTAGCTGAGAAATTGTGAAAGGTTTTCAAGAATCTCATTTGCTGTTCCATGACACAAAACCTCATTGTTTTTACATCAGTATTCTTCTAGTGTTGCTAATTGGTTATGAATCATGGGACCATCACTATTTCCAAAGAAACAAAATTATGGGTGACCCAAAGAGCAATATGTGATGGGTGTTACTAGGCTGTGGCATATTGCATATTGTGTGTATTAAGTGGCATGAAATTTACCATATAGGAGATATGTGGTCAGAAAAGGAGAGGTGAACCTATTCGTTAGGGAAAGTGAAGTATAATTGGACAGAGGGCTTTACTGGTCTCATAGAATTAAATTTTTTTTCTTTTTTACTTTCATGAAGTTGACAGACATTGATAAATATTAACATTTCCATATGCAAAGAATAGGTAAAGATGACTGTATATGAAGCTATGACTCTCCACTATGTGTAGCTTAGTGTTTTTTTGCATATTTCACATTTAATATGGTAATTCTGCACTACGTTACTTGTGTGTCCTTTTCTGAACTTCCATCTTCTCCCCTCTGTTTATTTTTTAAATGATTCATTGATATTCTATTTTTAAAGTCACGTTGCCACTATCCCCACCACTTTCCCCTAGTTTTCCCTTAACTTTCTTCCTACTCCCAAATAAGCCCTCCTTTTGAACAAATAAAGTCACAAAAAACAGATACACATATCATACCATGTCTCAAGATACATGCCTCATTCTGTACCTATAGTCCATCACCTCAGCTAAAGAATGTATGGTCGTATTCTTACACTAGTGTTTTCCTTCAGTGTTATAGTCGTTGTATAAGTGATTCTCTTGATCACTTCACTCTGCATCATTTCCTACAAGTCCTCCTAAACTAGGAGCTTTAGACATATTTTTGCCACTGTTGCATTTGGGAGGAAACTATGGCCCATAAAATTTAATTTCATTCAAACTTTCTTTTAGTATTTTCATTTTTATTGTAGTTGTCATGCGTACTGTTCTGTTGTCTTTGGTCTTGTATTGACTGGTTTTCTCTCTGTAGAGAAAGTTCCTCAAAGTGTAAGACTGAATAATGAGTCAGTATAAATAACCCTCCTTGCCTTAAGGAGTTGCATACACTGAAGGTCTGTTTGAAAGGTGAACCATTACATAGGAGCAGGGTACTATGCTTGCTACTCCTATTTGCCCTTCTGCATTAGGTTACATGTTGATGAGAACTATCTTCCTACCTATCATTTCCCTTCTGTTTGGACAGGTAGGATTTTTTGGCTATGTCAGCTTCACAGAAGCTATTGCTGGCAATGTGTTAATGAACTTCCCTTCCAATCTGGTGACTGAAATGATTCGAGTGGGATTCATGATGTCAGTGGCTGTTGGGTTTCCCATGATGATTTTACCATGCAGACAAGCATTGAACACTCTTCTCTTTGAGCAGCAGGTAAGATTTCTTTATAACTGGTTCCAGTTATAAATAACTGGTTCCAGTTATAAATAACTGGTTCCAGTTATAAATAACTGGAGTTATTTTCATGATATTAATATTGATCTCTTTCAGCTTTTTAAAGTTCTTCTGTTAGGTAGAACTTTTGTTAATATAGCATAGCCTTTGTTAAGTTGATATTTAGCACCTTTAACAGGAATTTGGTACATTTAACCTGAAGAAAAGGATGTGATAAAAATATTCAAATGTTTGCAGTAGACATGTGAAATTCATTTTTAACAAATATTAAGTGCCTACTATGTGCAGAGCGCTATGCTAGTGTTGGTGGAGATGCAAAATTTAGAGGATCCTGGCCGTCATGGACCTTAAAATTTTGTAGAAATCTAATGAAGAGACATTAGGTTCTTTTGGCTCTAAGAGTACAACTAGAACTAATGGGTTGGATTTACAGTAAAACAGATTTTAGCCCAGGATAAGGAAAAAGTTCTAAGTAATTAGAATTGCCCCAACTGCCTCAACTTGGAATGGGTGCCTTGGGGGAATAATGAATTTGGCTTTACCAGAAGTCTTTAAACTGGGGCTAGATTGATCACCTGTCAGTGGGTGGAGGAAGGGATTCATGATTTGAGTAGGGGGTGAATTAAATGACCTGTGAGGTCTTTTCCAATTCTGAGATTCTACCTTTTGTCCTACATTTGGCTTTTAGAAGAAGGAGACAAATGATATAAAAAACAAGCTGATATTAGGAATATGTTAGGAAAAAGCAACTTACAGGATAATGTCTTAGGGTCATGAGAGAGTCAGCCTTTTCCCCAATATCTTTTGCATCTTTAGTACTATTCAACTGATGAGTCAGAATGAGAAGCCAGAGACAATATAAGACCCTGAACCAGCGAAATTATGTTCAGTATTTACTGAGGCAGGAAAGGGGATGGGAACACTTTAGAGAGATTTTCAGTAATGGGTTGAAATTCGAAAGGTCTACTGGTTGTGACCCTGAGTTATATGGAAAATTTATTTAATTGGAAAACCCCATTCCACAAGCACTTTGATTAATTGAGCTTTTACTGTATGTTGTTGTAGTGTTATTGCCCCAATCTGTAGAGAGCATTGCTCTGGAAATATCCTACCATCAATTCTTGTTGATGCATTCTGCTGTACCTATTGGAAAGTGATTCAGTATAGCTTTGTAGGGTCATATGAAAATTAAGCAGCCTTTCCACATGCTTTAGTAGCCTAAAGAGTTTGGATCCAATTTAGGATTTTCTTTTACATTCATGTTGGCCCAGAGGCTGATTTTTTCCTCCAACCCTGAGCTAATTTTACCGATGCCCTGGGCCCTTGTTAGTTTGCATAGAGAGTAAGCCGTAGCCAAAGGAATGGTTGTTCTTCCACTTCTATGGGAAGGAAGCAAGTTGTAGGGTGTTTCCCTGATCCTTTGATGGTGTCCCTTTTCTCATCTAAAGGTCTTCTTCCTTATTGCTACTCTCATCCCTGACTGTGTCATCCTGGGTAAGTCACTTAATCTTGCAGTGCTCTAAGCCAGGGTTTTGTTAAACTTCAGGGCTCTGAGCCAGGGCTTCTTAAACTTTTTCCTGTCTTGACCTCTTCGGTGCTTCTTAAACTGTGGGATCCGTAGTTTAAGAAGCGCCACCTAAGCAACTCTGTAAGGCTAGGTTGCAGAGAAGGCGCTGACCTGCACAGTCAAGAGCATTTCCTTTCCTGGAAGTTCGCTGTTATCAGCGAAATCACAGGCTCAGTCCCTGTCCCTGTTTTAACTGATAGTAAACTGAATTTTTTCCTTTATCTTAGTTTAAGTCACAAGTCCATAGGGCTGTGATTGTGGTCTGCTACTTTGTGGCCCTCATTGGATATTCTGGAATAACAAAATAGCTTCTGTATAATTTTGGATATGTAAAAGCATCGGTGGTCTGTACGGAGAGTAAATCTCTAATAGTTTTAATTGCTTAGCATCCTTATGAAACCAAAAAGAATTCCAGAAGCTGCTCTGTGGAGATTCAGAGCAGTGCTTTAATCTTTTTTTTAATTTCTAATTAATTTCTAATGCTGAACTTGGTGCTTAGTAGATGAGTTGCATCTCTTCCATTAGCCATTCAAGCACCCAGTTTTAAAGTAATACATGATTAAAGTCATTGGGGGAGGAGAAACTTATGAGCTAGAAGAAAGGCACGACCAGTATCATACTGCAGTAGAGATTTTCCCACAGTCAGAAGCCTGGCTAGATGTCTGCATTCCTTTGAGTTTGTAGCTTTTTCACTGTTCCACATGAATTTTTACCTTAGTTCTATTTACAAAAAAAATTCACCATTTGAAATGAAAATGGTATGAAAAATAAAGTGATATGAATGTTACCATTTTGGAGTAATACATAAATTCCGGAATTTGGCTGTGGTCCTTTGGTGGCATGTTCCAATGGTTTATTTTCCTAAATATTGGATAATTCTAAATTCTGGGAATTTTTTCCAGCTTTTGTTGGAGGTAGTCAGTAGAGCAAGTACGCCTTGCTCAGAAAATTCACACAGGAGTAGTTTAAGGTTTCCTGTCTTCTGCCTGGGAGTAGTCTGCTTTCGGTGGAGCTACATTTCGTTTGTCTAAACCCTGAGAAAAAAGACAAATGAGAGGTACTCCCTAGAGGTGGGAATAAGAGACTTTTTGGTTTGGATGTGCTGCTTATGTTATACTTCCTGACTTTAGTTCCCTGGGGAGCTTACCATTGAGTGTTTTCTATCAGGCTTCTGTTAAGAGACTTGAAAGGGAGGTTGGTGCAGGTGATGTTCCACCTACTAACTTTAACTTGGCCAACTCAGCCTAAGATATTAGGGGTACTCCTGTGGAGTCGTGCTGCTTCCTGTCCAACAACAGAGCCTTCTTGCCCTACTCTCTTATGGTCCTGAAAGCAGAACCGCAAATGGAGGAATTTGCCCTTAATATTGCGAGAAGAATCTGTAAAGTTTGCATTCCATACGGGATGTGAAATAGCAGCTTTTTGCCATTTTGCACGTTCAGGTTGCAGTTTCACACTGAGATTGCTCAACCCCATCTAATTGAGCTGTTAATGCTTACCTATGTACACTATTGAATTGGCAGATGAAATCACCGTTTTAGCCCCACTTTGGGTCCTGTGTGGTGTGTGGAGCAGGACCATTTGTTTAACTGCTTTCAGGAGAGTCATGGGGGAAAGCTGCAGTTTCAGAACTTAGTGTGTTTTGATTTTCTTTCATGTAGCAAAAAGATGGTACCTTTGCGGCTGGAGGTTATATGCCCCCTCTTCGATTTAAAGCTCTCACACTTGGAATCGTGTTTGGAACCATGGTTGGTGGAATCATGATCCCAAATGGTAAGATGGGAAGGCCACTTGAGATGGCATTCTTCCAGTTTTTTTCCCCTTTTCCTTTATTCTTCAGATATCTTAGCCTGTGAAGTTTTGGACACTAATTGCTGCTTTGTGTGACCTGCTGTACAAAAGGTTTAGAGTTTTCCACCAAAGATACCTAGTTTTTCAATACCTTTCTCTTTTATTTCATATAATAGGAAGTGGTTAGAATTCCCCTAAGTTGTTCACTTTAGTGAATAAGGAAATATAAAAATTTAGCATGTTAATAACAATAAATGTTCCTCAAAACGTGGACTTATGATTATATGGTCAGAGACTCCCAGTGTAAAAAATTTGTTTATAAAAGTTGTTTATAAGATGAAGTGCTATAGAGTGGATCACTCCCTATCACTGCCTTATAATATTGTTACAGAAGGGTGTTCCTAGGATAAAAACTTGGCTTTAAATAAAACATACTGCTTGTTGCCTATACCCTGGTAAGCAATAAAAAAGTCTTTTTGCTTATTAGACACTGGGAGAACATCCAGTGTATGCAAAAGACTGAAGCTGGATGTCTAATCCTGACCTTGGGCACTCACACAAAGGATCACTCTGGTATGGACTCTGGGCTTGGGGGACGAGACCTCAACCTGTGCTGCTATATGAAAGCAGATAGTATTCTCGGTTTTATTCATCACTTAAATCAGAGGAGATTTCTAATCCTGTAGATGTCAGGAATCACATATAGCTAGCGGTTCCACAATTCATTGCTTCAAGGATTCATAAATTGGGGAGTCTGCCTGTATTGGTCCAAGAAGCAGTGATCTTGCAGTCAGAGACATGGATTTGAATCCTAACCCAGTTTTTCATTAATTGTACGACTTCAAATCAAACAACCCCTCCATGCCTCATTTTCCTTGTTTGTAAAATGGGAATAATAATACTTAAAGAGCATTCACCCCAGTGGATTTTCATAAGCAAAGTATTTTGCAAACCTTAAAATGCTCTATAAATGTCGTTTACTCCTCCTGCTGCTGCTGGCATTCTGGAGGCTTGATGAAACCCTCTAATGGTTACAAAGGACTTTCTGCACATTCTGCATCTGAACATACCCACCACTTGCTGATCTGGAAGCTGGAGCTTCAAGAGGTGATGTGACTTGCTGATAGTGAGGATCAACGTGGAGGATTAAAACCTTGGCCTTCCTGATAAGTGCCCAGTACTTTATCATGCTGCCATTGAATAAATAAATGGTGACTTGCTGATCTAAGCACTTAGTCAAATCCTCAAAGATTGTCCTCATATTTTTATTCTCTTTCCCATCCATTCACTGTTCTTCTTTTTTGTTTCTAGTGGAGACAATCTTAGGCCTTACTGGTGCTACAATGGGAAGTCTCATCTGCTTCATCTGCCCTGCTCTTATTTATAAGAAAATCCATAAGAATGCTCTTTCCTCACAGGTCAGTGGTGTTAATTGGCTAACTTCTCTATTATTACAATAGGAAATGTCTTAGTTGAAGAAGTGGTGATGGTCTTCCTGTTTAATCCTTGATACGCGTTTGGAAAGCTTTACTTCTTATCTCCCTAACAGAAAATGGAGTGTTAGTGTTACATGGGGATTATTTCCCAACAGTCCATTCCATTTCAGTGAGCTCAGGTTTTGTTCCCTCAGAATGGGAAACAGAGACCTGTTGGTACAAATCCAGCAGCCTGTTAACTTCAACCTGTCTGAACTGTGCCAGAAAAAAACATACTTTTTAGCCATGCAAAATTGCTCTTGGACCATGATCCCTAAGAATAGGCAAAATTTTATATACTCCAATCTCTTATCTAAAGAGATACTACTTGTAAAATACATAGGACAGTGCCTGGCACATAGTAAAGGTTATATAAATATTTTTGTTGTTGTTATCATTTTTTGCCATTTCTACCTCTACAGCATCTCTTTCATTTGATCCCTTTTTTCTCAGCCTTATTTAGTTCAAGGCCTTATCTCTTATCTCTACTATTGCAATGGCCTTCTAGTTATTCTTCCAGATTCAACTCCTGACTCCGTATATAAATGCACATGACTGGAGGAAGGATAGTGCTGTCTTAATATTCTGTTAAAACTTTTATTCTTACAAAAGATGACAGAGGTGGTTAGCTCTGTTTTTATTGTTTTTTGATAGACTTTAGTGATTTTGATATATATCCTGTGTACCTGCATACCTTTGATTTTTTTTCATTGGATTAGATATATTGAATTTTGACTGAAGCAGACAGTAGTCTTCATCCTCTTACCTCAGTTTACATTGTACTTGTCTGTGCCTCTTAACATTACTTTTAAGTACTGCTGTTATGGAACCAGTCTGTGGATTGTAAGATATTTTTAATAGGTCCTGTTAAAAAGGGATATATCTACTTTACTCTTTCTGCATTTTAGTAGTAGTATATGTGGTAAGTTGCATAAGAAATAAATCTTTGCCATCATTTTCACAAATCAGTCTGGATTACCCACCATTGGTCTGTGTTCTAACAGTCCAGTGCTTTCACCCAGGCTCTTGACACCATCCTGAGTGGTAATCTAGATTTTCGGTGGAGACAAATAACACCCATCAAAAATTATTCAGGCTCAACAGGAATATTCTTTGTGATAAATTTGAATTACCCTCCCAACAAGATGAGCCAGCAGGCTATTGGCTTGAAGGTAAGTTGTCAACTGTCATCACAGATTTCCATGTGACCTGAAAAGTTGGTTATAACACCAAGAAAGTGAACAATGCACATAATTTAAAAAAGGTATTTTTACATGCATTTAAAAATGTCTTTCCCACTACCCCCTTTCCCATTGAATTAAAAAAGAAAAAAAGAAAACCTTTATCATAAGCAAGCATTGCCCAACAAAACAAATTTCTTTGTTGGTCATGCCCGAAAATGTACCTCTCTGTTTTAAGCTCATCACTTCTCTGGCAGGAAGTAAGTGAGGTGTAAGAAAAACATTTCTAACTGGATGATGACTCATAGAGAAAGTAGGCAGTTTGGTTTCTTGTTAGTTCTATAGTGTTTCCAACAGAAGGATGGTTATATTGATTATCAATTAAAATTAATTGAATGTACCTAGAAAGCATGGCATCACATTTTTTAAAAATTTATTTCTTTTGATAACTCAAGATCCACTTTCTCACTCATCCCTCTCCCTTCTCCCTTTCCCCTTCCCACTGAAAACATAAAAAAAAAAACCAAACCATTACAAACGCTTATAGTCAGTCCAAAAAATTTCCACGTTGGCTATGTTCCATAAAATATTTATCTCATTATGAATTCTGAGTCCTTCACATCTATCAGGAGGTGGTATCTTGTTTTATTATTAGTCCTCTGGAATCCTTGTTGGTCATCATGCTGATGAGAGGTGAGTACAATGGTATTCCATTTATATACCATATTTACTTATGGTATATAATATAAATTTATATACCATAACTTGGTCATTCATTCCTCCAATTTATGGCACCCCCTCAGATTCCCATTCTTTGCTACCTCAAAAAGTGCTAGAAATTTTTTTGTGCATCCTTAGTTTATTTTGCTTAAGATTAATCCTTCCCTTAATCTACCCTCTTTCTAATTCCTCTTTCTCTCCTTCACCCTTTCCCTGTTGAGTGAAATATACTTCTATATCCAGCTGTGTGTATGCATATTCTTCCTTCTTTTGACCAGTTTAAATGAGTATAAGGTTCAAGTGTCAGCTCTTCACTCTCCTTCCTCCTTGTCTGTATAGATGTCTACTTATGTACCCTGATTATGAGATAATTTTCCTAACTGTTCTTTCCCTTCTCCCCCCTCCCTCCCCCCTCCTGCCAGTGTGTTCCTCTCTTTCTTTTTATTCTTCTCTTAAGATCATCAAGACATAACAGAACCACTCCTAGGCCTTGTATAATTGTACTTTCTCTATGAACCCCAATGATGATAGAGTTCAAAGGGGGCTCACATTATCCCATATTTGAATTATAAGCCCTTTATGCTTGTTCATTCATGTTTGCCATTTTATGTTTTTCTTCATTCCTGTGTTTGACTTTTGTAGTTTCTCCACAACCCTGGTCTTTTCATGCTTGAAAATTCTCTATTTTATTAAAGATCCATTTTTTCCTCTGTATCATTATACTCAATTTTGCTGGATAACTTATTGAATGTAAGACCATATCCTTTGCCTTATGAAATCTCATATTCCAAGTTCTCCACTCCTTTATAGTGGTGGCTGCTAAATTGTGTGTGATCCTGAATATTTTTTTTTTTTTGACCTGAAAACTCAAGATTTTGACTCTAATGTTCCTGGGAGTTTTCATTTGGGTTTGTTTTAGGAGCTGACTGATGGATTTTTTCTATTTCCAATTTTCCCTCTTTTTCCAAGAGATCTGGGCAGTTTGAAGATTTCTTGAAATATGATATCTTTGTTATCTTTCTCATCATGACATTCAAATAGTCCAATGACTCTTAATTTTTTCCCCTGGATACGTTTTCCAGGTCAGTTGTTTTTGCTATTAGATACTTTAGATTTTCTTTTATTTTTCAGCCTTTTAACTTTGTTTTAATATATCTTGTAGCCTTTTGAAGTCATTGACTTCTATTTGGTCCATTCTAATTTTCAGAGAGTTTGTTGCTTGAACAAAGTTTTATATTTCTTGTCCTAAGTGTTATTTCCCTTTTCAGTTCTTTATTCCATAGCTCTCATTTCTTTTCTGTTCTCCCCCAGCCCCATTCCATTTATAAAACAACATTTCAGACTTATTTTTATAATTATTTCCTTTCTTTCAGGAATTCTAGTTGAGTTTGTTCCCATGCTGTTTTTCTCTGAGACTTTGCTTGTAGATGTTTCAGAGTCATTATTTTCCATTTGTGTCTTGAGCATCTCTGCCACTCCTTGTGATGGGTTCTTTTTTGTTTGCCCATTCTTTTATCCTACTTCCTGACTTCCAAGTTCATATTAGGGCTGGACTCTGCTGCTTTTCTGCAGTAAAGGTCTGGGCTGATCTTGTGTCTGCTTTCTTGGCTTTATTGAGAGTTGTCTCAGGGGCAAGTTGGGGGACCCACAAACTTTCATTGCTCCCAGAGTGGTCTGATCCAGGGCAAACTCTTCTTGTTGCCCCTGGTCTGAGCTCTGTAGCTCTGTTCCTGATCTGGGTGTGAGACTGAGCAAGAGTAGATTGCTACTGTACCCCGCCCTGTTGGCCAGCTGAAAAGTTCTGTTGGCTCAGAGCAGCAGAATTATGGGCTCCCCTCTGTTCAGGTCTTGTGTCTGTGAACTGGACTAGGTGATGGAACTGAGACCCTGCTCTATGCCTGAGGTCTGAGCTTCACTGCTGCTGGCTTCTGAACTTGCTCCTTTCTCCTTACATTGTCAAGGTCCTTCCTTCTCAGAAATACCACCACAAAGCACAAATTCCCATTTTATTCTGTGCTGAATCCGTGACTTGAAACTGGGTAGTTCTCATAAAACTGCCAGTTCTCACCTGTGCTTTTCACCAGTGCCTGCCGGCTATGGGTTTGGAACCTCCTCTTGTGCTGGTGCTGCCTGGATGCTATAGCAGTCTGTGCAGTGTGGTTCTGCCACAACCCTGTACCCAGTATTCACAGCCCTTCCTGTCTGTTGTCTTGTGCTCAGCTAGGCTGAACAAGTGACTCACCGTGACTTTTTCTACATTTCCCCATCAGGGTTTGGCCTAGTACGTTTTCTAGCTCTGTTTGGAGGAGTTTGTGGAGGGGAGCTCAGTGCAGTTCTTCTTATCTTGGCTGTCCTTCCCTCTACCCCCTTCCTTGCCCCATGGCATTGTATATTCTAACCAAATCTCCCTTCTCCTTATCTTCCTATATTTTTCCTCCTTTTCTTGGCCATACTCCTTGAAAAAGATTTTTACACTCTTTACTTCTTTTTACTCCTTAACCTTTTGTAAACTGGCTTCTAATCTGTCTGTAGCACTTAGCTGAAACTACACTCTTAAAAACGACCAGTGATCTCCTAATTGCCAGACCTGATAATCTTTCCTAAGTCTTCATCTTTCTTGACCTTTCTGCCACATCTAACACTGTTAACCACCCTCCCCTACTGGATACTCCTGGAGAAATCTCAAATTTGACCTACTCCCTCTTCCAAACTTCCATGTTTCTTTTGAAGGCACCACCATTTCAGCCTCCCATGTTCATAACCTTGACGTTATCCTTGACTCCTCACTCTCTGCTATTCCACATATCCATTTAGTTGCCAGATTCTGCTTTTTCAAAACCATATTTGTATCATAAAAAGAATTTGGGAGGACTCCTTCTTCCCCAATATTCCCAAATACTCTATATAGTATTGGAATTAACTGTTCTTTAAATGTTTGATAGAATTCACTTGTAAATTCATCTGGCCCTGGAAATTTTTTCCTAGGGAGTTCATTGATGGCTTGTTCAGTTTCTTTCTCTGAGATGGGGTTGTTTAAGTTTTCAACTTCCTCTTCTGTTAATCTGGGCAATTTATATTTTTTAAAATAATCATCCATCTCATTTAGATTGTCGAATTTATGGGCATAAAGTTGAGCGAAGTAATTTCTAATTACTGTTTTAATTTCCTCCACATTGGAGGTGAATTCACCTCTTTCATTTTTGATATTGGAAATTTGGTTTTCTTCTTTCTCTTTTTAAATCAAATTGACCAAAAGTTTATCAATATTATTGGTTTTTTCATAAAACCAATTCCTTGTTTTATTTATTAGTGCAATAGTTTTCTTAATTTTAGTTTTATTAATCTCTCATTTGGTTTTCAGTATTTCTAATTTGGTATTTACTTGGGGATTTTCAATTTGTTCCTTTTCGAGCTTTTCCAGCTGCATACCCAATTTATTGATCTCCTCTTTCTCTGTTTTATTTATGTGGACATTCAGAGATATAAAGCTTCCCCTAAGAACTGCTTTTGCAGTATCCCATAAGATTTGGTAGGTTTTCTCATTATTGTCATTCTCTTGAATGAAGTTGTTGATTGTTTCTTTGATTTGTTGTTTAACCCACTCCTTCTTTAGGATTAGATTATTTAGTTTCCAATTAATTTTTGGTCTGTCTTTCCATGACTTTTTATTACATGTGATTTTTATTGCATTATGATCTGAGAAGGATGTATTGACTATCTCTGCCTTTCTGCACTGTATTGTGAGGTTTTTATGCCCTGGTACATGGTCAGTTTTTGTATATGTGCCAGGTACCACTGAG
Source organism: Notamacropus eugenii (assembly GCF_028372415.1). Taxonomy (NCBI): domain Eukaryota; kingdom Metazoa; phylum Chordata; class Mammalia; order Diprotodontia; family Macropodidae; genus Notamacropus; species Notamacropus eugenii. The sequence continues at coordinate 324,758,237 of NC_092873.1, read as the reverse complement.
AAAAAGGTATATTCTTTTCTATCCCCATTCAGTTTTCTCCAGAGATCTCTCATATCTAGCTTATCCAGAATTTTATTCACCTCCTTAACTTCTTTCTTTTTTATTTTAAGGTTAGATTTATCAAGTTCAGAGAGGGGGAGGTTGAGATCCCCCACTAGTATAGTTTTGCTGTGTATTTCTTCCTATACCTCCCTTAACTTCTCTAAGAGTTTGGATGCTATACCACTTAGAGCATATATGTTTAGTAATGATATTGCTTCATTTTCTATGGTGCCTTTTAGCAGGATATAGTTTCTTTCCTTATCTCTTCTGGGTAGATCTATTTCTGCTTTTTGCTTTGTCTGAGATCAGGATTGCTACCCCTGCTTTTCTTACATCAGCTGAAGCACAATATATTCTGCTTCAGCCTTTTACCTTTACCCTGTGTATATTCCCCCATTTCAGATGTGTTTCTTGTAAACAACATATTGTTGGATTATGGCTTTTAATCTGTTCTGCTGTCCGTCTCCATTTTATGGGAGAGTTTATTCCATTCACATTCAGTTATGATTACAGTCTGTGTCTTTCTCTCCATTCTGTTCCTCACCGTTTGTGCTTTTAGTTCTCCCGTCTCCCTTCCCCTCCACAATAGAGTTTTCACTTTTGACCACCTCCTGCAGTCTTCCCTTCCTTCTTTCAGCCACCCTTCCTTTTACTCCCCTTTACTCTTACTACTTCTTCCCTCCCTGTTAGCCTCCCCTGTCCTTTTTCCCCCTTCCCCTCCTACTGTCTGTAGAGCTAGTTAGATTTATATACTTAATTGTTTGTTGTTCCCTCCTTGAACCAAATCAGATGAGAGTACCTCTCAAACAATGCTCATCTCCCTCCCCTCTTTCCCTCTACTGAAATATATTTTTGTACTTCTTCTTGTGATGTAATTTTCCATTTTCTCCTTCTCCTTTTCACATCTCCTGTTACAATCCCTTCGCATGCTTAAATCACATTTTTATCATGACAAAATTTACTTTATACCCATTTCCTCTATCTCTGTATATCCCTTTTATATTTCATGATATACAGTTCTCATGATTAATGAGTATCATCTTCCCTTATAAGGAGGTAAATAGTTTGCCCAAATTGAATAACAAGTTTTCTTTTCCCCTGTTTACCTTTTTATGCCTCTCTTGAGACCTGTGTTTGAAGATTGAATTTTCTGTTGAGTTCTGGCCTTTTTATCAGGAAGGTCTGGAAATCCCTTATTTCATTGAATGTCCATCTCCTTGCCTGAAATGTTATGCTGAACTTTGCTGGATAACTGATCCTTGGTTGTAGTCCCAGCTCCTTTGCCTTGCCAAATATCATATTCCAGTTCCTTTGATCTTTTAATGTAGAATCTGCAAGGTCCTGTGTTGATCCTGACTGTAGCTCCTCGATATTTGAATGGTTTCTTTCCTGCTGCCTGTAGTATTTTCTCCTTCACTTGATAGTTCTGGAATTTGGCAACAATATTTCTTGGTATTTTTAGTTTGAGATCCCTTTTGGGAGGTGAACGGTGGATTCTTTCTGTGACTATTTTGCCCTCTGGATCTAGCACTTCTGGGCAGTTTTCTTTGATGATTTTTTTGGAAGATATTGTCCAGACTCTTTTTTTCATCATGGCTTTCCAGTGGGCCAATAAATTTTTCCTCCTGGATCTATTTTCCAGGTCAGTTGTTTTTCCAATTAGATATTTTACATTTTCTTCTATCTTTTCATTCTTTAGATTTTGTTTGACTGATTCTTGATGTCTCATAGAGTCATTAGCTTCTGTTTGTCCACTTCTAATTTTCATCAAATTGTTTTCTTCAGTTAACTTTTGCATCTCCTTTTTCATCTGTCCAATTATTCCTTTTAAGGAATTATTTTCTCCAGTTAGTTTTTGTACTTCCTTTTCTGTTTGTCCCATTTTCCCACTTGGGTTTTGTGCTTCCTTTTCCATTTGTTCAATTTTCCTTTTTAAAAATCTGTTCTCTTCAGTGAATTCTTTTTTCATACTTTTAAAATCATTGACCATTTTTTCTTCTATTTCCTTCTTCAACTGTTCCAGGAGTGCTCTTTGTGCATGCAAGCAATTCATAGTACCTACTGAAGTTTCAGAAGGGTGTATAGTCTCAGTACTGACCTCTTTGGTATTTGTGTTTTGGTCCTTGTCCCCATAGAAAGATTCTTTGCTTCTTGCTCATGATGTTGAGGCTTTGCATGTTGTCGCCTCTGGTTCTTTCAGCTAAAGGCTGAAGAACCTGGTGCTGAGCTGGCTGGTGTGTGAAAGCAAAGGCAGGTGAATTCTGTTTGTGTTTCCTCTGATTAGCCCTAGAGCTAGCTTGCTACATGTGGGGGAGGGGTAGTCTGGTCTGGGGAGATCTCAGCTGAGCTAGAGCAAAGGCACGCTCAGCACTTGGTGATCCTGGTTGCCGTAGTGTCTTCCTGTTTCCCCTGGAGCCCTTAGGCACACCCGGGTCCTACTGTGAAGCTCCAGCCCCCTGGAGCTGCTGATCCTCTGCCACAGTAAGAGGAATCCCCCTTAGCTATTTTCCTAGCCCCAGGTGTTACGAGACTGGTTGCCCCTTCTGTTGATCCCACTGATCCAGGATTTTTCTGGGGAAATATTTTATGGTTCTTTCAAGGTTAACAAGAGGAGGGGGAGAGAGCATTTACCCATTACTCTGCCATTTTGGCTTCTGGAAGTTCGAGTAGGTGACTTACAGACATTTAATTGGGTGCAGCTGCTGCAGATACCTGGGCCTCCTTCTGAGGCTCTCATTTGCACAGCTCTACTGGACTCTCTCCCTGAGCTGCTATCTCTGAGCTGCCACTTCCTCAGACTGCCCTGGGGCTTTCCTGTTCTCTACTGTGTGCTGTATGCTCCTCCACCCTTGTGGAACAGATTCTTCCCCTCGATCTTCCAGTCTATCCTGGGCTGTGAAACTGCCACAGTCTGTCTCCTGTTGGATTCTGCACCTCCAAAATTTGGTCAGATTCTCTTTTTAGAGGTATCTGAGGGAGTTTGTCTAAGAGCTTAGGTGAGTAGTTGCTCTTACTCCACCATCTTGGCTCTGTCTCAGATTTTGCTTTTTCTATATCTGCAAGTCTTGCATTTAACTCTCCTCTTTCAGCCAATAACTTAGTTCTGGCCTCCATCACGCCTTGTCTAGATTGTTGGAGTGGCTTCCTAACTGCTAGCCTCAAGTTTCTCTCCACCGTAGTCTGTCCTCCACACAGCTGCCTGAATGATTTTCCATTAGGACATATCTAACCATGTCACTCCCCTTTCTAGTGAACTCTGATAGCTCCCTATTTCTTTTAGAATAAAGTATAAACTTTTTTTTCCAGAGCCTGGCCTCAACCTCTCTTTTCAGGCTCATTGCATATTCCTCTTCTTCCTCCAATCTGCAGCCCAGCCAAATTGGCCTTGTACATGGCACCCTGTCTGTCCCTTCTCCATGCCTGTGTATCAACATTCCCCGTGCTTGGAATGTAGTCCTTCCTCACAGCTTGGAATGCATTCCTTCCTCACAGCTCTGCCTCAGAGGTTTCTTCTTTTCCCTTCAAGATATTGCCTAGCCACAGTTTTCTACCTGAAACTATTCCTGATTTCTCCCAACTTCTTGGTGTACCTTCTCCCTAACTATTTTGAATTTATTTGTATGTTGTCTTTATATTTTTTCTACACAAACTTGTATACCAAATTCAAATGTAAGCTACTTGAGAGTAGAGATTTTTTTATTCTTTGTGTTTGTAGCTCCAGCTCCCATTACAGCTGTTGGGACAGAGGGTGGACTGATTGGTGTACTTGACACCAAAATGACACAGTTCTGGCCCTTGAGTAGTTAATAGCATAGATGATTGGAACATTGCAACCAAGGGATATAGCTACAGGTGTGAAAATTAGTTACATTTCTAATGCAAAGCTTATGCTAAGAGAGCCTTGGCATCTTTCTTCATAACTAATAGCTGACCTCTCTGCTAAGTTTTCTTTTTACCTTCATGGCATCCCTTCTCCTCTGTCCCCTTCCTATGAGGACAGGTTAAATGTTAAATCTCAAAATCTGTAAGCAGAACCTAGCATTAGAACCAGATTGTTGTGACCAGGCCTGGTTCAGCTGAATCAAATTCTGTTTGGCTCACTCTTGTTTGTCATTGTTTTCTGAGTGTACTGAAAATCTTGTGTTGGTGCTTAGTAATTTAAAGTTGTATACGTCTATAGCCATCATAAGGTTCATTCAATCACCTTCAACCCTTCCCCTGTTCTGAAATATAAATGCTTACTTAGGTACCACTTGATTTTTTAGAAAGGTGTTAGGGATGATCTATACCTGTCCTACTTCCTGAATTCTTTTCCAGTCATAATGAAAGTTGAATTAAAAGTAGAATCCTTTTATTATATGATTTATTGCATGGATTGGAATATGCTATGGGTCAAACAATGATTCTTAAAATTTTGTATAAAAAAATTACTATCAGGGGGTAGGAGCCAAGATGGCAGAGTGGAAAGACATACATATGCTAGCTCCAAACCCACAGCCCATAAAATACCTGTAAAGAACTCTCAACAAATTCTGTAGCAGTAGAAGCCACAGAACAATGGCGCAGAGGAGATTTCTGTTCCAGAAAGCCCTGAAAAACTAACTCAAAAGGTCTGTCGTGCACTGGACCTGGAGCAGAGCCCAGCCCTGCAGATCCGAGCAGGCTTCAGGGATGGAATCTCCAGCTACCGTGCAGGTCCCTCCACCCACAGGTGCCAAAGTGTGGTGAGAGGGTCTTTTTGGCTGGACAAGAAGGGAGCGGGGTGTCCCCATAACTTAGGCCCCCTCTGGAGGCAGCAGTGGAGGCAGCCGCGGACAGGGGCTCCTGGGGCAGGCAGGTGCCTGGATCCATTGTTGAAGGTCTCTGCATAAAACTCCTGAGGGAACTGAGCCCTGTATGGTGGCCCTTCCCTGACCTGAGCACCTGAACTTAATCTCACACTGAATAGCAGCCCCACCCCTGCCGAAAGCCCTGAGGCTGGGAAGCAGCATTTGAATCTCAGACCCCAATTGCTGGCTGGGTGGATCTGGAGGTGAGGTGGGTATGGAGAGGACACTCAGAAGTCAAGTAACTGGCTGGGAAAATGCCCAGAAAAGGGGAGAAAAAACAAGACCATAGAAGGTTACTTTCTTGGTGAACAGATATCTCCTCCCATCCTTTAGGATGAGGAAGAGCAATGCTTACCATCAGGGAAAGACATAGAAATCAAGGCTTATGTATCCTAAACATCCAAAAGAAATATTCCATGGGCTCAGGCCATGGAAGAGCTCAAAAAAGATTTTGAAAATCAAGTTAGAGAGGTGGAGGAAAAACTGGGAAGAGAAATGAGAGAGATGCAAGAAAAGCATGAAAAGCAGGTCAACACCTTGCTAAAGGAGACCCAAAAAAATGCTGAAGAAAATAACACCTTGAAAAATAGGCTAACTCAATTGGCAAAAGAGGTTCAAAAAGCCAATGAGGAGAAGAATGCTTTCAAAAGCAGAATTAGCCAAATGGAAAAGGAGATTCAAAAGCTCACTGAAGAAAATAGTTCTTTCAAAATTAGAATGGAACAGATGGAGGCTAATGACTTTGTGAGAAACCAAGAAATCACAAAACAAAACCAAAAGAACGAAAAAATGGAAGATAGTGTGAAATATCTCATTGGAAAAACAACTGACTTGGAAAATAGATCCAGGAGAGACTATTTAAAAATTATGGGACTACCTGAAAGCCATGATCAAAAAAAGAGCCTAGACATCATCTTTCATGAAATTATCAAGGAAAACTGCCCTGATATTCTAGAACCAGAGGGCAAAATAAGATTCAGGGAATCCACAGAACACCACCTGAAAGAGATCCAAAAAGAGAAACTCCTAGGAACATTGTGGCCAAATTCCAGAGTTCCCAGGTAAAGGAGAAAATATTGCAAGCAGCTAGAAAGAAACAATTTAAGTATTGTGGAAATACAATCAGGATAACACAAGATCTAGCAGCTTCTACATTAAGGGATCGAAGGTCATGGAATATGATATTCCAGAAGTCAAAGGAACTAGGACTAAAACCAAGAATCACCTACCCAGCAAAACTGCGTATAATGCTTCAGGGGAAAAAATAGTGTTTCAATGAAATTGGGGACTTTCAAGCATTCTTGATGAAAAGACCAGAGCTGAAAAGAAATTTTGACTTTCAAACACAAGAATGAAGAGAAGCATGGAAAGGTAAACAGCAAAGAGAAGTCATAAGGGACTTACTAAAGTTGAACTGTTTACATTCCTATGTAGAAAGACAATATTTGTAACTTTTGAAACTTTTCACTATCTGGGTAGTTGGTGGGATTACACACACACACACACACACAGCACAGAGTGAATTGAATAGGATGGGATCATATCTTAAAAAAATGAAATTAAGTGGTGAGAGAGAAATATATTGGGAGGAGAAAGGGAGAAATGGAATGTGGCAAATTATCTCTCATAAAAGAGGCAAGCAAAAGACTTTTTAGTGGAGGGAAAAAGAGGGGAGGTGAAAGAAAAACATGAAGTTTACTCTCATCACATTCGACTAAAGGAAGGAATAAAATGCACACTGATTTTGGTATGAAAACCTATCTTACAATACAGGAAAATGGGGAAGAAGGGGATAAGCAGGGTGGGGGGGATGATGGAAGGGAGGGCAATGGGCGGAGGGAGCAATTTGAAGTCAACACTCTTGGGGAGGGACAGCATCAAAAGAGAGAATAGAAGCAATGTGGGGCAGGATAGGATGGAGGGAATTATAGTTAATCTTACACAACACGACTATTATGGAAGTCATTTGCAAAACTACACAGATATGGCCTATGTTGAATTGTTTGCCTTCCCAAAGGGAATGGGTGGGGAGGGAGGGATGAAGAGAAGTTGGAACTCAACGTTTTAGGAACAACTCTCGAGTACTGTTCTTGCCACTAGGAAATAAGAAATACAGGTAATGGGGTATAGAAAGTTATCTGGCCCTACAGGACAAAAGAGAAGATGGGGACAAGGGAAGGGAGAGATGATAGAAGAGAGGGCAGATTGGTGATAGGGGCAATCAGAATGCTCGGTGGTTTGGGGTGGGGGAGGGGACAAATGGGGAGAAAATTTGGAACCCAAAATTTTATGAAAATGAATGTTAAAAGTTAAATAAATACATTTTAAAAAATTACCATCACAAACTCATATAGCATGATCATATAATTGTGTTATTTTTATCTCCCAGTTGAGTATTATAGGTTCTCCTGAATTTTTTTTTTCCACAGGGGGAAAAAAAGGACAATTAAGGCTATAGCACATCCCCAAGTATTTTAGTTGGTCAGCAAAGTGTGTATAATTCTTCAGGTGAGCTGTTAATTATTACAGACAACTGGTCAGTCAATGACTGGCGCCAAGCCACAACCTAAGAATTGTAGCTTGAAGAAAACAAAGGGAAGGGTTTAATTAAGACTTGGTGTGTTGGAAGGATGATCAGGTAACTGAACGAAGAAGGGATGTTTGAGCTTCAAACCAGACTGTTGTGAATGGATCCAGAAGATGTTTTGTCTTTGCTGGTCGGCCCTTAGTGTCATGTTTGTTGCTCTTGTAAAGCAGACTTTATCTCCTGCTTAGTTTTTTGTTGGTCAGCATTTTGCCAGCAATATATTAAGCTGTCTACGGGGAATCCTGAACTGAGGAGCATATTTTGTGAGTTCATACTGAATAAGAATATGTTAGGTTCAGTAAACAGAATACATAGCTCTTACGGGGAGGTGGAGCTATAGGGTTCATTTCCACATTAGAGCTTGATTCCTGGAATCAGCTTTGTCAGCCTTAGTCTTGCCTTTTGGTGCAAGTCCTACCTTTTCAAATCACCCTTTCTCTGTTGGGGGATCATTTTAGAGTAGTTTGGTTTTGAAAAAAGAAATTAACTTAGAGCTTTTTAATTGAAGGTATTTAGCTTTGTACTTACATAGTGAGGTGGAATTAATTGTGAGGTGAAATTTTATGAATCCCACAAGTAAGTAATGCGTCTCTTCTCACTGATATAATGGGAGTCTTGTCCAACTTGAGGGTGAAGCATTTCTTCCCTATAAAATAAGTGGATGCGTGTGGGATGTTTTAGCTCTTATTCCCCTGAAACCCGGGATTGCTGCCCTCATTCTTTGTCATTATTTCTTATTTATAATTTTTCTGTGGTTATACTGGTTCCCAGGCATTGCAGAACTCTTGTCTTAAGCAGAGTAGAAATACATTGCATCCTTAGACTCTGAAATAGTTAATTTTTGTTTTGATGTGCAATTTTTTTTAGATCTGAAAGTTGAGGGTTGAAATGCATCATTCAGAGATGAGAGTGAAATGTTGCTTTTGGTTTGCCAGTCTCCAATCAAAATGTTAAATGATGTCCACGTTAAAATAGGCCAACGTATAATCACCAACCAAACATCTTTATCTTTGTGTCAGAAGCATTTTAGGGACTGTCTAATAAAATGGTTTGGAGGTGAAGAGAGTTTAAGAGTAACTACACTCAGAATGCCCCATTGACACTGGTGGGAAACTTGTACATTGCACATAGGTGATTGTGAATTCACAGAAAAATCACAGTAACGTAAAGATGCTGAGGCTCATCAAGTCTCATACCTGCCTAGGCAGCATCACTCCGTTGTCATTTTAGAACAGTCTTCCTCCCGTGACCTGCTGATGATGTGAGAGCAGGAGAAGTTCTTTCTCATTTAAGTACTAATACTAAGATCTTGTCATCTTCCTTTTGGCATTACGGGAAATCCAACAAGGAAGATAAATTTTTTGGTGCTTTCCAGAGAGGTCATTTCTGCTATGGACTAGATGAATACTAATTGTATGCTGATTCCATTACGCCAATAGTTAGTCACCTGCACTTGTAGAGGAGTTTTCAAATAGATTAACTCTTTGATGATGGCATTGCTTTTTTGAATCTATAAAATAATAACCTCCTGGGTCCCTAGTGAAAGGATTTTTAAGGTTTAAAGGCAACTCAGCTAAAACTCTTGTCAGATAGCTAGCTCTCCTGGGTCTTCTAGATTAAGTCTTCAGTTCTTCCACTTACAACCTCTTCTATCCCATTTTATTCTTTTGCTCTTCTGCTTTGGAGCTTGGAGTTTGGAGCAACTTAGATCTAAAGGGAAAGTGGGCAATGGTAAATGACCATGGTGCAGGATAAATAATTGGAATTAATCGGGGGATCTTTATGGCATTAGCCATTGACATCATGCTTTTGGTAATTCCTTTATTGTGTAGGTTTTTCTCTGCTACATACTAGTCATGGCTTCACTAGGAATTTAGGTGTTCTTTTATGACTTCTGTTATTTGCTCTGGTAAACTGTTGTGCTCCATGAATTTTAAGAAAATCAAAGTGCTTTTTGGGGCTAGGAAGAGTCTAACCTCCCCGCTGTAAGTGCTGCAGCCTTTATGGCAGATTTAGCTTAGGCTTTGAGTCCCACAAAGTGGGCAGCTTCATGTAGGTTCACTTTAGGAAATTGTTCTGTCACTTGAAGCTTTCTGGGCCAAATGATGGTCACTGCCTAAGGCACCAAGCTGGTCTCGCTGTGTGTGCTGCAAGTCAGCATTGCTCTGCATCGGCAGAGTGGCTGGGGGAAAGAGCCTGCCCTGCATTCTCCTGGACCCTGGGGAGCATGATCAGCTCTTTGCTTCCATGAGCACTGAAACAAGCTCACCATTTCTGGAAGGGTAGGGAGAGAGGGAAAAAACCAAAACATCTCCACTCTGGAGCTTTTAAAAAGTGATAAGCATAAAATTTGAGATATGGCAAGTGCTTTTTTCCTTATGAAAATCCAATTCTGGGATTGGTTGGGGTCCTGGAAATATTCATTTGTTCTTTCTGAGTTATTGTTGTAAAGGATCAACCCAGCCTTTAAGAAATAAATTTGATGTCTGCCACTCCTTGACTAGTGTAAAAATTTAGTGAGGATAAAGATACTGATTTTCTTTGATTCTGTGGGGAAAAACACTGATCATTCATTTGCAAAATTTTGGAACCAGGAGCTACAAACTCCTGTAATGAAAGGGAACCAGATGTGGTCTAGACCTTTAAGTACAGAGATACTATGCTATAGTACCATTGTTACTGTAGCAGAAACAATATGAGGAAGATAGGAATTCTGTGTGTATTGTAAAATTTGAAGAAGTCTGAAGGTGGTTGAATAGAGTAGCAAAGGGGATATTTATTCCCATAATATGAGTCTTTGTTTTACCAAGTTAATGAGGGCATCCTTAATGTTCAGTTTCATAAGCCTTCAGAAATAGTGAATCAGAGCAGGTTAACAATTATAGTTTCATGGCAAAATGCTGAGGGAAATGACTAAAAAAATCTGCAGTACCTTAAAGCTCAGCTGTGCTGACAGCAGAGATTGGCACAACCTGGCAGGCTAGCTTAAGCGTAGATTCTGGTAAAAAGAGGCGTCTAGGACTGGGAGAGATTTGTTGTTTTGAAGGGGACCCATCCCCAACACTGTTCTCTTCTGATGAGTTCTCTGTTCATTTGTTTTATTAGCCAGCCTTCTGTGTTAGCTTTGTTTTGTTTTTTTTTCTCCAGACTGAGTGCATTGCCTCTGCAGCAGTTTTTACTTGTGCCAGCTCCAGAATGGTGTTAAGACCAAGGTTGGACTATAGAATTGGATGGATTGAGTTAAATCACATCATGTTATGACTGGACAGGTTGTATCCTCGTCTTGATGTCCTCACTCTGATGACTTGTACCAGAATAGTTAACTCTACAAAGTGTTGTATATATAAGCCTATAATGTTTTGGGGTTGATAGGATATGGTGGGTATGAAGGAGCTATGTGAATTTGGGAGTGACCTTGAGAATCTTCCTTCTTGCTAAAGGTGTTAAGTGGTACTTGATTTCTCAAATAATGTTGGAAGGTTCACCAGGTAATTCTGAAAGTCCTCTCTCTCCATGAGGCTTGGCAGATTTGTATTGATCTCCAGAAGTCAGTGAGGCATTTTCTATTTCATACATCACTGCCCTCTTGTTTTTTAGTCTTTTCTTTGTACCTGCTCCCAATACCTGTGCAAGGAGCAAAGAGAGGCTCTGGCCAACTTCTCAGTCTCATTCTTCCTTCTTCTTTTCCCTCCAATCTCTAAATTTGACTTTGATAAGTTCTGCTTGTGATTCCTGACTGAATAGCATTGTTGACCTGTAGACCAGGTTTTTAGCAAGAGACTCTTCTAATGACAATTATAATGATAAGGTAAAAAATAATACATCAGTGTTTAATTAAATCTCCTTAACTCTCAGGGCTGTTAGCCAGCAGTCTATCTAATGGTCTCTTTTTGCACATAATTTTTCATTTGGAGCAGCAGCCAGTCATTTGGCAGTTCGACTTCTTAGGGGAGGCAGATAGGTCTCTGCACATGCATCCTTTTTTTCCCCTCTCTGTTTTAGTAATGTGTTAGTTTTTTTTTTTTTTAATCACCCTTTCCCCTTATTTAAAATATACACACATATGCACAAATCTAAACCTAACCTTCTTCCCTCATCACACAAAAAAGATTCCCTGGAGCTCAAGAGAGCTCAAGGTGCCAAAAGTAAAGATTGTGGCTTTAGACCTTTCAGAGCATGTACATTTGTTCATTGGCTCTCATGTGTCTTTATATCCTATAGTTCATTCTGTGGATAAGCTTGGGGATTCTGTTGATTAGTACATATACTACCCTGTCTGTGAGTGAGGAGACCCCTGTGAAAATTGAAAAAATAGAAGTTGCTGGTCATCTTGGAGAAGTAAAAAACCTGATGGATTCAGATTCTGCCAAAATATCAGGTATGTACAGCCCAGTTTTTTCACCCCACTCCCAAATTATTCTATACTATCCTTGTACTTTGGGTGGAAACTTTGTAGTGTTTGTGGTGACTGTGTCTTGGGAGCAGTCTTGCTATCTCAGTAAGTGTAGGTGTCACTTTCAGAGATACGTCTTGGAGTTTGTCCCAGGGATTTCATTTGCTTTGCCTGCTACCACTGGTTTTGTGGGAAAAGCAGGGAAGGCTTTGAGATTGCTCCCAGTGGAAGAGTTTGGGACGAGTGCAACTCTTGCTAATAAAGGCAGCTTTGTAAGGCTGAGACTAGAGATAGCACTGTTCTGGCCACCTGTATGAAGAGTGTAAGAAGCCAAAATAGGACTGCTCTCAGCATTTCTGCCAGCATATTGGACAAGATTTCAATAACAAGCCATTCAATGCACTAAAAGGTATGTAAATTTATGGGTGTAGCTTTTTTTTTTTTATTTTTCAGGATATAAATTTTGAGCCTGTTTTAGCTTCGACAAAGCTTGTGATTATGCTCTGTTTACTGTTTCACATTATTTATTATTTGTTTACTAGGACTCTTGATAGAATTATAACTCCCTTACATTGGCTGAAGGCCTCCTTCACAAGGCCATCTCTAGCAGGTGCTATCTGACCCCTTTGCTGGCCCCATCCATGGCTGTGTCTTGGGGTTGAGGGGGAGGGGTTTAAAAAAAATCTGGCTTTCCATGTGTAATAGTAGCTTAGACTGAGTGTGTTTATAGGTTTATTTACTTGGAGTGTTCTTTGAGGCCTTGGAATATTTACCATAGATTGGTGGGGGAGAGAATAAAAAGGAAGGTTTTATGCAAGAGATTATACTCTCTCAGTCTCTGGACACATTCCTGCAGAACTGCTTTGAGTGCCTGTCAGGAGCAATAGCTGGTAGGTCGGTGCTGTCTGCGATAACATTCATTTCTAGGGTCTTCTGTCCCTGACAATAATAGGGTTTTATAAATTCACATTAATGGAGCACCCATGCATGTCCAGCTCACACCTCCCCTGCAAAGACACACAACAGCTCTGATTTAAATTCGCTCGGCTCTCAATCCCTTAATCATGCTCTCTGTGTGGCTGCCCTGGAAGGAGGAATATAATCCATTGCTCTTGAATATTAGTTCACTTTTGAGTGGTAATGGCTAAATAGCATCTGTTCCTGGTAGGAACTCGAGTCTCCCCACCTTCTGTAATTGACAAAATAAAAAGTCTTGTCAAAGATGGTAGGCAAGAAAGTTAGCAAATACTGTCCTGAAGACCAGGCAGAAGTGTGTATGGTAATTTTAACTTGGTTGAGATGCTGAGGAAAGTGCTTGATTAAAACATATACATAATTAAGAGTACAGCAAATCCTTGGATTTGTTGTCCTCTTCCTTTCCCCTAATTAACATCCCTGTATTTGAAAAGTGTACTCACCAGTATTAACACCTCATAAAAATTCCATATGAGAAAACAGTCTCCCACAAGGGAAGCTCCCTCCTTTGGGAGCCACTGTGAAACTATTAGAAATGCCTAAAGATGCTTCATTTTGCCTCATTTGGTTGCACTATCCAAGTCAGCATGGCTTCCCAATCTAATGCCTCATTTTGGCTATTCCTGTCTAGTAGGCGGCAAGAGGGGCCCTGTTTAACCACTTAGAGGTGCTAGATCTATTTGGGTCTCAGGGGACCAAAACAGGTGCCAGCTCTGACTGTAGGAGAGTCAGCAGGAAGAACAGTATGGACTAAGCGAAAGGGAAATGTAAGTAATAACTCCAAAACCCACACCCAGTCTTCATAGTTTTGCCAACTACAAAAGGGCCACTTTGTATTATGTGAAACCCTGAATGCTGGGTCCCTTCTAGCCTTTTTGATGAAGTAACCTGGGCTTGTTCCTGTACGGTATGGGCAGAACTTTGGCATTTCCACGTTCCCTCCATCTCAGCATGTGACAGGCCTACCCAGTAATGAATTACCCTACATTAATCAACACCCCCTTCTCCCAGCACTCCCCTCATTTTGTGAAAGGCTACTGCTTGTGGCTCTCTGCACTCATCAGCAGCTGCATCCTGTCATTCAAAGCATGTGCAGGACATGAGCCTGCCCTGTGCTCACCTGGGTGTCCTCCACTGGCCAACATCTGGTTTTGATTTCTTGCAGGAGGCTTTAACAAAAACACATGGCTCTTCTCTGAGCCACATGCAGTTTGTTTTTAGCGTGTTCTCAATTTTTCTTCCCCCTCTCTCCCTTTAATTGATGGGTTGCCTTGTTGAAGCAAATCTTGGAACTGTGCTGGGCCTTTAACTGTTTTGTGTTCACCATCTGACTTTTGCCTGTCAGCATGTGAGAGGAGTTTTATTGGTCTCTTTGATGTTGCAGGGGCCAAAACTGTACAGACTTTCATTAAAACCCTGCCCTGTGGGCTCTGGGATTATGAATATTAGAACATTGCACTTTTATGTGAACACGTATTGACCAGCAAACTCTGAATAGTGTTTTCTCTAATGACACCCAAGTGCACATTATGAACCCTGACTGTATTGCTGGAGGTTTACTATCAGTGGCTCTTCGGGAGGGTATAAAACCCCTTTCAGAAATGTTCTGGTATTACATACAGTGAGAATGTATGTTAAAAGGTTGCTAAGCCTCCTGTGAAAGCTCATGAAAGCTATTACCCATTTTTTAAAAAAGCTAATTAGGCAATTTATCTTGGTGTTTGATAGCACCCTTGAGGGTCTCATGGGTAGGATTAAGATTTTGTAATATTTTTCAGCTCTTTACTTGAATGTTACTACCTTCATTTTCTCTCCTTACCCACTCCCCACTTCATTGTGCAATATTGTGCAATGAACTTTATTTGGGCCCTTGTGCAACTAGTCCCCTTTCTTCCAATAGGATTAGAAAACAGTTGCACTTCGACTTAGTAAGCAGGAAAGATGAGCAAGGAGTTAGTTGGCTTTTTAGTTGTCCATCTGGATTGGTTGACTTGGAATTTTTGAAATTAGATGATGGAAAGGCTGTTTTTTGTATGTTCAGGGATACAGGTGGTGGTATTTACAGCTACAGTCTCTTCAATCCCCTTGACTTTGCCTTACACATACCCAAATGCGGTGGCCATGACAACTATGTTCATGACATTAGCATGGCTTCCAGTTGGTTTGTGCTTTCTCAGTCCTATCTTAACTCTGCTTTCTCCAAAAAAAATAAGATCTTCCTTGATTCCTTCTCTCCTGCCTTCTACCAGCTGCTTAGCAAGAAGAGGTGGTAAAGTTTTAGAACTCTTTTGACAAAGTGACAAAACGTGTGAGAGTGGGAAGAGACATTGACTCCACACACTTAATCCCTTCTCTCCTAAACTGTTAGAACAGCTTGATCCTGCTACAGCTCTCCCTTGTGCTTTGTGAGAAGTCTTTTAATAGTTCCTTTTCTGTGTCACAGGCACTTCCCTCCTGATGTGATTTTTGTTCATTTTTACTGCTGTTGTGTCAGGAGACAACAGTGAACTAATTTCACCGATGCAATCTGATAACCTTGCTGAACGTCATAACCAATGCATATATTGAAAGGCAGGCACCACTTTCTGGGTCAGAAGGGAAAGTTCTTCCTCTCTGACTGTGACTGGCATTTGATGAGCGTGGCTCCTTGGCCAGGACTAGTGCTGATGGGGCTCACTTGCTACTTCTTACAGGTGGCCTGGACTGCCCCTTAGCTAACTGTTCCCTATTTATGAGGAAATCCATGATTAATGAATGGAGAGTTCTTTATATTTTACTGATCTGAGCAGGAACAGGAAGGTAGATTTGGGTGACACTAATTTATCAGAGTATAGTAAAAGAGCGATACGTTTGATCTTCACCCAAATAGGCCAAGAGGTGATACCATCTTTTTCCACCCACCTCACCCAACATTTTGAGGGGAATAAAAAAGATATTTCCTTTATAATAACAAGCATACACACACTGCTTCCTCCCTCCCAAACTCCCCTACAAAAAAACTTTCTCTTATTCTTTTTAATTTTAAAAGGGCAAATGGAATGGGATTTGTTCTGAGTAGGACCAACAGAGGGTTATAATTAATGAGCAGGAGATAGAATGCATTGGTTGTTCTACCGTTGCCCTTTTACCCACCTCACATCTCCTCACTTCCTTCTCTAGAATGGTCATTTGGAATGTAGGGCAGTTAGGCTGCCACTGTCATTGTAACTCTCACTCTGGGAACACACAAGCAGTGATTTTTGGGGGGCCTTAATAGCTGTTTGATTCTTCTCTCTGGACCAAAGATAGAACTTGAAAGAAAATCCCAGTGTAAACACTGCCTTTCATTCACTGGCAGATCATCTCCTTCTCTTTACTTCTCTCAAGGACACCTGGATAACTGTAGTCTTTACCTGTAAGCACTGAGGAATTGATGAATAAAAGGAGACCTGTTGAGAGATGTTGTTTGTTCTTACCTTTGCCACTGACTGTTGGTCGAGTATTCTGTCATTTTCAGTCATGTCCTGCTCTTCATGACCCCATTTGGAGTTTTCTTGTCAAAGATACTGGAGGAGTTTGCCATTTCCTTCTCCAGCTCATTTTACAGATGAGGAAACTGAGGCAAACTGTGTAGTGACTTGTCTGAGATCACACAGCTAGTAAGTGTCAGAGGCTGAAGTTGGACCCGGGAAGATGAGTCTTTCTGACTCCATGTCTGGCACTCTATCCATTACTCCACCTAATTGCCCCATTGGGCAAATGCCTGCTCTTTATTATATTAGGGATGATGTTTTTAAAAAAATTATACTTTTTTGTTATTTGTTATTCTGAACTTGACAAACATCAACAAACATGATAGTTCTATATACAAATCATAAAAAAAGATAATTGGATGTGAAATTGTAAATCTCTACTACATTGAGATTTTTTCCTTTTTTAAAAGTATATGACATATTCATCATGTCACTTTCAGAGCTGTCCAGTCTGTTGCCAAATTTGTTTTTTCTACCTTCACAATATCTCTCATATATAATCCCTGCTCTCCATTCACACAGCCAGTACCGTTGTGAGACCCTCATCCTCCCTTTCCTGGGATGTTGCACTAGTCTTCCCATCAGTCTTCTTGCCTTGAATTTCTCCCAACTCTAGTCCATCTTCCACTTAGCTGCCAATGTGATTTTTCTGAAGCTTAGGTTGGACCAGGTTACCCCTTCTGTCTCCCCCCTAACACGTGTTCTAGGTGCTCTCTATTCTGGGGTCAAACAAAATTTTCTCTTTGGCATTTAGTGCCTTTTGCAACCTTTTTGTTGTTGTTGTTAAGTCATTTTGATTGTGTCCAACTCTGTTTCCCTTTTTGGGTTTTCTTGACAAAGATACTTGAGTGGTTTGCCATTTTCTTCTCCAGCTTATCTTACAGATGAGGAAACTGAGGCAAACAGGGTAAAGTCACACTACTAGTAAGTGTCTGAGGCCAGATTTGAACTCAGAAAGATGAGTCCTTCTGATTCCAGGTCCAGCACTCTATCCTCTGTGGCACTGTGCCACCTGGCTGCCCTTTCACAACCTAGTCCCTTCTTAATCTGTCAGTCTTCTTATACTTTACTCCCCTCCACTTAATCTGTAATCTAGCTATATTGGTCTTGCTGTTCTCACGCAAGACACACCCTCTCCAGACCCTGTGTCTTTGTGCTAGCTGTCCCCATGCTCTCCCTCCTCACCTCCATCTCCTGGCTTCCTCAGTTTTCTTTAAGACCTAGCTCAAATATCACCTTCTGCAGATCTTTTCAGTCTTCCCCTGTATCCTCACTCCTTCCCCTGTGATTACCTGCTTTGTATATATTCTTATACGTAGTTGTTTGCATCTTGCTTAGAATGTGATCTCCTTGAGGGCAGGGCCTTTATTTACTATTCTTTGTATCCCTGATCTTTAACATAGTTTTTGGAAAATAAGAAGAGCTTAATAAATGCTTGTTGACTTATTGACTATCCTTCCTGTCTGTATCTCTGGTCTGAAGTTCATTCTTTTCTTATCTTTTAAATGCATTATTGATCATTGATGCTCTTTTCTTTCTTTTCATTTTTTGGGAATCATTATTACCCTCCCTTCCCCAAATTCTCTCCCCCTCTAAAAAAAAAAAAGCTCTCATTTGTAACCAAATAAAAGAAATTCACACACATACTGAAGAGGTATGTCCCATTCTGCAAGCCTAAGCTATCACCTCTCTGTTAGGAAGTGAGAAACATGTCTTGTCATTAGTCCTCTGGGGTCATCATGGTTGGTCATTGCATTAATTGCAGTTCTGAGTTTCCTCAAAGTTGATTTTCTTTACAATGTCATAATCATTTTATAAATTGTTCTTCTGATTCATTTCACTTCATCCTGTTTTAAGTTCATAGACATCTTCTTAGGTTTTTCTGAATCCATCCTTTCTTATGGTGTAATAATGACCTATCACATTCATGTACTATAATTTGTTCAGCCACTCCTGATTGATGGGCACTCGCTTTGTTTCTAGTTCTTTGCTACAAAAAAAGTGCACTATGACTATGTTCATACATATGATACTTTCCTCCTTTTTTGATCTCTTTGAGCTGTATGCCTAATAGTACTATTGGTGGTGGGTCAGAGTCACAGTTGAGTGACTTGGGTATAGTTCCAAATTGCTTTCCAGAATGGTAGAGTTAATTCACCAGCAGTACATTAATGTGCTTGTCCTCCCACTTCTCCAATAAATTGTCATTTTCCTTTTTTGTCATCTTTGCCCATTTATTGGGAATAAGGTGGAACCTGAGATTTGTTTGGAGATGATACTTTGAAAGATTAATTAAAAACCTACATGAACTCTTAATTCTGTTTCTCCCTTTTTAGACCGAAAATATAAGGAGAGAGGGGAAATCATGAGCTTGAATAATATCACGTATGTCTTTGCAGTGAGTAGTTCCCCCTACTGGTAGTTTAAGGAAGTGGATTATTGTTGATCTTTAAAACAACTTATCTCTCCAGGATAAAAAAAAAAGTATCTTCACATCTCTTAATTTAGCAGTCATCCTCTTTGCTCCATATACTTTTTCCTTATAGAACTATTCTGCTTCATTTGTTCTCCTACTGAGAGAAGAAATTCAATTGCTAAATTTTTTCTTTTCCTAAGGAGTCCTGCCTTTTTACATAAGTTTTTGCCAGTAATTGACTCAGTGGACAGCATCCCAATTAAAACCACAAAAGCTGTGATTTAAGATCTTTCTGTAACCAACGGTGATATCCTAATCATTCAAGGGGGAGAGGGGGTGGGAGAGAATTTTTTTAGGTTACTCATTTTGAAGTTTTTGTGTTAGTATAGCTGAGAGACATCGCTGGCAAACTGTCTGGAAAGTACAAGTTTTGATATGTTTTAGGAAGCCCTGGGTTTTAGGAAATACCTCCACCATGTGTCAGTGCCTTTTGGAAGCTGCTAAGTAAGCCTGGCAAGGAAAGGTTGATATGAATTGAGTGGGCAGCCATAGAAAGGCCATACCCCTTGGTCCTGATCACAAGGTGAAGCCCCCTGTTCTCTTAACTCTGTATTTTTTGTTATTGTTGTTGTAAACCAAGAAGCTTTTATCGCTTCTCGGCCTTTGCCTGTTAAATCCAGTGCCACTCATAAAACATTCAGAGGCACAGCATTACTGTAACATTATCCAAAGGGACCTCAAGGGCGACTATACAGTTACAGTGATTATTATACATCCTGTGCAAAATTGTTCTCTGCAAACCATATATAGCTCCTTATAGATTTCTAAACAGCGTGAGAGACCATTAATTCACACCCTGATGATGAACTTAATTTTGTTTCCTGCTGAGAAAATGACTGCTCAGAGGCAACTTTGTCTTATTACAGAATGGAGATTTTCTTTTGTGTGTGTGTTGTTTTTTCCCCCCCTCTCCCCACTTCCCCCTCCCTCCCATCCCCTTCCTAAATTTGTAATCCACTAGACATCTTTTGATTTATTGCTGAATCTTGTTAGAGCACAGGGGCTCCTATGAGTGGGTTAATCGTATCATATAGTTTCACCTGCTATGTTAGATGGCCATGTACTCATTTGAATAGGTCACTTGGCTAAGCTATAATCCAGCTGTGAAAGGCTGAGGTGGGGGGTGAGAGAGGGAAGAGATCTTTTTTGTTAATTGCTCATTGCGCCATAGTTTAACATAGGAAATTTTAAACTATCAATAGCATGTCTGTCTACTCTTTTGCTTTCCTAAGCTCTTGTAGTAAAGTCAGTTTTTTGTTAAAACTTTTAATTTGTTTTCTTGTTGGAGAAGAAAGAGTACATAATTTTTCCTTAATGTGATTGTGCTTGAATCCTCAATCCCCAGACCTTTCACATCAAATCTCTGTTCCTGGATACAGTACTTATACTCAGGTAGTTCCCTGATCTATTGATCCAAGCCCTAACCTCTCTCCTGAACTCAGGTCTCACATATCCAACAGCTTTTTGAGTACGAGTCTTGAACTGGATATCCCATAGATATCTTAAATTCAGTATGTCCACAAGAGAACTCATTATCTTCTCCCCAAATCTTCCCCCCTTCAGAACCTATATGTATGTATACGTACATGTATACATGTACATGTATATGTGTACATGTACATGTGTATATATGTGTGTGTATTTATATATACATACACATATATGTATTATATATGTATATATACATATATACATATATACATACATATATATACATACATACATACATACATACATATATATATATATATATATATATATATATATATATATATATATATGTTCTGTTCTTTCTATTCACCTAGCCACCACCCTTATAGGGCCTTTATCACCTCTTGCCAGACTGTTGTAGTAGCCTTCTCCCAGATCTCCCTGCCTCAGGTCTGTCCTCACTTCACCCCATCCTCAGCTCAGCTTGCCAAGATAATTTTTCTAAAGCTTAGATTGGACCATATCACCTACTCTTTGCTCTGTTCTCAGTGAGTTCAAGGTCCTCTTTCTTAATTCCCAAATCTGATTGTCTTTTCTCAGTCCTCGTTCTTCTTACCCTTTCCGCAGTCTTTGGCCCTGTTCACCCTCAGCTCCTTGATACTCTGCCCTGCAGGCTTTTGAAATACTGCTCTATCTTGCTTCTCGTCCTCCTCATCAGACTGCTCCTGTCCAATCTCCTTCATGATCTCTAACCATAGGTGTCCCATAGAGTTCCAGATCGATCCATCTTCTCTTGTCCTTCTATATTACTTCACTTGGTAATCTCATCTGCTTCCATGGATTTAATTATTATATCTACACTGATGATTCTCCAGACTACCTGTTCTGCCCTCACCTCTCTGCCGACTTCCAATCCTGAGTCTCCACCTGCTTTTCAGACGTCTGGCACTGGATGTCCAATGAACATCTTGAACTCAACTTTTCCAAAACTGAACTTGTTGCTTTTCCCCCTAAATTTCCCCCCTTTTCCAGATTTGCCTATTACTGTTGAGGGCACCCTCATTCTCCCAGTCACCCAGGCTCTCAATCTACATGTCATCTTATTTCTCCTTTCTCACCCTCCACCCTGTCCCCATATCTAATATGTTGCCAAGGCTTGTCAATTTCAACTCTGCGGCATCTCTTGATTATTCCCCCCTCTCTCCTTTGATACTACCATGTGCATGCCCTCATCCCCTCTGGCTTGGACTACTGCGGTAGCCTGCTGGTTGGTCTGCCCCTCTTGTCTCTCACCATTCCGATTCATCTTCCATCCAGCAACCAAAGTGATTGTCCTAAAGCATAGGTCTCACCTTGTCACATGCCCTATTCAATAAACTCTTGTGGTCCCCTGTTGCCTCTTAGGATCAAATGCAAAAATTCCCTGTTCGGTGTTCAAAGCCCTTCACAACCTACCTCCTCATCCTGTCCCCTCCCTTCCAGTGTTTTTACACCTTCCTCCCCATCATGTACTCTGCAACCCAGTGACTTTGGCCTTGTTCCACAAACAAGACAGTCCATCTCTGGCTCTGGGCATCTGGGCTATCTCCCAGGCCTGGAATGCTCACCTTCTGATCTCTGCCTACTGCCTTCCTTGGCTTTCTTCAAGTACCAACTAAAATTTCATCTTCTACAGGAAACTTCTTCAAACCAACTCCCCTGAATTCTAGTACCTTCTCTCTGTTAATTATAACTTGCATGTACATATTTGTATGCTCTGTCTCCCCCATTAGATTGCATGCTCCTTGAGGGCAGGAACTATCTTTTGCCTTTTTTTTGTAACTCTAGCACTTAATGCAACATTCTAGAGTGCAGAGGAGGTACTTAATAAATGTTTATTGACTGATTGTATGTCCTCCGGCATTTAAAACTTTTCATAACTCAACCACTTCCTGTCTTTCCAGCCCTCCTGCAGTTCCTCTCTCTCCCAGTTCAGTGCCTTTGCACTGGCTGACCGCCCCCTCCACCCCCCATCCTTGAAAGATTCTTGCCACTCACTTCTGAAGTCTCTTAGCTTCCCTCCTTTCATTCAGTATTCAATTCAAATCCCACCTTCTCTAGTCCTTCGAACTGCTAGATGCCTTCCTCTTTCAGATCATCTTTATCTCCTTTGTATAGATCTTAGATGTACCTAGCTAGCTTATGTGTTGGCTTCCCTATTAGAATATAGAGTTCCCGAGGGCTTTTCTTTGAATTTCTATCACTTAGCCCAATTTCTGCCACTCAGGAAGTATTTAATATATGCTGTTTGATTTGGTGACAGTTTTCTCAAGGTGCTTTGCTTCCAAAGTAGAAATGAATTTCCCATCTTGTATTCTCAGGAAGAAATTATCCCTTTTATTTTGTTTAACTTCTTTTCCTAGTTACTTCTTTGGTCTGTATTTCATGGAATGGGCCCCCAATATGAAGTAGTTTCTTAAGAAAATGCATTGTGACACTGTGCTGAAGGCTATTTATTTCCCTTAAGAATGACTGGTTGATATATCAGTGACAGTGGTCATCTGCATCTTTTATTTATTTTGACAGAGTATCTGCCTTTCTTCCCCCCTTATTTTGTATCTTCACTGTGGTAAATCATCAACTGTTGCAGGTTAGAACAAAATTTTTTTAAAACTATTACATTAATTCCTGTAAGCAATCACTTTCTTAGTGGTTCTTCTCCCCTTGGTACCCCTCTCCTCCCCTTCCATTGGAAGGTTCCAGCAAGTTGGAGGAGTATAGGGACCGTAGCCCAACGTGGAAATTTGTTCCAGTATTAATTCTGTTAAAATATTTAGAAACTTGGTCATGAGTCCAAGAAATCATAGATGGGTCTATGCTGCCACCTGGTGGTGTGAGCTTGTTAGTGAATGGAATTTTGCCCATTCTACATCATGTTAGGTATGAATTGCATTTTGACATTTTTGTTGAGAATATACGTGAAAAATGACAGTTTTCTTTACTTCATAGCTGCTAATGATTGAATGAGGGCGGAGAAATGCTGCCTGGCCTCTGCCATTTCCTGGTGAAATGTGATTACAGCCCGGAAAAATGGTCCCAATTCCTTTTGTTGATTGACAGTGCAGCCATGTGGAAACCGTGTTCAATTAACTGTGCTGTGCTTATAGTCCAGAACCCAGTTGTTGAAGTGGCCAAGGACAACCGCGATAAGCCAAAACTGCCAAACAAGAAAGATGAAGTGGAGCCACCTCAGATCAAAGGTCCTGTGAATGTCCCCCAAAGGGATGAACTCAAGGAGAAGCAGGAGGAGGTACAACTTGATCGTCCTGATCAAGGTAGTGTACTATCAGGTGACTAGGTGGAAGGTGTGGGAACAAGGAGGGAGAAAGATCTTCAGTATTTCATGATACTTTCTCTTCAGCTTAGCTAAAAATTCTGATCATTGCTACCCTTTTATTTGGATGTGGTTGACTCCCGTAAAAGCCAAAGCAGCTTCCTACTAGCTGCTCCTTCTGTACTCTGCTAGAAATAGTCACTGACTCGCCAACAGGTCATATTTGTAAGAAGCAATAACACACATGTATTTGTATTCTTCCAGAGACTGATAACAGGCTACATTCCATGCATTAGGTAGTCCTTATATAAACCAGGTTCCAAAGATGTTTAATTAATAACATTTTAGGTATTGCTTTACCTGTGGGAGAGGCCCACCGCCATGAGCCTCCAGTGCCACATGATGAAGTTGTGGTAGATGAGGGTCAAGACAGAGAAGAACCAGAGGAGGAGAAACTCCCATCTAAAGATGAAAATGCCCTGGGTGGACAGAAGGACCAGGAAAATTCTGAAAAAGAGGAGAATGAGCTACAGAACAAAGAAAAAGAGAATCAAGCCTCAAAAAAATTGGACCATCCCCCTGAAGATCTCCAAAAGATCCTAGAACCAGATGGCCAGCCAGCCATTCAACCAGCATATGAAGACCTGCAGCCAGGCAATGAAGATCTTCAGCCAGGGGCCCAAATTGTAATTCCCAATGACCAGAAGAAAGCCAATCCTGTGGGTGAAAGGGAGAATGCAAATGACGTTCAATTGCCAGGAAATGTAGAAGAGATTATTAAGTCCATGGAAAAGATTGATGCTGGTAAGTATCATCCTTTGTGACTCATCTTGGCAAATTCTCCTTTCCTTGTTCTGTAATTCTCCAGGACTGGGAGAAACTGGGTTGGGGAAATGTCCCCTATGTCCCAGTGTTTCTTTTTCATTTCACAAGATTAGCATGTGAATGTAGCAGCCCCTTCAGCAGCTGTTGGGGAAAACGAAGAATCTGGTGGCTTGACAGCTACTATAATATCTGTCAAACAATTGTTTGCTAGACTACTAAATGTCAGGTGCCATGCTGTTCTTGTGTGTCTGGGAGCACACTGGGGACAAAGAGCTGGGAGCATTTGACAGGTAACACATTGTTAAGTGCCCATCTAAAAGCTAGTTAGGACTGTTCTTGCATTTTAATTGGCTAAGGTAGTTAACATTGGCTTGCTGCCACAAGAGTCTATAAGATTGTTAAATATTTTTTTATTACTTCCCTGGTGATCATCAGGTTGAATATAAACTGTGCTGACGCGGAGGGGAGGAGGGGAGATATAGAGAGTAATTTTAGAAAACATCTGCCACCTTCTTTTGTTCCTCCTTCACCTTCTTTTCTTTTTAAAAAAAAAAACCCACAACAAAACAAATGAGCCCTTGCTCCACGTCTGCAGGTGGGAAGGCTCTTCTCCCCCCAGAGAAACCAGATCTGATCGTAGGACAAAAGCCTGAGCTCAGAGAGATAAGAAATGTGGAAGGGCAGCAGGAACACAACCCAGGCAGCAAGTTAGAAGGTAAGTCATTTTTTAAAATATACCTTTTCTTTTTATTATGAACTTAACAGACATGAGTACTTGACTGTAAAAAGAACTGCAGAAACAATTCTGTGAAATTCAACTTCTGTAATGAGGTTTCTTTTTTAAAACTTCCTGTTAACTTGAACCTTGTGGTAACAGAACTGCTTCGATTCTGTGTCCGTTTCTGAACTTGCTCCGCTCTCCTCTGTGTATTTTTAAATGCTTCAATAACTTTTATTTCTTTGCTTTTTTTTGCATCACTGTCTAAAACAAAAAGTCTAGTTGAACAAAACAAACCAGCACAAGGACTGTGTCTGGAAATGTGTTTCTCAGTCTGCCCCTCTGGTCCGTCACTTCTTTGCCAGTCAATTGAAAGGCAGTTATTAAGTGTGTTGTATATGCTAGGCATGGTACTGGGCACTGGTGGGAATCATGCTTCATCATGAGTCTTCTGAGGGCTTGATGGGTCCCTGTGTACATTACAGTTCTGGAATCTATCAGAGTTGCTCATATTGTTAAAGTCACTGTATAATTTGTACTCATCCCTGCATCCTTTCATATGATTCTTCCCAGATTTCCTTGAGCCTGTCCTTTCTATTGTTTTCTTACCATTTCTTACAGTGCACTAATAATAATGATAGATAGCATTTATATATCATTCACTCTGTGCCAGTCACTGTGCCTTGACAGTCATTTCATCTGATCCTCACAACGACTCGAGGAGATAGGTGCTGTTATTATGCCCTTTATACAGATGAAGAAACTGACGCAAGCCAGAGGTTAAGGAACTTTCTGGTCACACAGCTAGTAAGTGTCCGGAACCGGATTTGAATTTAGATGTATTGCTTCACCTATCACTTTTATACGACAGTTTGCTAAGCCATTCCCCAACTGATAGGCACCCACTTTGTTTCCTGTTATTCATTACAACAAAAAGTGCCTCTATGAATATTTTTGTGCATGTGCATCTTTTTCCTCTGTGAGATTTTTGGGAGTATATTCTTAATGGTGATATTTCTAGGTCACTAAGTCTGCATAGCTTAGGGAGTTTTCCAGTATAGTTTCAGATTGCTTTTGGGAATGGTTGGATCAGATCACATCTCCACCAACAGTGAATTGGAGCGCCTATCCTCCCACTACCCCTCCAACAACTGTCATTTTCCTCTTTTGTCATCCTTGCCAATCTGCTGCATGTGAAATGGAACTTTGAAGTTGTTTTAATTTGCATTTCTGTTATTATTAGTGACTTGGAGCACTTTTCGATAGGGTTATTTCCAAAAAAAAATTATTTTAAACATTTTTGATATTAGAACTTTGGGCTCCCTGGTAACCCACTGATGTCCAACAAGTATATATCTGTTTTACAGACAAAGAGGAACAACTTATCGTTCTCTGTCTTTTCAGCTGAGGAAGCATGCTAAATAGTTCTCTTTTCCCTGTTCCCATTGACAGTTTTTCTTCTCCAACACCTTCGTAAGATTTTTGTAAGGAAAAAAAAATCTGTCACTGTCACATGACTTTTAATTACCATTTTTGTTTTGTTTTACATCAAATATGCTAATATTCCTCACACTCCTGGTATTTAAAGCAAACCAGGTGTGGAAGAATTAATGCCTCCAGATGCAGGAGACTTATTTTAGGGAAGATAACTACAGGTGACTCAACTTGTGAAACTTTCTTTTTTCCTTTTAATCAGTTGCTTTGTTCTCTGAGCATTCCTCCAGCAGTTGACTCTCTCTGACATCTTCAGCTTCCAACTTCTTGAGAGATTTGTGTTCACTTGGGGTGAAGGAGCAGCAACTTGACCCTAAATTCAAATCTAGGTTGCTGCTGTCACTTTTTCCTTCAAGTGAGCAACTTTTGTTTGAATCCACTTTGTGTAATTGGAGACATTTTTCCAGCATTGATTCTTGGAATCCCTCACAGGATCTAATTCTTGCCTAAACTAAGAGTAACAGCTGTTATTTTGCCTCTTTGATTCCTTTCTTTTCCCCTTCTTCATTGTCAGTCTAGACAAAACTCTTTAAACAAACCTTTATTGGGGAAAGAATTGCAGGTGAACTGGTTATAGCACTGAAAAATATACCCCTGTGGGACTCTTCCTTATACCACCTGGAGAGGCAGTAACTAAATCCATGAGTAGAGAGTATCAAGTTTTTGGTGGTGCATTGGTTTCTTGTTCTTTTTTTTTTTTTGTTCTGTGACAGTAGTCATAAAGACATCCTCTTTCTCAAAGTCATTTGGTTTCCATGTTCTGTTGATTGGGAATAATGTCCGGATTTGTTTGTCCTGGGCAGTATTTTATGCTTGGCCTATTGGCCTTGTTCTGGACAGGATGTATAACTGGTGAACAGTGGCGGAGTTCTCTGGCCCTTCTTGTAGAGTCTTCCCAGAGCCACACTTCATTGGCCCTTTGCAGGACTTATAATCATAATTCCAGAAGTGTTCGATACTATAATACCTAGGGAATCATAAATAGCCTAGCCCCCTCCCCTAGGCATTGTACCATTTACATATACCTTTATTTCCTTGCTCTGGAACATGTTCTCTAACAGAGTCCCAGAATGTTCAGATCCCCATAGAGCTCAGTAAAAGATTTAATGAGTTAATTCTGGTCTATTTAGGTATTTTGTCAACAATATCACAAATGCAGACTCTTCAGAGAAACTGCATCCAACTGACCTTTTTAAATGATTACATGTTTCAGAGGTGTAGACATTGTGTGGATGTTTCTGGATTTGAACAGTAACTTTTAAGAATGTACTTATATATGCATTGTATTTATATACACTCATATATACATTTGTTTTAAGTCTGGTATCTGGTTATATAGATTTGTTCCAGTTCCTGTAACTAACCTCTTAAGCCTGTTTGATGCTTTTATTTCTACTTTGTGAAAGAGGGAGAGTCATTTCATGGTTTCCTAATCTGTTTCTCTTCCTTATGCCTTTCAATGGAACTGAAACAGCTGAGATTAAAAAGCTAGTAGCAGGTATGAATCAAAAGGACTGTTAAAATAAAAGGCATATTTACTCAGGATTTTAAAATCAAAGAGCAACATCTTAAATTACAAAGATGATAATGTGCATGATCCTGTAAGTATTTTGCATGAGCATGTATATCGGAACCTCATAAAGAGTAACAAGCACTAAGCTAGTCATCTTGACTATCACAACCATAGTCCTCCTCCCCAATACCCCATGTTCCCTTACCCTTAACAGACATTTGTATGTATATATAGAGAGAGAAGTTCACCATTTCTTAGTGGGTGAATGTACTCTTGCCACCACCTTGCACAGTCAGAACTGTTACAAGCTTGTAAACTGAACCTGTTAGAAACAGGACACATTATAAAAGCAAAGTTGCTTAAGCCATGTTTCGGAGCAATTCAAGTTGGAGGAGATAGACAGGGATCCCTAATTGCAAATTCTACTGTATCCCTGGAGCTCTATTAATATATTCTGCTTACATGTTAATATGCAGGAATGGCTTTCATTCCATCAGTAAAGCTTTGTTCTGTGGTCCTGCGGGGTTGAAATCTTGAGCTACATGTTTCAGAGTGCTGGTTTTCAAGCCCTAGAATACATTGTTTGCTACCAGATTTGTAGCCCTCTTTCTTCTAGCTTTTTAGTCTACCTTTGACTCTTGGTGAGGTTTTTGAGATAAGTCTAGGTTGTGGAGCCTAGAATATTGGCATTTAGAAAGGGAAGTGTTAGGTGTATAGCTAACATATTTATATATACCCTTAGGTATATACTCCCTTATTGGAGGCCTTTCTGTTATAATAGTTGACAGTGATAATAGCTGACAACTGCTTAAGAACTAATAAAATGTTAGACATTTGTTTTAAAATATACAAAGAAAGAGTTATTGCTACTTGGGCATTCTTTGAAAAGGGTTTTGTTCTGCACCACAGCCCCAAGGCCTCAAGATTTTATATTCTCTGTAATCTTTCATGTAAGGTAGGTTTTATTTAAATGAAAGACGTACATTTGGTTAGAGGGTATTACTAAGGAGGCCAGAGTTGTAGGTTTGAGTGTGTACATACCAGTTAGCTTTATTCTGTTACCCAGGCACAGACTGTATTTGTAACTCTGGTGAGTTTTCTTGGAAATTTATGCCACTGATAGAAAGGGAATTGTGTGAGAAACTTGTATGCATTAGTGCAAACCCTTGCTTGCTCTTAGAGACCAAACAAAACAAAACTCAAAGGTGTCCTATTCCATTGTCAACAGTGTGTTGTTTTGTGTAGGAAGAATCTCTTGCTCTCACTTGCTATTTTACCTTCTGAATTTTGGAGCCCACATTTCATTTATCTCTAGGCTTCAGAATTCCCAGATAACACATATTCCAACTAGTCCCAATTCAAAGCCTCCTGACTTAAGCAGCTACATTTTAGGAGCATAGTGGACTAAAATGAGCCTGTTCCTGAGAAGTCAGTCTTTATCAATATTTGTAGGGTCCGTAAGCCAAAAGTACAAATAATACACCCCTGTGCCTCAAAGGCAGTAGTGTAATTAACCTAGCATAGGTAAAGGCTAATGCTGTTCAGTCCTGAAAAAGCTCTTGGAAAAAGATAGCAGTATTTTCATTAGTCTGTCTCTGGAGAAGAGAGGACCCTGGTTTTCTCAGAATTTATTCCTCTTTCTCTCATAGGTCAAAGAAAAAAATTAGATCAAAAAAGTTGTGTCTTCTATTATTCTTTTTATAAAGGTGGAGCAGAAGGGTTGTTACATGTTATTAAGTCATTAAAAAACATTCTGAGTTTATTAGGAGAGTTCTTCATTCTTAGTATTCATTTTGATTGAGGAATAATTGGATTTAATTTTGCTGTTTCTAAACTACAAGTTGGTGTGCAAGTAAGAGACAAAAAATAACGGTTTGGTCACTACCAAGAGTTGGGCTTTTGCCCTGGCCTATAGAAGTGTAAATTAATATGATGATCAGCTTGCCAGTCCCTGAGTGCCTATATCCAGTATGTCAAATAAATGAAAAGCAGCTGCTTTTGGTCTCACCTGGCATAAGTTATTAACTGTGAGTGAATGGGTTAGCAACTATTTGCAGAACTGAGATATATAAGAAAATTGTTACCTGTGGGATACCACTCAAAGAAAGGGAAGTTCTACAAATAACCTTTCTACAAATGGTTCTCGTGTCTCCAGCAGTCTGTTTTTGTTTTTGTTTGAACATCAGAAGCTGGCAAGGCAGAAATGCTTGATCATGCGGTCTTGTTGCAAGTAATTAAAGAACAGCAGGTGCAGCAAAAGCGACTGCTGGACCACCAGGAGAAGCTGCTTGCTGTGATTAAAGAACAACATAAGGAAATCCACCAGCAGAGGCAGGAAGAAGAAGATGACAAGTCAAGGCAAGGTAAGGCTGTGGGCACAGATTTTGGTGCATTGTTGATCAGGATCATCTTGTTCCTGCTGAAAAAACACCAAAAACCAGTTTTGGTGATTACCATGTGAACTTGACTTTATAGACTGATTTCCCCTCACTCCCCATTGTCTTTTAGCCCATATTTTCTGCACCTTAATTTTAGTTGCGTCACAGTGATGTATTTAATGATGGTGAGCCTCAGTTGTCTGAAGTTCTGTGGGGCATCTTTTATTTTCTATTGAATACTCTTACTTACTTGCAGTTGGATTACTTTCCCCTCTCTCCTTAGATGTGTTTATTTGCACCCACTGTGTTAACTTGTTTTGTTTTTCTGCCATTAGAAATGCAGCCTGTGGCAGGTGGTGGCCTTCCTATGAACATAGAAAAGCAAGATGAGGACCCCATAGTTGAGGAATCAGTCAGGAACATTCTTAGACAGGGTTTAGAAGGCCCAGCCCATCCCCGAGAGCAGCAGCACCATCCTGGTGAGGAGCCTGATCGGACTGGTGTGAGGAATAGAGCTCCTTCTTCCAGTGTCATCAATGGCATAGAGCCCAAGGTTCCCAAGGTCAGGTCCCAGGACAGTAGGAAAGATGATGTTCAGCATGATGTAGCCAAAGCAGGTAACACTGAAGAAAACATAGAAGACACCGTTCATAAAAACTTGAGACAAGCTGATATGAAGCATCTTGTTGGGCCTGTAGGAAACCCAAAAGAGAAGAAACTGGGAGTTCAGGAATTGCCTGGAATAAGTCAAGAACAAGCTAGAGGCTCCCAGGAAAGAAGAAAATCTGTGAAAGGGCCAGTAGTACTTCCTACTGCAGTCATGCCCAAAGAGGAGAGAGCTGAGGTGGAAGACTCAGAAGTGAAGACCCACAAAGAGAGCCAAGATAGAGGGTTTCTAGCTGGTTCTCCAAGCAAATTAAAAGTCACCCTCTCTCAGCCCCAAGAATCGCTACATCAACAGAAACACCAGATCACTTCAGATAGCAACAGGAACCTCCAGCTAAATCATGAGAGCCACGGGGAGGCCAGAAAAGATGCCGTTGCTGCTAATGGCAATCCTGTTGTGGAGGATCAGCAGAGACCAAGGGAGGACAACATCCAGGATCCTGAGCAGCCAGATCCTGAGCATGAACTAAAACTGCCCAATCAAAAGTCTGATAATGGAAAACTCAACCGGGAACTAAAATCTCAAGTTGGTTCTGACCTTCGGAGAAGACGGCGAGATTTGTCGTCTCATCCTGTGGAGGAGACAGCTGGGAAGGATGGTGTTCTCATTAGCTTCAACTCCTTGCCAGCTGTGAATATGGACAATCTGAGAAGTGCATTGGAGACTCAGCTTCACCAAGCTTTGCAGGTGGTTCAGAGCAGACAGATTAAGCAGTTGCCAGCGTCTCAGAAGGAGGTGTGATCTGTCCATGCCAATGACTAAAACTTGTTTATTGTAGTTGAGCTGGTAGGCCAATAGGCATTTTGACATTCAGGAAACAAGCTGCTGTGCCTGCCCTTCCTTTTTTACTAGCTATGCTGTACTTGATGGGTGGAGCATTTGGGGACAATGTGAATTCTGGGTACCATAATTGGCATTATTTCCTCCATTGATTTTTTTTTTACATACTCCAATCTTTGCTCAGTGCTTTCAGAGAAAAACTCACTTGTCCTTTGACTCCAAAGATTGCTATACTGTCCAAGCCTTAAGCTGCCATTTCTTAAGGATCTCATGTATTGTATCACAGAGAATTATTTCTTCATAATTTTTTCCTTACTCTACCTGCCTTGTGGCAAGTAAAAAAAAAATACTCTTCTCTAAACTTTGTTTCTAAACTTTGTTTCCAAATCTGCAGTACTTTATTGAATTCATAACTCGTGAGGGAAAACTGCCCTGTACATTAGCCACTTGAGATCTAATGCAGTCTTTAGATTTCTGAGGAGGTCCTTCCCCTATTAAAGCTTTTAAGTTAAATTAATAACTAACCACTCCAGTTTCTGCTGATTTTTTTTTCTTTGCTTGTTTCTGTATCAGACCAATTTGTACATATATGAGAAAGGAAGCCCTGAACAGAATGCATGTGAAGTGCTTTATAGACCTTAAAGCACTGTGTAAATATCTGCTTGTGTTAGGATTAATTGCTTAATCTGGTTATATGCTTTTAGTTCAGTGTAGATTAGCTCCCTTGCCTTTGATATACTCAGATCCATCAGATGGACCAAGTTTGTAGTTACAAGAGTTCATTATTTCACATAGTTTTTTCTTTATCTTGAGTTCACATTGTGAACACTGTGATTAGAAACTTTTTTTAACCAGACCCAGTGAGAATTTTCTCTACAATAGGAGATTTGTACCCTCTTCACAATTTATAATCAGAATTGCCTGGTACACTTAGAGGTTAAGTGACTTGACCACGGTCACACAAATATATGCCAGAAGTGGCACATGACAGGTCTTCCTGACTTGAGGCTTACAGTATGGCCTCATGAAAACTACTTGATATTTGAAACTTCAATAAGTTTGTATTTGAATTAATGGATAAAAGTAAATGTCTATAAGAAAAACAGTGTGGCATGGTGGATAGAAGACCAGCCTGAGTCAGGAAGATCTGGGTTCAAATGTTCCCTCTGACACATACTGGCTTTGAGACTCTAGATAAGTCACTTAAACATTTAGCGACCTCTAGCAACTCTGTAAGACCATAAGTTGTAGGAAAATTGCCAGTCTACATCTTTTGAGGGCATTTCCACATTGGGAATTAGACATACTAATGGAATCAGATATCTGAATTCTTTTCCTGCCCTTTGTCCAATGTTATATGTATATTTTTCAAAATCTATCTGTGCTCAGTTTTTAAAATGTAAAATATCTTTCATGTTTATTTAGATAAGTCAACTTAGTATTAAGGTGAAGCACTTTTCTTAAAAAAGTTCCACATTTCTAAGTGGGTTAAGAACAGAGATGATTGTGGTATACTGAGACTTTTTAAGATGAAGTACATACTGTACGTAATCTATCCAAAAGGACACAATTAAACCCTAGCAGATCTAGTACTGTGATCCAAAGTTACTGTCCTTATTAATACTAGGACTTCATAAACAGGAATGGCCTCAGACAATTTCTTTGCTTCAGGAGAGAATGAAGATGATTTACTGGTGCTTGATCCAGAAAAAAAGAACTATAGAAAAGGCACTAAAAACTGTCTTCAATACTTGCTTGCACTAATGTATATTTCCATCCCAGACTATAGTCATTCTTTTTCTTTTTTATATCATTGTAGCTATCTTAACCTTGATCTTATGATGTTAATCCAGGAGAGTCTGGATGTGGGTTTTGTTATCAAAAAAGCACAGCTAATATTGGAGTTAGTTTAAAAAATTTTTCGTCTTTTTCTGTAGGGACAGAAAAGCTTGTGGTGTTTGAGAAAGGCTCCTGTTTTTTGTGTCTCATGAACAACTCACTTTAGCATTTGATTTACCTGAATGTCTACTGGGACATGACACACAAAACAGGACGTTGTGCTCTCAACTCTAAAAGCAGTGGGAGGAGGGGCATTGTTTCATACTGCCACTACACTCTATGGTTCTTTATTGTTAATTAGGTAAAGATCTCTTAAAGCTTTTGGGGGCATATCAGCTTATGTTCAGATTTGTTATGGGGAACATGGAAAAACCGCAGTCTGTTCTGTTTTGTACATTTTGGTTGTTGTGATGTTTATGATGAAAGGACCAAAGACACTTAAAACATTCCTCAGAAAACTTAATGTAGCCAGGGGTAGCTTAGAAAACATAGCCTTGGCCTTACAAAGGGGAGATAGGAGCAGGGAGCTGCTTTCATCCCTGCCCCCACCTCCCCCTTAGCTTTTGCAGCAGTTTTTTAAAAGATTTTTTTCATTTAAATGAACTTTTTAGTGATATTTTATTTTTACATCACCTTAATTTTCCATTGTATCCCAGTTTCCTTTTAACCAAGAATAAGAAAGAAGAGACAGTAAACAGTTCAGCAAAACTAACCACATCAACCAAGCCTGCCATATGCAGTGTTTTGCCCCCATCATTCCCCACCTTAATATCATTATTATTACTGCTTAAATTCAAAGGCTTAATTTAAGAGAAAAGCCCAGATCTTCAAAAAGAACTAAGGATTAGGAAATGAATTTTTTTTTAAGTGAAAGGATTTTGAGCTGAGTTATGAGCAGAGTTGTTGAACTACAGTTTCCATACACAGTTTCCAACAAAGCTTTTGGTTGTATGTGTATATGTGTTTTAATAAACACACCAAAGCAATCCTGTGTTGTACAATTCCCTTAACATGTTCTTTTAAAACTGTAACTTTGATCATTGCATCATTTACAATAAGTTTTTTCATTCTGACTCTTTCTTGAATAATTGAACCCATTTCTTCAGTCCCCAAGACTAGGCACCCTAGTGGTTCTCACTTATTTCCCAGGTTAACTCACTGGAGTAGAACAGGGTTCCCAACCATTTGGGCAATGGCCACCCTTTCCCAGAGCATTTTTACTCAAGGAGGAATTGGTAACTAGAAGCAACTATCAATTAAGAATGTATTGAGTCTGAAAAGCACTGAATACAAAGACTAAATTATCCCTGCCTTTAAGGAGCTTTACAGTCTGTGGGAGAAGACAGCATATGCATATATAAGCATATGCTAAAGCAAACCAAGGTAAAGACAAGGAAGCACTAGGCAGTGGGTGATCAGGATAGCTTCATGTAGGAGGTACCATCATGAAAAGTAGTGACGTGGTCAAATGTGTGCTGGATTATCACTTTGACAGTTGTTGGGGGATAGATTGAAAGAAAGGGACTGAAGGAAAGAGAACTAGCCAGGCCATTTCCATCATCCAGATGACAGATGAAGGCCTGAAACTAAGGGAGTGGCCATGAGAAGAAAGCAGGGGGCAGGTGCAAGATATATTGTGGAGGTAGAATTGACAATACTTGGCAATTAATTAGTGAGGAAGAGGGGAGAAAAAGTAAAATGTGGCTCCAGAGTTGTGAACCTAGGTGACAGGAAGGATGGCAGTCCTCTCAACAGAAATGAAGGAGGGAGGGTTGAGGGAGAAGGAAATATGAGTTCCATTTTGGACCTTTGAAGAGATGCTTTTGGATAGAGCACCTGGCCTGAAGCCAGAGTTCAAATCTACCGTAGATGCATATTAGCTGTGTGACCTTGGGCAAGTCACTCAACCTGTTTGCCTCAGTTTTCTTGTCTGTAAAATGGGGATAATAATAGCACTTGCCTTCCTGAGTTGTTGTGAGAATCAAATGAGATGATAATTGTAAAACACTTTAGGCCAATGCTTGGCAGAGTAAGTGCTGTATAAATGTTTTATTCTGTATGTGCATGTGAATACATGTATAATGTGTGTATGTGCATGTATATGTCTAAGTGTGGGGGGGAGAGCAAGCTTCATCTCCCTGGACATCATTTACGTCATATGTAAAATGCAGGCATTAAACTAGCTTATAAATTCCCTTCCCATTCCCTCTAAATCCCATGATCCTACTATTTCCAAGTACACACCCTTCACTGAAGTCAGACTCATGGATCATTAACACGCCATGGTGATTCCCACCTCCCTGTGTGCGTTTAGGTTTTTGCCCGTATCTAGAATGCTCTCCTTTTTCTTGTTAGCCATAACCGATCCCTTTCATTTCTGACATCCTGTACCATAGATTTTAGCACTTGATTATATATTGTTATTTTCTCTGCTGGTTTTATCCCCTGGCTGGATTGCTTCTTGGACAAGACTAATGTTTTCCCAGTGCTTGCAACAGTCCTGAATACATACTAGGGGTTTAATAAATACTTGATTGATGGAGGAAAGAGAACAGATGTGAGGTTTCAAAGGAATAATAAGGCATGATAACCCAATGGATAGTGGTGATGAAGGATTCTGGGAACTCAGCTGGCTCCAAAATATTGAACCTCATTGACCAGGAAGAAGGAGAATGGCAGAAACGCAGCTTGGTAAGGATCAGTTTGGGAGCATTGTGGAAGAAGGAGAGAAATTCAGTTTTGGAATAACTAGCCAGACAATTAGAATTAATGCTAAGATCAGTTTGGGGAGTTGAAAGATGCTGGGGTGATAGTTATATCTTGTAGGTGAATTTCTTAGACAATAAGTGTAGAGAATAATGGCTAAACTTTATATAGTGCTTTAAGGTTTACAAATTGCTTTAGAAATGCTCTATTTTATTCCTCACAACCTGGAAAGTAGATGTTATTATCCCTGTTTTACACATAAGGAAACTCAGTTCTTCCTGGCTTCAGGCCTACCAGCAGGTGGCTGAGATCCAGTTAAGGTGGCAGAAGAAAAAGACCTTTTATGAAATTGTAGTTTAGTCATGTTAAAAAAGCTAAAACTAGGAAAACTATATGAGAATTGCCAACATCACAGTGCTTGTGGAAAAGTAAGTGCTTATTATCAGAATTGGAAGATGCTAAACTTAGTAGCTTCATTGTGCCTGTACCTTTCCCTTCCCAAGGCAAAATCAGTATTATGGTCATTGCTCAGGACACAGAAACTGCTCTAACACCACTCCCTTATCAGTAGTAAGAAGGATGGGCTGCTGCCAAGTACCCAATCCCAGAAACGCATTTGGGGATCTTTTAGCTCTGAATTTCTGTGGTTACTGTGAAATGGAACACTAAGTACCATGATAGAAATCTGTTAAAGTAGCCTTTGAAAAGTAATAGACTCCTGTTCAGAAAACAGGCTGGAACTATGGCCCTTCTTTAAGCTGTTTCCCATTGCTAGCTTGGACAGCACTGGGCCCCAGCCTAAGGGCTCTCTTCTGGACCCTCTTAGCTTAAGAGTGATTATCAGTAGAAACTGTTGCTGTTTCCTTCCCAGCCTGATGTCTTTTTCTTGGCCTCATTAAAGGGGCCATGCCCTGGCTACTTCCTAAACAGGCCTATTCAATGAATGGGCATTGCCTCACCCTAAGTGAGTACCTGCATAGACCTTGGCCTAAAGGGGCCAAGATCTCCCAGTGCATCCTGAATCATCTCCAGTCATCCTGATGAATATCTGGTCACTGGATTCAGATGGCTCTGGAAGAGAAGTGAGGCTGGTGACCTGCACAGCCTTCCTTTACTCAAAGCAAAGTCAAGTGCAAGTCATGTCAGCATGTCTCTGATGGCATGGTCTTCTTCGGCAGTGATGGCAGTGAAGGAGGAACACAGTTGCCAGGATCACAGATTTGGGTATTTAAACACTTTTGTTCCTGGAGTAGTTTTAAAATAGGATTCCTAAGTCAAAATAGGACAGTGGCCTAGGGAGCAGAACTCCAGGATTATAAACTCACTTTCAGTACAAACACTGGGACTCTGGTAACTTTAGAACAAAGGCCGTTGACCCCACTTTTGTTTTAAAACAGAGGTGTACCCAGTTTCAATGAAAATTTCTTAGATTCACTATATATGTAATTGAAGTTCCCTGTGCTTAACTTTGTATGATGGCTTTATGTTCATCAATTAGATTTTTTGAGACTATTTTACAAGGTTCCATTAAATAGATCTAAAATGAGAAAGGATCTCAGAGGCTATTTGTCCCATCCCTTAATTTTATAGTCAGTATGTGACTTGCACAGGGTGACTCAGTATCCAAGGTGGAACTGGAATCCTGAAATGCCTTTTCCACTATACCATTCTTCCTTTATGTAGCAAATAAACAGCTTCTACTCTAGGCAATGCAATGAAATACTCGTGGACCACAGCATGCAATCAAAACTTTATTTATGATAAGACTGAAAAGAATACAATGCCTAATAGCTAATACAAGTAAAATTCTATTCCTTTCAGCTTTTGCATTCAATCTCAGTAATAGCAACACTGGATCAGAAAGGTATTCCCATAGGGAAGTGGGAATTATGATAAATCTCTCATTATGAAGGCTGAATTTTTTTTTTTATGCCCCATGAACTCCATACCAACTAAGTCCGAAGGGCAGCATCTAAGGGGAGGCTGCCCCAGCCTATGTAAAATAAAGACTTCCTACCATATCCCACCACCTGGTGACAGGGTCCTCCAATTCCTTCAGTGCAGGGGTTGGCAAACTCGGGGCCAAGGGTTATATAATAAAACTTTATTTTAAAATGTAAAGACCATTCTTATCTTGCTGGCCATACAAAAATTATGCAGATCCCTATTCAGGGGATCTTTGTTTGCTGAAAAGACCTTCAAGTAACTGACCTTGAAAGGAGTCTGGCATAAGCAGTACTGGAGGAATATTCCAAGTGCATGTAATAAAAATACAAAGCAATACAAAATATCCTTTAAAAAGCAGAATCCATGTAGTGGGGGTGGTAACAGGCAGTTCATAGATGGTCTTCCAATGTAAAAGTAACACGAAGCCAGGGGGTTAGACTAGGACCTAGACTGCCTGGACCACCACATTGGCAAGGGCAATAACAGCCAGTGTTATCAGTGCAATAATTTTACTCAATTCCCAATAATCTACTGTAACCCCTAGGTAATATCCACCTTCTTTCGCAGCCACAGAAGCTTATTATAAGGGGAGTTGGAATAAGTTTAGCCCCCTTCGTTTTCATTACAAGGAAAGAAGTATCTTTCACAGACCCCTCTTCACACACACACGCACACACGCAAACTCATATCTCATATGCCCTTTTTGGCCCTTAGTATTTATTTAAATCTTAGATCATTCCGTCAATGAAGAGCCTCATGTGACATAATAAGAAATCTCATACTAGTTAGAAATGAGAGACAGGTGATAGGCTCCTGCTCAGAAACATGCTGGAACTATGGCCCTTTGGGGCTTCTGATTTAGCTGACTTGGTACTAACTTTGCAGAGAAAACCTCTGCAAATTCCCTAAGCCAAAGGAACTGCTGCTGAAAGAATTTTGTCATTAGATCACATATTCATTAGTTCATTCCAATGAATCATCGGTTTGCAGTTGCCATTTCTCTTATAATCTTTCAATTCCCTCCATCCTGAAAGCCATCTTCAACTCTCCAGAAGAGAACATCGTGGAAGTTTGTAACAAAGCTTTCTTACTGGTGGATGTTCTTGGCTCCTATTATCTTCCTTCTTAGTTTTAGTCTCATCGATGCTTTTCTGTTATCAGTCTTCACTCTCTCAGCCTAGCCTTTTTTAACCTGAGAAATTTCTAAATTCATTAACTACACACCATCCCCTCCTTGAAGGCATGATCCTTAAAAACCAAAAATCTTTTCTTTCACATCCCAATTGATGACCATGCAGTGAGTTTTTCATTTTCCTTAGGTTGGTAATCCAGTTTTTCTCTATCTCTCAGCAAAAGCCAGGGAATACTGATCCTCCCTTTTTTATTCTCCCTACCAAGGTCCTCAAATATCCACTGGGCTAACGCACCAGGGTCAGTGAAAGCTACCTCCTTCCCTAAATATGCCTAACACAAATGCAGCTCCCATACTTGGCTACGCAGTCACCCAAGGAGCCTTTTCCCACGTTGTATTTCAATCTAAACCTGCTGGCAAATGCCAGATGGTCTAGGCTAGGCCTCATTTGGGCCAGTCCAATGATTCAGATTAGGGATTAGAAACAGGTAGCTGGCAGTTTAAAGTACTGGACCTGGAGTCAGGAAAATCTTGTTTCAGACACAGTAGTATCTGCCTCTCAGGGCTGCAGTAAGATCAAATGAGGTATTTGTAAAGGGCCATATAATGCTAGCCATTACTATTATTAGCACAATACAACACTTGTGGACCATAAAATGCAATAAAATTGTATACTAAAAAAAGGATGTAATTACTAATGCAATTATACTCAGTTATCCTCCACTTTTGCATTCAACATGGCAATAGTCAGAAAGGAATCTCTAGGGAACTCAACTAAACCTTTTCAGTGCAGATGCCATAGGCTGGGCTTTTTATACCTGTAGTCCTCCACACCAAGGAAGGAAAGGGGAAGGGCATGCACATTTATTAAGCACCTGCTATGTACTAAGTTCTTAATATGATCACATTTGATCCTCATGACAATCCTGGAAGATAGATGCCATTATCTTCATTTTGCAGCTGAGGAAATTGAAGCAGACAGAAGTGAAGTGACTTACCTAGGTCAGAGTATCTGGGTCCAGACTCAAACTCCCTTTCTGACACCAGGCTTAGCACTCTATCTGCTGTACCACCTAGCTACCTCCTGATTTTAAAGCAAAACTACCTTGTCTAAACAAAGCAAATACCACTTTTACCCTAGGAAGAAACAGGGTAGTATTTAGAAAGAAGGATTCTTAAGGGGAATATAGTTGGAAGTATAGAAGGCCTATCCCTTCTTCCCCAGCATCCATATAGACACATCAAGTCCTCCATCCTTCCGTGTCTTTACTTCTTTCTAAGACATCTGCTCATGCTCAGCCCTTCCTGACTGAATTAACTTGGCTGAGTTAGGCCAGCGTTTCATGGAGATACAAAGATTAGTGGACGTAAAAGCCAGACAACTATCCATTAGATCTGAGGTGAGCAAAGAAATGAAAATTTAATAGGCAAAAGTGGAAGCATGGGTGTTTTGGGTGGGGGAGGGGATTTTTCCCCTAGGGTTGACTTATTAAAGTCAACTGGTTAACAGCAAAAAAGTATAATGGTAAATGGCTATATAATTATTTGTAAATGAAAGGAGATAGTAGTACTCTTAAGAAATATCAGACACCTGGTAACACTTGAATGAACTGATGCAGATGGAAGTAGAACCAAAACAATTTAGGCAACCATAATAATACAAAGGAAAACAGCTCTGAAAGACTACAGAGCTCTGATTAATGCAAAGACCAATCATGACATTAGATGATGAATCATGCTTCCCACCATTTGGCAAATGATAGGTGATGGAATCAATGTACAGAATGAGTTACACATTTTCAGCTATGGCCCATGTATTGGTTTTTCTTAACCATGCAAATTTGTTACAAAAGATTCTGTTGTGGAGAGGGAGGAGGAAGAGTTGATGAGGACCTAAAGAAGCAAAGATCATCACGAAAACTTTTTTAAATACAAAAAAGTTTAGAAGGCCAAAAACTGCCCTGCTCATGTCTTATTACTGTTCTTAGCTCTTTAAAAATCTGTAACAAAAAATTCCATTTCACATACAATCTTCTTTTGTATGTTGAAATGTTCATGTTTGCCAGCCAAGATTTAAATTTTAAAACACAAAACCTAGAGTTTATTTTATAGAGCTAAGGCTAATAGTTTTCACTTGTTTTTCAAGTCGTTACACAGGAGTGGAAACCTTACCAGAGTTCTTGCTTCTCGAGGGTTGTTAAATTTTCTTTGGGCATGGTACTCAGTCTCAGAAAAGTCAAGCCACAATATATACTTATACAGCTAATTTAAACTCAGACTTTATTTTTAATTAAACTAGGTCCCACTTTAACCAAAATTTTTATTTACACAAAGTTTGCAAAATAACTCTTACACCATCCATCCTTGCT
Source organism: Notamacropus eugenii (assembly GCF_028372415.1). NCBI lineage: Eukaryota > Metazoa > Chordata > Mammalia > Diprotodontia > Macropodidae > Notamacropus > Notamacropus eugenii. Next base: position 324,716,311 of record NC_092873.1, on the reverse strand, counting down.
AATTCTGTTTGGCTTTTATGTGTGTATGTGTGCATATACATAACGTATGTATACATGTATGAGTGTGTGCAAGTGTGCACAAGCACATCCTTAAAACAAAGAAACACTTGTTTCACTTCTAAGAGCTTCAGGTGTTTGCTGCCTTGGTGCTGTAGGTAAAATCCGACTTCATGCTGATGGCTAGCACTGAATGGAAGGTGAATTCCAGTGATTCAAAGCCCATCCTAATGCATCAGTTCACGGTCTTCTTGGCCTGAAATGATAAAAAGCATGTGGAGTCAACTGACTGCTTTAATATTAAACATGATTCTGTTATGAAAATATAGGAAATCAAGCACTGTTGGGAAGAGGCAGAATTTGCCAACTGCCCACCCTGCCCTAACAAGATAAATGGATCTATCTGTTCATCAACTTTGCCTATAATCCCTAGTTTGATTATGGTGCCCCAGCAAAGGTTCTGATTTTGTTCTCTCATATTCTCATTAGTTTTGGTCTACAGCACATCTACAGCTTACAACTCCTGACCCCAACTATTTGTATTGACCTATCTATCTGTCTTTGGTCATAAGGGGAACCTGTTAAAATATGGATGGATAGTGATTCACACTAGGAAAAATTAAAGCACAACACTACTTAGGGTGGCACAGAAAGATAATTTTCCCAAGGATGGCATATTTAGGTTAAGCTTTTCCCATTAATGGGAAATAATTAGGTTAAATAATTCATTTCTGAACTTGAGGATTTCACCTTCTCTTTCTCACAAGCTTTTTCCAGTGCTGAGTAACTAGACAGAATGACATTTCTCCTCCTTCCCCACTTCTTAACCCACCCACTGCTAACCCAAAATAATGAAGCTGTTTTCAGGAAAGAGAAATAATGAAATAGTGAAAAAACAATCAATGAAGGATAGATTTACTGGAGAAGAGAAAAACTAAGCTCTTCAGTAGTAGAGGCAGCGTGTGGCCTTTGACAAGGGCACTGGCTGTCTGGATCTCTTGACATTGCTTTTTAATTGCAATGATATGAACTACGTAAATTCTTTCAGTACAGCATTCATACTTTTGATCATCTCATGTTTAAGAAAGTATCCCTTATATTCAAATGAAATCTATTATATATATAGTTTAAAAGCACTCTTTCTAGTTTAATCATTTGTGGCTGTAACTACCAAAAATCACTTTGTTAAAACCTTTCATGCACCGTAATCATATAGCTCTTTAGTCATCTCTTGTCCACTCAGATCCTAATACCTAAAAGGCTTCATTTTCAGGATAGTGATAGTCTGCGTATCCTTTACTAGAAGACAATCACAATTTGGACTCAACTTCAAACTGGCCACAGGGTTTTGATTTTTAACCACAGCAACTTTTTACAGGTCTTTAGTATTTAAATAAATATTCCCCAGGCATAATGCACTATGTCCACGACTGTATATCCAAAACTGGACATTCCATTTTATTAAAAATCTAACATGCAGGCTTCACTATAGTGTTTACCCAACAACACAGATTCAAAGAGTCATTTGGGCAATGAGGAGTTAATGTAACATTGCTACTCAGCAATCCTGCAAAATGTCTTATGTTTTGATATTTTAAGTATCAATCTCCTGGGAGAATCTAACAGGAGTTATAGGTTACTGTTTCATATTTTAAGTGGTTGTCAATATGCACTTATGAGTCTCCTGTTTTAAGCCATTTCTTGAGTGGAGTTAATAGCAATCCAAGACCTGGAAAAAAAAACAAACCAAACTTACTTTCCATTACACTGCTATGCTAACTTATTTGTTTATTCATTCTGGAAACTATCATTAACTGTGTCATTCTAGAGATGGACAGCAGATTACTCAGCAGTAAGGAATCACATTCCTTCGACTAAGTCCTAAATTTAGGCCTCATGACTCCAGCAGCCTTTCCCCCCAATACAGCTTTGTCCAGTCATCTGTACTGGTAAGGTGCTGGTCCTCTGGAAGCAGTGCAGTGCAGAGAATACAGCTTTGTCCAGTCATCTGTACTGGTAAGGTGCTGGTCCTCTGGAAGCAGTGCAGTGCAGAGGTTCTCATCCTGCCTCTGACTGTGTATTACTACCCTAACTCAGACAAGTCACTTCACCTCCTTAGGTTTCAGTCACTTGTAAAACAAGAAGGACTGAAGTGGAAGGTGCTTCAGGTTCTTCCTAGCTCAGGTCTTCGGTTCTATGATCCTTTACATCAATCTCCTTGAAAACGGGAGGAAATGTAGTCCTTCCCTCCAAACTAAACCTGACCAGCTATGTTCAGGACACCATAAAGGTTAAAGAGAGATAACAAAACGCCAAAAAAACAGTCTCTGCTCTACGATCTATTAATAAGATGTTACTGTTAGAGGAAATAACTACAAAACAGGGTAAGTGCCACAGGAGTGCCAGGAGGGACGATTCAGCCGTGGGCATGGGAGCTGGTCTGGGGAGGAGGGGGGTTGAGACAATCCAGAGGAGGGTCTGCAAGAGCGAGGAGTGGGGACTCCTCCGTGTGCCCAGCTCCAGCAGAAGTATACGCTGCACCTGGTTCTAGCATGTTTTACGTGAGTTCTCTGTAGTAGGCATCTTCAAGGGTCGGGGGCTTTTAGGGGGTGCCGTGCTTCATGCAGGGGACGGTCCCCTTTCAATATCTAAGGTGGCACCGTCTCCACCACCCTTCTCCTAGGCCCTGCACCCAGGCAGGGAGCGGAACCTGCTGGGGAGGGGGATGGGAGGGAAGGGAAGCCGTAACAAGGCCCAGCGGCCGCACGTACAGCTGCCAGGAAGCAATTCCTCAGGGCCTCAAACTCCTTGGCGCAAAGGTTCTTCCTCAGGTCCCCGCCGGGGGCCGTGGCGGCCTGGACGCACTTCCCATACGCCGCGGCCTGGAGGGGAGAGAGAGAGACAGATCGGAAGGCCCGGTCACGGGGGAAGGGCCTCCGCGCTCCGGCCCCGAATTTCCAGAAGAGACCCTCTCACCTCGGCCCCACAGGTCGCCAGCCTCTCCGGAAAGCTCTGTATCCGGCTTCGAACTCGGCTCCACACAGCTCCGGTCCCCGACATGAGAAGCTTGTCCTCTCCCCCTTAGACGCTGCCATCTTGGATCCTCCTACTTCCGGCTTCTGTTCACTGCTGATAGGGTGGAACTCCTGTCTTTAACTTTAGGAGAACCTTCTTATTGGTTTAATGATAATTTCCCCCTCCTCTTCCCTCCCGTCATCACCATCACCCGCTTCCCTGAAGGATTCACTCGATTCTCTCAGAGCCTTGTCATTGGTTCATAGCCCTTGTCTGTTTCCGTTCTCCGACTTCGGATTGGTCCGAGATCAATTTGTTTATTAAGGACGTCCTCGGGGCTCCTCCCCTCCGCGAGCGATTGGCCTACAGTACCCGCTCCGGCACGGTGATTGGCGGAAGTGGGAGCCGGCTGGTGAGGGCGTCCGGGGATCATGGCCGCTCCGCAGCTCCGGGACCGGCTGAGCTTCTTACACCGAGTGAGTACCAGGCTGCACCCGAGCCCCGCTGACCAGACCTATGACTCCGGCCGATACCCAAGAGGCCTGGGCTGTGGCCTCTGCACTGCCCTGGCCTCCGATCCGAGCCATTTACCCGGGCAGAGGTCGCCCGCTCTCCCGTTCCGAGGGAGAACTTCGGGCAGGGCCCGGGGCCTCCCTGGGCCTCCGTCTCCTGCCACTCCGGCCGTCTCTGGCTGCGTCTGCAAGCCCTGGCCTCCCGAGGTCTTCTCCCCTTCCCACCCCCCTTTCCGGCTGCACGTGCCGAGAACCTCTGCGCCTCAGTTTTCCTCCCCTGTAAAATGGGCGGGCTGGGGGAGAAGGTCCCCAGAATGCCCTCAGCGCCTGCTCCGTGGTCCCGTGATCCTCCACGTCCTCTTATTCTTTCGCTTCCCAGCCCCCTCCCCAGTCACCCAAGCAGAGCTACTGTCCGGATCCTTTCCTGCCGAGGGTCTGCCTTCCTCGGCCATGCCCACAGCTCTCCTGGAAGGGTGGTTCCCTCCCTCCCCATTCAGGGATCCGTGTCGTCTTCCGGTCCCCTTATCCAGACTTAGAAACCTCCTCCGAGCAGTTCCTTCCTCCTCTTCGTGTGTGCACCCCAACCTTAAGTCCTTTATAAAGCCAGGGTTCTTAATAGCCTGGGATCCATTTGTTTTCTAAAGTATTCTGATGTCCATATTTCAATATAACCACTTTCCTTAATTTTACGTATTTAAAGGCATCATTCTCACAAGGGGGTCCATAGGCTTCACCGAACACACCCAGAAAACTACTTGGAGAAAGAGGTTCATGGGCTTTACCAAGTCAACAAACATTTATTACCCGCCTGCTGTGCACCCAATACTTTGCTAAGCCAAAGAAAGGCAAAGAGCAACCCTTGCCCTCAAGGAGTTTAAAATCTAATGAAGAGACAGCCTAGGAATAACTATGTGCAAACAAAGTTATATACAGAATAAGTTGGTGGTAATCTCAGAGGGAAGGTACTTTCATTAAGGGGACTTGGAAAAGTTTCTTGGAGAAGGTAGGATTTTTAACTAGGATTAGAAGGAAGCCAGGTTACCAAGCCCCCTGAGCAAACTGACCCCTTCTCTCTCAAGGTTTGCTGCTGTACTGATGATGTTGAGATATAGTTATCAGAATATCTGAAAATATCATCATATATTTTTTTAAAGTTCATGGACCTTGGGCTGTTAAGAACCCCTTGCCTGAGATAAGGAAGAAATCTGTCTGGAACCTTCCCATTCTCTTCTCCTTCTCCTTCTCTCCTCAATTTCAGTCTAACAGTCTCTTATTTCCCTTGGTGGCGCTGTCCACTCTTGCTACTCACTCTGAAATTTCACGACAATTGACAAAGAAGGGATGACAGGAACATAACATTATTAAATAGAAGCAGAGGTCTGTAATTTTCTTTTTTCCCCAAATTTATTAATTTATTTGTTTTCAGTTTTCAACAATTTCTAACATAAGTTCCAGATTTTCTCCCCCTACTCCCTCCCCAAGACAGCATGCAATCTTATATGGGCTCTACATATACATTCCTATTAAACACATTTTCACTTTAGTCATGTTGCATAGAAGAATTAAAACCAATGGGAGAAACCATGAGAAAAGCAAAACATAACAAAAGAGAAAATAGTCCTTCATTCTGTGTTCCGACTCCATAGTTCTTTCTTGGGGTGTCGATGGCATTTTGCATCAAGTCCTTTGTAATTTTCTAGTACAGCTTCTCTTCACTCCCCTCTTTCCTACTCATACTTCCTTCCTCAATACACACATGCAGTGGGATCCAACGCTGTTCCTTTCCAGTCCTTGACTTCTGTGGTCACCAACCAGGTTTTACCACAATTACTTAAAAGTTCTTTTGAGTTCTTTTACAACTTTTTTGAATGAAGTTCATATTACCCTCCTGTTCAGAATGTCATAATTATTTCTAAAAGGAAAGATATTGGTGATTTCTGTAGCAGGATTACAGCTCTGAGGTAAACTACCTGACGGTAGTTGATCCTTCGCATGATTTCTGTTGGCAGTGGGCATTATTCAGTCCCTACTGCCTGTCAAGCATGCCTAGTGATGTCACTGCCAGTATAGGGTGATGCCAGCTTTCAGAATTGATTTAGGTGCCAGGTCAGAAACGTAGGAGGGTGTTGAAATAACTAACACACTAAACCTAGGGTTGGGCTTGTCCAAACTTCAGTTCCATGTGGACGATTTTGGTGACGCATAGTGGCGTCTATCTTAATATAATCTAGAGGGAGAGTCAGAGTGAGCCAGCAAGCTTCTGTCTCCCTTGTTGTCTTTCTGGGGCATCCCTTACTTTATATTAGGGGGAAAGCCTAATAATGACTCAGCCCTAGATTATTTAGCTCATTCCAAATTCTGTGCAAATCTTTGATAATACACATACTTGCTTTTACATAGTTGTACATCCTAAGTAGTGTTTCCTTTTTCACTTAACATTTCATCTGAACATTTCCATGATCTTACATACTTCATATCTTTGTCATTTTAAAGTCAAGATAGTGTTACAGACCATTCAAGTGCCAGTTATGTGTCAGGATGCGCAGATTTGGAGTATCCACCTCAAATATTCATACGAACTATCTGTGCCCAACCTGTGGTAGAGCATTCTGAGCCACAGTCCAACACACTGAAACTTCACTTTATCATGGTGATGTTATTTTGGTCCTCTTTAAGAATGAAGGACAACAACCAACCATGTGATCTGCCATTACACCATTCTTGTATTGTTTGAATTATTTCTACTCTTGTAAGTGGTACCACTCTAAACATTTTTGAACAGATTTTTCCCCTCTTTGGATGATTTCCTTGGGATCTGTTCTACAAGATAGATTCCCAGATCAAAGGACAAAGAATAGAAGCCTTTTTGTATCTTTTGTGACATATTACCACATTTTCTTCAGAAAAACTGAAACTGTATCTTGGGTGCCACTGAAAATGTATATAAACATGGATGTAGGTAAATAAGAAATAAGTACACCAATTTCCCTACAACACAGCCAATATCAGACTTTGTTATTCTAATTTATTTTTGCTAGCTCAGTAGATATATGATGGTACCTTAAAGTTATGTCTCTTTAATTGCCAGGGAAGCTATGACCTATGGGCCACCTCATTCCAAGCACAGGAATCTTCCTATTTGCTTGGAAAGCTGCATGCTGGAACAACTTTTCTTATTTACCACTCAACTCTACCATCCCTATGAGCTATCAGTGGCGTCCCCAGCAAACCTGTTTCACTGGCATATTGAAAAAAGAAATGAACATAAATTTGGGGCTAAATGCTCCATTAGCAACACCATCCTGTTAGAGCTAGTATCCAGGTCACATTTTCTTGGGTGACAAGACCTTCCATGTATGGAAGGAACTGTACCTAAAGAACAAACATGGATATAGGGATGTCCCTGTGTGAAAAGATTACCAATGGAGATGGGGGGGGGGGGTTTCTCTTGTTCTCATCTAGCTCCCAATTCTGATGAAAGGAACGTCTGATGATGATGTCCCATGCCCTGGCTACCTGTTTGAAGAGATTGCTAGTATCCTTTTCCCAAGAAGACAAGAACAGCAGCTTTTGGGACAGGCCATGAAAGAGCTATGGTTTTGATGGGATTACCTATCAGGGATTACTGGATTATTTAAGAGGCACATTGAGGTGGTTTGGTAATTGGATTGGGAAGACTAATAAGGCTGTATGCTGGTTCTTCAGCTAAACCTAAATTATCATAGTTTTTCCTCAAAAGAAATTATTATAGAAAAAAAGGAGGAGGTTGTAGTGAGAAGGCTCAATTTTCCCCTTCCCTTCATTGCAATCTGGAGTCTGTCCTTTCCCTAACATGATTGCCTCCCAGAAATTTCCCATGAGTCAGTGGGAAGCAGCCAGTGTCTGTTGGAGTACCTCCTGAACCGTTTACAGAGCAACTCCTGCCATGTTAAACTCAAGGTAAGCAGGAGAGAGGAAGGGTAGGACCCCTCAGCTGGTTCCCAGGGCCCTGGTCGAGTCAAGACAAGCCAGGGCAGAATTTAGACAGAAGAAAAGAAAGAGAAAGAAGAGGACAGTGGTACGGTTAATCCACATCACAGATGTATGTGGATGGTATGGTAGCACAGGGGGCTTTCCCGGGCCCTGGGTATGTGTCATTAGGTCTGCATTGCAACCCAATGTGGTCTTTCACTTGATATCTTTTCTCTTTCCAGGCACTGAAAATCTTGCTGTACATGTGTAGCCATGGCTCTTCATCCTTTCTGCTTGCACTCAAACGCAATGTGTCCTTCATCCAGGAAGCAGCAGGTATCTGGGAGTTTTAGAACTAATCTCTGTTGGGAGATTATAGAGAAAAGTGGGAAAAGTTCAGTTAGAATATTCAGTTTCCTTTTCCTATCAGTTTTAGTTTGGAATTTGACCCTTTCGTAACATTAATTAGGAAATGACATTGTAATTCACAGAAATCTCTATCTTAGAGTGAGAGAGAAGACAATAAGGGTTTGGTTTCAGGATGGAGAAAGTCTGAACTCCCATCAGGGGACATGGATTCCACATCCTCAGCCTGGCTTGGGCCCTGTCTCCTCCTCTTGAGGACTGTTCTCCAGAAGCCAATTGAAGGGGGAAATTGAACGATTCTCCAGACCTTGAGTGGCTGTTTACATTTACTGATAAAGGAAAGTCCACTCGGAGCTGGGGGGAGGGAGAACTTATTTATTTATTCCGAGCAAAGAAACAGGTGGTTCTGGAATTGGGCCTTCAATTCTTGCCTTCTGATCTTGGTTCCATCAGTCTTTTCACATTAGTTGCCTATACTCAGAGCTAGTTAAACTTCTGCTTGTCCTCATGGGAAGAGGGGAATGAAAAACATTGACTGGAGTTAAAGGAAAACATCTCCCTGGAGCAATTTTAAAGGCTCTTAATCCGTGGAATGTCCTTGGAAATATATCCCAGGGATGGGCATCATTGCTGCTGACTGCTCCAGCCAGCTGCTCTGAGTGAAGGAGTGGAATGACAAGGCCCTGCAAAAAGTCACCTAGTCCTTTGATCAGGACCTCTTTTCAACCAGGCATTAAAAGTTAGCTCTGTTTCCTGAAAATCTTCCCCCAACCCCCCCCCCAAAGTCCATGAATTCTTTGAGTAATTGAATACATTATTTTGCAACCTTTTCAGACCTAGGGTCTGTCCTTTCATCTCTCTTACATCTGTCTTTCATCAGTGGGAGCTCATTCTCTTTTGATCTCTTCTTCATGATGTTACCAGAAAGGTGGCATTTTAGGGCAAGATACGGAGGCTTTGAGGAAAATGTCCCTGGAGGCTAACACAGAGAGACATCCAAGTGCTTGAGGGAAAGAAGTCCTGGAGAAGGGAACGGAGTGACAAGAGGCAGCGACTCTGGGGAAGCAACTGAGGGACATGGGAAGTTGGGCTTTTGGAGTAATCTAGCACTTGTGTGGAGAGCCATTTCTAAATGGACTGGAATGGAGAAATCGTTCTATACATTTGGGAGTAAATGGTTCAGAGCCTCATGTTTTTTTCTACTTCCTGCCCTCCTTATTTTGTAGTATTTGGTGGTCTCCCAGATCCTCTTCATGGAAACAGCTTATATCAGAAGGTCCGAGTGGCTGCCCAGGTGAGTCTTAAAGCTAGCATTAAGTCTGAGCAATATTGAACAAGGAGGCCTCCCTCTGGATTAGGCGGTACTTGGTGGACACCTTTGCCCATTGGCATCCTGAGTTTAGAATGCAGGGCTTGTGCCTGAGAGCTAGTCTCCCATTTTCCTTTTCTTGCCCACCCAAAGAATGTTGCTATGGACCATCCTGGGACTTGGAGAGAATTTCTGTTCCTTATTGTTTGTTTAGTCGCACCCCTTTAGCATCTTGCTGGGGCTGAGGGAGGTGGAGCGCAGAGCAGAGCCCTCTCAGGACTGCTGAGTGCAGAGGGCAGGATGCTGACACAACTTTCCATCCCTCTTCTAGGACTTGGCGAGTGCTTTGTTTTCTGATAACTTGTTGCCGTTGCCTTCCTCCCAGTCTCCTAGGTCCCTTCCTTCAACAGGTAAAGTAGATACTCCCTTCTCTTCCTTTCTCTTTAAGTCAGTTTTCAGTCCCTTTTATCCCTGGGCCCTTTAAGTCAGTGCTTGCTGGGTCAAAATGGAGAAAAACTCATCTTCTCTCTCTGTTCCCTTCCCCTGGAGTTTCTCTGCCCAGTGAATGTGGAATTTCTCCCTTCTCACTTCCAGCTCAAGGTATTTTATTTTTCTCCCTAGGTATGGGATCCCAGTCCAGTTCCTATAGCACCCTCCAAGGCTTTGGCTACACCAAGGACAAGGGAAGCTCTGGTGAGTATTCACCATGGGACTCCAGTCTTCTTAGTTCAAGGTGTTCTCTTACTGCTGCTCTTACTGGTCTGTCCGTCTGAGGATGGCATAGGCTGCGTCAGCAGAGGACTTTCTGGAAAGCTGGTCAAAGGAAATAAGATCGAGAAGGCTTTGTTTGCAAAACTTCAAGTGCTATATCAGCATTGGGTTAGAAAAAAAAGGACTGGGATATCTTGGTTTTCCTGAAGTGGAGTTTATGGGGCTAATGGCTAAGGACTTTGAGGATAAGGACTTAGCAACACTGATACCAAGCTTTAGAGCCATGCTCAGGGTATGGGCACTGTGACCTTGACCTGAGCTGGGGAAAGTTGAGAGCTGGGTCCAATTGGCCAGAGGGCAGGAAACCTAAAGTTGACTTCCAGTAAATAATATGTGACAATCTGAATGGACCTGTGCTCTCCTTCCCCTCGCCAGTTTCACATTTCTTTTGCCTTGTTTTTGGTAGGATCATAGAATGTTGAGAGATAGCTATGGTATAGTGGATAGAGGGTCTGGATAGAGGGTCAGACTAGAGGCAGGAAGGCCTGGATTCAAATCCTGCTTCAGAAATTTACTGTCTAGGTGACCACGGGCAAGCCACATAAACACTGAGCCTCTGCTTCCTTGTCAAAGTGGGGAATAGTGATAGTAGGATTCAGTGGGATTAAGGGAGATGTTATATGTGAAGCAGTTTACAAACATTAAAAGTTCTATATAAACCTCAGCTACTAATGTTCCCTGGAATGGTTATTAGGGATCATCTGCTCCAGATCCTCAGGCAGCTGAGACCAAGAGATTGTGACTTGCAGGGGATTGGTCATCGAGGGAATTCTAATCAGGGAAGATAATTTCACTTCTTTCTCTAGCTCCTCTTTTCCTGTTGTTTTTTTCTTTCCCATTTATGCTTTACTAATAATATCAGTACCTTAAATTTGTATAACATCTTTAACTTTTCAAGGTATTTTCATATGTATCATCTTGCTTTATCCTTATAGACGAGGGAACAGATGCTTAGCATGCTCAAGTGATTCCTTTAATTTGAGGCAGAGCAGGAACTAGAAGTTAGTGTCCACATTGCTGCATTCCTTACTCTGTGTGTGTGTGTGTTTCTCTTTGGGCAGCTTAGCTGCTACTCCTGAGTTCTGAGATAGGGATTAAGTGTTTGGAGGGAGCACAACAGTACAGTCCTACTGCATGTTTGGGATACTGCTTCTATCCTAGTGGTCAGATGTGCCTGAAGCTTGGGCGTGCCAGGTTGTGGAGTCAGGAGATAGTCAATTATACTGGAAAGGGTATACTGCTGGAATTGTCTTGTTGCCAGCTGTGTCTTCTGTTCCCTCCTAAACCTGAATCTCATTCTGCTGAGGCCTGCTGTTTAGTGATGTCTGTCTGTTCTCTGAGCTCCAGAAGCAGAGAACAGCCCATACAACATCCTTTCCTCTCACGTCAAAACTGTAACTTGGAGATGTGGAACAGACTGTAATAATCTCTTCTCTCCTCTGGCACAGGCTTTGCTGGTGAAGCCCTTCTCACCACCATCCAGAAGGCTGCTGAGGTGGTAGCTAATGCTGTGCTCCCTGGGCATGAGAGCCCCATTATCCAGAGCCAGGTGCTGAGGGAGGATACCTACCAACCTGTAATAGCACCTTCTGCTATCCAGGGTCACTTTACTCCCAGGAAACCACCACCTGGGCCTGCCCAGAGTATCCGAGGTATGACCCCCACAGAGGCTGGTCCTCCTTCCTATTTGATTTTCTTGCCACCCATCAATAAGCAGGCTCAGGGAGAACAACCCCAAGGAAGAGAATCTAGGTTCAGCTACTGGTTGTGATCAAGTAGACTTTTCTTCCTTCCTGGGACCAGAAGATTGTAGGATCCAAGACAGAACATTGCCTTTCCTAGCTAAAACGTAGAAAACTCTATGGGGTGAGGGTAGGGAGTAAAGAGATAGCTTCACAATTCAGGGAAGACTAAAGAAGTAGTAGGAGGTAAGGAAGTAGAATCTTCTCCCTGAGTTCCCCTTTATGTTGGCCTGGCTGTGGCTAATCTCATATGTTAGTGCAGCACTTGTTGCTTAGTGCAGCAACTGTGGATTGCTGAGTTTAAGAAGCCCAGGGTGAGGGAGGAGCTCTGGGGAATTGCCTATCTCAAAGGTTCTTAGCCTGATAAGTTCTGCCTCTCCTTGTGCCTCTCCACTGTTTTCATCACTTGGCTCTTTGCAGAATGTGTTTGCAGAAGTCTTCCCAATCTTTTCCTTTAGCTGTTTTTTGTAAAGGTTACTATCATTAGCCCCATTTACAGAGATGAGAAGACTGCCTTTGGAAGGTCAGTGATGTGTAGAGTGAGGGTTGCATAAAGTATCAGTTAGTACCTGGACTTCAGTGCCTAGCCTCGGAGTTGCCTTTCTGTCCTCTTTTCTTTTGAGCCACACTTCCTCTTTGGTCTGCTTTGGCAAATAGAACCATGGCATCTTTAGGCCTTTGAGCAGAGCCGGCTGCCCTACTCTGTGCCTCGCATAGTGCCTTGTTCACAACAGATGCTTTAATAAATCTTTGTTGTATTGAATTGACTTGAATCCAGCAGATCAACACAGACCCTTCTCCTCAGGGGCTCTGCCCTTTATGACTACTCCCGTGGAGTCTCCGATGGATGGAGTCCCCATAGAGCTGAGGAGCGGGTGACTTGGGAAGGACTGAGGCTCTTTGTGGGGCTTATCTGACATCCCCATTTCTGCAGTGAGGCACCAGCCTGGGCAGGCGGGGGGCGGCTGGGAGGAGATGGACAGTGACCCTGGCTCCCAGAACTCATCTCAGGAGAATGGGGAACTCAGCAGAGCCTCCAACTCTGGCAGTAAATCCGACAGCGACAGCCACTCGGGAGCCAGCCGGGAAATGGGTGATATAACAGAAAGGTGAGTCATGGATGAGGATTTGGGAAGAAGGAATACCAGGATAGTCTTTGTCAGGTTTGTCCTATTCAGTGGGGATCAGCAGTCTAAGCTACTGCCATTTTTGTAAATGTGGAAATCTATCTGCAGAAGCACATCTCCCTTTCCCCAGCAAAGGGATGTTAGAGTGTAGGAGTTAGTTGAAGCATACATTTTCTGACATGGGCAATATGTTGATTTGTTTTGTTTGTCACGGAAGTGGGGAGGGGTCTGTGTGTGTCTGTGTCTGTGTCTGTGTCTGTGTGTGTCTTCCTTCTGGGACCTGAAATTGGATGTTAGTTCTAGTTCCACCTGTCCCAAATTTTTCCACTAAAGGAACAGAATAGGAAGAAGAAACAGAAGACAATCCCTGCCTAGACTCCCCTTCATACCCATTACTGTTACTTTCCAGTGATTACCCCTGCCTGCCTACCACCCACACTCCTAAACAGTCCATTTAAGCACATTACCTCATAAACTGTGTATGTCTGACTTCATTCTCCTCCTCTGTCCAATACTCAGATTTTATTTTGCAATGTCACATCCCATGTATCTCCAGTTGGTTTAGGAACTAAAGGTCAAAGTTTAAGATAGGGTCTAAACAGCCATGTAACCAAGTGCCCCATAAGGTCACCTAGTGATGATAAAGAGATGAGTGGGGATTCTTCAGCCTTTCTGTTTTAGTGACCCCATCCATTGTAAAGTTCTCAGCCTTTTCATACCTAACATTTTCCTTTTCTGGGGAAAAATTTACCTGGAGCTGTACTGTTCGACAGGGTAGAGGCTGTGCCATTGAGTGACTGTCTACAAGAGATGAGCCTTGTGAGCACCGTGACCCAGGGGCCTCGGGTCTTTCTGACTAGAGAGGAGGTGCAGCATTTCATCAAAGAGTGAGCCACTCATACTTCTCTCCACTCCTTGCTGCTGCTTCCCTTGCTTCTGTTCTCTTGTGTTGGGCACCTGTCCGACTCATGGAGGGAGGTAGAGAGGAAATAGGGGATGTGATCCTGTCCTTTTTGAAGCAGAAGACCAATTGGGGTGAGCTCCATCATTCTTCTGTAATCAGTACTCTGATGAAGAGTCACTTTCACTTCTGTCCCCTTATGTGCCCTTACGACTTTCCTTCCTTGACAATGTCTCATGTCCAAGTTGCTTTAAAGCTCTTTCTAGCCTAGCATCAGAGCCTTAAGTCATTTTGCCTCCCTGTGCTACCTTTCACCAAGCCCAAGATACCTTTCTCTTGGACCCTCCTTAGTCTGTCTCCCTGCTCCACCTTGCACACCTGCACCTCCTTTGTTCGATTTTTTTTCAGCTATACTATTTAATTCTCTTTAGGTGTGGGCTGCTCAACTGTGAAGCAGTACTGGAACTCTTGAACCGGGAACTTGAAAGACCCAATGAATGTGTTCAGATGGTGAGAGGGATGGGCAGGGGGGAGGGGGAGGAGGTGGGGAAGACACAATGAAGGGAATAATGATAAAGTGCCTACTGTGTGCCAGGTATTGGGCTGAGTGCTTTACAAATGTTACCTCCTTCAATCCTTATAACAACCCTGCGAAGTGGGTTCTATTATGATCCCCATTTTATAGTTCAGGAAATTAAAGCAGACAGATTATGTGACTTGTCCAGGGTCACACCACTAGTATGTGTCTGAGGGTGGATTTGAACTCATGTCTTCCTGAGTTCAGGCCCAGTGCTCTATCCACTGCACCACCTACTTGTCAGTGCTGGCCACCCAGATGTTCTCTCCCATGTGTTTTTGACCTGTCCTCAGACCTCATACAGCTCCTTTCCCAAGCAGAATGCTGATAGCTTTGATTGCTGTAATTCTTCATGATAAAAGTAGAGTCTTTGCTGAGCATTGTTGTTTGTCCTTAGCCCTGTCATTCTACCGCCACCAAAAGAAAACTGAGCAGTGGGAGAGAACATTAGGAGAGTTGTCCAATGGCTCCTTCTGGAACCTTCTGGATTGATTACCATTTGGCAGTCCCTGCGAACTAAGGAATTAACTGGGTGGGACTAGGACAGGAAGGCTGAGAATGTGGAGGAGGATTCTGCTGGGCCCTTCCTTCACACTTAGGTGAGAGAAGAAGAGCCAGGAAGGGAGCTAGGCAGCCATGAACAAGGCTGACTTTGGGAGTGCTCTCTGCCTCTCAGCCACAAGTAGAGAAAGAGCTGGTGAAAAATGTTCTGGGAGCCTGCTCTCCTTTTTGCCCTGTGGGACAGGCATATTTGACAGAGACTTTGAGAAGGCTGGGGAAATGTGACTGACCTTCTCTTGTCCTCTCCTCAGAGAGCCATGTGTGCCATCTTCTCCCTCGTGTGTTCAGATCTGCTTTCTCAGGACCATATCTTCTTTATCATCCAACCGAAGCTGCAGCAGCTGAGCAAGGGAAGCCCCGGCCCTGTGACCAACAAGGCAACCAAGGTGGGTAGAGCCCAGGTTAGTTCTGCCTACAGGCATAAGGAGGCTATCAGCTTGGGTATGGGATAGCTCCTTTATCTAGGGGCGTTGTGGAAGTGGCATCTTTGTGGTTACTCATGTCGTACAAAGAAACCAGCCTGCCCTCACTTGCGTCTGTTAGAGGGATCTGTTCTTGCTTCTCTTGTTTAAAAGAATGGCTGAAAAAGCATTTATTATCGTTGCTGTTATCATTGTTAGATCTGCTAACCCAGGCTTCTCATCAAAGTACCCAGGGTAAGAGTAATGAATGTGGCAAATAGAAACAACCAGATGAATGGGGGCATGATTATTCTGCGGCTTCTACTCTCTTTGGAACCATAGCTCGTATTTCTTTAACCAAAGCACTGCGTTCCACTTTCTCTCCCTGCTTCCCAGATCCTGAGGCACTTTGAGGCCCTGTGCCGAAACCACCCTACTCACACAAGACTCCCATCACAAGTCAGTAGTAGTACATCTCGCCACTCTCTCTGCCCAGCTGATCTGCTGACAGATGTTGCTCCATATGCTGGAGGGGAGTCATTCCTGGAGCCAGTGAGTTCATCCTCTTGCCTGCCCAGGAGTACAGTCCTAGCCTCCTCATCACACCAGGAAATAACTCCTGTCTCAGCACAAGGAGACATGACTCTTGGTAGAAGAAGTGTGGAGGAGGCTGAAACCAGATTGACAGTTTCAGGTGAGCAGGGGCCTGGATCGAGCCAAGATTCATCAGGCACTAACACTACAAATGGCAGATTGAAACCGGACATCAATCCTGAAAGCAGCCTTTCGACCCCCATAACTGGCACTTGCTCTTTGTTTGCTGGCATGGAGTTGGTGGCTCACACAGGTGTGGTTGTGACTGAGGCTGAAAAAGAAGATCTGCTCCAGCTGGCATCAAGTTCTGAAACTCCATGGATATCATCCAGAGAGTCTACCTCCCATGAGTCTCCTAGTCCAGAACTGTCTGCCTTCGCCTTCTTAAATGCATGAATGGCCAACATTTGAGGCTGGGGCACTGCCCCTTGTCTTCCTTGTCTTGAGAAGGACTCTGCACATGATTGCCTTTGACCATATCTTGGCTTCCTTCTTACCTTGTATTATCACACATGTGCTCATGGGCCCTTCTGGGGTCCTCCAAAATGTAATTTCCACTTGTGTTTCTCAGTCATCATCTGTGTTTGCTGTGTCTGCATCCTTCCTCTGGGGGAATTCTCACCACCTCTGAACCAATTCCTACACTAACTAAGCAGGCCACTGGAATATCCAGTATCCAGAAAACACTGATGTTCATCTTGGGTTTTTTGGTCAGGAACAGGAAAGGGAAAATTATTTTAGATATATAGGAAATGCTCCACATATTACCGAGCATTCAGAAGGAGTAAAATCAGGTTTCTAATCAATGCTGAACCTTCCTCAAACATTATAAAAAGAATGAGCAAATTTGATCCTTTCTCAAAACCTGTCTTTCCACCATTAATGTTTGTTTCCCTCTAATAGAGCTAGTTTCATATTTCAGAGTCATACATGTCTTATATGTGCTGTAATTTTCCATGGAATTTATAAAGAAATGGACAAACCACTGGTTTGGTTGATCAGGATTATCAGGATCATAGACTGCACAAGAATGTGAGTGACAGGTGCCCACCACCAGACGGAGCTCTGGCCCCTCTCTGTTTAACAATACCTTGTGGCCTTAGGAGAGAGAGTGGATCCTAGACCACATTGCTGGGGCTTTCTGACTTTGGGAGAAGGTAGTTTGGTCAAGTGGTGATGGCTAGGAAGCTTGACTTTCTTGAGCTGTACTCATCTTACAGACATAATCTGTGAGTTTTCCCCAGGCTCGTGGTTAGCGAGTCTCTAGACCTCTTAGCCAATTTAAATGTGGCTCTAAATATTCAACCAGGCCCTTTCTGGCTCTGAGAGTGTGCTCTTTTAGCAATTTAAGCATTCAGTTGCATATTCTTTCAGGTGGAGCATTGTAAAGAGCTCATTAAGCAGAAAAAGAGACCTTCAATCCTTGCAAGAAGTGCCTGTTTTCTCTCCTTAATGATCAAGAGGGTTTGGAGAAGAAAGAATTATCTTAGTATGATCATATAAACCCATATAACCTGGGGAGAGGATTCTTTGGTTGATTTCCCTCTGGTGAATCCATTCTGTAAGATCCAGCAGATGCTTCCTTCATATCTTTCACGCTCACAGCTCAACTCCGAGTCACATTGAAGGCTAATGATCTCTGACTAGGTAGGATAGAGGAGTTGTATGTAGTCCCAAAATGGCCTTTGACTCTGCTTATAAAGTCCATTAGTTAGACAACATAGAAATCTATCCACCAGTTGAAATAACAAGCCACAAGGCTTTTGGCCTGAGCTGCTGTAATTTCTAGATCATTTGAAATTGGGTGGGTCTCAACTTCTTTTGGAAGGCAGTGGTTGACATTTGAAGGAATGTTGCCTGTTGCTCTGTACTTTCTCCATCCCTCCCCTGGCTTTGGCCTGCTCATTTGGATCTGGATTCCTGTGGTGCTCGAGAGCAGGTTGCAAAGGTGCTTCCAGAAACATTGACCCTCTGCTTTTTGCCCCTGAATTCTACCAAAGCCCTAGCAGACAGGGCCACTTGCCAGCTGTTGGGTCAGTGCCTCTAGAGCAAAAGAGCTCTAGAGTTTTCCCTTCTGATTTAGAGACTCCCAAGTAATCTCTTTGTTTTTTATCCTGGGATGTGTGTGTGTGTGTGTGTGTGTGTGTGTGTGTGTGTGTGTGTCTGTTTCTCCTGAAAATTATTTTTTTAAATGCCTTGCTGAAAATCTTCCATGCTACATGGTAATCATAATATCTGAAAAGTATACCACCACGTTCCTCACTTCCGAGTAATGAAGATTTCATAAGAAAGTATCCAGTTGAAGGAGTGGACTCTGGGTCAAGGTTATATCTTGTGGTCTAGCCTGTTTTCTGACACTTTTTTTATTCACATGTTGGTCTTCTGTTCAGCGTCTCTCTACTTTTTGCCATACTTACTCTTGCCATAAATTGTTTAAAACTGAGGGTTGGGGAAAGCCCTGGGGGCAGGGAGTATCCCATCTCTGTGGAACTTGTGAAGGGTGCTGGTTGTTTACACTTTCGTAATAAACACTTGAATATTTACATAGCCAAAACGTCTTTCTTAATGTGCTGTCCTTGGTCTGTGATGACCATTGTACTGGTCTAACCTTAAAAAGATAATCTATCAGCTTCATCCTCTAACTAAGACAATAGGCAAGCTGTGAATCCCTGAGCTTCAGCTTTCTCATCTGTGAAATGGAGATCACAAGACCTCATAGTGCCTGCCTGACAGGCTTGTTGTGAAGATAAATAAGATATATATGGTGCTTTGCAAATAGTTATGAAGATTATGTGATGTGCATATACATCAAAATATTAATGGCAGCATTTTTTGGTAGTAACAGAAAAAACTAGGTGCCCACCAATTGCTTAATACATTCCATTACATTAATGGAATATGGCTGCAAGAGTCAAATCAGTAAACATTTAATTAAGCACTTACTATGTGCCAGGCATCGTGTACTTGGTGATCATAGGAACCTATACAGAGAAATATAGAAAAAGATGAGCTCATGCTTACTTTGCTAAACAGAACCAGGAAAACAATATGCACAATTAGACAATGGTACACTTTTAGGTGGAGCATTGTAGCAATACTTTGATAGATGAAGCAAGCTTGGTTCTATCTCCCTTTTTTGCATTTGTGGAGCATTATAGCTGTGGAGCAGGGGTGGGGATCTTTGGCTTCAAGGCCACATGTCACGTAGGTCCTTGTGTGTAATTTTTTTGACTGAGTCCAAGTTTTATAGGACAAATTCTTTTATTAAGGGGCTTTATTCTGTGAAGTTTGGATTCAGTCAAATGAGGACTTAGAGGTTCCCCACCCCCTAGTATGGAATATTTCGTATGCTGTCAGACTCTGATGTGTGGGTTGGTAATCCTGAACTGCTTTTTCACTCTTATTAAAATGATGGGAACCTCTCAAGTAAAAATTAGTGGTACAAAAGAAGAGGAAAACCAGACCATAGATTTGTTCCCTAGATTTGAGGAGAGCAGATTTCAGAGGGTTCAGTTTTGCTGACTTGGAATAGAATTGGTTTCTTTTGTAATCGTATGTATTTTATTATATATATTTAAAAACATTCAGAAAAGGGGTCAACAGACTTCATCAGATTTGCCAGATAAAAAAAGGTTAATAACCCTCTCCTTTAGTGGTATTAGGTACTCTGGCCTCTCTGCACAGTTCTGTACTTTCATATTTTAATTCTGTACCTCTCTGGCCACCAACTAAAATCTAACTTAAAATTCCCAGATGTGGTTCTGTTAAAGAAGTTTAAAAAAGCAGTTCCCTAACTTGGCTGGGTGAAGAATCAGAATGCCCGTCAGTCCCTCTGACCCACTGATGGAGAAGGCCTCGGGAGGAGTGTCCTACCCAGAACAAAGGCAGCACAGCCCTATCCAGTCTTCCTAAAACCAGTTGTTTAAGTGGACCTTGGGTCCCCACAGCCTCATCTTTTAAGACCTTTCCTCCATCATCCCCTCTCCCTGATTCTTCACCCTCTTAACGTCTCCCAGTCCTCATTCTCTGACCTTTCTTAACTTCCCTCTCCCCTAAGGTCCCCTTTTTTTTTCCTTTTCTTATCCTCAATTTTCCCCCTGACCCCTTGGCCCCACAGGTCACCACTCTCTCCCGCTTTGGTTCCCACCCCCTACAACAGTGATCCTCTCCAAGCCTCGCCCCGCCCCCTCCAGTCTGGGGCCACGCCTCCTCCTCCTCAACCAATCGCAGGTCCTCCCTTTCTGCGTGCGTCTCCCGCCCCCTTGGCCCCCCAATGGACGGCAGAGTCGTCCAGTGAATTCCTGAGATCGCTAGGGCCGGGCCCTTTCCTCAGCCAATCAGAAGAGAGAGGGCGGACCTCGGGGCCTGACGCGGTGGGTGGTGCCAAGCGGGTTGCTAGCTGCCAGCGCTACTCTGTCCTCTTCCTCCCACCTCCTCCCCTAGCTGTCGCCCCCGTTACCCCTCGCCCGTCCCACTTCATTGTTTCCGGGGGGCTCCTCGGCGGGGAGCGGAGGCTCGTGACGGGCACGAGGGGACACTGCAGCGGGCAGGCCGGGCCCCAAGCCGGCTGGACTCGACCTCCCCTCGAGGGCTCCCCCCGGGCCCTGCCTGGGGCTGTGGAGCCTGACCGCGGCTGGGGTCGAGGGGAAGAGGAGGGACGTGGGGGTCCGATCGGTCCCACTCCTGCGGCCCGCACCCCTCTACACCCAAGGCGGGGAAAGGGCGTCCTTTCTTCTCCCCGTTCCCGGACTCCTGCACGGCCACGGAGCTCAGCAGGTAAGGACTTCTCGAGGTCCAGAGGAGCTGGGAGGAGGGGGAGGGGGGAAGGAAGGCTGAGACCCCCGTCTGCTAGGGTGAGGGCGTGCTGGGCATGGCTGATAATCCCCCCCTCCCCGCCTTTGGGGGATGGTGTTTTTTAAAAGCTCGTAAAAGGATGTGAAATAGCCACAGGTTAGGCAGACTAACGACCTGGAGGTGGAGGTGGAGGGAAGGGTGGCTCGTGGAACCCATTGCTTGGAAGAAAGAAAAGAAAAATTAAAATGAAAAGATACCACTCGTCTTTGGTCTCCGTAGGGAAGCCTGAGTGGTGGGCAGGCCACAGAGCAATGATTGCCTTGGTCTGTGTTCTCTTGACCTACCCAGCTCTCCTCCCTTTTGCAGACTCTGTTATTTTCCTAGGATATGTCAGTTAGGAAGGGATAACATGTAAAGCGCTGTGCAAACTCTAATGTCCAGGGAAATGTTAGCTATTATTATTATTAGGGCCCTTAGCACTGGGCCTGGCACATAGCAGGCACTTAAGACGAGCTTCTTGATTTGACTTTGACTTATTGTGTGTATAACGTGTTTCCACACCCAAAAGGCATCAGGGTAAGAAACAGCAGTGGTTAAGAGTCTTTTTCCTAAGGCGAAGGATTTTGAGTTTTTTGAAAACCAATTTTTTAGTATTTTTGTCGCTGGTTTCTCTTCTTCCCTCTCTCCCCCCTCCTTCCTCCTCCATCACCTGTTGAGCCTCAATATGATCTCCGGCTTCCCTGCAGTATAAAGGAAACTGGTAGGGTGGTTTCCATAGTGAAGGTTGTGTTTATGCTACCATCCAAGAGCCCGGCAAATCACAAATGTCTTTGAGAAAACTATAGAGAGAACCCTAGTCTGGACCTGATGTTGCCTATATCCTTGTTAAATTTCACTGCACAGCAGGAAACAACTCAAAGACTGTGTGCTTTGTCTGATGGTAGCAGTAACTTCTGATGCCTCATGAAACTAAGACTTAGGCAAATGGAAGCAGAATTGTTGCCTCATAAAAGGCAGGGTGTCCTATCCCTATCTAAGTGTTAGGACTGAAGGATTTAGCAGTGCTAAACACATAATAAACACTTTGTAAATACTTATTGAATTGAAATAGGAAACTAAATGGATTAATTTTGCTTCACAAGAAATGCATGTCCACTATAGAAATTTGTGCCTCTAGAATGTAGACATTAGTGTTGCTGGGCTATGGAGCCAGATGATAACATTTTCCTGGCCAGTTAACTACCTTTAGTGGAGGGAAAAGAATGGAGAGGAAGATCTGGTCTTTCCTGGTAATTCCTCACATCTGTTTTCTTGCTTTAGGTCTGCTGAGATCACGATGAAAAGTGCCCGGACCTCCAGTAATCCTGCCTGCTGTCCCGAAGACAATTTAGAAGGAATGGAACTGAGCTTGACAGGACTTCCCCTGCTTGTTTCCAGACGTCCTAATAGCGCATCCCCTGCAAAGCCTATTGCCCGGTCTATCTCTGTTATCACTGAAAACAAACCTAGAAGGAATGCCCTGGTGAGTGTCCAAAACTATCTTACAGGATACTTCTTTCACTCCCTTTGATATTAAGCTAGGTAGAGAGATTTTTCAAAGCCAGGCATATATTGGCATTCAGTGGGTTGTTTAAAATCTGAATATTTGGTGAAATAAAGGTAACTTTTAGATTAGGTAATATGGAACATCCCCCCACCCTCCCCACCCCACAGCATTATAATAACTTTTACTACCTTGTGGCAAATATATCAATTGAGCCTATATTGATGTATATCAATGCATGCCAAACGGCTTACAAATGTTGTAAATTTATTGAGATCTGCCTCAATCTTGCATTGTCTATTATTTCATTTCCCATAAGAACCACAGACAGTGCTAAATCATTCATTCTCATTTGTTTTGTTTCACATCCCACCCCTCACCCTCTACTGCACCCCCACCTCCATCCCCTGACCAAGGGTACATATTTACAGAGTGGTTAGCTGGGCTTTGGTTTGCAGTCGGTGGTCATTGAACAGTCTGTACGAAATTTAGCTATCATATGTTGGGATTGAGCCTGCAAACTTGGGATTATTAGCAGCATCCTCAGAACAACCGAGCTAATCCTCCCAGATCTGTAAATTGTTAGGAGTTTTTAATTGGGGGGGGGGGGTCTAACCTTGAATATTGCTTTATTTCTCCAAGCCCTTCAGTGCTCTGTTTTACTGCTAAATAAAATTCAGGCTTCTAAGGCATTTTCTAGCCAGTCTATACTACTCCCCCCACCCAAAAATATCCCAAGTTTTCCTACCTCTTTACTGTTACTGCCCCTCCTCTCTCTCTTCAAATTGTCCTTGTTTTTCAAGGTTTAGTTTAAATGCTACCTCTTTCATAAAGTTTTCCCTGATTCCTTTAGCCAGAAGGGTCTTCTCCTTTCTATAAATTATCATAGCACTTCAAGGGTATATCATAATTTTTATCTTATTCTATTTTATGTCATAGTTATTAAAATTAATAACTATAGTATAGTTATTGTAAACTCCTTGATCGTAAGGACCACATCATGTTTATCATTGTTCTCCTCCTCCATCTGCCCCTTCCCCCACCTCAGTGTGGCCTTTGTTCTTCAATTGATTTTAAAGATTTATGAGTGCTCATTTGCCAGAGCCTAGGGTGGACCATGGTTTCTGTACTCATGATGGACCTCTGATCCTCAGTGGCCTCAGATGTAGTACCTGTTGTCTGGGGGAACTTGTGATAGATTGGTTGTCATAAGTAAACTAAAGATTATATTTGGTCAGTGACATTGGGAAGTGACGATTATCTTAGGGTGTACAATCTTCTCAGCTTGGATACTAGTAAATATTTTGAGAATGTCCTTGACTGGAGCCATAGCTGCGGTGCTTGAAAGAAAACTATTAACTCTTCACACTTAAACCGAAAGGAAGATGGTAAGCCACACTTAATACAAAAGTTTCCTATGATAATAATAATAACGATAGCTAACGGTTATGTAGTGATTTAAGGTTTGTGACCAGCTTTTCACATGTTATCTTATTTGGTCCTGACAACTATTCTGTGAAGTTGGTGCTATTATTATCTTCATTTATAGATAAGGAAACAGCCTAAGAGATGTTAAGTGATCTGAGGCAAGATTCAAATTCTGATCTTCCTGATCCAAGCCCAACACTATCCATTGCTTAGGAAAGGCGTCTACTAAAATAAAGGGGGGGGCTGCACTTGAATTCACTGTCTACGGTAACAATAAGAGGAGTCCACTTTGATTGGAATGTAGAATAACATGTGAAGGGGAGTCATAGGAGCTGAGCTGAGCCAGGTTATTGGAAAAGCTGAATTGTAACCCTGGAAATTGATACTTTTTAGTGAGGAACCCTTGGATGATTTTGGGCAATGGAATGATGTGATCAGAGCTATGCATTGGGATGATTATTCTGGGGGTGATGGGGAGGATGGCTTGGAGAGGGGATGTAGATTGGGAGCAGAAAGGCCAGTTCAGAAGCTTTTAAATGGTCTGGTTGAGAAGAGACAGAAACCTCAGACAGGGTGATGGTGAGGGCAGTGGATGGATATGAGAGCGATTTTGGAGGTAGAAATGATGGGATTTGGCACCTGATTAGCTGTGTGGGATTAGGGAGATGGAAGATACAAATATGTCTACAAGATTATATGTCCGGGGGACTGAGAGGATGTTAGTAGCATTTAATGAAATAGAAAAGTTAGGAGGAGGGGCAGGTTTGGGGGCTTGCTTATATTTTCAGTTTTGGATACACTAAGTTTGAGGGACTAGCAGTACATCAAGATGGAAATATCTAGCAGGTAGTTGAAAATATGGGACTGAACTTTTGAGGATTAACTAGGGATGGGTTTATAGATTTGGATACATCTCTTAAGAAATACTTACGGGAGTAGATGAGGTAACCCAAGGTAAAAAAAAAAAATGGAGACAAGAGGGCCTAGCATGGAACTTTGTTGGCTTATGATACTTTGATTAAACTGTCTCATCAGTGTGAATAGGCCCTCTATCCATGTACCATTAATACCTTATCCTTTATGATTCCTGTCTGCTATGTCATGTCACAAATCATCCATAGAGGATTTATGGATCCATCTGAAAGTCTTCCTTAATCACAGTTAGTGGTTATTAGTGCAACACTATAACTTTCTATCTGACTCTCCTTCCCTTGCTCCTGCTACATGCCTGGGTTGTATTTTCTGGTTCTTCTTGGGATAATTATATGAGAAGAGTTCTGGCTTTGGCCTCAGGAATTTTGGGTTCAACTCTTGCCTCATTGGCTGACAAGGGAAAACACAGTTCCTGCCATTCCGGTGGAGAAAATGAAGTGCAACTAACCATGTGCATTTAAGAGATACACAGTACAAATGGAAAGTATTCTCAAAGGGAAGGCCTCTTAATAGTAGGGTAAGGCACTCAGCCCTTCAGAGCTTTGCTTTCCTCACATATAAAGTGGAGTTGATGCTTGTGCAGGGTTGTTAAAGAAAATGTTTAGCAAATCTTAAAATACTATATATAATTGTGAGATATTCTTATCATTCCATTTCTCTCATGCACACCGTCATTGGTAATATGTTATAACCTATTCAAATCTACTGTGTAGCTTTCCATTGCCCTTTGGGCCACCTGTGGTCTTGATTGTATAAGATTCCTTTATAGTTACAGTTATAAAGATAGTTGTGTTCAATTGTCTTCCAAGTTTCAGTATCTGTCAGGGTCAGAAGACTTATGTTCAGTACTAGGCAGTGACCCAGAGAAAATCTTTTGCCAGATCCAATGGAAGAGGGATTCCCAGTAGTTTGTGACATTCTCCAAATACTTTTGTTTGCTCTAAATGAATTAAAGCCTAGAGTATTACATGGCTTCCTCTGTAATGTAAAAGCTGTTGCCGTTCAAAATAGGGTTAGCCTTTCAATTTACATGGGAAAAACTAAGTGGATAAAGAATTTATGTGGTCAAGACTGTGACGTGCATTTGGATAGGTTACCCATCATTCATTTTGTCCCATTGAGTCAGTACATCTGACTTGGACAGGTACTGCCCTTGAACAATGAACTGGACTCAGAATTGACTGAGAGAGAAGGCGGGATTGTACTTGGGAAATTTCCTAACTAGATAAATTGTTTTCCAAGCAACTCCCTGCTTCAAAAGCCCATTTTTAAAAAATACCAGCATTTCCTTGACTTCAAATCATGTAACACTTTGTTCTCTTAGAATCATGATAATCATTTGAGAGTCAATTAGAAGTTTTAATTATGTTTACGACCTGGTTTTATAAACTGGTATAACTTGGAAAAAGTTATTTATCTTATCTGAGTCTCATTTTACTTCTCTTTAAAACAATGTTCAATCACTCGAATTTATTAAGGGCCAACTATGTGCTAGATGCTGGATATACAAAGGCAAAAGTCAAACAGTCCCTACCCTCTTCATCTAATGGTATATACAAAATAGCTCCAAGATA
The DNA here is from genome assembly GCF_028372415.1 of Notamacropus eugenii. Taxonomy (NCBI): domain Eukaryota; kingdom Metazoa; phylum Chordata; class Mammalia; order Diprotodontia; family Macropodidae; genus Notamacropus; species Notamacropus eugenii. The sequence goes on along the minus strand of NC_092873.1, from coordinate 324,690,215 downwards.
TCCTTTGTGGAGAAGGTAATAACTGGGAAAACTAGGAAAGACCACATATAGAAGGTGATTAATTTTTTGAGGAAATTGGGGATTTTATGAGGTGAAGATGAGGAGGGAGGACATTGTAGCCATGGAGGATAGCTAGTGCAAAGTCACAGAGACAGAGAAGAACAGTAAAAAGACCCTTGGGCTGGGCAATGGGAGAGGGCAAATGTGTAATAAGGCTGGAAGGGTATCTTGGGGTCAGGTTGTGAAGAGCTTTCACTGTCCCCCAAAAGAAGTTTGCATTTGACCTAGAGATTAGGGAGCCACTGGAGTTTGTTGAGTAGGGGGGTGACATGGCCAGATCTGCATTTTGGCGGTTATGTGGAGGATGAATTGAAGTGTGAAGAAACTTGACCCAGGAAAACCAGTTAAGAGTTGATTTCAGTAGTCCAAGAGGTGCAGAGGACTCAAACTAGGAGGAGAAGGAATGACTAAAGGAATAGAGAGAAGGCAACAACATATGTAGAGATAGAAAAACAAGATTTGGCATCTGATTAGATTTGTGGGATGAGAGTGAGGAGTTGAAGATGATACTGATGTCTTGAAACTGAGTGACTTAAAGAATAGTATTGCCCTGGACATTAGATGGAAGTTTGGAAACAGAGTAGATTTTGGGAAAAGATAACAGTTGTTTTTTGGATGTGTGAAATGTGTGGTATCTAATGCCCAAAAGATATTTGGAGATGTGAGAGAGAGAGACTAGAGCTGAATATATAGATTGATGAGTCATTTACATGTAGATGATCATTGAATCCATGGGAACTGATGAGGCCACTAAATGAGAATGTAGCGTGAGAAAACAAGAAATTCCAGGCTAGGTTCTTGGGGGACACCCACAGTTAGGGAGCAAGACATGCGTGACGACCCAGCAAAGGAGAACAAGCAGTCATCTGATGAGTAGGAGAACCAAGAAACAGCAGTGTCATGAAAATCCAGAAAGAAAGGACTAGTCAACAATGATAGATGCTGCAGAGTGGTCAAGAAAGAGAAAAGGCCATCTAATCTGGCAATTAGGAGATCATTAGTAACTTTGGAAATCAGTTTCAGTTGACTGGTGAAATCAGAAACCATATTGCAAAGGGTTTAAAAAACACAGGAGAGAAAGTAAGGATGACAAGTGTAGACATCTTTTTCAAGGACTTGGAGAAATAGAGGAGAAATAGTATAGCTTGAGAGGCTAGTAGGCTATAGTGAGAGTTTGGGATTTTTTTTTTTTAGGACAAGGGGATTTTGTTGTATTTCTAGATAGTAGAGAAGGACCTAGTAAAAATGAGGGTGGGGGTGGGGGTGTGGAATTGAAGAGTAAAGAAGAACAGAGCTCATGGTGAGGACCATCTGGAGAAGATAGGAAGGGATAAGATCAAGGGTAGATGTAGAGGGGTTGTTCTTTGTGAGGATAAGGGTCACCTTTTAATCAGAGACTGGAATAAAGGAATGGGGGATTGTTGGGGATTATGTTGAGGAATATGAGGAGAGATGATGGAGTTCAAGGTGAATAACTTTGTTTTTTCTTTAATTTCTCACTTGATTTTTCAAGTGAGAGGGAAGAAATAATTGTAAAAATCAATAATGCACTATAAATTGTTAGTAAATAATAAATAATAAATTGTTAAATTCCATCCATTTTTATCTCTCCAACAATTCCCTCTGCTGATGACTCCCAACATTGATGTCAAGTTCTGACCTGTTAACCTCACAAGCTTCAGTTCCTTAGTTCCATATCTCTAGTAAAAGACTTTCAAAATCGGTGTGTCTGAAGCAGAATTCATCTTTGTCCCCGTCCCTGACCTTTCTAAAGACTTTCCTTACCAGATTCTCTGTCAGTGACACCACCATTGGACTAGTTATCTGGACTTGAAAACTTAGTTACCTTTGACTCATGTCCTTCCTCCATATCCTTTATCTAAAAGTTACCAAGTGCTATTTATTCTTCCTAAGAATTGTCTCTGACGTTCATCCCCTCTTCTCAAGTTGTGCTGGTGCCACTTTAATTCAGATCTTCATTCCTTAACTATTGCCATAGCTGACCCTCCCCTCCATTCACCATTCCAGTTTTTCCTTCCTCTAATTCATCCTATGTAATGCTGTTTGACTAATCTAACTTGGGTACTATTTTCATCATATCATTCCCTGGCTCAGAACTTTTGTATACCTGGTGTGTTAGATCTAAACTCTTGTCTGACTTTTAGGCCCTTCATAATCTGAACCTACCCTACCTAACCAACTTCATTTCCTGTGCTTCTCCAACATGCATCTTCTGTCCTAGTCAGATTGGATCCCTGTACCACAAACATGTCATGTATATACTTTCTTTTTTGTTATCGATCATGTTATTCCCCCAATCCTGGTATATTGTCCCTCTCTCTTCCTTCCAAAAATCCTACCTGTTCTTTAGGACTCAACTCAAGCTTTTCACAAAAACTGTTCTAACCTACACTGACCTCTTCCATTCTGTGAATTTCTTTAGCACTTATGGTTCATACAACATGATTTAGCACTTAATCATACCTTTTCATGTGTATTTCCCAATTAGATGATAAGCTTCCAGTCAGGTATATATAGTTGTATCCCTCCAGGTTCTACTGTAGTCCTTGGTACTTAATAGATGCTCAATAAATATTTGTTGCTTACTTGATTTTTTTCTTTTCAGGAGAGTACAGGACTAGGGAATTCCAGAGCTATCAATAACCTTCGAAGATCCAACAGCACAACCCAAGTCAATCAGCAGTTGAATGGTACCCTCAGGTAATCCCCTTGACTTTTTCCCCAGTTCAGCCCTAATTTTATTAGAATAACCTTCCCCATCTCCCCAGGAATTCCATTAAACATCAGAAAGGAAAGGGTGCTTGCTTCAATGGTATGGCCTCAACTACCATTTTGTAGTTGAGGAAATAACTGTGTCTTCAGACTGACTGTTGACTCAGCTTTTGTCCCTCTGTGAGGGAAAGACAGCAGGACTGAGGGTTGACTTTGTCTTCATTCTGCAAGGTGAAAAAGAGCAGCAGATGTTTGGGGTACTAGGGCATTTTTCTCCTTCTTTGCTATCTTATGTCTTTCATAAAAAAAACAATGGGAGAGGAGGATGGGGGTGGGAAAGGGTAGCAGTTAAAGAAATGTGATACTCAGGGGTCATTATGCTTTGAAAGTCTTCCAGACTTGATGTTCTTTCTTGTCCCTTCCAGAGATGGATCTAGGCAATTATTGGCTTGTGGAAAAAAAGACATGGTGACCCATAATCAGTGGTGTTTATGTGTTCTGAGTTGTTCTGGACTCCATTCTTGATTGTGTTGGGTTTCCTCTTCATAAGTAGCCTTTACCTGTACTGACCCTTGGTCCTCTCTGATTTTCTTGCTTTATATGATGGCAGTTCTGCTTTGGATAAGTATTCCAGAAGGCAGTAACAGTTCCACTCTTTTCATATTCTAATCTCTGAGAGAAGAATTGGGAAAGGAAGCCAGTTAAAATTCTAACTTTTTTGGTTAGGAAAAGCTGCCTATTCATCCAAATGAACTGAAGATTGACTGATGAACCCTTCTTGTGTTCTTTTCTTAAAGCTCCTCTTCAGTTAGGAAAGGGGTCTTTCTTCTTCCTGTCACCCCTTTTCAGGAATGCATTGTTTACAAAAGCCAAGGGAATTCTTTTGTGTGAGGAACGGTGGCTTCTATAGAGAATTAAATTCTGGGCTAGGGGCCAAGGATTAGACTTTTCCTCTAGGGAGAGAGGGAAGGCACTGCCTCTTGCCCCAGAACAAGGCAGAGACATCTGAGGTAGTCTCGTTCAAGAGATTTCAGACTCTGGAAAACATAGTCCTTTGGAGATATGTGATAGCAAGACCAAGTCAACCAGGTCAGGCCTGGTGGGGCCCTGGGGCTGGAAAAGGCCATTCTGTGAATGTTGTTGAGGGGCAAGCCTTGGTTAAGTTCATGTGGATAGGTTAGGTTACTTGGATGAGTTACTTACCTGCTCTGACCTTTCAGTTTTCTCTTGGATGGATGTAACAGTACTTATATTACCTCTCTTGCAAGAAAAAGAATGTTCTTATACCTCAAATCTTCCTTCCCTGCTCTCTTATCTTTTGTATTGCTTTGTGTTCTGTATGCTGACCATAGTCTTAATGTACAAAAAGTTTTTCTTATATTAAAAATGAGAAAGGGCTGAAGAAATAAAAATCTTTTGTTACATGCCGACTTGCAAAGCTGGCAGAACTAACCTTTTTCTTCCTTCCCATAAATGTTTCCTTTTAAGAGGACCCTATCTTTCAGACATGACTGTCTTCCTCACTCCCACGTACTCCCATGAATGAAGTCATGCAGGTAGGTACTCTTATCCCATCTGGGTAGCTGAACTGTATGATGTATCCCAAACCCCTCTGCTGCTCAGTGCCAATTTCCAGTACTGTGGTGTCCCAGGGTAAGCTCCAAAAGTGTCCTTGAAGACCTCTCCCTCCCTCTCTTGGTTTGTGACCTCACTAAAACTTGCTTTGTATCTGTAATTGTAGAGATATATCATCATATTCACTCTCACTTTGAGATCATTGCTGTGAGAACGGAATGGATTCCCTGGCTGTGCAGCTCCAAAAAATAAACTTGAACCATCTTCCTTATAAACAAAATAAAAATGTGATCTGATTTGTGCCGTGACACAGATTGTTATAATAGATGAGTTGATGTATGTGGAAATGGTTTGTAACTTAAAGTTCTATATAAACATAAGCTTTTAGTGAAGCTGCTTGTTAGTAGGTTCCCACTCATCAGGGACCCATTCTCTGTGCACTCAGGGAATATTTGGCCAGTGTGATTTTTGATTTCTGGGTGCTGAGGCAGGTTGCCGGAGTATTTCCCAAAAATATATAACTGTTCACCTGGTCACCCACTAAATATTTGTATTAAAAGCCTGTGACAAGTAACTTTCTGGTCTCTAAATATGAGATCTCAGGAAAATATCCAATCTGTACTTACTTTGAGAGTGGTGGTCTTGCTCCTTTGGTGGTTGGGATGTAAGGACAGTTTATAAAAATTATTAGTAATGCGGGACCAAGAAATGATCAGCATTCCTTAACACTCTTGGGATTTCCCAACTTTGTTGACTGATTCTGCTTTCCAAACCATAATAAATGCCAGCCTAGCGCTAATGACAAGGAATTCACTTGCCATATGGTTCTCATATATGCTTAAGGTGTTGGTCATTCCATTTTCTCCCAATAGATCCTTATTCATAGGGTAGAGGGGGCTAAGGGAACATATTCTTATAATATTTTATGTTATTGGACCCTAACTGCAGAATTATTGAGGGAGTTGCAGAATGATAAAGTTCTAGAATCTTTGACAATCATGGAAGGTGAATAGAGCGGGGAAACTCAACCTCTTAGTCAGTATTCCTACTGGATAATGGATATTATAAGACTTGGGTTAGTGAAAGGGGACTTGAGGTTCTTAGGATATATTTTTTTCTTAGTGGTAAAATCTCTTCAAATTTTTTAAATTCTGAACTTAACAAACACCAAAGAAAATGAGCATTTCCTATAGAAAGAAACTGAATGTCTCAAGTTTGGCTCGCTTTTCCTTTTAAATATATCATACTTTCAACATGTGACTTTTTAAAATCATATTTTTTTAATGAATGGGAGTCTGAGTTCTTTCTATACCACTTTCCCCCTGTCTTCTCACCATTGAAAAGAAAGAAAAAACTCTTGTCAACCCCTCTTCAAGATTCCACCCTCAGTAGTTAGAATTTGTTTTGCTTAGTATTAATCCATACTTTAGTCAATCCTCCTTCTGCAAGTTCTTGATCTGCATTTGGGTCTGAGTAATATAACTGTGGATTTGCCCCTGGTTAGAGCTCCAGTAGGTTGCTACTAAACTAAGCCACTATTTGGCAGTCAGAAAGCTCTGTAGGTTCAGTGATAGAACTGCAAGTTTCTCTTTGGTCTGGAATTCCTGCCTTGGTCATTCTGCTGCAGATTGGGATATGAGGTCGAAGTAAGACCCTTCTCTGCTCCTTGGGTTAGAGCCACATAATTGCTGCTTCCTTCTATACTTGCTCCTCAGTCAGTATATAACCTAAGGCCTTCAACCTCCCCTTCCCCTAGATCACCAGTCCTAGGCACAGGTTTCCTTTGCAGTCCCACACTAGATTTGTGACCTTGTATGGGTGGCAGAGAGTGAGATGAGGGAGAGAGAGAGAGAGAGGGGGGGGGGGGGGGGGGAGGGAGGGAGGGAGGGAGAGAGAGAGAGAGAGAGGGAGGGAGGGAGAGACAGAGAGAGAGATGGAAGGAAGGAAGGTGGAGATATAAATGGAGATGCCAGCTGGCATCTGTTTTTCCTCCCTGCACAAGATCAGTCCTGGAACCTATTCTTGCCCTGATGAGAGGTTCAAGGCAAACTGCTTTCCCTTATCCTCTTCCTCTTGTTTTCTTGTTGAGTGAAATGTATTTCTGTACCCAGCTGTGGATGTGTATGTGTATATATATATATATATATATATATATACATACATATATATGTATATTTTTCCCTTCTTTGACCAGTTAAAATGCAAGTGAAATTCAAGTGTTACCTGCTCCCCTCCACACCTTCTTCCTTGTTTATATTATTCTTCTTTCATACCCTGATATGTGAGATAATTTCCCCCCCTTTCACCTCCTACTTTGTGAATTCCTTTTTCCCTCCCCTTCCTTTCTTTCTTTTTAAGATCCTCAAAACATGACAAAAGCATCCCAAGTCCTCTCTTTTATTAGACTCCCTCTGTGACTCCAGATAATAGACCTCAGCGGAGACACATATATTATCTCTCAGTATTAGAATGTAAACAGTTTATCCTTATTTAGTTCCCTATGATTGCTCATCCATATTTACTTTTTTACGTTTCTCTTGATTCCTCTCTTTGTATTTCAAAGTTCTGTGCAGCTCTGGTCTTTTTATTAGAGTCCTTGGAAGTTCTTTACTCCATTAAAAGTCCATCCCACCCTTTTCCTTCCCATCCCCTACCCCTTCCCCCCAAATACTATACTGGGTGTTTCCTGGGTAACATATTCTTGATTGTAAGCCTATAGATTTTTCCTTCTGGAACATGGTATTTCAAGTTCTCCATTCCTGTAATGGTGGTGGCTGCTATTGCTTGTGTGATCCCAACTGTGGTTCATTACTAATTGAATTCTTTTCTTTCTGGCTGCTTGCAGTATTGACTCTAATGTCCTTTGAGTTTTTATTTTAGGATTTGTTTCAGAAAGTGATTAGTGGATTCTTTCTATTTCTAATTTGCTGTCTGGTTCTAAGAGTTCTGGGGGTTTTTCTTCAAAAACAGTGTATAGGTTTTTTTTGGTCATGGTTTTCAGGAAGTTCGCTAATTCTTAAATCATCTCTCCTCAGTCTGTTTTGCCAGGTTAGCTGTTTTTACTATGAGATACCTTATTTTCTTTCTATGTTTCCATCTTTTGACTTTGTCTTAATATTTCTTCTTGTCTCATGGAATCATTATCTTCTCGTTGATCCATTCTAATTTTCAGGGAGTCAGTTGCTAGGGTAAGGTTTTGTATCTCTTGTGCCAAATTGATAACTCCTTTTTCAACATTTTTCCCATAGATCTAATTTCTTTTCCAATTTTTTCTCTAGTGCTGTCACTTTGTAAAATATTTTTAATCTTTTAAAATTTTATTTCATCTCTTCTAAGAATTTTGGAAGGTGAAGTTGAATTTATACCATTTTGTCTTTTTTCTTTGATGCTTTGCTTGTAGATGTTTTAAAGTCATTTTCTTCTTTGGGGTTTATGTCTTAAATATCCCTCATCATGATAACTCTGTTTGGTGGTATTCTTTTTTTGGTTGCTGTTTCTACCAGCCTGTTTCCTGACTTCAGATTTGATGTTAGGGCTGGAGGGTATTTCTGGGCTGTGCTTGTGTCCTCTTGGACCTTGCTGCTGATTTCTTGGAGGTATTTTGAGTTGTGTTATTCCGTATTTCAGGGTGAGGTCAGGCTGGGGACCTGTAAACTTTCAGTGTTCTCATTTTGGTCTGATCCGGGGAGAAGTCTGGTCACTGCCTTCCTGATCTGAGCTCTGCATGTTCTGAGCTGGGTCTTGGGTCTGAGCAACCATAGACTGCTGCTGGACTCAGCCAGCATGTGGCCGCTGGAAACTTCTGCTGGCTTCCCTTTGGTTTGGGATCCGCTCTCTGGTTATTCTGCTGTAGGCTTCAGATTAGGCTATTAGCTAGACTTAAGACCCCTCTCTGCTCCTTTGGTTAGTTGCTGCTTCTTTCTATATTTGCTTCTGAAACCTATAGCTCCTGCAGCCTTAGGGTCCTCAACCTCTCCTTTCCCTAGATCACCACTTCTAGCCACAGGTCCCCTTCAGAGTCCAGCACTGCATCTGTGACCTTGCATTGGGGTAGGGATGGTGGGGACCAGGCACACACAAGTTGGCATCAATTTCTGCTCCCTGCACAAGGTCAGGCCCCTCTATGTGGTTCCAGGACTCTATACTTTGGAAGCAGGCCCTGGTTAAGTCCTTCAGCTGGGAGGTTCCATGCAGTATGCTATATAGATTCCCATTTCTAGCCTATATAGACTTCATTGTCTTCCACTATTCCAACTTGGGCTAGAAAAATAACTCACTGTGATTTTAAAAAAATTCTCCCAGTCAGGGTTGAATCCGGTGCGCGCGCGCGCACGTGTGTGTGTGTGTGTGTGTGTGTGTGTGTGTGTGTGTGTGTGTGTGTGTGTGTGTGTGTGTGTGTGTGTGTGTGAAAGAGAGAGAGAAAGAGACAGAGAGACAGAGAGTATTGTAGTACTCCTTGCTGCAACTCTGCGATCTTGGTCTCCCCTACATGTAACTTTCAAAAAAATTGTGCTTGTCTGTTTGCTGCTGGATTTCTGTTCTCTTTTGCAAATGTTTAAAAAAGCTCCAATAATCCTCTTTTTTTAAATTTCTTAGCAACCTATCACTATCCTCCCTGTCCTTCCCACCCACCAAAAAAAAGAAAATAAATTGTCATGGGAAGTCCCAGTTTCATGCAAAGTTTGAGGCTGAGCTTGAAGTCCTGAGTCAAGAGTGAGAAGCCCCATTAAAGCCCCAAATCATTGTCCTATAGATATCATATGTTAAGGCCTCTTGGCAGGCATGGGTTGCTAGATCGGAGCTAGGAAACAACTTCTTAGGCTATGAGTATGTAGGGCTCTGTTTCTGGCTAGTGACTTGGCCTCTGCTTGTTAGATTTCATTTTGTGTTTGAAATCTGGTTCTGTTCATTTCTTTTTCCTTCATTTCTTCTTTCTCTGCACCCAGCACTGATCAGCCCACAGATTTCCTGACCTTCTTTGACAGCAGCACAGCAGGGAGAAAGAAGCTGGCAGGTCTGTGCAAAACTTCACCTGAGAAGAGAACCACATGGAATGTTCTGGTAAGAAGATCCTTAGGAGTTTGAGTCAGAGATGAAATAGAACTGTTGGTCCCTCTAGTTCTATCAGAACTTCCCTGCCCTAAGAAAGGTTGATGTTCCCTTCCCTAGGAAGGGAGGTAAGGGGAAGACTGTAACTTACTATGTAGCATTTCTGCCTCTAGAAAAGGGAAATCTAATACATATCGGACAATTTTTATTGAGTCTGTCTTATTGGAAAGAATTTTTCAGCTTGTTTAGCTACTCTTTCCACTGCACACGGCCAATTATAGCCCTTTCCATTTTATGGATGAGAAACCTGAACCCAGAAGAGACGATGTACCCAAGTATTATAAAAATAATTGAGGTAGAGTTGAGGTTAGTGATCTAAATCCTGTCTTCTTACTTAGGTTGCCTCTGTGTTCCATAACAGGATGACCAGCCCAGAGTGTTCACCATCCCATCCAGTGCTCGAAGCACCAGTACAGTTGACTCCTCAGTTGGTCTGAAGAAAAAAGAAGGCACGATATCCTTGGCACCTAACTTTACTGCCAATAACAGGTAGGGGCAAACCATGGAAACAGATGGCTTTCTTTCACCCAAGAGGGAACAGCTGAATCAAGGATATGTTGTGTGGTGTTCAGGGAGTAAGTATTGCCATCTCTCTAGCATAGTTCAGGTGCTAGATGGGGCTCTAGAAAGTTTTCTGTCACTCTCAAAAGTCATCCTTTCCTTGGGGGAATGAAGGCATCTTTCTCATTCCATATGGCTCAAGTCTGAGATAGAACTTGGTAGTCATTACATAGGACCAAGTATGATTTTACAGTCTCATGGACTTAACTTCTTAAATAACTTCAGTCAGTTAATCAATAAACATGTACTAAGCACCACTTTGTCCTAGATACTGTGCTAAGCACTGGGGCTAAAAAGAAAAGTAAAAGACTGTTCCTGCCCTCCAGGAGCTCACAGTCTAAAGGAGGAGACAGCATGCAAATACTCATGTACAAACTGTGTAGAGGATAAGTTGAAAATAACAGAGGGAGGGCACTAGAATTAAGGGGGATCAGTAAAAACATCTTATAGCAGGTGGTATTTTAGTTGGAACTTGAAGGAAGTGAGGAGGTGAGGTAGACATGAGGAGGGAGAGAATCCCACACATGGGGGATTCTTCCTAATTTACTGAGCTTTGGAAAGTAAGAGTACTCCAGTTACCTGGAACCACTTCTTTAAATTCTTGGTGAAATAATCTGTTTGGTGGAGACACAGGATCAGTCCTGATTGTGGGAAATAAGAATCTTCAATGGATTCTGCAAGAGTCAAATTATATCGGAAGTACTATGCTTAATTTTGGGCATCACAGTTTAAGCAGGACACTTATAAACTAGAGTGCATTCAGACAAGTTGTTGAGAGAACTATAAACTGTATCATATGGAGCAACATTTGGAAAAATTGAGGTTATTTAGGATTAAGGAAGACTAAGGAGACTTGATGACTATCTTCAAAAAAAATTTTATAGTAGGTATTTCACTGTCATTTCCTTGACCCATTAGGTACAGCATAGGAGTGTTTGAGTTTTACTACCTATTAAATAGAAGTAACCTGAAACTCTTAGCAATACTTAAAAATTGTTCTTATTCTGAAACACTAGCTAAAAAACTGAATAAATTGTTTTACAGTAAAATATATAGTTTCAGTTGTTGTTTTAGAATAAACTTCAGCATTACTCAAAGTTTCATTGGATTCATTTCATTTTAGTTAAATATGGGAAAAACAGGTCTATGTAAAGGTTTTCTCTAGTCAAAAATAGTATGATTATAGATATCTAAGTTATATGTATGTGTAAATATATGTATGTAAGGATGTACATATGTATACATATATATTTGTGTGTATGTGTTAATATATGTATGTGTGTATGTGTATGTATGTGTTTGTGTATCCTTGCTTAATTGTAGCCTTCTGGGAGGAGGAAAGGGAAAAAAGAACAAAGTAAAAAGTGCACAGCACAGAACAAAAGAAAACTTACAGTGGAAGCCAAAGAAAGATGGACAACTTTCAACACAACGTGCAGGGTTTATTATATAGACTTTCTTGAAGTGGAAATTTATTGCTGTATATTTTGAATCCTCTCTTACATTCTGCTGGGCATGTGGCAATGCTTTTTTTTCTTCTTATTTTGTACTTGTTTCAATATTTAAGTTTATAATGTTTCTTTTTTTTCTTATTGTGTATTTAAGTTTTAGCATTTAAGTCTAAAATAAAAAAGAAAGCAAAAATAAAGGCATAGCTTTACCAAATCAAAGTATTTTTTAACTACTAAAATGTATCATGCATTGCCTTTTGTTTTATCTAATGACAGTTTAAGCAGTTGTTTTTGTTCAGGTATTTAAAAGCTAAGTTTCTATTGCTTTCAGTATAGTATACTGAAATATTTTTATTACTTTAGCTGAATGAATGTCTTGTCAAGAAAAGACTAACGTAAAACTTTTCATTATTATGCATTTGATAAACATCAACAAACCCAAGCATTTTATAGAAAGAAGAAAAAAAGGATTTTATATGATATCATAAAACAATTACATACATCTCAGGTTTTTTTAAAGGTATTTACTAAATTTAGCTTGTCATTTCCAACACTGCCCTGCTTGTTTGTGTCTCCTGAGCTTCCGTCTGCATGTTGTAAAAATGTTTAATTGACTCTTCTGTTTTTAAAATCCCTATTATTATCTACCCACGTTTCTACTCTCCCTGCCCCCATAAAAGCCATCTCTTAAAACAAGTAAATTTATTCCAGCAAAACAAATCTATTCATTGACTGTATGTATATCTCATTCTGAAGCTCTAGTTCATCCCCTCCCAGCTAACAGGTGGGAAGCATCTGGAGTTATGACTAACCATTACATTGATCAAGTTTCTAAATCTGTCTTAGTTGTTTTCCTTTACATTATACAAATTGTTTTCTTGCTTCTACCCATTTCACCCTCCATCCATTCATAGTTTTCCTAGAATTCCAAGCATTCTTTTAATCTGACCCTTTTGTCATTTCTCAAGGTGTAATAATATTGTTATATGCACATACCATAATTTGTCCAGCCATCCTCCAACTGATAAACCTCTCCTGTGTTTCTAATGCTTTGTTGCAACAAAAAATGCTATCAATATTTTTGTTTGATTGAGTCCTTTCCTTATTTTTGATCTCTTTGGGGTATGTAGTCAGCCAGTATTACTGAATCAAAAGTTATGTATACTTCAGTGACTTTGGGGACATAGTTTAATTTGCTTTCCAGAGTGGTTGAACCAGTTCATAGGTCTCCTGCTCTAGCAGTGCATTTGTCTCTCTCCTCCCACGGTCTCTCCAACAACTGCCCTTTCTTTATTTGTCATCTTTGCTAATTTGATGGGAATGAAGTGGAACCCTGGAGTTATTTTAATGTGTATTTATTTCATTAGTGATTTGGATCATCTTTTGATGTAGTTTTTGATAGCTTACCTTCTTTTGGGAATTGCCAGTTCTTATCCTTTGAGGAATGGAGAACCTTTTCTTTTTATATATTTGAATCAATACCCTTTATATTTTAGCTATCAGAGGAATTTGCAGCAAAGATTTTTTTCCCCTTAGTTAATGGTTTCCTTTATAATTTTAACTACAATAATTTTATGTATTCAAAAACTTTGGGTGTTTGGGGTCCGAGCAATAGTAGACTGCTACTAACTTTAGCTATTATCTGGCAGCAGGGAAGTTCTGCAGATTCACAGTGACAGAACTGTAAGGCCTCTCTTTGGTTTAGGATGCCTGTCCTGGTTATTCCTCTGTAGGCTTCAGATTGGGCTAGAATTGGGAACCGAGACCCTACTCTGCTCAGTGTTTGAGCCATACTGCTGCTGTTTACTTTGGAACTCGTTTTTCTTGTACAAAGCATATGACCTGCAACTGCTCCATATCACAGAATACCATCCCTGGGAACAGATTTCTTCCTCGGTCCATCTAATCTGTAACCTAGAACTGGGGAGTGAGTGACAAGGCTGCATGTTGGCAATTGTTCCCGTACTTTGCATGAGGTCATTGTGCCCTGGTGTAAGGCTGGGACCCTTCTTGTCCTGGTGTACAACCTCTTTGAGGCTTACATTTCTCTGCATGGTAGGTTTGTGGTCAGACCCTGTTCTCAGATTTCTCTGTTTTTCAATGCCAAGTTGGGCTGGAAAATTACTCATTGTGACTTTTTCTTGGATTTCCCCATGAGGATTCAGTCTGGTATGGTTCTAGATCTGTCTGGAAGAGTTTTTATGGGGAGCACACTGAATTTCCTGTTCCTCCACCATCTCTGTGCCCTTTCCTAGAGTTAGAGTCTTTTCCTTTGTAGCTATGCTCAATTGCTGCCTGATCTTCTGTAGTTGATCTCTTCAACTGGCCAATTTTTCTGTTTTTAAATTAGTACCAAATAATTTTGATTATTGCTTTATAACATAGTTTGAGAGCCGATACTGCTAACTCCTCTTCCCATTTTTTTTTTCATTATTTCCCCTTGAGGTTTTTGGTCTTTTGTTCTTCCAGATGAACTTTATTATTATTTTTTTCAATTTGTATAAAGTAGCCCTTTGGTAATTTAATAAGGTGTCACCAAATCTGTAAGTTAATTTAGATAGCATTTCATTTTTATTAGACTGGCACCACCAAACCATGAACAATTAATGTTTTCAATTATTTGTCTTTTTTTCTGTAGTGTTTTTGCATTGTTTTCACATGATTCCTGTTTCTCTTAGTAGTTATATTTCTAGATATTTTATACTTTCATTATTTTGAAAGTTATTTCTTTTTCTGCCTCTTCCTGCTGAGTTTTGTTGCTATTTTGCAGAAAGGCTAGTGATTTTTGTACGTTTATTTTATATATTGCTGCTTTACTGAAGGTATCTCAGGATTTTAGTTGACTCTTCAGGGTTCTCTATAAACTCTCTTGTTATCAGCAAAGAGCAATACTTTTTTTCCTCTGTACCTGTGCCTATTTCTTCAATTTATTTTTTCTTGCCTTATTGAATTTGTAGACCGAGATCAATAATGGCAGTCAGTATTAGTAGAAATTCTTGCTTTGCCTAGTGATGTTATTGAAAAGTCCTTTAGTGTTTTTTCATTATAGATAATGCTAATTCTTTGTTTTAGAAAGATACTCTTTACCATATATTAAAGACAAGTCTACTCCTAAGCTTTTTAATAGTTTTAACATGCAGGACTGTTGCATTTTCCCCAAAACCTCTCCTACATCAGTTGATGTAATTGTGTGTTGTTTATTGTTTTTGTTATTAACATGGTATATTATGCTTATGGTTATCTTAATATTGAAGCCAACTCTATAGATCAATTCAAACTGGTTATAGATATAATCTTTTTAATATGTGGTTATAGTCTTTTCCAATATTTCATAAAAAACTTTTGTATTGATATTCATTAGAGATAATGGTTTGTTGCAAGGCTTCTTGAAGGTTAATGGACCCTTTTCTAATGTTTTTAAATGCATAAAATAAAATATATAGGATTACAAAAGAAACCAACTATATTGAAATAGAGTTATCAAAGTTTTTTTGGTTTTGTTTTGTTTTTTATATCTGCACACTCCAGGGTAAGATCCCCTAATCTATAGAATTCTTTCTCTAATTGTCTCTCTGTGTAGTTTTCAGGACCATATTTGTCTTTATTTCCTATTTCTGCAAGCAGTTCATATAACATTGAAATTAAGTATTCTCTGAGTGTTTGATAGAGTTTACTTATAAATTGACCTGTTTCTGAATTTTTTTTTCCTTTATACATTCCTTTATGAATTTTATGAACCCTGAGATTGGGTTATTTGAATTTTCTATTTCTTGTTCTGTCAGTCTGGTTATTTTGTAAATTTCTATCCATTTTATTTAAGATATCAGTGTTCAAAATAGTTTCTAATAATTTCCTTTATTTCCTCTTCCTGATTGGGGAATTATTTTTCATTTTTTTTAATGTTGGCCAGTTTTTGCTTTTCTCCCAAGCACTGGCTTTCTGAGGAGCTTGTAGCCACTGTAGTTTGGGTCTATCACCTGAAAAATCCATTGGCCAGGACCCACATGTACATAAATCAGCAGGTGGCAGCATGTTGTCCTTAAATATCTGAAGAGCCATCATATAGAAAAGACTTGTTGCTCTAGACGCAGGAACCAGGGTTACTGAATAGACTTTCTGGAGACAGACTTAGGTTTAATAATACAAGAGAAAATTTATGACAGTTAGAAATGTTTAATACTAAGTATCCTCCTTGCCTTATGGAAACTAGTGCCCCTGTCATTGATAATTTTTAAGCACAAGATGGATAATCATTTTTTAAGGGATGCTATGAAAGGACTTCTTACATTCCTAGATTGTAACAAGTGATTGGATTAGGTGACATCTTTCCACCTCCAAGATCTTATGGTTCTAGGATTGGGGAGACTTTACCTCTCTGTACTTTGATCTCTCCATAGTATTGCAGTACACCATTTGTGGTATAGTCACTTGTTCATATATTGCTTGGTAATTATTTTGAAGTCTTTTATATGTCCAGATTCCGGCTTTTCAACTACACTGTAAATTCCTGAAGGGTAGAGCAGAGTTCACTGCACTGGAACCTTCCTATAATATTATTTTCTCCAAAGTAGCCTGTACTAGATACTTTTATGGGCATTTAATTAATTCAGTAGCAAAAGGCAGCCTTTTCTATGAGGTTGTCTTAGACCCTGGACCCTTAGGACATCACTATGGAGAGGCACAAAATAAATTCTTTTTGTATACTTTCCTCTGCTCCCATAGTATCTGGTATAAAATTTTGCTCACAGTGGACCCATGGTCTATTCAGGGGCTCTTAGCCTGGTGTCCATGAACTTTTAAAAAATACATGTATTTTGATAATTGTATTTCGTTATTGTTGGTTTCCTTTGGGATCTTGTCTATTTTGTGTATTTAAAAACATTCTGAGAAGGGGAACCCATCACACAAAATTAGTTAAGAACCGCTGGTCTGTGGTGTTGACTGATGGAAGGTAGACAATGGCCCAGCAAGCTGTAATATGTTTCTCTCTCTTTTTTGTTAGGAGCAACAAGGGAGCAGTGGGCAACTGTGTTACCACTATGGTACATAACAACTACAGCACTGTCGACAAAATTCCTCCACCTAAGAGCTCCAACCAAGCCGCTTCATCCCTCAAGTAGGTTTTCTTCTTATCCTTGACCACTTCCTGAAGTGCAAGGAGAGTTTTGCCTGGAAGAAAAGAAAACCCTGTATGGAGTCAGCAGTTAAGCTCAGGCACAGGGAAGGTATAGTCCACTATAGCAGTAGCAGAGGAACCAGTCAGGTAATATTGTTCTTAGAAGGTTCCCACTTTGAGGGAGGGTCAGCCTTCATGTTACCAAATAATCACTGAGTTAACATAAAGACAGATACTGTAATGAACAATAGTTTCTAGTTAGAACCACTATGATCCACTTTTTTTTAGAGCTGAAGACAGAGATGGTCATAGAAATAGGAAGAGAGCCTGTTCTTTTGATTTGGGCCAATATCAACATGCCTAAACAATAGCCTAAGTCTGATGAGATGAAATTTAGTAGAGGTAAATGTGTGAAGTCCTATACTTGGGTTAAAAAGGAAGTCATTGTTTACATGTGAAAGATTTAGGTGTTTTCGTGGATTGCAAATTCAAGATGAGTCATTAAGGCAAACTTAGGCTGCATTAAGTGTCCAGAACATAGAAGGCTGTGGTATTGCCTTGATTAACCCGTTGGCAGTTTTGTGTTCCGTTCTGAGCACCACATTCTGAGAATGATATTGACAAGCTAGAGAGCATCCAGAAAAGAGCAAGCAGGATAGTGAAGCCCAGAGACCACGTTATACAAGGATTAGGTGAAAGAACTACAGGTATTTAGCCTGGAGACTTAAGGAATACATAGTAATTGTCTTCAAGCATTTGCAGGGCTGGTGTGGGAAAGGAGGGATTAGTCTTGTTCTGCTTGGCCAAAGAAAGAACTAGGAACCTTGGGGCAGAGAGGCAGATTTAGATGTGATGTAAGAAAAATCTTCCTACAATTGAAGTTGTCCCAGAGTAGAATGAGCTAGCTCAGGAGGTAGTGGATTCCCTCCATTAAAGGCCTTCAAGTTAAGGCTGGGTTACCATGTCTAGAGGATTCTTAGTTAAATACACGTTGGGCTAAATGACCTCTTAAGTCTATTTTAAAACTGATATTCCATGAGTTCATGTTCAACATTCCATTCTGTCTTCTTCCTTCTATTCTTATTTCTCCCTTGTCCTTTTCTCCCACCCCTGCTATAAATGAGGAGTAAGATTTTTGTCTTCAGTAGAGTAGCCTACTGTCAGACCCTTTTGCCAGAGGAGGAAACCACCCCTCAAATCTACTTGTTGCTCTAAGAGCTTCTCTTATGCTCTCTTTCCTCATTCAGTGTCTAAGGATGTTCTCCTGTATCACTGGTCATTGAGTTTATGTGTGATACAGTTCAGTATAATTGATTGATTAGTAGCACTTGAGTCACTCTTAGGCACTGGTACCTAGTCAAGATCTAAATGAGGGTCTTTACTGAATTGATAAAAGGGTCAGTAAAGATGCTTAGAAAAGTATTTGTTCCCTGACTCCCCTTTTGAACAGAGAATTAGAGAGGAGAAATCTGATAGGAGTAGAGAAGCCTGTTCCAAGATTAGTCCCTTCTCCAACCATAGTAGCAGCTACCTATAACAGCAGTAGGAACTTCTGCTGACCCAAAAACCCCCAAAAGTTGACCAGATGTTGATCAGCATCATAAAGACCACAGCTGCCATCTCTGTTGGAAGATAGAAAATGGAATTTTCTCCCTGGGCTCTTCAGAAGTTTTGGCCTGAGGTGGAGTGTGAACGTAAGACATCACATTAAAACCTGAAGGCTAAGTGGTGTTTTTGTATTATGACTCACAAGGGTTATATGAAGTTGATCATTGTTGTTGGAATGAAGTGCACTGCCTGTTTATCCTACTTTCTTTTTAGAGGCCTTTAGAGTTACCAAGCTTCATTGCTGCCCACTTTCAGGCCACAGCAAGTAAAGGTTGACAGGCGTAGGTATCTATAGCATGACTTTTAATGAGGGTGAGCAACAGTTTTTTCCCATGTATACCTTGTCTACCTCGTTATTTTGACTTTACTCTCATCATTATGACTGGCCGGTTAAAAAAGTAAGGGAAGAACTCGCATGGTTGAGACCATTGTTCTTGAAATTTACATTGGGCAGTACAGAACCCTCTACTGGTGGGCACTGTCTTCTCACCACTAGAGACAAGAGGAGTGAAACTAATGATCTAGAGGTCACCTAGAATCAGAGAATAGGAGAAGAGGCCTTCGAGGTCTCTGAGCTGTTAGATGGTTTGTTTGGGTTTTTTTTTGTGGGGGAAAGAGAGGGGATAAGTTAGTAGGTAGTGATAGTTACAAGACAAGATCAAAAGAAAAGTTTTAAATATGCAAAAGAAAACAAAAATAAGTGCAGAAAAGGATGCAAATAGAGCATCGTTTATGTGTTTTTAAAAAACTAACAAGTTCACAGTATCGTGTACATTCCTCTTATTTTATATTTAAATGTTTGTTGATGATTATGTTTATAACTAAAAAAGAACAAATTTAATATGAAAAAGCACTTAGTTTTTCTCCAACCACAGTCTTATTTTTTATCTTAACTCCTTTGCTCGGCCATTTAGAAAAGCTTAGCAAGCCAGCCAGTCATCGTCCCCTCCTTCCTCAGTTATTGGCCTGCAGGCAGGTGTGAGCTACAGTGAACTTCCTTAGGGTAGAGGGAGCCCTGTGAAAAAACTTGATGCTTTTTGTTTGTTTGTTTCTAGCAATATCATCAAGGCAACCACCAATGAAGACAGTGAGAGCAGCAGTTTCATGAAGTCTCAGAAGAATTTATCCAGTAATAATAACGTGACTCGGAACAATACGAGCAGCACAGCTGGACTGCTTCAAAGGAAGGAGGTGACGGAAGAAGAAGCAGAAAGGTGAGTTGAACCCTCTGGGAAATAGGTAGGGAGAGGATTCTGGGAATCAGAAGGGCAGGAGTGAGGCTAAAGCACAGTGGGGAATTACAGAAGTGGAGGGGGAGGGGTAAAGGGAATGTGTCTTAAAAAGGGGAGGAAGAATGGACTGAAAGACATAGGCTAGGGCCTTTCTGATGGTGTTGTCTGTCTGTGGCCCATAGATCATGAATGATCAATCAAAGACTTGGGTGGTCCTACTTTATTCAGTGATCCCTTAGGCCTGGCTGTCAGCTTTACTGCTATTCACTTGTATCTGGATATTTGGAAATGGGTAGGAAGGAAAAGAAATAACAGAGAGAGTGCTTAAGACACGATAGTTTGTCTCCTCTAGGAAGCCTTTCCTCACCAACCCTCCCAAATTCTGGTAACTACTTCGTTCCACCTTCCCTGTATTTGTATATGATTTGTGCTAGATTCTCACATCTTTGTGAATAGACAGTTGTGATATATATTAGGCTATGTAAATCACATATAGATGACATGCCTTTAGACTTGTGACACTGGCACATTTCGTATACTTGGATAAAGGTGTTAGAGAATCAGAGAAGTGACCATAGTATTTAAAACTTTTTATGTCGCTATAATAGGGAAGTCAATGAGTATTCCATCTGATCCAGACCTTCTTTTCCTTCTTACAGGTTTATCCATCAGGTCAATTTAGCTGCCATCACCATTCAGCGCTGGTACCGACACCATGCACAAAGACATCGAGCTGGGGCGTCTCTCCTGGAGCACCTGCTGACATCTAAGAGAAAGGTCAGTGTAAAAGGTCATGAAAGGTCCTGGAAATGAGCCCATACCCACATAATTTACAATCCCAAATATCAGTAGTATAAGCTGCATTTCTTCCAAGTGGCAGATTCTGGGGGTGGCAGAAGTTGAAACTCAGAAGTACCATGTACTTAAACCACCACACATAGTCACAGCCTATGTTGCCACCCCCTCTCATTCCTACTAGGTCCTGATTCTGACTGAAGGAACAGAACTAGTATTGTTTGAACAGGGTGACAAGATCTGGGTGGGTGGGGCAAAGCCTCTTGGCTTTGTATTTTTTAGTATTTTTTATGAGAGGGCTGTGTAAGGGATTGGTTTTGGGTGTTATAAGTTTTTTGTTTTTGAGTTTTGCTCTAATGGATTTTTGAAATCCAGAGATCACAGACTGTCTTAGAACTATAAGGCATTTCAGGCCTTCTAATATTGTAAAGACCCTCTGTGATTTTAAGCTCCCTGTGTCTCCTGTAAATCAAAAGAATAGTAGGTTTAAGGGCATTGGTTTTAAGGTGACCCTTCCCCCCAACATCCATGCATTACTTGCTATATTATTTAGGAACTTAAATTTTTCTCAAGAGACTTTACCTAAAGAATTCATTTCCTGTTCTATTTGTTCTGTAGGAGAGACAGCAAAAACAGTTGGAAGGGAATGTCCTCGACTTGGAGCCACGGAAAGATTTAGAGAGAAAGAAGATCCGGGAAGAGAAAGCCCGGCAGGCCAGACAAGCTGCTATTCAGGTAGCCTAGCTACAGGATGGATCAGAGTCCAAAAGTATAAACCTCTGGGCTCTAATCTGTTTTGGATCAGGCTGTTCTTGTGGAATACCATTCAGCATGATAGTCCCAGCATATAAAAATCCATCCTTGATGGCCAGAAACGATAATGTCTACGAGAAGGGAAAGGTTAGGAGAGCAGTCTCTTATTTCCCTTATTTGGGGACAGATTGGCAATGGGAGACAAACTACCACATCTTTTTTCAGAACTGTACCTCTAACCAAAAGGCAGTGTCTGGGACATTTAAGTCAAGGTTATGATTCTTTGGAAGGTCATTCACACTGAAGTCACCTTCGGTGGTAACTTCTCCAATTGACTGTAACCATAAGATGATTCTTCCCCCTCCATTTTCCTTCCTGAACACCCAGTGGGGTGGGGTATCTTAGTGTTAGTGCTACTTACAGGAAATGGAGGGACTCTTTCTCTCTGATTTGTGAATTGCCCCCATATTCCCTACCATGGCAGGAACTCCAGCAGAAACGAGCGGCCCAAAAGGCAGGAGACACTGCACTGGAGCAGCAGAAGGACACCAGGAAAACATCCAAAAGAAGGCCCATACAGACAGCCTCCCCAAAGAGTGGGAGTCTGGCAAACAGCACCATCAAAGCTAACAATGCAGGTGGGTTCCTCAGATTGACCCCAGAGCTAATAGAGAAACAGCAACTCAAGTGGAGTATTGAGGTCAGAGGTCTTGGGGATGCTACACTGAAGTTCCCTTGGGCCCTGACTTAAGCTCATTTAAGCCCTGACATCTGTAAAAGCAGAATCTCTTATACTAGATTTTGGGGGGGTTATCATGTCTCGTGATAATAGGTATCTCTCACACCCAATACCCTTCCACTGGCATCTATGCATGCCCTGCTCCCTCTCTGTGACTTCTTTTGACAAAGCCTTAGATGGCTGATAGGCAGGAAATGACTAAGAAGTCTCTGAATCTGAATATTGGCAGTACATTCATTCTAAACGTTTAAAGACATTATTTCTTATTTTACAGGTGCCAACTTACATGCTACAGATCCAGAGGAATACTTCCACCCAGTCCCCGACTCTTCCCCAGATCTTAGTAAATCTCCAGAAGATAAGCCACAGGTCTCTTCTCTTGGGCAATCTTTCTCTTCCTCCATTGATTATTATCATGTGCCATAAGGCTCCTCCTGCCCAAGTCTAACCTTCATCATTCACCCTCTCCCCTGCCTCCTTCCACTGCTACATTAATAAGATTCCCATAGTCTATAGTGGGTGCTGTTATACAGCCAGAGGGCAGAATCCATGGTTCCATAGCCACTTCTGTGTGCCAAGTTAGGTCTTCTCTAGGGGAAAGTGGCAGCCACGATGATGATGGCATATGTTTGTACAACACTTTTTAAAGCTCTGTCACATTTGGCCTCACAGCAACCCTGTGAGGTGAGGCATGAGAGATAGTAGGATCCACATTTTACACATATAGAACCTGAGGCTTAAAGTTTAAGGAACTTGTCCAAGATCCTACAATTATTAAGTGGCAAAGCCAGGTCTTCTAACTTTTAGTCCAATATTCTTTCCACTTCACTACCCTAATGCCTCTTCTTGACCTAGGAGTTGTTAAGAAAATTAGTGAAGGGAAAAACCTAATCTTCAAACTTACAGTACATACTGAGCTGTTCCAGAAGTCAGCGTTAACCATCCAAAGTAAGAGAGCAGCCTCCTGACTCTCTCTTCTTTGGCAGAACCTAGCTTCAGTGCTTTGGCTGGTTAACTAGGTGCTTGTGTTTTTCTCCTTTTTCTCCATACCATCCCTAGGACAAAGCCTCCCATGAAGTTGTCTGTGAGAGCGTGGACACTGCAGTCACAGCAGCCAGCAGACCCCAGGCCAAAGTGACTCTTAATGAGCTGCTGGAAACCCTGAAGCTGTTAGAAGAGGAACCAGAGCAGCTGACCCAACCCAAGACCTATAAAAAGGAAAAATATTCCTGGATTGATGGGGTAACCAGAGGGAGTCAGGGGAATTACCTGAAAGCAATACGTATCCCACTTCAGTCCTCCCCTTCATAGTGCCAAGATCTAAAGAGATCTCGGCCCAGAAAGGACAGACTATGAGAGGAGATAAAAGGAATTAGAATAAAATTCTCATTGATCTTTCATCTTTGGCTTGGGGAGGGGGGCGTCCAAGAGGTGACATCTGACCTAGTGGAGAGTTGAATGGGACTACCCTTGTAAGGTTGGTCCAAGGAAGCATAATGATGACTCTTAGCCTGTTTCCCTAATGTCTTTATGAAATCACTTTTATCAGCCCAGCAGGAAATAATGTTCTTTTCTCCCCCAACTTCCTACTGGATTCAGTTCTGTATTAAGAAATTCACTGAAGTTACTCAATACTTCTGCATATTAGTTCCCAAAGACAGCACACAAGATTTTTTAGATCCTTTCAGGATCGATAGGCTTTGGACCAACTTAATTAGGTCATTAGAAGTCTGACCATTAGGTGATCATCTCATACATGGAGGGGTTTCATTCTGCATGACCTCTCTGAAGCCCTCCATGTGGTAGGAGGTGGTCATCTACTGATGAGCCTCTCCAGACCTACCTAGACTGCTCCTTAGATGACAGACATTCAGGCCAAAGCTTTTCAGCTTGGAGTACAAGGGAAATAACAGTGGTGTCATATCAGCTTTGTTTCCTCCCTTGACTGTCCATCTCACATTAATAGTAGCAGCTTTTCAAGGGGAGTGTGTGATTTTGTTCACATGGAATCAGACAGAGAGAGAGAGGAGTCAGGAGTCCTGGATGCATGGGGAGCTTTGGGTAATCTGACCTTCCAAAGCAAATCTCTAGACCACTGCTGCCTCCCTGCCCTTCCTCATCATAACAAGCAAGCACAAAAACATGAGATCACTTTATAGACCAGCAGGCAAATGCCTCTTTTTGGGAGTCTTGCATTATTCTGATGTGACCTATGAAAGAAAAATAAGCAATACTTCTTTTGCTTCCCTTACTCTATACCAGTTCCACTCTAATTCCTATCGTTTTCCTCTTTCCTTCTCCACAGGAAGTTGATTCTAACTCCTTAACAGCTGACAATCTAGAAAAATTTGGGAAACTGAATCCACCACATGGAATCCCAGAGGATGGGGCATTGCTTTCTGAGGCCAAGCTTCAAAGTATCATGAGCTTTTTAGATGAGATGGAGAAATCGGAACAGGAACGACCCCATTCTGTGGCCTCAGCCCCTCCTCGGGAGGTAAGCCTCCCTTCTCCCTAAGCCTGAACAAAGGAATGCATGAATTTCATTGCTTCTTCTCTGGGGTCAGGACTGGGTGTGGTGGAAAATTGTCACCAAGTGGATTCTTTGGCTGTGCAGCAGGGGCAGAGCAATGGGGTCATAGGGCACTGTGTTCAAAGATGGGAGTTACTGAGGTAGCTCAGCTGGGTGTGTGCTCAGAAAATGTAGTTATCTTAATATTAACCTAAGCTAAATGGAGTGAGAGTGATAGACTTATTACATATTTCAAAGTTAGTAGCACTTTTTAAAAAGATAGGCTATCTTAATTTATACTTCCTTCTCCTGTCATTCTAAAGTGAATAATCAAGAATTGAATTTGGGGCACTATATACATGCACATGCACGTATAGACATACATATATTTACACACACACACACACACACACACACACACACACACACACACCTGATCCTTACATTCTAGCCTTTCTCTGCAGTGTTCTGAACTTTGCTTAATTATGTTACCTCTGATTTAGAGAGTGATTTGTGGGGGGTGGAGGGTGGGAGGGATATGACAAGGGAACTGGGAAAGGCAGGTGACATGCTTAGTTGGATCTGAGGAGAGGTTTCTATGAGAAATAATCAGTTACCATTAGAGCCAGGTAGAAAATGATGCTGGTGTTGCTAACCTTTATTTTTTTCCCCAGGGAATCTTGACTGAGGAAGAGCTGGCCCACCTGGAGCAGGCGTCGGCTGTGGCTACTGAGGTCACCAGCTCTATGATGAGACTGAAGCTGGAGGTGGAGGAGAAGAAGCAAGCTATGGCACTGCTGCAGACAGCATTGGTGGGTGACCCTAGGTATAAATGGCCAAAACCAATTGGGGGGAGGCTAGTGTGGGACTGTGCTAAGGTTTTCCCTGTGGGAAAGGAGTATTTCCTTTTGGATATGAGCTTTGGTTCCCTGCACGTCACAGGTGTTCTGTGTAACTGGCTTAAAGCAAAAGAAATCAGGCCTACGCTTAACTCACCTCAGACAGCCTGGACTATGTCCTGTTCTGGGAGAATTCCACCACCTCCTGTTGTAGCCTGATCCAGCATATAATAGGCCTTATTCTCAGGAAGTCTTCACCCAAATCTCTCCAGCACTTAGTACAGTGCCTGGCACAGAAGTGCTTAATAAATGGTTGCTCATTGATTGATTGCTGTCATGTAAACCTGCTTCCATCACCTCTGTGGGCCTGTCTGCCCAGGGAGGCCTAGCCAGAGGTCTCACTCAGTCCCTGGGGTGGTTTTGTGGGCAAAACTGAACCCCTAGGGTGGTTGACCAGGTTTGTGATTTAATACTGCTTCTTGAGAAGATTTGCAGAAGGCATCCCCTGCCCTTCATTAGAGGAAGATTAGGAGTAACATCTCTCATAGGCTTGTCTCACTCAACACATTAACTACTTGCATCTCATAAGCAGGGAATCAAATCTGGGCATGTTTCAGGATGGCTTTTTTCCCCTTAACATTTCTTGGTTTTCTTTTATTGCTTCCTCCCACTATGAGCTCCAGTAGAATTAGAACTCTCTAGTTGCCCCATGGTCAGCCCCATCTCCTCTGATCCTGGCCTCTGCTCCTTTAATTTGAACCCAGGTACCAGCCAACCCCCCCCTCCCTCCCATCCTCTTCCCCTGAAACCCCATTGACAGGCTCAGCAGCGAGAGCTTACTGTGCGGAACGTGAAGGAAACAGAGAAGGAGCTAAACCACCAGCTCCGGCTGCAGAGGGAGCAGTACGAAGCTGCTATCCAGAGACACCTGGCCTTCATCGATCAGGTAACCCTGTGTGCTCATGGCAAGTAGCAGGATCTAGTGCATAGTTTACAGAATTGAAACCCAGAGACTGTGTTTTGGTTCATGGCTCTGTCGTTTATTTTTGTGTTGATTTAAGCACGTCACTTTCCCTCTCCAAGTTTCATTTTTCCACCTGCAGAATGGGAGGATGATCCTTATTCATGCTTCATTCAATCAATCAGCAAGCATTTATTAAGTGCCAACTGTGTGCCACATAGTGCATAGGCACTATGCTAGGCACTGGGGATACACAGAGAAGAGAAAAACAGTCTCTTCAAGGAGCTTACATTCTTTTGGGTATGACAAGAAACCAGCCTTGAGTGGATCAGGAAAGGCCTTGTAGAAAGTACCACTTGGGCTGAACTTTGAAGGAAACCAGAGATTCTCAGAGGCAGAGGTGAGAAAGGAGTACCTGCCAGGCATGGAAGACAGCCTGTGCAAAGGTGTGGAGGAAGAAATGGAAGTGCTATGTAAGAAGAACAGTAAGAAGGCCAGTTTGGCTGGCCCATTCCTGGAGGTAATAGAGAGCCAATGGAGTTTTTTTGAGAGGGGGAGTGATCTAAGTTTTAATGAAGCACCTGGGCTTTAGGAAAATCACTTTGGCAGATGTATGGAAGATAGATTGGAATGAATAGAAACCTAAAGTGGGGATAGTAGATGTTAAGATGCCTCTTAGAAATGGAACTAGGGTTTTTGGTTTTGTTTTAACTTCTGATGACTGCATATGTCTCATGTCCTCTCTCTTTACTCCTGACCCATATACATTCCACAGGTCAGGGCAGGGGAGGCAGTCAGATGTTGGGGTGGGTCAGGTATACACAGGTACTTTCTGATTAGGAAAGGGTTGGCCAAGTGCAGAAGCTGTAGGAACTGAAAGTTTTTGTCTTGAGATACATACTCTGAATGTGTTCCGGAACAGTGACCCTACCTGCCTATAAGCTCTGCTAAGGATTCTGCGGAACATCCCTTTGAGGATGCTAGAAGAATAGGGCCCAGTAGAAGTTTCTGGCTTAGCCATTTCAAGCCACTTTTAGGCTTGAAATATCCTACAAATAACAGTCACTGTGGAGAAGAGGAGCGAGGCCATGGCAGAAAACAACAGGGGAAGTCACCTTGGAGGCGGGGAGCAGGGAATGGAAGGGGAAACATTGGCTCTGAGGCCTTACTTGCTGAGGATCCCCAGGATTCCTGATGTTGCCCTGTCTCCCCAGTTCTTGCCAGGTTCACACTCCATCACATGGGGGCCTGATGCATCTGTTCTTCTTGTTTCCTGGATCCCAACTTATTCAGCCCTCCCTGAGGCCCATCTTCTCTCAGGAATATTTCTCATAGAACTCCTATTCTCAACTCAGGGATGAAGATTTTGTTGGGACATAATGTGAAAGGGCTATTCTTAGGGCCAGGAGGCATTTCTGTTTGTGTAACTTGCTGGGACTTGTTTCCCTTTCGTCTTCTCTGCTGGGGTTGCTTTCTGGGTTTCCCTTCCTCCTGCAGCAATTGTGACTTAATCCTGAAGTTAGGGGAATATCCACTCAGTACCTTTCGGTCCTGAGTTAGCAGCTTTACCTATTGGCTTCACCTGGTCCCCTCCTCAAATCTCAGCTGATTGACGACAAGAAGGTCCTGAGTGAGAAGTGCGAGGCAGTGGTAGCTGAGCTGAAGCAAGTGGACCAGAAATACACAAAGAGAATCACCCAAGTGCAAGAGCAGCATGAACTGGTGAGAGATTCAAAGGGGTGGGTTCCTTGCCTACACCATGGGAGAGGCAGTGGGGCTTGCTCATACTAACTGCTCCGCTCCTCTCCTCACCTGCCCTGCCTTTCCTGGCTTACTTCTCTTTTGGCAGACCTTTCAGTTCACCAGTCTCTTTGTTCTTCCTTTCCCTCTTCCTCTATTTCCTTAGGTGTGGTGTGCCTTGAAGCTTTTGTGTGAGGGAAATTTCTACTGTCATCTTTCGGCTAGAATTCTTAGAGGGATAGAAGGGGCAAGGGGTGAGCCTCAGAGGGTGGCACCTAGGAAATCCTGAAGCCCTGCCCTGGATGATGTCTATCACAGCCAAACCCAGCTGAGAGCAAAATAGTTTCATAAATATTACCTGAGGAATGCTGAAATTTTTTTATATCCTAATGTGATGATGGGTGAATTGACAGAGCTCACAGCTCACGTTTGCATACTAATAAACCAATCGTTTTTTGCTTGGGAAAATGACTTGAGTTAGATGAGAAGAAATCAGGAGAAGAAATTAAGAAAGGCAGATTTCAAGAGACTATAGGTATTTAATTTCAATCTGTGCTGAATAGTAGTTATGTAAATTATGTAGATGTATGCAGATTTTGTACTGATGTACTTGGTAGCTTTCTTAAACCTCAATGCTGCTCTCAGTTTCCTGATGTGACTCTCCATTAGAGCCCATTTTGTTACTTCATCTCTGTGGCTTCTTCCTCAACTCTGATTAAAGCAAGGGCTCTAAACGTAGGATTCGTTTGGCAATCTGATGAAGTATATGGATCCTTTCTGAGAAGAATGTTTTTAAATGCATAACAAAATACCCAGGATTACAAGGAAACTAGTTATATTGAAATAGAGTTTTCAAAAATATGTATATATATTTTAATGGTTTTACAGATCCCAGGTTAAAAACCTCTGGCTTCTAAAGGCTTGTTGTTAAGTATGGGACCTGGGAGCCCTGGAGTGGTTTTTTATTGGTATCCTCTTGTGGCCCCTCTGTCAGCGGGGCCATGAAGAGGAGGGAGAGAAACCTCACAACCTTGTACTCTACAAGTGTTTTGTATTTTCCCAATGCCATCCTTCTGTTCTGTTGTTCACTTTGGGAAGGAGGTTAAACAAAGTCACAAGAATGTGACCGTGGAAGAACACTGCAGAAGAACACAATAGGAAAGAGGCAGGAGAAGGCAAAGCTTAGTGCAGTAAGACAGTGGATAGGGGGAAAAGTGTGGAATTTGAATTCCCAGCCCTTACCTCAATATGAACACTTTTTTGTTTTAGTTTTCCCTTTCTGCCAAGCAGAATGTTCTCTGCTCCCTTTCTGTCTCCTGGGGAAGTAGCTGATTTTTTTTTTTTTTAGAGTCTACAAAAGAAATATAAAACTATAATGAGTTAGGGTGGTAATTGGCCTATGGAAAATAAGTACCTTTTAAAGCTGTACCTGAGGTGTTTTATGGCATTTGCCTCTTAAAGTAACTAGATGAATTCTATCTCAAACTTCCCTTGGCCTCCTCCTTGGGAGCACCGAGGCAGGTAGTGTTTGACTAGCGGACACACTTCTGGGCATGTGGCTGACTAGTGTATACCCAACTTTGTTGACGTTGCGAAGAAGATTACTTCATGTGAATAAATCTGCTCAGAAGTCTTTAAGCACTTGATATGAGATATGACAAGAAAAGAGAAAGCGGTGTGGGGAGGACAATCCTTGGGAAAGTCAGCAATCTATAATTTGACATTGGTGGGTAGATTTCTTGAAATTCTCTGACCGTTCTGCATGTATTAATAGTCTTTATTATTCTTGTTCCACTGTTAGGACCTGGAAATGTAATTTCCTAAATGTCTACTGGTTTAAGGAGTCTGGAAATAGGTGGCAATGGAGAGATGTGGATTTCATTTTCTCCTTCTCTTGGGCTGCTCCTTAGCATCCTTTCTTGTTCACAGGAGATTAAGAAACTCAAAGAACTAATGAGCGCCACAGAAAAAATCCGCAGAGAGAAGTGGATCAACGAGAAAACCAAAAAGATTAAAGAGATCACTGTCCGAGGTAGGGAACCAGGAGGCCAACTCTTGGGAATTGGTGCCTGTTGTCACCAGTGACTTAGGGATCACATTATCATGGCTCATGTTCGTCAAGGACACCTAGGTGTTCTCTCTGATCTCGCTCACCATGGGTGCAACTCCCTGGCAGGCATTTTTGTTCTGCTGTGGCAGATGTTAAGGTCATTCTCCTGGGCAAAGAAAAAAGATCTGAAAACCGTATACTAGGAGGAACAGTTGAAAGGATTGGGTCTGTTTAGCCTGGAGAAGAGGGGGAAAAAAGGCAAGATATCATAGCTGCATTCACATATTTGAAAGGTTTTGTTATATGATAAGAAAACAGATGTTGCTGTGCTGCTCTAGAGGGCAGGACTGGCCCAGTGGAGAGAAAGGATAGAGGCATGCCTCCAGCTGGTGGAGAAACTGTCCAGCAGGGGGAGAGGCCACCTTGACAATAGTGAGCTAGCTCCCCATCATTCAAGAGTGAAGGAAATTGTGGAGGAGATGACTGCAGGGCTAGAAAACCTCCAGCGTCCCTTTGAACTTAGATCCTGTGAATCTTTTAATTCCCTGGAGAGAGTGGGACCCTTGCCCAGGCTTTGAGACCTTCTCTTCATGCCTTGTAGTTGAAGGGAGAGAAAATGGCCATTGATACTAAGGCTAAGATAGTTCATGCTTCCAAACTTGTCTACTTTAATGTTCTTTCTCTTTTTCTACCTCTCTAGTGACAAGTCCCTGTTTAGATTCCCCCTGGGGTGGAGGGAAGATCCCATTTCCTGCCAGGAAAATGCCCAAGCATTCTTTTTATGCTTGAAGGTGATGGAGAGAAGAGTTTTTGCTTCATTCCCAGAAATGAAATTGGGTCCTGAGTTCATCTGCAGGAGCCTTTTTCCTGTTTGGGGTGACTGTTCCATGTCCCTCATCATAGGCTTGGAGCCAGAGATCCAGAAGCTGATCGCCAAGCACAAGCAAGAAATCAAGAAGTTAAAGACCCTGCATGAAGCTGAGCTGCTGCAGTCAGACCAGCGGGCCGCTCAGCGCTATGTGCAGCAGACTGAAGAGCTGCGGGAACACCTGGAACGAGAGAAGGAGGAAGAGGGACGGCGGGAGAGGGAGCTGGCCCGGCAGCGGTACATGGAAGGGTCTCTGGTGGGACAGCAGATAGTGCAGTGGATAGAGCACCGGACCTGAGGTCAGGAAGACCTATGTGCAAACCCTGACCCAGATACTTCTTACCTGTGTGCCTGGGCAAGTCACTTAACCCCCACTTGCCTCAGTTTCCCTGTCTATAAAATGGAGACAATAATAGCACCTGCCTCTCAGGGTTGTTGTGAGGATCAAATGAGATAATTGTGAAGCACTCCTGGCACTTTAAGTGTCATACACATACATACACATACAATTGTGTGTATGTATAGATATGTATATTTACATGCATGTATATATGTATAGGTAGATCAATATAGATAGATACACACATGTGTTAGCTATCCTCCTCGTGATGATGATGATGATGATGATGTGACTCCTAAGGTGACTGAAATTGGGTCAGTACCTGAAGTCAGGAGGTAAGTGCTAATCATACCATCTGTTCTGAAGTGATGAGATAGACAAGTATGGAGCAGAGCTATGGCTTGTTCTAGTCCCTACAGATAGAATCTGGGATCAAACCCAGACCTAAATCCAAAAGTGATGACCTGGCTCACAACTCTCCATGGAGCTGATGAGTGACTCTGAACGAAGGTGGTTGAGATTGTTGCTGGGGTAAAGAGCACTGACCTGGGAATGAAGAGATCTGACTTTTGCCTTAGCCATTAGGTAACTGCATGGCCTTGGACAGATAGCTTTACCCCTTCAGGCCTTGTAGCTGAGAGGTTGGACTCAAGACCTCTGAGGTCTTCTACAATTCTTGACATTTCATTTCTTAAAAACCCATCTTTTACAGAGGGATAGAAACTGAGGATCAGACTACTTCAGTTTACTTTCCTGAGTCCTCATGCAGCTGGTGATTATCCAAGTCTGAGCTTCATTTGTTGTTTGTCCTTCCTTCTTAAAGAGGACCATGACATCAGGAAGGTGATTTATGTGAGGCAGGGCTGTGCAAAGTCACCAGCTTCAGTCTCCTTCAGGGCCATCTGGGTCCTTTAACAAGGATATAAATCAGGACAGCTGGAGATGGCCCAGATGCAGTGAGAGACCTTGACCTTTTTAAGCTAAGGTCTTTCCCAGGTCTCTGTCTGAGGAAATGCCCATTCAGTGATTAAGGACAGGTAAAATATGAGGCAAAGAATGGCCTCTTTTACCTAAGTCCAAAAAAAAAATCCAGCTGGGAGGGGAAGACCCTGAGGGTTTCTGACCAAAACGGAAACAATTGCTATTTACACTCACTCTGAGCCATCAGAGCCCAAATATTAAGACTTGAGGGAAGGGGTAAGTGGAGGGGTAGGTATGGTTTTCTCCCTGAATCTCTAGATACCTCTTCTAGGGGAGAAGAACCCCTCATACATGGAGGTGATAAACTCATTGCTCCTTCCTGTATGAAATCTCAGAGACCTTACTTTGCTAAAGAAAATGTTATGTTGATTTTCATAAGTTTTAATATTCCTTTACCAGCTCAGCATAGTGAATCAGGCTCCT
Source organism: Notamacropus eugenii (assembly GCF_028372415.1). Lineage (NCBI taxonomy): Eukaryota > Metazoa > Chordata > Mammalia > Diprotodontia > Macropodidae > Notamacropus > Notamacropus eugenii. Next base: position 324,657,769 of record NC_092873.1, on the reverse strand, counting down.
TTCACTTTAGCTTCACCTCACAACTGATCCATAGGGGAAATGGGTAGAATCGAGAAAGCCCCACATATAAATAGCAAATGTGAACCCAGAGGAGAAGGAGCTGAACTTTTTTAGCAAGGATCAAGGATAATGTAAAGTATATTGCTAACTATGGCATATTATATAAATCTGAGCTATTACAATTATCACTATTATTCTTCTGTCCTACAAAACATTCCCTGTGTTTCAGTATTTATTTCCTGCTTAGGGTTTACAGAACAAGAGTGTTTCCCCATATCAAACTTCAGGGTTTGATCAGCTTCCTTCTCACATGTTCCCCATAAATAGAAGCAAATCCCAGGGGTGGGAGCATAATGGATCTTCTCTTTCCGCATCTCATTATTAGCTCACCTTAACACAATTGCTTCACTTTCCCTTACCCCAGCTCACACATAGTTAGTCTTCTGTGTTGACTTAGCTGATAGTAGATGATCAATCCCTGTTGCTTTTAATGATTCAACTACTAATGGAGAGAATTGAGGGAAATGTCTCCTCCCTTCAGTGGTTAAGCAGAAATAAGTATAATTGAGAAGGATCTGTCTTCCCCAACAGATATGAGAAACACTTGGAGGAGGAGGAACAGGCCCTTCAGCAGCAGCGGCGCCGACTCTATAGTGAGGTGGCAGAAGAGAAGGAACGACTAAACCAGCAGGCGGCCAGGTAGCCAGGAGGAAGGAAGGCAGGCAGGACAAGAGGCCTTCTGGGAGCTAGCCCAGTAACAAACAGCCTACCAGCTATGGACTTTTTAATGTTTCTACCTCTCCCCTGTTTCTCAGCACTGACCACTTCTGCCTGTGCCTTTTCAGGCAGCGGGCGGAGCTGGAGAAACTGAAGCAGCAGCTTGAGGAGAACAGCTGCGTGGTGACGAGGGCCCTCAGGGAAGAGTACGAGAAGGGGCGAGAGGAGCAGGAAAGGCGGCACCAGGTTCCCCTTTCTCTCCTTTCATCTGCATGTCACCCCTCCAGCCCCCCCACCTCAGTTTTTCCTAAAACCACCCATTGGCATTCTGTTTAACCTAAGAAATGCTAATCAGGGCCCTGCTGTGTGTGCCCCTTTCTGATGAAACCCAAAGGGCTGCTAAGGTCACAGAGAATGGTTTTACTGTGCTGGGTCTCCTGACTGTCAACCCAAGGTGCTTCTTATTAGACCTGCTACTTTTCAGGCAACCCAGGCTTCTTTTCTCCCTCACAGGCAGCTCCAGTTTTGCTGAGAACTTCTTGGGTTCCCCTAGGTTCCAGAGGGTGTTAGCTGAGCCTATTGTGTCCTCTGCCCTAAGCACTGAGACTTTCCTGGAATCACAAGTTTATCTTTCTGGGTGCTATAGGTGAAATTCTAGCAAGCAGAAGCTCAGGCCCTGGGTTGAGTAGAGAGTGGTCGGTAGGGCCTGTGTCATGGGACTCTGCTTTATCTTTTAGTTGGATATGAAAGCCCTGAAGGAACGACTAGAGGTGGAGAAGGAAGCCTGGGAAGCCAACTACTTAAAGAAAGAGGTGAAAGCCAGTACTTATTTCCATTGGTCAAACCTTTCCTGTCTTTCCCCTCCACTCCTTCTTGTCTCTTACCTCACTCTCTTCTCATCTCAGAATTCAAAGAAAAGGAAATTGACATGTGGTCAGGAGTTGTAATCATTTTTCATTTGCATTCCCATATTTAGTAAAGTAGTCTTCATTAACATCTGTTGGGGTCTCTGCTGTTCTTTCCCAGGAGGCATGGCTGCTGAAACGGGAGCGTGAGCTGAAGGACGAAGTTCGGAAAGTCAGGGACAAGGAGATTGAGCTGGTTATTCAGAGACTTGAAGCTGATATGACCCTGACCAGGGAGGAGGTTGAGCAAACAGCTGAGAACAGGTGAGAGTTGGAACCAGAAGGAAGAGGAGGCTCCTCGGGGGCAGGCAACACTAGAACAGTTAAGTCTGATCTGATGACTTTTCAGTGGGGATAATCACCGTATCTGCTGACAAGTGGTCATTGAATCCTTACTATGTGCCATAAAGTTAATGGGGAGGAATATTGTGTATTAAGGGGTTAGATTGTGACGTTTAAATGCCTAACTGAAGATGTTAAATTTGATCTTAGGGGATAATAAGGAGCTACTGGAGTTTATTGAGTTGGGAGGGGCAAGAGGAGGCCTTAAACTTTAGGAAAATTAGTTTAGCTGCTGATGGAGGGTGGTCAGAGGTAGGGAGGGAGACCAACTAGAAAGCTATTGTAATGGTCCTGGCATGAGGTGAGGAGCGTATGCCAGAATGGCAGCTATGTGAGTAATAGGGAACATATAAAGATGCTGTGACAGTAGAAATGTCAGGATGTGGGGTGAATGAGAGGGGGGAGTTTGATCAATTAATCATTTCTTAAGTACTTAATATTCCAAGAAGCATTATGCTAAGCTCTGAAGATATAAAGAAAAAGCAAAAACAAACATAAATACATGCACAAATGCAAATATATTTTCTTACATATGTATGTGTGTATCTGTCTCTTTCCCTCCTCCTCCCATCCCTCTTTTCTTCCCTCCCTCCCTCTCTACCTCAGTCAGAACATATAAGAGAAATACAGAGTAAATGGAAGGTAACCTTAAAGGGGATTGATTGTATTAACAGCTGGGGGGGGGGGGCACCTGGAAGAGGGGAAACCAAGGAATCTTCAGAATTTGGAAGGGGAACATTCCAGGGATGGGGGCCAGCAGCAAGGAACAGCAGTTAGGCAATGTGGACCACAGAATGTTGAAGGAAGTTTAGTGTAAGATGATTGGAAAGCTAGGAAGAGAATGGGTTGTAAAGAGCTTTAATGGCAAGGACTTTATATTTGATCCTGGAAATAATAGGGGTGGTGATCTGGTCAGACCTGCACTTCAGGAAAATCTGATTGGTGGGAAAGGTGAGTGACAGGCACCATGTTCTTTTGCAAGGATGAATGAATGAATAACAAATAAAGCATTTGAGAGTTTACTGTGTTTAAAGTACCAAAGTGCTAACTGTTGGGGATACAAACGGAATAAGACAAGCCCTGCTCTCAAGAAGCTCATGTTCTAATGGAGGAGACCACACAGGTGGGAGCTTTCAGGTGCAAGTCAGAGGGAAGAATCCTGTGGGGCTTAGGGTGCAGAGTCAGAGCAGATGATAATGCCTCTTTAATGTCATTTCTACTGATAAAATCATATCAGTTTCTGATTTTAAACCATTAGAAATTGCCAAGGACTTTGGGGGCAAGAACTTTCTTTTCTGAGTAGTAAAAAGCCTCTCTAATAGCCCAAGAAGCAATCTAAGGAGAAGGATGCAGAAGATTTAGCTTTTAGAAAAACAGAAATAACAGAAAAAAATTAGAAAAGTTAAAAGCATTAAAGTGCTAGTGTCAACGGAGGAATTATTATATCTGGCAAAAAAAAGTAGGCTTTTTTGTACTAGGTAAGATGGTGATTGCTGTTGGTTTTATTTGTGCTTTGTGACATCTGCATTTCTTCTATATCTTTTGTCATCTTCAGCCAAGATTAAGTGTCAGCTGAATTTATTATAGATTTTAATGAATTTTCAAAAAAATTGATTAAAAACACTTTGGTAACTGTATGGAATATTGGATTAGAGTGAGGAAAGACGTGAGGCTGAGAAACCAATGAAGAGGCTATTGCAATAGTGCAGGGATGGGCTGCTGAGGACCTGGAGTGGTGTCTATGTGGAAGTGAGATGTGAAGAATAGAAGATTTGGGGACTGATTGGATGTGTCAGGTGAGCAGGAGACAGGAGGCAAGGATGACGTTTTAGACCTGAGTGACTTGGAGGATGGTTTGTGGGGAAAGAGAACAAGCTCTGTTTTGTTTGAGTTTGATGTGTCTCTGGGGCATCCAGTTTGAAATACATGCACAGAACTTTGGAGCACAACTATAGTCATTAGGATAAGGATTTAGAAGAGACCATTAGGTTTGGAAATTCAGATAGTTAATAACTCTGGGGAAAGTAGTTCCAGTTGAATGATAAAGTTGAAAGCCAGGTTGTAGAAGGTTTAAAAGACAATGAGAGTAGAGAAAGTGGTGGTACTGAATATAGGCTACTTATTCATGGAGTTTAGCTGAGAAGAGAAGAAATATAGAATGATAGCTAATGGGCATGGTAAGATCTCATGAGGGTTTGGGGTTTTTTTTAAGAATAGAGTAGACTTGGGCGTGTTTGTAAGCATCAGAGAAGAGCCGGTAGATAGGGAAAGACTGAAGATTGGGGTAAGGAAAGGAATCCTGATGGGGGCAGTTTGCTGGAGAAGGTAAGAGGTGATGTAACCAAAGCAACATTAGAGTGGTTGAGTGAAAGGGTGACCTTGTTATAGACTGGAATGAAGGATAAGACAGTGAGGGACAGTGTCAAAGGGATATGAGGTGAGGAGGGGAAAAGAAGGGCTTTTTAGCAAGTGGTCTCAGTTTTTTCAGTGAAGTGTGAAATTTTGTCCTCAGAACAGACAGAGAAAGGAGAAAGTGTCACAAGGAGCTTAAAGAGAGAAGAAAAAATTTGGAACAACTCTTGTGGTGAGGGGGCCAGGGATCAGTTACAAGTTGTTTTGCTATAGTGAAGGTCCTGTTGAGTTTGGATTTGTAGTCAGTATGGTTTTGTGACTTCTTCCAGTTCAGCAGCACATAAGTAGGGAATGAAGGAGGTGGGTAGTGGAGTAATAACACCGGGCTCGGTTTGGCATGATTTGGGATAGGACAAAGAGCAAGGGATTCAAGAAGGGAAGATGGTGTGCAATTAAACTGGCTCACCACAGGGTCACAGTTGCGAAAATGGAACTGGGATAGGGTAGAGGGATGAAGGGTAGACTTAGGAGGAGTGAAGCACAAGGAGAAATAGAAAGATAAAAGGCTATCATCAGGAAAAGGAAATTCAGACTTCTTGATCATGGAAGTGAAATCCTTGTCGATGATGGCAAGATTGAGATTATTCCAAGAAGTAGCTAAGGTGAAGTGGAAGAGGTAGGAGTGGAGTAGAGGAACTGGAAAGTAGGATGTTTGGGGCAGCTGGGTGGCACAGTGGATAGAGCACCAGCCCTGAAGTTGAAATGATTGGAGTTCAAATCCAGCCTCATGCACTTACTAGCTGTGTGACCCTAGGCAAGTCACTTAACCTCATTTGTCTCAAAAAGAAAAAGAAAGTAGGATGTTTGATGGAATGCATCAAGCATGTTGTATGTTGTAGTCCCCTAGAAGGAGGGAAAAAGTTGGAATAGAGTTGAAGCCTTTGAGCCAGGCATTAAACTTATTGAGAAGTGGGGAGACTGGCCTTATTATAATAACTACCCAAATTTGGATTTGGGGATAAATTTGAATTGACTCTTCAGTGGAGGATGGACAGTTTACTAAGTGATGGTTGTCAAGGAGAGTCCAAAAGTAGCAATGAGGAGCAAGAATTTCCTGAGTCCATCACCATGACCAGTCACTGATCGATAGGAGTTTAAGGTGCAGCCATAACTGGAAAGGTTTTCGAGGAAAGTGGTGTCACCAGAAGGGAGCAAGATCTTAGTGCCAGAAGATGGAAGGAGTGAAAAAGGAAGAAGATTAAGATGAAAACAAGTTTGTTCATTATAGAGCAGGTGGTTCCAGAGTCAGATGTTGGGGGGGATGGAGATGAAAGGAATAGGAACAAAGGGTTTAGTATCACAGGAGTGGAGAGATTAAAAAGGCATGGGACTATGCTGGGGAATGAGGCCGGGTAGAGTAACAGGAAGCAGACTAATGAAGGCATTCTGGTAAAGCCTGTTGACTCCTCAGAATGATGGTTTTAAATGCATAAAATAAATTACATAAGATTATAAAGGTAACCAACAGTTAGTGAAAATAAAGATGTAAGTTTTCTATCCAGGTTCATGCCCCCTCTGTCCGCCAATGACCTTATAGTATAGCAGAGTAAAACAAGTAGCTGATGTTTGCAGTTCACAGAATATTCCCCTTATAGCAGCCTTGAGGCAAGTGATGCAAGTTATCATTCCCAGTTTGCAAAGGAAGAAATGGAGGCTTTCAGTAGCTAATGGCCTTGTTTATGGTTACATAATAAATGCTGAAACTGGGACTCAAACTCAAATCTGCTGACTCCAAATCTAGCTCTCCCATTTTACAGATGAGGAAACAGGCACAAAAAAGTTAAGGGACCTGTCCTTGATGACAGTTACTAAAGTGTCAGAAGCAGGTCCTCTAGCTGCAGATCTGCATACCAGCGGTTCTGCTGGAGCGCAGTGTTGTGTCATCCCCCTTCCCCCACAGGGGCTTGTTAATGCTGCAGAGGAGGAATGGTGTGAAGCAGCTTGTCTCATATAATGGTGTGTTCCATTCAGACAGAGCTCTAAGCTTCACAAAGCATTCTCGTCACAGTCCTGTGAAGCAGGTAGTTCAGATATTGAGAGGCAACCAGGTGTTGTCATGGAGAGGAATCTTGTCCCTTAGCTTCTTTCAAACTCAGTGTCCTCATCTGTAAAATAAAGATGACAATAGCAACAGATAACGAATGCATGAAAAAACATTTATTAAGCGCTTACTACATGCCAAGCATTGTGCTAATAATCACTGGGGATACAAACACAAAGCAGAGAGAGTCTCTTTCCTCAAGGAGCTTTACATTATGGTTGGGAAAGACAACACACACAATAAAATATGTAGCCCAGGATGGCGTATGGTTGAAAAAGTTAAATGAGTGGTGAGCAGACCAGTTGGGGAACATATTGACACATCTTTTCCAGAGCTGACTATGGTTCCAAAACTGGAAGGGATTCTGGGGTCAGAAGCTGGTGCAGAAAGACACAAAGTGTGGCTAGAAACTAGACTTGGACAAAGCAGGAGATGAGGCAGCCTCCAGGTGGCATAGCAGTCCCAGGGCTTCCGGGTGTGGAAGGGTGAGGTCTGCCAGGGCTTTGCTTTTGGCCCAGCTGGTGTAGAAGGATACACAGGCAAAGCACTTTGTGAACTTTGGGACACTTTATAAACATTGGCTAATATGATTGTTGTTATCCCTGATTTATATAGATGAGGAGATTGAAGCCCCAAGAAGTTAATGGGCTTCTTTCATGAAGTCATAGTCAGTGTCAGAGATGGGTGTCAAATGCGGCTTTCCTGACTTGATCCACTGGTAGCACACAGCATGAGAAATCCCAAAAGTTAACAAGTGTGGACCTAGATCAGGGGTTATAATGTAGTTTGGTAGATACCAGTGACATGCAATGACAAAGGGAGGGATTTGGTATTGAAAGTCCAGTAGCAAGTCAATAACAGGATTTGACGCAGATGCCAGGGCTTGTAATGTTGCCAGTGTGTCCCACCTCCTCATCCTTTGGTCTTTCCTGCCCTTAGGATCAAGCGTGTACGGGACAAATACGAGGCAGAACTCGCAGATCTTGAACAATCAGAGCGGAAGCTGCAGGAGCGCTGTGCAGAACTGAAGGGCCGGCTTGGGGAGGCTGAAGGAGAGAACTCTCGGCTCCAGGGCCTTGTGAAACGGAAAGAGAAGGAGGTGGAGGATGTAATAATGGTGAGCCCAGGCTTCCTGGAGTTGCCATAAGCCTGGGGGCTCTTACTGAATGTCCTTTCCCCTTGCCGTATCCCCAGGCTGCCTCTGATTCTTAGATTTTCCTGTCAGGTGAAGGACAAATTAATGGAAGAGAGGAGCAGCCTGTCAGAGGTGATCCGCCAGGAATTCTCAGACCGACTGATGGCAGCTGAAGAGGAGAACAAGCGATTGAAAGTAGAAATAGCGGAGCTACGGACCCGTCAGCAGTTAGAACTAGAGAAGATCAGTCGGGACAAAGAGGATGAGCTGGAGGAGGTGCATAAGAGGTAGGAGAGTCATGTTCCAGACAGTCAGTCTTTTCTGTCTGCATTGGTAAATGGGCCGATTCTTGTCTGAGAAGACTTCCTTGAGGGAGAACAGCAACCTACATTTTTTTAAAAAAAATATTTTTCCCCAATTACATGTAAAAACAATTTTTAACATTCATTTTTAAAAAATTTTGAGTTCCAAATTCTCTGCTTTCCTCCCTCCACCCCCCCACCATTGAGAGCACAAGCAGTTTGATATAGGTTATACATATATAGTTATGCAAAACATATCTCCATGTTAGTCATGTTGTGAAAGACAACATAGACAAAAATGAAAAAAAAACCCAACAACCAAGAAGAATAAAGAAAGTAAAGAAAAAATATCCTTCAGTCTGCATTCAGACTCCATCAGTTCTATCTCTGGAGATAGATCTCATTTTTCATCCTAAGCCTTTTGGAATTGTCTTAGATCATTGAATTGCAGAGAATAGCTAAGTCATTCGCAATTGATTGTTATATATAGTATTGCTGTTACCATGTACAGTGTTCTCCTGGTTCTGCTCATTTCACTTTGCATCAGTTCATGTAAATCTTTCCATAAACTACATTTTTCAAAGATCTGTTCAGTGCTCAGCATTGTGCTAGGCAACCAGGAGAGGAAATGACTTTGACTTGTGATATGGGGAAGGAAAAGATGTGATATAATGGAGGCCAGGGAATAGAGGGAGAGCCACTTCTGTTCCTGTTCCTAGTTGCCCCTGTTATTTAGAGATACCCCATATATACCTATAATATTCCAATATGATAGAGAATTCTTTTTTTAATTGAAAATTTTTTTTATTTATTTAAGTTTTCAACATTCATTTCCACAAAATTTTGAGTTCCAAATTTTCTCCCCATTTCTCCCCTCCCCCCACCCTAAAATACCAAGCATTCTAATTACCTCTATCACCAATCTGCCCTCCCTTCTAACATCCCTCCCTTCCCTTATCTCCATCTTCTCTTTTGTCCTGTAGGGCAAGATAAATTTCTATACCTCATTACCTATATTTCTTATTTCCTAGTTATATGCAAGAACAATACTCAAGAGTTGTTCCTAAAACTTTGAGTTCCAACTTCTCTGCTTCCCTCCCTCCCCACCCATCCCCATTGGGAAGGCAAGCAATTCAATATAGGCCATATCTGTGTAGTTTTGCAAATGACTTCCATAATAGTCATGTTGTGTAAGACTAACTATATTTCCCTCCATCCTGTCCTGCCTTCCATTTCTTCTATTCTCTCTTTTGACCTTGTCCCTCCCCAAGAGTGTTGACTTCTAATTGCTCCCTCCTCCCATTGCCCTCCCTTCCATCATCCCCCCAACCCTGCTTATTCCCTTCTCCCCCACTTTCCTGTATTGTAATATAGGTTTTCATACCAAAATGAGTGTGCATTTTATTCCTTCTTTGGGCCAAATGTGATGAGAGTAAACTTCATGTTTTTTCTCTCACCTCCCCCCATTTTCCCTCCACTGAAAAGTCTTTTACTTGCCTCTTTTATGAGAGATAATTTGCCCCATTCCATTTCTCCCCCCAATATATTCCTCTCTCACCCCTTAATTTCATTTTTTTAAGATATGATCCCATCCTATTCAACTCACCCTGTGCCCTCTGTCTTTGTGTGTGTGTGTGTGTGTGTGTGTGTGTGTGTATATAATCCCACCAACTACCCAGATACTGAAAAAAGTTTCAAGAGTTACTAATATTGTCTTTCCATATAGGAATGTAAACAGTTCAACTTTAGTAAGTCCCTTATGATTTCTCTTTCCTGTTTACCTTTTCATGCTTCTCTTGATTCTTGTGTTTGAAAGTCAAATTTTCTTTTCAGCTCTGGTCTTTTCCTCAAGAATGCTTGAAAGTCCTCTATATCATTGAAAGACTTTTTTCCCCTGAAGTATTATACTCAGTTTTGCTGGGTAGGTGATTCTTGGTTTTAGTCCTAGTTCCTTTGACTTCTAGAATATCATATTCCACGTCTTTCGATCCCTTAATGTAGAAGCTGCTAGATCTTGTATTGTATTTCCACAATACTCAAACTGTTTCTTTCTAACTACTTGCAATATTTTCTCCTTTACCTGAGAACTCTGGAATTTGGCCACAATGTTCCTAGAAGTTTCTTTTTTTGGATCTCTTTCAGGAGGTGATCAGTGGATTCTTTCAATATTTATTTTGCCCCCTAGTTCTAGACTATCAGTTTTCCTGTATAATTTCATGAAAGATGATGTCTAGGCTCTTTTTGATCATGGCTTTCAGGTAGTCCCATAATTTTTAAATTGTCTCTCCTGGATCCATTTTCCAGGTCAGTTGTTTTTCCAGTGAGATATTTCACATTATCTTCCATTTTTTCATTCTTTTGGTTTTGTTTTGTGATTTCTTGGTTTCTCATAAAGTCATTAGCCTCCATCTGTTCCATTCTAATTTTGAAAGAACTATTTTCTTCAGTGAGCTTTTGAATCTCCTTTTCCATTTGGCTAATTCTGCTTTTTAAAGCATTCTTCTCCTCATTGGCTTTTTGAACCTCTTTTGCCAGTTGAGTTAGCCTATTTTTCAAGGTGTTATTTTCTTCAGCATTTTTTTCGGTCTCCTTTAGCAAGGTGTTGACCTGCTTTTCATGATTTTCTTGCATTTCTCTCATTTCTCCTCCCAGTTTTTCCTCCACCTCTCTAACTTGATTTTCAAAATCCTTTTTGAGCTCTTCCATGGCCTGAGCCCACTGAATATTTATTTTGGATGTTTGGGATACAGAAGCTTTGACTTTTATGTCTTTCCTTGATGGTAAGCATTGTTCTTCCTCATCCAAAAGGATGGGAGAAGGTACCTGTTCACCAAGAAAGTAACCTTCTATAATCTTATTTTTTTTCCCCCTTTCTTGGGCATTTTCCCAACCAGTTACTTGACTTGGGTCCTTTGTCAAGAGTAGGGTATACTCTGGGGGTCTGTAACATCTTAGTTCCTCCAAGGTGGTACAATCAAGCATGTTCACTGGTCTGGGAGCAAGCAGAAATTTTTGTGCCCAGAATCTGAGTAATAGTTTCATCTTCACAACCACCTGGCCTCCAGTTCAGCCAAGCCAGCACTGTGGACTGAGATTCAGATAAGCTGCAGGGGCAGGGCCACCATTCAGTGTGAGGTAAAGATCAGCAGCTCAAATCCCTCAGGAGTATTAGGTGGGAGCAGGGCCTCTACACAGGGCTGAGGTAAGAATCAGCTGCTCAGTGCCCCCAGGGGTTTTAGATCCAACAGTGGATGCTGGCTACTGTAGGGGCTGCTGTGGAAGCTGCTGCAGCCTGCCAGAGGGGACCTCTGGCAGGCTGCAGCTATGGGAAGGCCCTTCTCCCTTCTTGGCCCTCTGAAAATCCTCTCACTGATCTTTGGCGCCTGTGGGTTGATGGATCTGTGAACTGTTGCTACTGCAATTGGGGATTCCATCCCCAAGTCCTGCTTTTGTCCTCCTCTCAGAGCCATGCCACACAGCCAAGGCTGGGCTGGGCTCCGCTCCATTACGGGTGTGGCAGATGTTTCCCGTCAGCCTTTCAGGCCACCCTGGGCTGGAAATCTCCTCCACTCTGTTGTTTTGTGGCTTCTGCTGCTCTAGAATTTGTTGAGAATCTTTCTTTGCAGATATTTTATGGGCTCTGGAGGGGAGAGCTAGCATGTGTGTGTCTTTATAGTCTGCCATCTTGGCTCCACCCCCAAGAATTCTCTAGGAAAAAATATTGGGTGGATCCTGCAAAGCCACTATTTAACACTGATCCACTTCACCCACTGTTGCCCAGCCCACTCTTACTGCTTGCTTCCCATTGGTTCAGATGCACACTACAAGTGACCCATAGTCCATTACTTTCCTTTGTCAGGTTTGCCCTCCATAGGGGCATAGTAGGAGAATTACTGGTAGAGTAGCCTGGAAAAGCAAACCAGAAAACCGTCCAGGCTGGGCATTTTCCCAGAAAAACCTATCCAGTGTCCTAGAGTTAACCCAAGAGATGAATCAACTCCCTCATCATAATGAGGACATTGTCTTGCATGCAGTTAGAGGCCGTAACTGCCTTAGATCCTGTCTATGCTGGTCACTGAGAACTTAGGGCTTTGCCCTTTGCTTTTATGTGTGTGCCCAGATTTACTAAGCATACTCAAAATTTTAAATTAAGAAACATATGAAAACTTTCTGACTTGATCATGAATTTATGAAAATTTTTGAAATAAGGGCAAGCAGGCCCAGTTCTTTAGGAAAGCCCACAATGGCAGTGGGAAGTGGCATTGCAATCATACTTTAATTAGGCACAGAGTGCACAAAGGTGGCAGATGGCATAGGAATAGGGGGATATGATGGTGAAGGGAGTCAGACAGCATGGGGAAGAGGATAGGGAGAGGGAAAAGCAGAGACTATCACTCACATAACCATGGATTAGAGATGAGAGCCCTCAGCAGCATGAGCCCAGTGGAGAAAGAGTGCTGCTATGAGGTAGGGCAGGAGTTTGAGGTCTCATTTTTATAGGGATTTACGGTGGACAGATTCTTATCGTACTGCCTTGGGATTAGTTCATTAGCATCCAGATCATCTCAAAGTTGTCAGTAAAACTTGAAAATTAATATGTCCACATCATCTCAAAACTGTCAGCACCTTTTGGTGTTCTGTGGATGTCTACAACTTCTCTAATCAAAAACCTTGACAGTAGCTCCTAGATGTTTCCCCTTATTCCACTCATATTACTAGGATATGTTTTTTTGGCTAATATATGATACATTGTGTGAATTATGCTCCTTTGATCTTTGGGACACTTTGTACATAACTTCTGGGGCTCCGCTTTGCAATCTTATTTCCTACTATTGTCCCTTTATACTGGCTACTTAAAAACTAACTAACTAGAAGGGATGGTTGTCTGGGGGACCCAAACAAGGTACAGCTTTAATACTCTCTAGGCCATCTCAGCATAGCCATATATCACTGATCCTAATACAGCCAAAGTAATTATATCAGTACCATTAAGCACACATCCCAGTCATAGGTATGGCAGGGAAGGGCAGAGCCAATGGTCCTAGGAAAGGATTCTATGAGAAGGTATGTATCTATACCAAACATAAGTAAATTATTCTGTGGATATTCATCTGAGAGGCAAGGCCCCCTGGGCTATGCCCTTGGGCTGTCTTGGGGTGGAAGGAGATAGCTCAGTACTAAAGTTCTCACTTGTTATTAATAAATAGCAATGCCCATTTGTAGAATTGGTCAGTGGGTGCTAAATATGCCTTTCTTAGCAGGCTAGTCAAGTTTTTGTGCTGCTGACAGAACATAGATCCCTAGGGGACTGCTCAGTATGGAGCAACCTTTGGTCTCCTAGGGAGGTTAATAGGAAGCAGCCGTGGCCTGAGCCCTTGGAAAAGTTGCCTAGGGATTTGGCATCATGGTGATTTGCCTAGTAGGTTGTGTAGAGACTGTTCCTTCATAGACAAAGGTTGAGTTACACACCCAGCCACAAGTGTATCTCAGGTCCCTTCATCTCACTCCAAAAAACTAGAAAAGAACAATTTAGAAGAAAGGAACAGTAGAACTGAAAGGGAACTTGGGGAACATCTTGGGCCCCCTGATACAAATGAAGATACAGGCCCAGAGCAGCTAAGTGGTTGTTTATCAAGGTCACAAAGCTGACTTATTGCCAAACTATGTTTCTAGTCCAAATCATCAGACTCTCAGTCTGGGATTTGCTCCACTCATCTTCCAAGCCACTGACTAAATACGCTCTGGCATCATGGGAGCCTCCTCGTCAGCCTAGTGTTTCTTCTGCCCCCAGGGTCAAGATGGCTATAATGAAGAAAGAAGAGACTGTGAACAACCTTCGAAAACAATATGAAGTAAGTTGTTCCTTCCAACCTGTAACTCTTGAACTGTCTCAAAGGTGACATCCTGTGTGAGGCCCCAGGCCTGACAGGCTGTGTATCTGTGTGTCCCAGGCAGCACTAAAGCGGGCTGACCACCTTGAGGCACTGCTGGAGCAGCAGAGGAAGCAGCTCCTGAGCGTCAAGTGAGCCTCCAGCTCTGGCCACATGGAAGAGAGACTGCAGCTACAAGTCTGCTGGGGTGGCCCTTGCTGTCTGATGTGACTGTGAGTGAGAAAGCACTAATGCCCCAGGGCTTGGGAGAGAAGAAGGCCTCTCCTCAGCCTTTGCTCTTCTATTTTTACAATGTTTGTCCCCATGCCCATGAATGAATGACTCCCTAACCTGAGATCTACCTCAGGGCTTCTGTCGTTGTATTTTAACATTAAAGAAAGTCACTGGTTTCTAAAACACAGTGCAGCCCTTTACTTTGTCTCTCCTAGAGTGAGAAGAGTTTAGAGCTAAGAAGGCAGTCCTAGGGACATCTGTTCAGAAATTATAAGATGATACCTGGGAGAGCTGAGTTTTTTGTCGACAGTGAACCACAAGCTAGTTATCGCCTATGATTTCTCTTCCTTCTCTATGCCCCCCTCTCAAACCTTTTTAGAGTGAGGATCCACTCACTGCCCTAACGTGGAAGGATGGAAGAGTAGGCAGGCTGAAAGGGAGTCAAGGGCTTATCCTGAGGCACAGTTGGTCCCAGGTCTCAGCTCCCAGGTCTTCTCCAGGTTCTGCTACTTAAAGCTGTTCAGTCCCTGACCTGGCTACACCTGACTTCACCCCTTAGCTGCACTGATAGGTGTGGAAACTGCTTCCTCTATTCCCTAGACACACCAACAAAGGATTTGAACATTTAAAAGGATAATTTTACTAAGAAACAAGGAAATAACACGACCAAAGTACAAGAAGTATTCATAAGAGATGCATAGTTCACCAGCAGAAGAACTTAGCTGAGCACAGGTTTCCAAAATGCTATAAGTGCTTAACAAAGAAACTCAGAGTTACTACTTCTGGGACTAAAGATTTCCTCCTCAATCTTGCTTCCTCCTCAGTCTTTTATGCGGGCTTCCGTCTGGCCTTGGCTGAGCAATACTTCCTCATAACCTCCCTAGAGCCCTCAAGAACCTACCCTGTTCCCTTGGTTCATGAATGAGAAAGGCATTTTACCTGATCCCAGCATGCTCTCTTTCTCCTCTTCTGACTATCCAGCACTGTTCGTATACAGCCTTCACCTCAGAAATTTCTGGCTTTGGTTTTAGAGGGATTTATTGCCCTTGCTCCTAATCCATTCCTTTTTTTCTGGTTCAATTTGTCTCAGTCACATTTACTACCCCGCCTTTATTCTCTTTGTTGAAGCTCAACTTCTTGTCTTATACTAAGATAGCACCTGGACTATCAGCATCCCATGACTGGAGAAAAGGGAAGATGTGGAAGTGGGATTGACAAGATATGGCAGTTGAGGTGAGCACAGTAAGGGAGAATCAAAGATAACCCTAAGTTTTCCAAAAGTTCGAGTGACTGATACTGTGGCTGGTACATCAGCAGAAACAGGGAAGAGGCGGGGAAGGCAGGTTTTGAAGGAAGGTGTATTGAGTCTGATGTGCCTGTAGGACATCTAAGCTGTCCAGGAGCCAGTTGAAGATGTGGGTCTGGATTTCATTGGAGAGATTTGGATTTAATCAGTGTATTACATTTAGAGGTGATCTACAGAGAGATGGTCACTGAAGCTGTGGGAGTAGATGAGATCCCCAAGAGGGAGCATAGAGAGAAAATCCAGAACAAAACCCCGAGGAGATAACTATACTTAAGTGGTAGGGAAGAGAACGAACCAGTGATGGACACCAAAAAGGGCGATCAGACTGGAGAGGACAAAGGAAAAGAAATCAAGGGAGATGGTATGCTCACAAGGATAAGGATTGACAAAGGGCAGTCAAATTGAGAGTGAAGTTTTCAATAGCATGGTGGGATCAGGAGCCAGATTTCTGGAATGAGGAAAGAAGATGATAGATTGGGACAGACACCCAGCTGAACTCTCTCAACATTTCCCTCCAAACAACTTTAAAATAACAACTCAAATCAAATTTTGGAGTGACAGAGTCAACAAGTGGTCAGGGTGAGACATTTTTTCTGGCCTAAGAAAACTTGAGAGGTCTGCAAGAGAAGTCTGTGAAATGAGGGTAGAGGCCTCTCTGGAGCCCACAGAATGTGGGAGCAGCAACAACAGCTTTGAGAGCTTTCAACCCAGAGACGGTAAGGGGGTTGGACAGCTGGTCAGAAGAGATTACAGGGGACTCTTTGCTGGCACTGGGTACAGCTGGTACTGATTGGCAACTCTGTCACCCACATGCAGTTCTGTGTTGCAGTTCCAGGGCTCTGTGGTAAGTCACAAGGGATCAGGGGCCCTGGTCATAGTTAGTTCCAAAGTAAAGAACACCAGCTTTTGTGGCTGCATGGGGACCAGGGCCCCTTTCTGGGTAAAGACTAGAGTACAGAGCAGGAAAGCAGAGACCACACTTCTCCTTACAGATTCTGAACCACTCTTTCCCCTGCAACTAGTTCTGAAAACAGCATCATGAAAAAGCCTGAAGCTTGAGACAGTGCCTCCCCACCCTGATATGAGCAGAGCCCAACCTTAACATAAAGTTCAAAATCAAGAAATAGGCTGGAAAAATGAGCAAACAACAAAACAAAAGAATTTAACCGTAACAAGCTATTGTGGTGACTGGGAAGACCACGACATAAACTCAGAAGAAGACAATGGTGTGAAAACGGCTACAAAAAAAGATCTGCTCTTTCCAGGAATTTATGAGTGAAAAGGAGAAGAGGGTTAAGGTCACTAGCTTGAGAAAATGACAGGGTATAGGAAAGGCTTTTTTAAGGAGGGGGAGACCTGTAGGCAGCAGTGAAGTAGTCAGTGGATAGAGAAAGGTAGAAGAAGTAAAAGGAGGAGATGATTAATGGGGACAAGGATGAAAGGGAAGAGGAGGAGATAATGCTGTTGAAGTTCTGAGGCCCAGAGGAAGGGAGATAATGGAGCTCACAATATTATCTCCCCAGTGTTCAGATCATCTACTGAGAGAAGGAAAGGTGATGGGAGTGGAGTTGAGTCCACATTAGGGATGAATAGGATTGTTGTTCAGCAACGAGGGACCAGTTGAGATTCAGCCACATCGATCTGTAGTAGATTTAGTCAACCTGATTTTATACCTTTCTCCACCAATGTTCAGTGTCTCAGGAGTAGGAACGGAGAAGACAGCGGCTACCTGGACTGTCCAACTGTTATCTTTCATTCTCTCTATATCACCAGGCCACATTACTTTCTAATCACATCTCCTGGATGATTCTTTATTAAAAAGTTTTATTGATGCCTTTTATTCTTTTATACCCCAGTCATTTCCTAACATACCCCCTCCTCCCATTGAATCCTTACTTTGTAACCAAGAAAAAAGCCAAGAAAATAGCGATGTCAGATAGCTTGTCCAACATTCCATACCCATAGTCCCCTACCTCTCTACCAGGAGACATTTTTAAAACTCATTTTTATTTATTTCATTAAATATTTCCCAATTATATGTAAAAAATTTCTTATCAATCTTTTTT
Source organism: Notamacropus eugenii (assembly GCF_028372415.1). NCBI lineage: Eukaryota > Metazoa > Chordata > Mammalia > Diprotodontia > Macropodidae > Notamacropus > Notamacropus eugenii. Next base: position 324,640,439 of record NC_092873.1, on the reverse strand, counting down.
TTAAATTTTCATGTTCCGAACTCTCTTCTTCCTTTCTGCCCTCCCCTCTTCTTGAGAAGGCAAGCAACTTGATTTTGATTATATATGTGAGATTATATAAAACATATTTCCATACTAGCCATATTGCAAAAGAAAACACAAAGTAAAATAATAAAAATAAAGTTTAAAAAGTAGTCTCCAATATGCATTCAGAGTTCATTAGTTCTGTCTTTGGAAGCAGATATCGTTTCTCATCATGGGTCCTTTGGGATTTTCTTGGACCATCGTCTTGATCAGAGTAGCTAAGACATTCCCAGTTGGTTGTCATACAGTATTGCTGTTACTGTGTACAATGTTCTGCTGGTTCTGCACACTTCACTTTACCTGAGTTCATCTCAATCTTCCCAGGCTTTTCTGAAACCATCCTGCTCATAATTTCTCATAGCAAAATAGTATTCCATCACAATCATTCCCACAGCTTGTTCAACCATTCCCCACTTGATGGGCATCCCTTGATTTCCAATTCTTAGCCACCACGAAAAGAGCACCTATAAATATTTTTGCACAAATAGGTCCTTTTCCATTTTCTTTGATGTCTTTGTGATACAGACCTAATAATGGTATTGCTGGGTCAAAGGGTATGCAGTGTTATAGCCTTTTGTTCGTAGTTCCATTTTGTTCTCCAGAGTAGCTGGACTAGTTCACAGCCAGGAGACATTCTTTTGTATCGCTATCACTACAGCTTCTACACCTGAACCAATGATCCTTTCTCTTTAACTAACTAAAAGAAACTTTTGCAAACCAACCAACAGTTTACATAGTCTGACATTTTATACAGCATTCCACTCCCATGGTCTCTTACCTTCTAAAAAACAGGAGGTATATGTTCTCATTTTTTTTCCCCAGGGCCATGATTATTCATTATAACTACATGGTATCCATCATTATTGTTGTTGTTTTTCATTTACATTTTTGTGGTCATATGCATTACTTTCCTGATTCTGTTTACTTAATTCTGCATCAGTTCATATAAGTCTTCCCATGTTTCTTTGAATTGCTCATTTTTCTTTTCACATGTAATATTCATATACACAGTATTTCCAACCATTCCTCAGTTGATGGGCCTCTGTTTCCTGTTGCCACCAATATATGATGCTAACTCTATTTAAATCATAAACAGAGAGAGTTACCTGAAAGAACTCATAGTTACATAGAGAGTATGTGTCAAGAGGTAGAAACTGAATCCAGGTTTTCCTGACTTTATCTGCTGTGCCCTGCCTTTTGTTATTGTTCTAACTGACTCTATCATACCGTGCCTACATAGGAGGGTCATCCATTCTTCTTTCGATAAAGCATGTTTTTAAATTATTTAGACCTCTTCCTAAAGTTTTTTAGTTATGTGTATAAACAGATAAAAATTATGAACAGATAAAAATACCAAATATGACTCCAACAAGCTTGACTTCTTGAGATAGCAGAACTTCTAAACATCATCCTTTGTGAATGAAAGAACATTTAACTTCAGCAAGACTGCCGTCGTTCAGAATGTTTTATTTTACAGAGAAGGGAGGAAACTGAGGGCCAAGGAAGGAAAGTAACTATCCCTTGGTCATATAGATAGAGCCAAAACTTAAAACTAGGTTCTTGCACTCTAAATCTAGGATGCTTCCCACTAGACCAGGTTACTTCCCAGGACTTTTCTAGGAAATGCCTTCGAAATTTAAGATCATTGATTGTTTATAACCACAGTTTGTTTTGGACCCAAAATTGCATTAAATCAGCTTGATCACCTACCTTATCCATCAGACTTCACTCTGAAAGACTTTTAACTGTTTCTTTAAAAAAAAACTGTCCCAATGGATGAAGATTTGCTACCACTGAGGATAATGAAAATAATATACCCTAGATACTAAAGGCAATTCTGACAGAGGAGCTTTGAGCACTGCCAACATCATCTATTCTCCCTTTAAGGGTAGAAACTGTCTTACTTTTGCCAAAGTTTCATACAAATAGTACGTGTTTAATAAATGAGGACAGTGCTGGAAAGAACTACGAAACCTAAATTCTGGCGTTTTTATTTATTAGGAAAAAATATTAGAAGATGCCTTCTCAGTCCTATTTTGTATACTAGTTTGTAGAACCTTGGAGTGTTTCTGTAATAGGAATTAATTTTTTGAGTCTGGGCCTACATTTCTCTGTGGGGAGACTTCCTCTTGTAAAAACTTTTGCTATCAAAGCATTTCACAAACCATCAAATTATAACAAGAGTCACCTGAAGCCCTGACTTGCCCGTGGCTAGCATGTGTCAAACAGTAAATACATATCTCCCTAACTTTATCCACTGCACCATGCCACCTCTGATAAAGTGAATATTCTTTGCTTATTTTAGGAATTTTTGCACATTCAGCTTTAAATTCAGAGGGGATATATTTCCTAAAGCCAGGTGCACTGTTCCCAAGCCAAAGATAGGGTACAGCATTCTCAATGTCTAGTGTCGCTGGAAGTGTAGGAGAGTGCATCTAGGACATTGTCATCATTCTGACCAGGCTCTTGGCTCCCTGCATTGGAGGGTGTATCCACACCAGTGAGATCCCTGATCTATTAGAGTATAACCCAGGTGTTAGAGCATCCTAGACTCTCAACTCCACCAGTGTGAGGATGGATCAGTTGTAGAGGGTTTTTCACGTAATCTCTGGCTCAAACCTGAACTGAGTGATGTTCTAGGGATGTCACTGTTTGGTTCATTTTGCTTCCCCAAAAGGAACTTCAGCTTCCCTGTAAGAATTCAAATGAACAGGCATTGAGTATAGGATATTGACAGGAACAAAGAATGGGTTTAGCATGGTGTAGAGTCAGGAAGACTGGAGTTCAAATCCTTCTGTGAGAGCCTAGCAGTTAACACTCTGAATCTCCATTTCTCCATTTGTAAAATAGGGATTATAACACCTACCTCATCTGGTTGTTGTGAAGGTCAAATAATATGTGCCAAGCTTTTTGTAAACCTTAAAGTACCATATATTTATATGGTCAGCTGGAAGTTATAATAAACCCCAAACACAGATTTGATGAAATTAGAGCTAAACTCAAGGAGTTAATGAACCTAAAGAAGAAAAGTTGAGGAACTGGAGGTCATTGACTATATAGCTCACTTAAGGCAAATGCCAGAAAATCAACAAAACGTAACAAAAATAATGCCAGTCTCAAATGTCTTTGTAGAGGAGATAGGCATAGTTAGGTTAGGATTTTGAAATGCCCTTTTAAAATAATAACAGCTAACATTTACATAGGGCTGATGTGCCAGGCATTGTACAAAGGACTATACAATGATTTTCTCATTTCATCCTCACAACAATCCTGCAGTGTAGGTGCTGTCATCCCCATTTTACAGATGAGGAAGCTAAAACAGAAGTTCAGTTAAGTGACTTGCCCAGGGTCACACAGCTAGTAAGTGTCCTAGGTTACATTTGAACTCAGTTATTCCTGACTCCTAAGTCAGCTCTGTGCCACCTACCTGCCTCACACTTTCGAGTTTGATGGCACTGATACACATAGGATACCACTTACACCAAAAAAAGAGTAATTCAAATTGCTAAAGTCATCATGAATGAATGCATTCTCTCGCACTGTTTGACAGAGTAGAAACACATCACAACACAATAGTTCATGCAATATCTATAGCCACAGTATGATGAAAGGAAGAGATATCAAAGAAGTACTCCTGACGACAGGCACCAAATAAGAGAGTTGTGGAAAACCTGCCAAAAGATTCTGGAAGCCAGTGCTGCTTAAGTAGAAAACTAGATCCCTATATCACCCGATACATGCACCATTTAATCTGGGCAATGCAATATGTGGTATACGGTCTGGATTCCCTTAATTGGCAATGAAAAGTAAAAGTCAGAAGATTAAGAGGGTACAATAAACCAAAGTAACACGAAGAATGAGCAACATAAGAAAAATACCATCCAAAAGTCTTATCCCAACCTCAAGAAGCAGAGAAATCAGAGAGAGAGAAGAGTGTGGCAGATGCACATTTTCCCCCGGGTTGGTTGTTAAACATTTACTAGCTTACCACTGTAAAAATATACTCTTTTTTTGATTATTACAAATCCTTTGACTGTACACCAATGACTTATTCATGTACTGCAAATATATGAAATAGACCCAAGAATAGTAAGAATACTAGAATAATTAGCATTTGACAGGCACATGGAAAATGTTCTCTTTTTAAAACATGTTGCCACTACAATAATGTTAGGATAAAGTAGGCATCTTTCTGGTGAGACAATTTAAGCCGATTTTGGCTAGGACTGCTCTTATTAATTACCTGCTGTTTCAAGTGTGGCTTCAATGAATAACACATTAAGTAGCTTTTTTATCTTGTGGAATCTTTTGTAATGTTATTCCAAATTATCTCAAAATGATACTTGGACTCAAGTGTAAAATTCTTAAATGTATCATCAAGGAAAAATAGTTTTGGAAGCCTTTGACCTTAAATCAGGAAGTCAAATTGAACCAAAAGTGATACAAATACCTTGTTTTTCTTCAGGAAAGACAAACTGAGCATAAAGCTATTAAGGAGAAATTTGTGACTGTGTATGTCAAAAGACTTACCAATATCCTGAAAGCAAAGCTGAATGGAATGAAAATATTTAAAACAGTTAACATCTACACACTTTCAGTCTTAATGTACATTTCAAAAACCAGTGCCTATAATGAAACATAGGGCCCTGCATTTAAGGCAGTTACAGCAAGATTAATTGTCTTGTCAAAAAGGAGAAAGAATTAACAGATGTTCTTAAAACACATGACAAAGTTAAAAACTTACAGAAACACATTTGAAACAAAATAAATATCGCTGATCCACAGTAACATGGGTGTGCATCACTGCATTTGTCAAATGTAATCAAGTCATTCCCTTCCAGACGAAGCCTAGGAAATCAGTAAGATCCCAAAGTGGAATCTGGAGGCTTTCACTGGGCAATGGCTGCATGAGCTCAACTAGCTAGATCAACAAAGAAGTGAAGAAACAGCTGTATCATATGGCTCTCTTTAGAGAAAAAGGGGGATTTATGAAGGCAATTCATTGCCACAAGAAATTATAGAAGGGTTAGCTTTAAGGAGCCCAGACTTGTTGATAGAGGCAAATACAAGATATAGATGGAACGCATGTACCTGGAACGCATGTACCTGCATGGAAACCATTGCTGCAGTCTGCACAAATTTAGCTCCTACTGAATAATAATAATAGTAGCATTCACATAGTGCTTTAAGGTTTGCAAAACATTTGACATGTATCTCATTTGATCCTGACCACAACCTTGCAGGTAGCTACTATTGTCATCCCCATTTTGAAGATTAGGAAACAGAGGCAAAAGGAGGTAGGTAGTGGCTCTCTGCTAGCGGTCAATCTTCCCAGTCCCACTTCCCTAAACTCCAAGGGGTTTTTCTCCTTGACCTGAGGGCAGCCTACCAAAAGTGCAGCTGACCCTGATGTTGGGTCAGATGTGGAAGCCAAGAGTGAACTGCTAAGGAAGTTCCTCCCACACAAAGGGTGGAGGAGCAAGTCATCTGAGCATACTCAACATATCCATGGGCTCACTGGATGATTGACAGGTCATCCTGCTTAGCTTCCAGGTGCCGTCTGTTGCCTACATATCACCCCTAAGTACATAATGGTATTTTATGAGCACCAGACAAACTCAGGATGGGCGCTTCCATCTAGAAGGTCTTAGAGTATCCCAACGTCCATTGGAGAAAAATGGGATGCCCTGTATATGTTAGGGAACTTTGGAGATTTTTTTTGTCCTTGCCTCTATCAGGATTACCCTGGTGGGAGATCCATTGGGGAAATGTATGGGTTTCCCTAAGTGCTATAGGGACCTATAGAGGAATTTTCTCCTGGGACAGTTTGATTTCTCACCCAAAGGTAAGTGGGAAATTTCAGTCAATCTTAAGTCTTCAATGCTTGTTGGGAAAACATCATTGCTTTGGGAGACTTTGCCTCTAGAAAGAGAAGCTTGTTTTCCTTTATACTTTCTGTTTTTATAGTAGTTAATTTCTTTTTTGCCTTTCCTCCCCTAATTGTTTTGGATTGGGACCGAACTTTGTAAGTATTAGGCAGGCAGTGATTAGGAAAACTTTGTGAAATACTGTTTGGTAAATTTGCATGACTTTATATTTGGGGGTGATTATAGTCTTTAGGCCCACTGCCTATTGGTGGGGCTGGGCCCTCAAAAGACTGTCAGTTGTGTAATCATCTAAGAACCGTATAGATTAGATTGTTGGGACTCTTTCCATGGCATCCAGAGGCCATTAAAATTGTATCATGTAGACTTTGCTGGATGTTTTAAAATTCCTTTTTTATTATGAACTTCATGAGCATCAACAAAAGGGAGTGTTTCCATATACAAAGAACAAAAAAAGATTTGTTGTCTTTCAGTCATGTCCAATTCTTCATAATTCCATTTGGGATTTTCTTGGCAGAGATACTAGAATGATTAGCCATTTCCTTCTCCCGCTAATTTTACAGATGAGTAAACTGAGGCAAACAGTGTTAATTGACTTGCCCAGGGTCACACAGCTAGTGTCTGAAGCCAGATTTGAACTCAGGAAGATAAGTCTTCCTGACTCCAGGCCTGGCACTCTATCCACTGTACCATCTAGCTGCCCCAAAAGATTGTATATGAAATGACAAATCAGTATTAAATATAACTTGTTTTTTAAGTATATATTAAGTTTAGCACAAAATTATCAATACTACCCTATTTTTGTCTTTTTTGATCTTCCTTCTACTCTTCTGTGTATTTTAAGATATTTTATTGACACTCTTTATTACACCACTCTCACTACTCTCCACTCTTCCCCATAATGTTCCCCCTCCAAAAAAAACCTTCCCTTGTAAAAAAAAAAAAAGTGGTCATGAAAAATAAATTCATATGAATTGTGTTTAAAGATGCATGTCTCATTCTACCTCTGCAGTCCATCACCTTTCTACCAAGAAATGGTAAGCGCACTTCATCTTCAGTCTGCTGTAGTCACAAATTGTTGAAGCATTGATCTTAGCTATTAAAATCATTAAAAGTTGTTTTCCTCTAAAATGTAATAATTATATAATCAGGGACTCTCAGCCTGGGACTGTGGACTTCTTAAAAAACATTTTGATCACTATTTCAATATGTTTTTTTCTTTTAATGCATTTAAAAACATCCAAAGAAGAGGTTCATAGGAGACTGCCAAAGGTGTCCATCATACAAAACTATTACGAAGCTATAGTGTAATTGTTCTCCTGGTGCTGCTACACTGCCTCTGCATCCGTGCATAGAAGTCTTCCTAGGCTTCTCTACTTCGCTTTATTCTGTCATGTCTTACTGGTCAAGAATATTTTTCAACATGTTCCTAATACTGTAATTCGTTCGGTCATTCTCAATTGGGAGGCACATACTTTGTTTGCAGTTCTGTGCTGCAACAACAAGTACTGCTATTGATATTTTTGTACATATGGGTCCCTTTTCTCTGTCTTTGATTCCTTTGGAGTATGTGCCATGGAGTAGTATCCCTGGATTGAAGGATATGCACAATTTAATGTCTCCTGGGGTATAATTTCACATTGCTTTCCAGAATAGTTGAACCACTTCACAAGTACATTAATGTGCAGTTCTCCCATGTCCCCTCCAATAATTGTCATTTTCTTTTTTTTTTTGTCTTTGACGGTTGGCAAAATTTAAATGTACATTTCTTTAACTATTAATGACTTGGAGCATGTTTTCATGTGGTTATTGATAGCTTACCTTCTTTTGGAAATTTCCTGATCATATCCTTTGGCCACTTATTTATTGAGAGATGGCTCTTATTCTTGTATATTTAAATCAATTCCATTTATATGTGATATACATTGTATGTATGTGTTGTATATATGATAAACATGATATACATGTGTAGGATAATAAATCTTTAACAGAAAAAAATTCCTGAAAAGATTTTTTTCCTGGCTCATTGTTTTTCTTCTAAATCAAACTACATTGGTTTTGTTTGAATTTTTTAATTTTTATATAATTTTATATTTTAATTGTATATAATTTTTAATTTTAACTTCATATAATCAGAATTTTCCATTTTATCTTTTATAATTACCTCTATCCTTTGATCAAGAACTCTCTCCTATGCATAGTTGTGAAATTTCCTTTCCTTCTTTCCTAAAACATAGATAGTAGATAGATATATACACACATATTTGTATATATGATATGCATATGTATTTTTATGCATATATATGTATATATATATATACACATATATACTTTTGATATGTAGGTCATGTATCCATTTTGACCTTGTTGTTGTATATAATATAAGATGTTGTCTAAACCTAATTTCAGACTACTTTCCAATTTTCCAAGCAGATCTTGTAATAGTGAGTCCTTACCCCAGAAGACAGTATCCTTGGGTTACCATGTTCAATTGCTTTTAGATCATATGCACCTAATCTCTTCCACTGATCAATCTTTCTTTTTAGTCAATACCAAATAGTTTTTATGATCACTTTCATGATACTGTCCATGTAGTGTAGGTTAAGATCTGGTGTTGCTAGGCCCTCTTCCTTCCCACTTTCTTCCATTATTTCCCTTGATAGTCTTCACCTTTTGTTTCCCCAGATTAAATTTTATTATGCTGAAGCCATCTAGTCCAGTGGCAAGATATAGATCAGGATGAATGGAGATGTCCCTGGATGCAGTGGGAGACCTTGGCCTTATTAAGCTGTCTTTCCCAGGTCGCAACTTGTCTGAGACAAGGCCCATTCATTCATTAAGGCTAAGTAACAAATGAGGCCCCTTTTACCTAGCTTTTAAAAAGAAAATCAATCTGTGAGGGGAAGACCCTCGGGGTTTCTGGCCAAAACAAACAATTGCTATTTACACTCACTCTGAACCATTAGAGCTCACTGGACCCAGATGGCTGCCAAGGAGAGAATGAAGCTGGTGACCTTGCGCAGCCCTTCCTCTCTTTAATCCAATTCACTTGTAAGTTATGATATCACCTTCCCGATGTCATGGTCCTCTTTGAGGGAACAAAGAACAAACAGCATTCAGCAATCTGTGAGTAGCAGTATCTGCCCCACAGGGGACCCGACTGGCCAGATCCAGTTGGGCAACACAGCTCCTTCCTTCCGCCTTTCTTCCTCTCTCTCTCTCTCTTCCTTCCTTCCCTCTCTCTTTCCTTCCTCTCTCCCTTCTTTCCTTCCTTCCCTCCCTTCTTCCTTACCCTCTTTTCTCCCTCCCTCCTCTCCTTCTGTCCACATAGAAAACCATGCCCTTGCCCACGGGTCCTCTGCCCAAAGGAACATAACTTTTGATTGCTAAAACCTTGCAAGCTATGTTGGGGTTTGGGGGCCAGATTTTGTTTTTAAGGACTATGTCTTAAATCCAAACACTGGCTCTCACTGATTGACCAACTATAGGTCCTAGTCCAAGCCTCACTCAGTAGATTCTAGAAGGAGACAACTTCCTCTAGGCTCTCTGTCTTCCCAGCAGTTGATTATATCAGGACTCTTGGAGCTTCTCCCTCAGATATACATCAAGGAGAGGAGGGGGTAATTTATCCTTTCCCTCAATGCCTGGCAGTTTTGGTGCCCATTTGCACATGGTGGTGAGAGCTTGTCAGGGAACACTGAGATTGGATTCAAAGTCTGTTCTGTATTTCTTTCCCTGAGTACAGGACCAAATAGCAGCCCTGAGATGGCTGTTTCTAGCTTCGATAACAACCTTGTTAGTTCAAGAGGCTGGGTGCTTCTTGATCTGGGTTCTGGTTTCCCAATAGGATGTAATCTTCTCAGAGACAGTGACTAGTACCATGACCTGGCTGACCAGAAGATATGGACCTTGACTGAGTTGCTAGGACAGTGGAGATTGAAAGGGAAAGTGAAATGCCTGTTCAGCATTCCCATAAAGTGTTTTGTGTTTTAAGTACCGACCTCCTGGAAAAGTATAATGTGGGATGGTTTACTGTATCATACTTGAAATACTTGTCAATGTGCACTTATGAATCTTTTGTGTTGGCAGCTAGATGGCGCAGTGGGTGAGATCTGGGCCTTGAGCCAGGAAGATAGACACTTACCAGCTGTATGACACTAGGCAAATCATTTAACTGCTGCCTGCCTCAGTTTCCTCAACTGTAAAATGGACATAATATTAGCACCTACCTCCCAGAGTCTTTATGAGGATAAAATAATATTTACAAAACACTTAGAACAGTTCCTGACACATAGTTCATACTTAATAAGTGCTTATTTCTCATTCCCCTTAATAAATTTCTGTTCCCCCTTCTTTTCCCTTTTTTCTGTTGTGGAGGAAGTAAATACATGTACTATAGCTTATCTACTTTGTATATTGAGTACCTTTTTAAAAAAGAATTGGGATAGCCAAGAGTATGGAAGGAACTCGATTCCCTTTCCTGGGGCCTGGCTTCTCCCGGACATGAATGCAGTCCACATGATCCCAAAGCTGGAGACCTTTAATGAGAAAGGGTACATTTCCCCCTCCTGGGCCATCTTTATGCTGTTATTAACAATCCTAATTGACTTTCAGCTATTGTTACTTCCTAACAAAAATAAACTTGTCAGTATACAAATTAAACAGGAAGCCAACACATACACAAAAACACTTCAGCAAGACTTGGACCGAAGCCATGATGGAATATTCCCAAGTGTGTTCTAAGAGGACATGGTCCCACCCGTGTAGCTTTCTCCCAGTCTGTGGGGTGCTTCACATGAGCCTGATGCCCTTCAGAGTGCATCTTGTGCCATTATAGACTCTTCTATATGAGACTGGTTTTTCACATTTTGGTTTCTGTGTATTTTTTTTTTTTTTTGCTTTTATAGTGCCACAAATTCATTCAAGCCCTAACTTGAGTCCCTCTTCCTCTGTAAAACCTAGGAGATGGCACCCCAGCCCCCTAGGCCTTGGGTCTTCACCATCATCTGCTCAGGAGATATTGCTCTGCCTGGAATCTCTATGGGAGTTCCCCTTTATGTGTCGTTCCAATCCAAGAAGTATAGAATGTCTATGCAGTAATACTCCTTTAACTTAGAAGGGGACAATGGTGGGCATGCCCCTATGGAGAACTCAAGACTGTCCCAGCTGTCCAAGGTTGGAAAACTTCTGTCCCTTTGGTGGACAAATTCCCAGGATGCCATGCTTCTAGATGATGTTTCTAGATAGGGATTGAAGGGCAAAGAATTTCTGGATATTTCCAGGGCTATTCATTCTCCATGATGCCATTAAAGGATGAGGCTGCCCTGTGAATTTTAGAGTCACTGCCTCATCTTGATAGTGCATCATCATGCACTATCCTGATGTGCTCATCAGTTCCCTGTACAACCCCAGATGTGTTTCTCTGGGGCCACCAGAGCCAAGGCTTCCACCTATTTGGTCTTTCCTCCAGACCATCTGAAATTTGTCTCTGTCCTGGGCTTAAATCCAACTGTAGTTCCTACTTCCTACCCTATTTGATGAGCCCTTAACTGGGGGAGTCTCTTTGAGTGTGCAGGTGTCATGTGCCAAGGGGACAGGTGGTTGGGAGAGACTGTCCCCTCCCCACCAGGGAGCCCTTTGGGAGCGGGGGTCACCTTGAACTGTGAGGACATCCTGAGGCAGGCCCCCTGCAGACTGTTCTTTCTTGCTACCTTTCTGCTTGCCCTTTGCAGCTTGACAATAGTCACTCTGATTTGGGGAGCATCAGAAGCTGAGTTAACTAAAACAGAGGTTAACTAAGAGGGAGCAGCCTTTGTCTTGTTCTCCAGTGTGGAGAAAGCTGTTTGGGAGACACCAGAGCAGCAAGGTGGGAGGTGGAAGGGGTTAGGGGAGGTGCTCTCCCTTTCCTTCACCTCTTGCAGAGTCTCCACCCCACCCTAAATGAACGGAAAGGGGCGTCTCAATGAGAGCACCCAGGCTGCTCACTCAGGGCCAGCGAACCGAGGGAGGGTAGGCCTACACCTGTGGCCAATGGCCCAGATCCACAGGAGATACTCTGCCTCTTTCCTGAACCATCATGGGCTCCCCTGACTTCCAGTGGTTTTGGAGGAGTTTAAAAGCAGGCTCTTGACCAAAGCTTCCTCACTCTCCTTAGGGCACTAAGAAGTCTGGTTTATCCTGAGTGGGCAGGATGGGAGAGAGGGATGAAGAAGAGAAAGCAGAAACCCTCCTTTAGCTACTTGTGTCATGAGTAGGAGCCAATGGGATGGCAGGTTTGGGCCTAACCCCAAGGATGGCTGTGGGTATGTATAGGACACATGGACTTAAATTGGTTGACTTACCAATCTTTTCTCCTTTGTTCAATTCCATTCAATTAAACAAACATTTATTAATGCCTACTGTGTATAGGACACTAAGAGGTGCTAGGGAGACAAAGGCCAAAACAAAAGACAATTCTTCCCTCGAGGGGCTAACATTCTGTTTTCCAGGATGAAAGTTGCCCCTGCCTTGGTACTGATCACCAGTGGGTGTCACTCTTCCTCAGGCTCACTGGCCCACTGTGGGTGCAGGTACAATCCAATAACTTTCTCAAAGCAGAAGGTAAGTAGGACTGGATGCGCTTGGGTGAAAAGCAGCTGGAGGTCTGCTCTCTATTTCTTCTTCGGAATCTTCTCCTTTTTGACCATGTCAGAGAATTCTGAATGGGGGAGAGAAAAGTAATGAAAACCTCATGTGATGTGCCCTTTGTCTCAAAGTCCCATTATACCTTATTGGTCCTTGCAACAACCCATTGAAATACAGATAGGTCATTGTGCCTGTTTTACATCTGCAGAAGTACAGGCTCAGAAAAACTGGGTGATGGCTCAAAGATACACAAGGAGTAGGTTGCAAAGGCAGGACCTAGAATCTCCAGGGCCTTCCAAGTCTTAACCTAGCTCTCTCCCCACTGGAACAAATGGCCAGAGAGGCATAGAGAAAAATACTGGGACCTAAAAGGGGATATCCATGGGAGAGATCAGAAAGGGCCTCTGCGTAGCTGTAGCAGCATGTCATATAATCAGTATTCTATACTGGACCTCGTGGAGAGGGTCACTGTTGCATGGAACAGGAGAAGGAACAATGAACTTAGAGTTAACAATGGATTTGGAACCAATGTGGTAGTATTCCTGTTACTTAGAAGGAGACAGTGGTGGGCATGTCCCTATACAAGACTCAGACTGTTCCTGATGTCCAGGATTGGAAAACTTCTGTCCATTTGGGGGACAGATTCCCAGGATGCCATGAACCTGGGTCAACCCAGGTTCAAATCCTGGCTCCGCCATTTGGTATATATGTGATCTTGGGCAAGTCACTAAACTGCTCTTGGCCTCCTCAGTTTCTTCAACTGTCAAAAACAAAATTGGACTAGGTTATCTTAAGGTCCCTCCTATCTCTAAATTCATGCTCCTATTATCTCTTCTCTGCTCCCCAGGGCCTTAAAAAATCTAGTTGCAGAACCTGAAAGTATCCTGTATACAGTAGACACTTAATAAATGTTCACCGAATTGAAGGGATGTTAAGTATTCTGTCTCCTGAAATGTTCTTACAATGCTCTGATCTCTCCTTTGCCTTCTTTACTCCCTGTCTTATATCATTATTATCTATGTATGTATATTCCCTTCCTCCAGTAGAATGTAATCTTCTAAATGGTAGGGATTTTTTTTCAGGTTTCTTTTTCTTTTATCCTTACGGTCTAACACATAGTAGCCCCTTACTTACTAAATATTTATTGAGAGCTAGTAAACACGAAGGGGTTAGACCACGTAGATGGATGATCTCTAAGGCCCTAGGGCACCACGATTTTAGGATCAAAGTGAACTCACCAACAGCACCGCGTGTGAATGCATGAAAACTTATAGGGGGAGATAACAGGATTTGGCAGAAATAGGACAGAATCAAAGGGCTTTGACCAAGGTCAAGGGGCGGCTTGACTCTTCCAAAATCCAGAGAGATAGTATCCTCAGGGAGCATAGGTCTTTGTTTCTGGTCCCAGAGCTACCTCCTGGTTCCCAAACTTAGTAGCTTGTCTCCTTCATCAACCACAGCCAATAAATGGTACAAGGAGGTTCAAGGCTAGGATTTTAGCAAGACAGAGCCATCAGGACCAATGGGGAGTTCCAGGAGGTGACCCTTGGGTGCCTTAGAGCTATTCAGAGATTCTGTTCTGCAGACACAAAAATATATTTCTCAGCTGACCAACAGAAAATACCTTCTTCTAATCAAGTACTTCAAGAGTGTCACATTCAGTCTTGGGTTCTATATTTCAGAAGAGACAAATGGGAACATATCTAGGCAGGGCATTTTGGGATGATGAGGGGACTTGAAACAAAGATAGAGGAGGATTGGGTTGAAAGGAAATAGGGATGTTTAGCCTGGATAACAAAATACTTGCAGTACATGATAACTATGACAAGGGCCTTGCTCATAGCGGAGGCTTAATAGGTATTTGTTGAATCTAATTGAATTGAAAACTTGAAAGTTATCCTGTGAATTCTCATCCCTAAGAAAACTCTGCTATCTAATTTCTCTCATCCTGCTCCAGGGCTGCTGAGTATCTATCTGTCAGTGGAGGAAAGTCAAAAGATTGGACTAATTTCAAATTTATGGTACATAAGCTTAGCTGGGCCCTCTCTGCTGCTCTAAAATCCCATTTTATCAGCTCTTTATCTCATTGCCCTCAGCAATTGTTCCGAGCTTTTTCCTCTCTTCCCTGGCACTCTTACCCGCCATACTTAAAGCAGCTGACTTAGCTCTCTGTTTCACTGCAAAGATTGAAACCATCAGACAACAGCTCCTTCAGTGCCCTCTTCTTCAAAACTCCTTAGCAGCATCACCTACGATCTCCTACTTCTCTGCAACATAAGTGTTATCCTTATAAGACTAATTTCTTGACGTGGGACCCTTTCTCCATCCATCATCTCTCAAGCCATCTCTCCCCTGCCTCCGGCTTCTTCCACGTCTACCTACCAACATGTTCAGTCTTCAAAACATGTCTTCCCTTGACCCTTCTAGCTTTCTTCTCCCCTTCACTGCTAACCTTGAGAAAATTATCTTCATCTTCTACCTTCACTTCCTCACTCCTTATTCTTGCCTAGCTTTCATCCTTTCTACCTCCCACTGCAATCCTTCCATTACTGAAACTAGTCTCTTCAAGGTCATCAGTGATGGCCTAATCACCAAATCCATTGATCTTTTATTTTCAGTTCTTGTCCTCTTCATCATATCTATGTCCTTGACCCCCTCTTTTACTGAATACCTTCTTTTCTTTCAACTCCAGAGACATCACATCTTCTTAGTTTTCTTCTTATCCTTTAAATGGCTCTTTGTCTTCTGTGGTTCCTCATCCTTTTCCAGAGCCCAGAAGTTTCTGTTTCTAGCCCTCTTCTCTCTCTCAACTTTCTCTTTTGGCAAATGTTGTCATTCCTATGCCATCAAACTCTATGCAGACCCCTTCTGCATCTCTATTTCCAGTCATGAGTTCCTTTCTGAGACCCAAAGCCACATCTCTAAATGCCTATAGGACATCTGTACCCAGAAATCCCACTGGCACATCCCAACATGTTAAAAAAAGAAATAAGTTTAGGCATGTCCCCAGGACTTCCTTCTCCATGGTGCTCAAAGAACACTGCTCATTACAAGAGATTTCCTCAGAGACTGTATATCTGGATGAAAAAGCATTGTTGTTAACAGGTGAGAATTCTTGAATCCTTAAGGTAGGAAGACTTGTAGGAACAGGAGTTTAAAAAAATGCAACCAGAGCCAAGGGCTCAGCAGAGGGGCAGCCAAACCAGCTAAACTAAGGTGAGAAGAGAAGAAAACAGAGGTGCCTCCTGAGAGTGTCTGCAAGATGCCCCCAAACTCAGGAGCCCTGGCAAAAGCCTGACAACTCTGTAGCCAATGAAAGGAATGTCTACACTCAAATGGCTTCAGTGGATTTCCATGCTACCTACCAAGATCAGACTGTGATGAGACACAAAACAACCAACTCTTTCCTTCACTCCATCTGCTCACACAGCATCCTCACCCAGCATAAATTTTCCATTTCTTCTGCGTATGGAGGCTAAAAATTCTGATTACTCTTGGTGCCCCCAACTGGGAAATATTTAACAAAATAAATAAAAATCCAGTAGAACATAGATAATGTTGATACATGGTTTTCTAAGTGAATATAAGGTCTGCAGGGATCTTTACGTCCTTTTAGGGCCCCACCCCTTATGTCTGAGTTTGATACCCCTGCTTTATAGCACCTTACACCTTCCTTTCAACCTGGATCTGACCATGTCTCTGCCCTGATCAAAAAGTCTTCCATGGCTCCCTGTTGCCACCCAAGTTCAAACTCCTTTGCCTGACATTCAAGGACCTCTACAATCTGGTGTCTTATCTCATATTACTCCTGTTCATTCAGTCTACAGGACCACATGTCTATCCCAAACTACATGACTGGATTGTTCTATTTTAAATTCATTAAACTCCTCTCCTTCCTTTAAAGCCTAAATCAAATGCTGTCTGTCACCTTCATGGAGCATTTCCTGATCCTATCTGTCAGTAATGATCTTTAGCCATGAACTTCAGAGAGCATTTCTTTCACAATTCTCTAAGAATAATAACAACTGACTTTTGTACAATACTTTAAAGTAAAAGTTCTCATTTGCTGGCAATGGTGCTCCTGTAAGTTGAGAGAAATTATTTTATTATTATATCAATGACCACAGATCAAATTGGGATCCAGTTTTTCTTCTCAATTTCCTCATTAATGTCTAGTTCTTGTTAAAAAATCGGTCTTTAAAGGACATGACTGATAGATGAGAGTACCCCTACCGTCAAGGAGAAAGCTCTTCAATTTCGGTCAGGCTCCCAACCAACTAGGAGACTTTACTTCTTTTTAGGGTATAAACATAATTTAAGTTCTTATCCTGGGAAAAGAGCGCCTATCCTTATACCCCCTGCATTAGAGTTTAGAGTGACCCAGCTCATGAAGGAGAAAACTAACCAGAGTGGTCTGGATGAATATGGATTCCCCTGTCCTGATTGTTGGAGTTGGCTGTCTCATGATCAAGGTACATTCTCAGCAGGAGGAGCTGAAGACTTCTAGCCACCTCCTCATTAAATGTCCACCAATTAGAGTTGATTTTTCACTTGTCAGGGGCATTTCCTTTCAAGGATTATTTATAACTTTCAGACTGTCTATAACCACTGACCATAAATTTATTGATTGCCAGTTAACTTAATAAATTGATTATTAATTACCCAGAAACCCTGTCTCTTAGGGTTTTTCGTTCATCACAAAGGTAATTCAGTTATTCTCTTATGTGTGAGGCAGTTAGATAACACACAAGACAGAGGGCTGATCCTGGACTCAGGAAGATGGGAGTTCAAATCTCTGGCCTCAGAGCCTTGGCAAGTCAGTTAACCTTTATCTCCCTCAGCTTACTTAACTGTAAAATGAGGACAGCAATAGCACCTATCTCACAGGGCTGTTGTGAGGGTCAAATGAGGTCATATTTGTAAAGCACTTCTCCCAATGTCGGACACACAGTAGATACTCAATAAATGCTTATTTTCTTCCTTTCTCTCCCATGTGAGGAAACAGGCTCAGAGAGTTCAATGAACTCATGTATTTGAGTTAACTGTGTATGCATTGCATCCCTTGGCTAGCTTGTAATTTCTCTGAAGTCAAGGGTGATGTATTGTTTAAACATGTACCATCTCCAGTGTTCTGCACATAGTAGGCGATTAGTCAATGTTTCTTGAATGAATGCTTGGTCCTAAGGATGATAACTAGGACAAGGGAGCTGAAGTTACAGGAAAGTAGACTTTGAAGCAGCATAAAGAAAAATGCCCTAACTTAAGAGAGTTGTTTAGCTATGGAATCGAGGGCCTCAAGAACAGTAAATTCCCTTTTCTAAAGGCATTCAAGTGGAAACTAACTGACCTTTTATCAAGGGTATTGTAAATAGGATTTATCCTTTGGGCAGGGATTTATCTGTCTAAGTAATCTCCAAGGTATCTCCCAATTCTGCAGCCAGGCAGATGTGCTGTGGGGACGTGTAAATCACAGAGAGGTGCAGAGGCTAGACTGGGAGGACCTTGGGATCTGAGCAGGGAGTGGATTGTTTGGGAGTCCGGCCCTTCACTGCAGAACTAGGATTTGGTTTGTCTTCTCACTCCCCTCTTCACCTTCTCCCCCAGAGTCTGTCCCACCTTTTTCCCGTCAGTCCCCATGCTCCCAACCTTCAAAATCGATGCGTCCATCTCCATCAGTGTCAGCTGCCTGGATTATTGCCTCAGCCTCCTCGTCTGTCAGGGGGGCTGCAGGGCCAACGCTGGGGATCGTGGACAGGATGTACCTGTGAAGCAGAGAATGGGAAGCTTTGGAATAGTGGAGTTCAGAGGTATGGGATGTTCTCAGGGCTGTGGATCTAAGTTGTCTATTGGTTTTCTTACTCCCAGAGAAGGCTGTAGACATAGCCAAGGGCACTTGGGGAAGGTGAGTAATCAGATGAGAGCCTAGAATGGAATCATGTCTGTTTCTTCTGTCTTACTAGGTATATAGAGGCAGATAGGGACAGGAGAAGGGAGGTTATGTGAGTAGGAAGAGCAGATCAAACACAGCAAAAGGGGAAAGAGTCTGTATTCTTGTCCAGTTGCACATTTTCCTCCCATTGTCTGAATCTTTTGATGTCCCTCCATATCAATAGTATGTGTAACCTCCAAGCCCCTAAAGCGGGGAGACTACAGATGTACATTTATTTTGTAGGGAGTGGTGCATAGTGAGTCTGAAGATATATTTTATTCCCAGCTCCAACCATGACTGCCCACTGAAATGATTACATGACTTTGGGCTAGTCACTGCCTCTCTGTGGGCTTCATCTGGAAAATGAAGAGGTTGTCCTGGATGATAGCTGACCTGCCTTCTGGCTTAGACGATCTAAGACTCTAGGATCAGAGGAGGCGAGGGAGGACTCCCAAGAGTGGAGGAGAAGGCAGACCAAGGGAGGGAAGGAGGGGGCCCAGGGCCACTCCCTGCCCTTTACTTGATCTCATTCCACTCATTGTAGCCGTTCTTATCTTTGTCCAACATCTGGAAGGATTTCCGAATGATCCCTTCCTGCTGGCCTGAGGTCTGGAACTTTTGCATTTACTCAAAGAATCTGGTGTAGTTGAAAGACCCTAGAATGATAATGGTGCATAATATATGTTAGCAAAGCAA
The DNA here is from genome assembly GCF_028372415.1 of Notamacropus eugenii. Classification (NCBI taxonomy): domain Eukaryota; kingdom Metazoa; phylum Chordata; class Mammalia; order Diprotodontia; family Macropodidae; genus Notamacropus; species Notamacropus eugenii. The sequence continues at coordinate 324,621,242 of NC_092873.1, read as the reverse complement.
ATATTAGCATCTCCATTAGAGGAAGCTAGATGGTACAGTGATTAAAGGCTGGCCTGGACTCAAGACAACCTGAGTTTGAATCTGATTTCAGACTTTGACTAGCTGTTATGACCTTGGGTAAAATCACTTAACTTCTGTCTGCCTCAACTTACTCAGCTGCAAAATGGGGATAATACAAGCATACTTCATTTGATTGTGTTTTACTTTATCGTAATTCGAAGATAGTGTTTTTTTTAAAAGAAATTAAAGGTTTGTGGCAACCCTATACTGAGCAAATCTATAGGCCCCATTTTTCCAATGTCACAAAATTCCAGTATCATGCCTCTGTGTCACATTTTGGTAATTCTCATGGTATTTTAAACTTTTCCATTATTATTACATGTTGCGTTGATCTGTCATCAGTGATCTTTGATGTTATTATTGTCATTGTTTTGGGGTGCATGGACTGTACCCATATAAGGCGGCAAACTTAATTGACAAACATTGTGAGTGTTTTGACTGCTCCACCAACTACCAGTTCCTTGTCTTCTCTCTCCTCTTTGGGTCTCTCTATTCCCTGAGACACAACAGTATTAAAATTAGGCTAATTAATAACCCTTACAATGGCCTCTAAGTGTTCAAGTGAAAGGAAGAGTCCAATGATGCAGTGAATTTCATTGGTGTCTTATTTTAAGAAATTGCCACAACCAACCCAACCTTCAGCAACCTTGATCAGTCAGCAGCCATCAGCATTGAGGCAAGGCCCTCTACCAGCGAAAAGATTATGGCTCCCTGAAGGCTCAGAGGATGATTAGCATTTTTTAGCAATAAAGTCTTTTTAAATTAAGGTATGTACATTGTTCTTTTTTTTTAGAAAGACATAATACTATTGCCCACCTAATACTACATACAGCACAGTACAAATGTAACTTTTATATGCAGTGGGAAAGCCAAAAATTTCTGTGACTTGCTTTATTTCAATACTCCAATGTTTGGGAACTTCACCCACAATATCTCCGAGGTTTGCCCGTACTACCAACCTCCCAGGGTGGATGTGAGGATCAAATGAGATAATAGAGTGGGCATACTTAATAAATACTTGTTTCCTCCCTTCCTCCCTCCCTTCCTCCCTCCCTTCCTTCCTTCCTCCCTCCCTTCCTTCCTTCCTTCCTTCCTTCCTTCCTTCCTTCCTTCCTTCCTTCCTTTCTTCCTTCCTTCCTTCCTTCCTTCCTTCCCATTTTACATATGAAGAAACAGGATCAGAGAGGTTAAGTGATTTTCCCAGGGATAGGAGAGTTGAAGGTAGGATTCAAACTCAGCCCCTTCAATAAACTGTGCTTTCTTTCAAGCTAGAGGGGAGAGTCAACAGGGCAGGGTAGCTGTTAGGGGGATTGGAGGTGGTGGCAGTCAGAGAAGGTCTATTGCTCCCAGTCTGTAGTTGATGGGGTCAGGTATTTTGGAGCTACAGGCTCATGCTTGGCCAAACTGAGACACCAGCCTTAAACAGGCAAGGAAAGAGATCCAAGGAGTAAGCTCAGGGTTGAGGTCCCTTCTTAGTGTGTAGAGGCTCTATAGAGGAAGTGAGGCATGGGTATTGCATGTGTAGGAGAAGAAGAGACCTATAGACCAGATACCACTTATTGCCAATGGCTTAAGTTAAAAAAGGCTATTAACACCAGGGTTACAGGAATCTATGATCTAACAAACCAGCCAGATCTGGTCAAGCAATGGGGTGAAAAATGGGATTCTAGTTTCTCTCTACTTCCCCCCCTTGGGGGCTGTGCAATTATTTGTCCATTAGTGCTGGTGAATGGGATGAGGCCCCAGAACTGGAACTAGGCCACACACTAGAGGAATACAGAATAGGACACTTTTACCCCATAAATGAATAATTCTTTAATGCCAAAAGATTTTGCTCTCTACCCCACACTGTTGTGTGTTTTGAGATAGATCAAGTCCTATGTAACAGAGGTATAAGGCAGACAGCAACACAAATAAGACAGGCAATTCTAAAACTTGCTTAGAGTACACAGAGATGCCTTGTCTGGGCTCTGCTCTCCCCCAGTTCTGCATGGAGCACAGCTAAGGAGGCTGGTTAATCCTCATTAACTTCCATGCCTTACCATGGTGCCTCATGTCTGATGGCAGCATGTCAATGTCTTTGTCTGACAAGGATGTTCCCATGGCCAGACCAATCTTCTTCACCTGGGAGGAGAAGTCTTCATCCATCTTGACTTCTAGAGAAAGAATAAGAATCAGATTCCCTGAGATTCTGACTCTCTAGAATCCATGAGCTAGCAAGAGGAGGTGGCTTTTTTCAATGCACATGGAATTCACTTTATGTAAGAGACTTGCATACATGTTTAGTTAATCAAATTTTTGCAAACCAAATTATATTTTAAAATGCATTAGGAAAGCTAGCTATTTAAAGAAAGCCTATAGTGAATCCTTTTAGAAAGCAAAAAGTTAGGTAGAGCTAATAATAAAGAAAGCTCACATATAACTTTAAGGTTTATGAAGTATTTTCCTCTAGCAACTCTCTAAAGTAGGTATTGCATCCCCATTTTACAGATGAAGACTCTGGTATGCTTCAAATCAAGGTCAAATTCTATATAATACAATATAATAAAAAGTGCTAGGGTTCTTCTCAGATCGGTTACCCTCTGATCCCTTAGATTCTTGCAAACCTCCACCCGAGAAAACATTTACCTCCAAATGATAGTTTGCAAATAATTCTCATGTTATGGATTTCATATAAAAATATATAGGTCTCTCCCAGCCCTTGCTACTTTAATCTCGCCATTCCTTGTGGAGTTAGATTGGATTGCCCTCCCCACAACAGAAAGCCTACTGAATGCTAGAACTATAGTTATGTAGGACAGAGTGGGACTTGGCCCTCAGTACTGTTTGTGCCAGTACTGGTAGAGGCGAGGCATGCTTCCTCCCTCTTCCTTACCTCCCTCCCTACTGCACACCACCTGCACCCTCTGAAGGGTTCTATTCATGTCTAGAGATTTGCCTTTTTCTACTGCTATTGTCAAGACTTGCCAGCTGAAGCAAAACGCCCCTCTCTTGCCACCTAGCCCAGGGACCCATTCCACACAAACACCCACAGCAGGCCCAACCTCTTCAGTCGCAGCTTTGGTGTGCCCTGGGGGCTTCCCCTGCTGCCACTCAAATGAATTTGCTCCAGGTGTTAGAAATTCCGAGTTTTATTTTACTGTTTGGGTCTTTTGAGCATTCAGTTATTTCCACGCACCAATGCCTCAAAGTTGAGCAGTCTCCATGTATCTATAAAACCTTCTTGGGCCTGATATATACAAAATCTATTCATATATGTGGGCAGCTAGGTGATGCAGTGGATAGAGTGGAGTCTACTGGAGGACATGAGTTCAAATCCAGCCTCAGACTCTTATTAGCTGTGTGACCCTGGGCAACTCATTGAGCTCTGTTTGCCTCAATTTGTCATCTGTAAAATGAGTTAGAGAAGGAAATGGCAAACCAATGCAGTATCTTCAGAGAGTTGGACCTTACCAAAATGACAACCACAAAAACTCATGCATGTTCGTCCCATGCAGATACCATGGCATTGCCCGTATGCTTTGGTGGTGTTCTTAAAGCACATTAAGGGAAAATCTCAGCAACCCAGAGATATTACAGCTGAGTCTGGGATCTAGAGGGTTGTCCCAGACCCCACTGTTGAAGATTCTAGACCTGATTAGGGAGGTGAAGGGAGAACTCTCCCAGAAAGCAATGGGATTAACTGCTGAGGGAACTTGTCCATTTTTCTCTTTTCTAGAGAGGAAGGGGGCATTGGCACTGAACGTTCTGCCTGGTGGCCTGAAAATGGCTGTGGACCTAGCCTATTGGGAGTGGGCATTCCACTCTGAATGATGGCCAAGAGCTTGGCTTCCTAAATCTCTAGTTCCATCTAAGTGTCTGCCTTTGGACCAGACCCAAAAGCTTCATAAAAATCAAGCAGCAAACAGGAAGTCTGAAGTAGGAGAGCTCTTTCTTTCTTATACATACATATTATACATAATATGTGTATATATATATATATATATATATATGTGTGTGTGTGTGTGTGTGTGTGTGTGTATGTATGTATGTATGTATCATATATGTATTTTTGCGGGGGAATCAATGGGGGTTGTGAATTGTCTAAGGTCACAGGCTAGTAAGTGTCTGAGGCTAGATTTGAACTTGGGTCCTCCTGACTCCAGGACCAGTGCTCTATCTACTGAACCACCTAGTTGCCCCTGACCTAGGAAAGATTTTGAAGAGATTATCTAGCCCAATTCCCTCATTTTACAGATACAGCCCAGAGAGAAGCAACTTGGTCACCAGGCAAGTCAGTGATCAACCCTGGGACTTGAATCCAGGTCTTCTGACTTGAAGGCCAGTGCTCTTTTCCACTCTTCCTATTCTCTCTGTTTTCCAAGGGGAATAACCTAAGGAGGATCAGAATCTTTGACTTCATCACTGTTCTTTGTTGTGAGTGATGGTGGCGCCAATTGTGGTCAATATGCAGCTATGGTTAAAGACACATATGCTCATAGTCCCTTTTGCCCAAAGAACCCAGAGAGCACATCCTTCAGTTTCAAACTACAAAATGTGAGCTAGAAGAGACCTCAAAAGTAATCTAGTCCACCTTCATTTTACAGATGAGGAAACTGAGGTATAGAGCAAGGAAATGGCTTGTCTGCGGTTAAGCAGCTAGTTTTTGACAGAGCCATGACTTGGGCTTCCAATCCAGTGCACTTTCCAGCATGCTAGACTGACTCTCCTACTTCAGTCCCTATCAGCAGACCTTCTCTGTTCTCTACTTTTTCTCTCATATCCACTGTTCAAGGCTGACTGGCACCTGCTGCTCCTGACTGGTGCCTGCCACCAAAATTGATAGTCCCATGACTATGTAACATGATGTAATGGAGTAAAAGGGTTTGGTTTTCATTCCCAGAACTGAGGATTACTAAATATATGACTTCAAACATTCTCAACATTGGTTTCCCTTGATGGGAATAAAAATACACTACCTATCCCATAGGTTTGTAATCCTTAGACTATAATATAAATATTGACTATGATGACTGCACTATTGCAAATGATGCCCCAGGACATCCACCAAGTGTGGTTTGCCCTTCCCTCCTGGCATTAGGAGCTACCCTCTCCTGGAATATCACTTTCCCTGTGCCTGGGTCCATCTAGCTGAGTGGTTCCAAGATGCAAGGGACATGAACTGACTGCCCTCCTGGCTCTGTTTTACCTCCATCTCTTCTTATCCAAATCTCATTCCCTTGCCAACAGCCTGCCCACCCTGGAGATACCTTTCCCCTGAGACCCACTCTCTTGATCAGTGAGTCCTTGCCCAGACAACTATAGCACAGGCCATGGTCACTTCATTCCTGGCTCCATGTCCTCTAGACTTTCCCATCTCTTCACCAGTAGCCTTCCTCTCATCCGAGTATCTTTCTTCTTCCTTTCGCTTTCCAACTCCCCTTTATGTGTGGTCTTTCTCCATTAGAATGTAAGTTCCTTGAGGATAGAGATTGCTTTATTTGCTTGTATTTATATCCCTAACACAGCATAGTACCTGGCACATATTCCAGTCTATCTCCTATTTATCCCTCCATCTATCTATCCATTTATCTATCTATTCATCTATCTGTGTCTATCTAGTCTATCTGTTCATCCATCCAACTAGTCTATCTATCCACCCAGTCTAGCCATCTATTTATCTAATCTATCCATCTAATCTTCTATCCATTTATCTATATAGTCTGCTTGTGTCCATCTATCTATGTCTATCAATCCATCCATCTATCTAGTCTATCTACCCATTCTATTTATCTATCTACTTATCTATCTAGTCTATCTATCCATCTATATTTATCTAGTCTAGCTGTGTCCATCTATCTAGTCCATCCATCTATCTAGTATATCTTTGTTCATCTATCTATCTAGTCTATCTATCCATCCATCTATCTTTCTAGTCTATCTGTGTTCATATATGTAGTCTATTTATCCATACATCTATTTATCTAGTCTGTCTATCTATCCATCCATCCATCTATCCATCCATCTATTTATCCATCTCTTAGTTCTGCTTACTTAGCAAACAATTGTAGAAAATCCACCATCTTGGAAAACTTTTCCCTGGAATTGGCCTGCCAAACACCTAAACTGCCTTCTGGGCTCTGTTCCACTGAAAATCTCCAGTTGGTGATTTCTCCTCTATTGTCAATGACTAGACAGCCATCTTGCATCAGGATGCAAAGAAGGGGGTGGTGTAGAGCCGGTTGTCACTCTCCTTTTGTATTTATTAGGGGCATCACAGGATCATACTCAAAGGAAAGCAATCCTAAATCTACTTTTGTGGAAGCTATAATCAAAAGGTGTAAGTCTCGTACTGGGAAAGCCAAGTTCAAGTCTGGGGGAAACTCAGAAGATTAGGTCTGAAAGAGACCTCAAAGGTCATCTGTTGCCACTCTCTTACATTGAAGGTGAGACCAAGGTCTCAGAGAGATGAAATGATGTGCCCAAAGTCACATAGTGAGTAAGTAGTTGAGTGAAGATTCAAATTTAGTTCCTTTTCCCTCTATGCTGTATTCTCCCCTGGAAAGGATTTTAGTGATTATCTAGCCAATCACCTCATTTTGCAGTAGCCTAACTAACTAAAATTATACTGAGTTAATTAACGACACTTGACCAGTGTTATTCCTTACTGTGTATAATCTTTCCCCTGAATTCTCTCTCAGGTTAGCAAAACAAAGGATCCCACCTAAGAAGAAGAGGAAAGGGGGATTGCTGGTACCTAGGACACACATTTCATTCCTGAGTGATGGTGGCTTATAAGACCCAAACACCAGTGAGAACTGAGAAATGGTAACTTCCCTTTTTATTTCCTAATATAGGGAAACCTCAGTTATGCCCTTAGGGATTTTATGAGCCAGTCTGACAGACCCTCATGATGAAATAGCCTCTGGCCAGTCCTAGAATTATAAGATCATAGAAATCATCTCATTAGACTCCCACTTTTCACAGAATAGGAAGGTGAAGCCCAAGGAAGAAAGAAAAATGATTGCACAGAATTAAAGAATTTGAGATTTGGAAGGGATTTTCTTGTTCAATTGTTTCAGCTGTGATTCTCTGACTCTATGTGACCCCATTTAGGGTTTTCTTTGCAGCAATACTGGAGATTTTTGCCATTTCTTTCTCCAGCTCATTTTACAGTTGAGGAAACTGAGGCAAACAGAATTAAGTGACTTGCCCAGGGTTACACAGGTAGTAAGTGTCTGAGGTTGGATTTGAACTTAGGAAGATGAATCTTCCTGTATAGACCTGGCACTTTGTCCACTGCACCACCTAGTTGTGTAATAAAGTCAAAGAATTTGAGATTTGGAGGGGACTTCAGTAGCCATCTGATCCAGATCATACATAAAAGGAGTAATGTGGTATAGACTTGAAGTCAGCAGACCTGGGTTTGAATCCTGGTTCCCATGACCTAGTCATATGACTCTGGTCAACTCATTGAATCTCTCCCTCTTTGCACAGATTTATTGCCTAGGATTGTTGTCAGAAAAGTACTTTGTAAGCAGAACCAGGAGAACATTGTACACAGTAACAGCCATATTGGGTGATGGTCAACTGTGATTGACTTCGCTCTTCTCAGCAACACAATAATCTTAGACAATTGCAAAAGATTTGGGATGGAAAACACCAACCACATCCAGAGAAAGAACTATGGAGTCTGACTGCAGAGCGAAGCAGATTATTTTCACTTTTTTTTTTTGTTTTTTCTCTTTTTTGTGATTTTCCCCTTTTGTTCTGATTCTTATTTTACAACATGATTAATGTAGAAATATGATGAATATGACTGTACATGTATAACCTAGATCAGAATGCTTGGTGTCTTGGGGAGGGGGGAAGAAGGGAGAAGAATTCAGAACTCAAGATCTTGCAAAAATTAATGTTGGAAAGCTATCTTTAATGTAATTGGAAAAAATACAAAAATCAAAAATCAATAAAATGTAAAAATGCAAAAAAGAAAACTTCTTGGTAAATTTCAAAGTTCTATATAACTACCATTCCATGGCACATTAAGGTTTTCGAAGCACCTTAATTAAATGATCTCATTTGATCCTCACGACAACCCTGTAAGGTAGCGCTATCTTGTAGTTTAGTCATTTCAGTCCTGTCCAACTCTCTGTGACCCTATTTGGGGTTTTCTTGGTAAAGACACTGAAATAGTCTGCCATTTGCTTTTGTAGCTCATCTTACAGATGAGGAAACTGAGACAAACAGGGCTAAGTGACTTGCCCAGGGACACACAACAAGTAAATGTTTGAGACTGGATTTCAGCTCAGGTCCTCCTGACTACAGGTTCATCACAATCCACTGGGTCACTTAGCTGCCCATTGTAGTAAGTTACTAACCCCATTTTGCAGAGAAGTAGCTGAGTTTCAGAGAGGTTAACATAACTGCCCAGGGTCCCAAAGCCAGCAGGTTGTGAGGTGAGTCTTTACACACACCTCTCCTGACAGCAGTGCAGTGTTTTTTCCACCCATACCATGCTTCTCTAGAAACATGTGTTATAACTATTGTGGCTGTTGCCCAAGGTTACAAAGCAATTTGTTGGCTGATCACTAATATCTCCCTGTCTGGGAGAATTTTCACTAAACCATAAGATTCCCTCAGTATAGTAGTCAGGTTATTGTCTGAGATTCTGTTCACAATGCCATGGCCCTACCACATCCTATGGCAGGAAGAAGGCTAGAGGATACTTAGGACAGGGTCAAGTGGTTCTCCAAGCTTCAGGTCATTAGATCAGAGAACTAGAGACATGCTTAGAGATTGTGTATTATTGTTCAGTCATGTCCAGCTGTTTGCAACCCCATTTGGGGTTTTCTTGGCAAAGATACTGGAGTAGTTTTCCATTTCCTTCTCCAGCCCATTTTACAGATGAGGAAACCGAGGCAAACAGGGCCAAGTGACTTGCCCAGGGTTGCATAGTAAGTGTCCGAGGCCAGATTTGAACTCAGGAAGAGTCTTCCTGTCTCCAGACCTAGTATTCTGTTCACTGCACCATCTAGTTGCCCCTAGAAATTGTGTAATTTTATGGTTCTTATCCATTTTCATATCATGGACCTCTCTGGTAGTTTGGTGACGCCTATTCTAGGAATGTTTTTTGGTGCATAAAATAAAAATACCTAAAGTTCCAAAGGAAGCCAATTATATTGAAATATGGTTAACAAAAAAGCAAGTTCATGGACTCTAGATTAAAATATCAGTCTGCCTGCAGCTTTGTCTGTCTGTGAATTTTCAGTTAATATTGTAATGATCTGGCTCTGATCCTTTTTCTCCTTAAAGACTCTAGTCTCCAGTGTTCCCATTCCCCTGGACAGGTCTGAGTGGGGAGAGTATGAAGTTTTGTGAGCAGCTTAGACTAGAATAGGGAAATGGATGCCTCCTCCCTCCCTGCTCCAACTCCCAACATCCCCTTGCTCTCCTCCGTATGGGGGCCAAGTGGTAAGGGAAACATCTTGTGATGAGATGGGCCTCTCCAGGTACTAGGCTTGACACCCCCCAGGGGGAGATCAGGTTCGGGGGCTCACCAACACAGTGGCTATTTTGGAGGTGTATGTATCCCTGGGGCCAGTAAGAGTCAGGGCATAAAAGGAAGAGATGGTGGTTAGCTATATTCCCTCAGCTCAACATTAGCTCTCAAAGTTCAATGAGAATGCAGTGACTTTTAGAATTGAGCTCAGCCAAAAGGAGAGAGACTTAGTATGGTGGGGGTTGTGGGGGAGGGAAGAGAGTTATGAAAGGGAATCTGGAAAATGATATAACCAACCCTTCATTTTCTTCATTCTCCATGGCCAGTCGGATAAAGGCCAAACTCCATATTAGATTCAAGGCCCAAGCAGGCCCAGATCCTTGGACACCCAGGATGGCAGAGATAAGATAGAGTATCTACTTATCCACATCCATGTAAAAATGGAGGAGTAAGAGTCTGAAAGTTAGAACCTCACTGTTCATCTTGGTGTTCGTTTTTGTCCTCTGTTCTCAAAGAAGGCCAATGACATCAGGAAGGTGATGCCTTGACTTGTAAGTGAATTGGATTTGCGTGAGACAAGAGCTGTGCAAAGTCATCAGCCCCACTTTCTCCTCCAGTGTCATGGGAGTCCAGTGGTCATGGTTACTAATATCACTATAAATAAGGTGTTCTTAATCTGGGGTCCGTGAATCTCCAAGGTTTTTTGTGAATGGATTTCAAGGGTCTGTGAACTAGGATGGGGAAAAATTACATCTTTATTTTTTACAAACTTTTAGTTTCCTTTGTAATCCATTTTGCTTTATTTGTTTAAAAATATTATTCTGAATGTATACGTAGATCATATATCAGCTTGCATGCCATCTTGGGGAGGGGAAGGGGAAGGAGGAGGAGAAAAATTTAACACAAAAGCTCATGGAACTGAATGTTGTAAACAAAAAATAAATAAATGAAATTTTAAAAATATGATCCAATTCGACCCAAACTAATCCAAAGAGTATTTAATAAGATGTGGTAGACAACTTGGTGTACAAAGATAAAATAATCAGAGCTCACATGTATATGACAACCTGGGACAATTAGATAGCTCAGTAGATAGTGCACTGGGCTGTGAGTCAGGAAGACCTGAGTTCAAATTTGGCCTCAGATATGTACTAGCTGTGTGACTCAGGGCAAGTCACTTAACCTCTGTTTCCCTTAATTCAATGGAGAAAGAAATGGCAAACCACTCCAGTATCTTTGTCAAGAAAACCCCATGGACAATGTGACTCACAGGGGTCGCAAAGCAACAACATACCACACTTTAAGCATTGCAAAACATTTCGTAGACAATATCTTATTTGATCCTTAAGACTACTCTGGGAAGTAAGGGCAATTATCATCCTCGTTTTACAGAAGAGCAAACAGAGACTCAGAGTAGTTAAGTGACTTGCCCAGGGTCACACAGCTAATAAGTATCTCTCATAGGATTCAAATTGGATCATCTTGACTCCAAGGGCAACATTCATTCTACTGTGCTCTATCCATTGAGCCATCAAGCTGTCCTAAAGTGTCATATACATGTGAGCTCTGATTATTTGATCTTTGTATACCAAGTATCTACTTGTCCTCAAGGAGTTTACATACTACCATAAGCTTTCAAACATTTTTTTAGCTCCTTCGTTTGAACATAACATCTGTAAGCCTTTCCTCATGGGGCAATTATGAGACTCAAGTGTATTAATGCATATAAAGCATTATGTAGATGTCAGTTATTTTTAATTGATCTTAAAACGCCCAGCGAGGTTGGCAAAGTATTACTAGCTCCAGTTTTACAGGTGGGGAAACTGAAGCCGTGAGAGATCAAATGATTTGCCTTGGATCAGAGGTAGTGGGGAAAACAACCCAGCAAAGACTAGAAGTGACTTCCTTTGGCACTTAAGTCAGTTCCACTCCCTTGGCAGTGATCATTCCTGACTTTGACATTGACTTGTTATCATGAACTGTTCATTAAAATGTTTTCTTCTCACACAAATGCCTTGTTTTCCCCAACTGGATTATAAACTCCCGGAGGGCAGGGATTGTGTCTTTATCATTCCTTGTAATACTCATAGCAGCCAGTTTAATAAATATTTTATTTGCTTTCACACTGAAAACAGGTGGAGTATGGGGGGAGGGAGAGCATGCATTCTTCTAAACTTACCATCACTGCTGGGAAGCATGAGAGTGTGTTGGAATTGGAGCCAGGAGACCTAAATTCCATTTTCTGCTAACTCTATAACCTAACCTACTAATCTAGCTGTACAAATCATTTTACCTCTCAGACACTTAGTTTGTTCTGTAAAATGGAAATGATACCACCTACACTCCCCCCTTCTTCAAATGGTTAAAATGAGATACAAGTGAGAGCTATTATCATGGACTGATAAGAGGTAGACCCAAAAGATAGTTGTGAGTGCACAGGGGAAAAAGGTAATGTGATCAACAATAGACCTGGGATTGGAATATGTTAAACATACTTCTGGAGGTAGCTAAGTGGTTCAGTGGATAGGGCCTGGAGTTCAAATCCAGACTCAGATACTTAACTAGCTATGTGACCCTGAACAAGTCACTTAACCTGAGTTTACCTTAACCCACCGGAAAAGAAAATGGTAAACCACTTCCAGTATCTTTGACAAGAAAACCCCATGGTCCATGGGGTCACAAAGAGTCAAACACAAAGAAATGACTGATTAACAACAAACACGTTTCTGTTGGACCATGAGAATTCCTTCTCTTCTGAGGGTCTCTGAATAATGCTGCCACTTAAACTGTCAGCCAACTCTGACTCCAGTTCCTTCCCTCTTCATCCTCCCCCTCCTCTTCTTCACCTTTCCCTTCCTAGTGAGGTGGGGTTGCATGATAATATTTCACATGTATATAGAGCTTCAAGGTTTACAAAGAACTTTCTTCACAACTGCAGATCCCAGGGAGACACCTAAATTAGGTGAATAAAGGGATCATCTTAATCCATGGTTTCTTGATTTTTGGGGTCATGGATTTTGTCAATCCAGTGAAACCTACGGACTCATTCTCAGGATGTTTTAAATGTATAAAATAAAATACGCAGAATTAGAAAAGAACCCAATTATATGGAAATATAACTTAAAAACACACACTTTTGGAAATCCTCAGTTAAGAACTTAACTTCAGTCTTGTCATTTTAGAGAGTAAGGAACTGAGGACAGGAGCAGGGAAGCAATTTGCAGGATTCGGACAGGTATCTTCTCACATCACCCTACCTCCTTACTTCACCTCAACTCTATTTCCTCTTAGATATTCTGGTTTAATTTCTCCCTCTTCCCCCTAACTTATGGCCTTTTCTATGCCTGAGGTTCAGGAGAGAGAGAGACAGAGACAGAGAGACAGAAAGACAGAGATAGAGAGAGAGAGAGAGAGAGAGAGAGAGAGAAAGAAACAAGCATCCTCCAATTACCTCAACCCTACTTATTCTGATCAAAGCTTTTCTTTCATGGATAGGTATTTACAAGGTTTGTTATCTCTGGATATAAAGCCATATCTCTCCCTCCCTTCCAAGTAACTCATCCTTTTCCCCTCTACTCAAACAAGAACCCTCTGAAGTCTGGGCATAAGTGCCTTGATTAATTTTTAGGCTAGGGACCAGTAAGGCAAAACAGAGGGGAACTAAAATCAGCCTGTACAAAAAAAATCATCTTGGTTAACACTATGGAGAATAAATTTAAGAAACATACTATCTCTTTCCTGAGGCCTGACCATTTACTCAAACTGTTTATTCAAAAGTAAATAAAAGGAGCAGCTAGGTGACAGCCGATAGAGCAATGGCCCTGGAGTCAGCAGGACTTGAGTTCAAATGCAACCTCAGACACTTACTAGTTGTGTGACCCTGGGCAAGTCACTTAACCCCAATTCCCTCCACCCCCCGCCCCACACAAAGTAAGTAGAAATTGTTGTGTTTGTCCTTCGTTGCCAAAAAAGACTATGCCATCAGAAAAATGATGACATGACTTGCACTTGACTTTGTTTTGAGTGAGGGAGGGCTGTGCAGGTCACCAGCCTCACTTCCCTTCCAGAGCCATCTGAATCCAGTGACCAGATATTCATCAGGAAGACTGGAGATGACCCAGGATGCAGTGGGAGCCCTTGGCCCCTTTAGGTCAAGGTCTATCTAGGCAGGCACTCACTTAGGGTGAGGCAACACCCATTCATTGAATAGGACTGTTTGAGAGGTAGCCAGGGCATGGCCCTTTAATGAGGCCAAGAAAAAGAAAGCCATCAGGCTGGGAGGGAAACAGCAACTGTTACTATTGATAATCACTCTAAGTAGAAATTACTTGTTTGCCAAATGCATAGAAATCCTTCCCCGGTTTTTGTTCCTCTACTCCAGTGCTGCTAGCAAATGGTTCTCCCAGGGTGGGCTGTCCCAGACTGGGCAAAACTAGAAATTGAACTCCACCCAATCGTGCTCTGTCTCAATTGCAGCAAGTTTTCAAGATGGTATAGGGAGCCTAGACATCTTGGTAGTGAAACATTCTCCAGCCTGTTCCCAGGGGTCCTCAACCAGGGACTTCTTCCTAGTGGTGGTCTAAGTTTTTAAGAGGAACCTGGATGCATAACAGATTTATAGCTGAAGGGACCCAAGAGGTAAACCAATCTCTTCACTTTACACATGAGAAAACTGAGGCCAGAGGAGGTGAAATGGCTGGTTTAGACAAGATCAAACAGGTCATTGAAGTCTGGAGTCAGAAGGACCTGAATTCAGGTCTTTACTGTGTGAGCTGGATCCTAGGCGGATACTAACACAGTCCCAGTCTCTTTAACTTTCAAAGACCAGGAGAGGGGATGAAGCATAGATACAAAAACCAGTTACAGGTAAAATATGAAGATAGCCTAAGGTACAAAGTTAGGGACCAAGGATGAAGAAAGTTCTGAATATTCCCATCTAGGGAGGGAAGAGAGCAATGAAAGGCCTTTGATAGGAAGGTTTGCCTGAGCCATAGTTTTCCAAGTCCTGATTTCAGTGATTATTTGAGGTTTCCTTGGCATACCTTGTCAGATAGATGGAGAAGTATGATTACCTCCATTTTACAGGTGAAGCTCACAGGACCTACTGTGGGTCCTTTGAAAGCCTCTTTGAGGTTTGTTCAGAAGCCCACATCCAGACAGGAAACGAGATTGGAAAGGTTGTGTCTTTGATAATGCTTTAGTCCTAGGAGTTTATCTGCTGGATTCTCGAGAAATTATCATTATCACTATTATCAACTGATATAATTTCGTTTTCTCATATTTTTTATGGAGTTCAGATAGAAATGGTTCTGAGACAAGTCTTTATTATTCTTTTCTATTTAATATTCTATAGACTTTTCCCAGTTAGATGAGAAAGCTGCTTTTGGAAGCTGAATTAAGGTATTAAGAAGTGAGTTCATCCTCTGGAGGCTCATGGACGGCATCCTCTATACCACTCCAGCAGACAGGGCAACAGGAATGACCCCATGTGATTGTGATCTCCTATACTGAGTCTCTATATTTTGAAAGCTTATGATTCTATGTAGCTTGGAGATTTAGAGTATTTGGTATGGTGACAGTTATTAAAAATCATTCTCTCTGTTTCTGTTTCTGACTCTATTTCCCTCCTTCCCACTCTCTCCAACTCCTCCTTCCACCACCCTTCTCTCTGAGAATATTTTATGTCTCCTCCTAGAACAAGGGGACCTCATAGTCACCCAAAACTGACCTGCTAACTGTTCGTCATAAACAACATTCCATCTCTCCTGCCTTTGTACAAGTGATTTCCCATGTCTGGAATGCACTCCTTCCTTCCCACCATCTTACTGACTCCCTGTTGTTGTGCAGTCCTCTCTGACTCTCCATGACCCCATTTGGAGTTTTCTTTGCAAAGATACTGGAGTGATTTGCCATTTCTTTCTCCAGCTCATTTTACAAATGAGGAAGTCGAGGCAAACAGGGTTAAGTGACTTGACTAGTGTCATACACACAACTACTGAGGTGTCTGAGGTTGGATTTGAACTCAGGTCTTCCTGATTCCATTCCTGCTGTTCTATCCACTGACTCCTAGGCCTCCTTCAAAGTACAGTCAGGGACCCCCTAGGTATCCTCTCTGCTGTCCTTCCCACTCCCCCCATTTGTTAATGCTCTATCCCAACTAAGATTTCTTTATATACACTTCATATTTATTTGTGTCCAGCTTTTAACCTCCAGTAGAATATGAGCTACTGGAGAGCAGGGATGGCTTTCCAGGCCTGTGATCTCTTTAGAGGAGGGAACTCCTTGGGGAGGAAACTCCTTTCAACGAGCAGATCAGAAACTATTCTACAACTTAGTCTCTTTAGAGACAGGAAAATGATGTTCCCAGGATCACAGTGCCAGGATGTACCAGGCTTGGATTCCCTCTGATTCTGCCTCTCATATACATGCCTTGAACATTAGCACTTCATGAGTGCCTGTTGGATTGAATTCAACTGAAAGATGGACACAGATGATTTGTTTGGCTTTTCTCTCCCTTTCTCTATCTCCTTGTCCCTTACCAGTGCCATCTTTCCAAGAAATGGAGATTCTGATTTAAAAAATGATTGTCAATTCAGCTGTTCCCCCTCCCTGCAAATACATATACTTTAATATTATGTATTTATATTATATTCATGTATTATTTAATATTATATAATATATATGACATATTATTTATTCAAATAAATGTTATTAATAAATTATTTATTCACATAAATTGTTTAAATAGATAACATTTTCTTATAATATATTATTTCTATTATGTATTAAACTAATCTATTGAATTGTTTATGTTATCTATAATATTAGCATAATATATTATATATAAAATATGTATTTACAATCTCACCTTCACATGCATTCAGAATTGCCTTACACACATTCACAGACGTAGTTGTGTGAGCTCATGAATAGATTCACATTCTTATGGTCACACTTTCATATTCACACTCACTCCCCACTTCTCCTCAAAATAGATCCAAATCCTAATGTTTGTCCCTATCAGAACAGAGAGGGGGTTGTGAATGCTCCACTCCACGGCCTGCAAACATAGATTTAGCCAAAGACCCTTAGAAACTGAGACTCTGAATATAAGATAGCTCAGAACCTGGGCACCCGGGGGAGGTTTTCTTTAAACAGCTTCCACTTGCCTTGACTTCCTCAGCCATGACTGAGCTATGGGGCTGATGGAAAAGCCAAGGGAAAGTGAGAATTCTCAGCATAGTTACAGAGAGGGTCTGCCTAGAATTGTCCAAATTCTTTTCATGAAAGAGAACTCCAGACCCCAGTGCATTCCCTCCTGATTCCTAATTGTTACATCTCAGACCAGTGGGGACTTTCAGCAGCTCCACTCCATTTGGTACTTACCAGTGAGCAGCCTAGGTTTCCTTATGTCTGGGCTGTGTCCTTGGGGAGTGGGAGGAAAGGTAGGGGGGAATCTAAGAAACTATTCTGAGTCTCAGGCTTTTATATTCCCCTCACCCCGGGTGTGTGCTATTTCTAGACAGGTGCACCTGTCTGAGTCTGCCCCTCTCCAAGGCATCTCCAAGAAGTTGGCAGTAATAGCTCTAGACCATCCAGCCTGATATTACCCCCCTGGGAGGGAGTCCCTGCAATTAGTCAGTAATGAATTAGGCTCCTGGACCAGTCACTTCAGGGTTAACCTGAAGTCTAACAAGAAACTGTGGTGTAGGGTGAGACCATTCCTTCCTGTAGCCAAGGTGACCCTGGTCAATGGAAAGGCAATTAGAGTCAGAACCCTAAGCCACCCTTGTCATCATCAACTAGTATTTCCAGTGACCCTGAGCCTATAAAACATGAAATTTGACAGTCTTTGAAGAATTGGAAATGAATATTACAGAGTGCAATGGAGAGGCTTCAACATATAGGGATAGGGACAGGGATAGTGTGATTTCATTGTTACAAGGAAGTGATGAGGAAACTCACTACTATCCATATAGCTCAGCAACCTTCTCTGTAACTGGTGATCAAAAAGAATTGCCTGGAAGAGAGAGATTAAGTGCTTTGCCAAAGGTCAAGCAGCCATGATGTGCCAGAAGTGAGATTTGAAGCCAGGTTTTCCTGGCTCTGGAGTAAATTCTCCATCCATTACACCACATGCAACATATGACAAATGAGAAGTTTCCAAGAAGAACAGAAGTAGAGGATGTCATTTGGGAAATATATGCTGGGAAAATAATAGAGATGGGTTACATGGGCAGCTAGGTGGCCCAGTGGATAGAGCTCTGGCCTTGAAATCAAGAAGACTTACCTTCATGATTTCCATTCCTGCCTCAGATACTTACTAGCTGTGTGACCCTGGGCAAATCACTTAACCCTCTCTATGATTCCTAGGAGTCAGTTGTCACCATGTGGTATGTCAGACAAGTATATCAGTTGTCTGCTATGCCCATGAGGGAACTAAGCCGCTTTATTAGCAAACTTGGAAATCTATCCCCTATATATGTATAGGTGCTGGTTCCTACATGTTGGCTGCTTCCCAGAGTTTTTCTCTTCCTCCAGGGATCTCTCCCTGAAGAGAACCTGGAACCAAGTGAGACTCCTCTTTAAGGTGAAAGCCAAAAGCAGCATCTCTCCTCTGCCAAGCTCTCATCAGCTTTACTTTGAGTAATGAGTGCACCACCAACTAGAAGAGTCTTATGCAAATGAAGTGTGTATGTGTGTGTGTGTGTGTGTGTGTATTTCAACTCCCTGCTAACTACTTTTATTATCTTTCTTGATCTAAAGTTCATTATCCTAGGTAGAGAAAACAGAAGCCAATGAGAGTAGTTCTGCTTTCTCTCTGTCTTACATTATCATCATCCCATCTGCCCTGAGCATGAGTCTGATTCTTTTTGTTATTAATTTATTTGCTTTTAGTTTTCTACAATCACTTCCATAAGTCTTAGATTTTCTCCCTCTTCCTCCTTCCTCTCTCCCCGAGACGGCATGCAATCTTATGCGGTTTCTATGTATGCATTCTTATTAAGCACATTTTCACATTAGTCACGTTGCATAGAGGAATTGAAATGAATGGGGGAAACCATGAGAAAAAACAAACCAAAACAAAATATAACACAACAGAAAATATTCTGCTTTGTTCTGCATTCCAATTCCATAGTTCTTTCTCTGGATGTGGATGGCATTGTGCCTCAGGAATCCTTTGGGAATGTTTTAGGTCCTTACATTGCTGTGAAGGGTCAAGTCTACCAAAAAAAATTCCTCGCACACTGTGACTAGAACTGAGGCAAATTTACAAGAATACAAGTCATTCTCCAATTGATAAATGGCCAAAGGATATGAACAGGCAGTTTTCAGAGGAAAAAATTAAAGCTATCTATAGTCATATGAAAAAATACTCTAAATCACTATTGATTAGAAAAATGCAAATCAAAACAACTCTGAGATGCCACCTCTCAGATTGGCTAACATGATGAAACAGGGAGATGATAAATGTTGGAGAAGATGTGGGAGAGTTGGAACACTAATTCATTGTTGGTGGAGCAGTGGATAGAGCACCAGTGCAGGAATCAGGAGGACCTGAGTTCAAATCTCACCTTAGACACTTGACACTCACTAGCTGTGTGACCTTGGGCAAGTCACTTAACCCCAATTGTCTCATCCTGGGGCATCTCCAGTCATCCTGATGAATATCTGGTCATTGGATTCAGATGGCTCTGGAGGAGAAGTGAGGCTGGTGACCTGCACAGCCCTCCCTCACTCAAAACAAAGTCAAGTGCAAGTCATGTCATTATTTCTCTGATGGCATGGTCTTCTTTGGCAACGAAGGATGAACACACACATGAGCTAATCCAACCATGAATCCTATTCTTTCTTTGAATTTTCTTTTGCCTCTACCACAGCTAAAAGAGTCATTTTAAAAAGCTGCACTTAGTATTCATTACAGCTACAATTCATTAAGCATCAGCACTCCTGCCATTAACTCTGAGAGGACCATGCTATGTTTTTGCATTCATCTTCCATTGTTTACCCTTGCTTCCACCTTCTCTCCATGTCTTTTTTTTTTTTTTTTAGAGGGAGGAAGACAAGGCAATTGGGGTTAGGCAACTTGCCCAAGGTCACACAGCTAGTACATGTGTCAAGTGTACGAGGTCATATTTGAACTCAGGTCCTCCTGACCCCAGGGCTGGTGCTCTATTCACTGCGCCACCTTCCTGCCCCCTCTCCATGTCTTTTAAAAAAATCTAAGTTGGATAGTACATTCTCTTTATGTCCATATCAATGTCTTTTAAACAGCTTCCCTTCTTCATCCTCATCATAATCATTTGGATCTAAAATTTTATTCTTGATTACTTCTTATCTCTCTTAACATTTTATAGATATAGAAGCTGAGGTGCAAAGACATTGAGTGACTGGGCTTAGGCCAGACAAGTAGCAAGTAATCCTTCCATATTTGAACCCAGGTCCTTTGACTTCAAATCCAAAGCTTCTTCCACTAGACCACTTAATTTGCCCTTTCTTAAAGCAAACCTGAAAATAAAATGATATGCGATATGTGTCTAAAATTTTTTTTAAATCCTATGATCATGTAAGACAAAACAAAACAAAAAGCAGTCCTGTTGGATAAGTAGACCCTTTCTTCTTTCAGCAGACAAAGTTGACTCTCACTTAAGCATCAATCTACTCATAGAATCTAATCTTTTCAATCAATCTTTCTCAAAATGAGTCTTGGGCAAAGTAGATCAATGGAACACACTTGATAAACAAGACCCAGAAGCAAGAGAACATAATGTTCAATAAGCCCATGAATACAAACCTAAAAGTGACTATTAAAAAAGATCATCTGTGTTTCTAGATTTAGCTATTTTTGGAGATGGATTTTCTCTGCTTTAGATGTGCCCCCAACTCTGGTCTGAAACTTCTACTCCAACTACCTTGACCCCCATATTTGAAATATGTAATACTAGAGACTTTCCAATATCCTCAAGATTTGGCAGCTTCCTGCCTATGATATCATACATGGAAAGGAGTTGAGGGAGTGGGAGAATCTGTAATTTAAAATAAAATAAAATTGAATTTTAAAAAAATCTTCTGATTTTTACCCCATTGCTCCCTCTATTTCACTACATTGTCTTCCTCAGAAGGGTGGGACCAGATTATGGAGGGCCCTTAAAGCCAGAGACAATGTCTAGATTTAACCCACTAGTTTCTTGAGAAGAGCAGTGACATTCATCAGTCAAGAGACACTTATTGAGTGTATGAACTGTTCTAGGTGCTGAAAACAGTGGGGTAGAGGGTAAGATAGGTACAAAGAAGGATAAGATAGATAGATAGACAAGACATGAGCACAAGAAAAATTACCTAACAATACCAATAACATAAGATTACAGTATTCAAAACCATTCCAAAGGAACTTAAATTCCCATATATTGTAAATGTGTATATGTGAAGGATCAACGTTGGTATCATGCTATTAAAGAATACTGTCTTCCTCTTAAATGACTATAAATGTTAGCAGTTATTTTTATTAACCATAGACGAATAACAAAGGTGGAAAACCACGATATCAGGCATAATCATGCTTATTAGGTGGTTTTGCTGAATTGTTTTCAGATAATATACTTTGTAGAGGCATCAATTTGGGTGCATGTTGGGAAGAATCTGTTGTTTATGAAAATAAAATGTATCCCTCTTTAAAAGTTATTAAAAACAGAATAGAAATGTATTTGTTTGCATGTCTTAGCTCCTACACTAGACTGTGGTCTCCTTGAGTATAGGAAAACCAATTTATTTGTTTCCCCAATGAACTTAGCACAACATCCTGTACAAAGCAGTCTCCACAGTTACTAATTAAATGTGTTTTCTGCAGGCTCTTACCTTTAAATCTGGGCAACCAGAGGTGTCTTCTTGCTTGGTTTTTGTGGCCCATGCAGAGGAAGATGTCCTAGAATTAGACTAAGTTGAGTTTTCTCCAAGTTGGTTCATTCTTTTTAATGTGGAAATCACATAAATTAGTTTATTTTATCAAGCAGCTGGTCAAAATTTGGCAATTTTTGTTCATTATTAAGACCATTTAGGAATGCCTTTAGTTTTCAAAGCTATACCGTACTCTGGCATATTTGTTCCTGTCTTACCTCAATTACTTTCTCAGATTTTATCATTCCTCTATTAGTTGAGTTATATACTCAGAAGGTCTTTTTCCTTTTTCTCTCAATAGAAGATTAAATGAACATGACATACGCTTTTTATGGTGTCTCACCACCACCATACTGGTTTTCTAGTTTTTGCAAGCGTACTTTACCATACCAGTTCTGAGGAGATTTGGCTCTCTGTACAATTCCCTTGCGCAATTCAAACTGTATGTTTTTTTTAATATGTAATTTATTTGTTTTTCAGTTCTCAACATTCACTTTCACAAGAAATTGAATTCCAAATTTTCTCCCCATTTCTCCCCATCCCCACCCCAGGACAGCATGGGACAGCATGCACCCCATTCACTCCTTCCTTCAGTCTGTCCTCCCTTCTATTACCCCCACTTCTTCCATCCTCCTCCCCTCCATTTTCCTGTAGGGCAAAGTAGATTTCTATACCCTGTTGCCTGTACATCTTATTTTCCAGTTGCATGCTAAAACAGTTTTTAACATTTATATTTAAGGCTTTGAGTTCCATATTCTCTCCCTTCCTCCCTTCCCACCCACCCTCATGGAGAAAACAAGCAATTCAATATAGGTCATGCATGTGTAGCCCTGCAAAACACTTCTATGTTAGTTATGTTGCAAAAGACTAACCACATTTCCCTCTGTCCTATCCTGCCCTCCAGTTATTCTATTCTTTCCCTTGACCTGTCCTTCCACAATAATGTTTGCTCCTGATTATCCATTTTCCCAGTTTGCTGTCCCTTCTATTATCTTCCCTCTCCTATCCCTTCCCCCCATCCTCGCCTTCCTGCAGGGTAAAATAGATTTCCATATACAATTGAGTGTGTGTTATTCCCTCCTTAAGCCAAATCCCATGAGTGTAAGGTTCACTTATTGCCTTTCATCTCCCCCCTCTTCCCCTCCTTTGTAAAAGCTCTTTCTTGCCACTTTTATATGAGTTGATTTGCTACATTCTACCTCTCCCTTTCTCTTACTCCTAGTACATTCCATTAAACAGTAAATTTTATTTTTTAGGTATTCTCCCTTCATATTCAGCTCACCTTGTGCCCTTTGTGTGTGTGTATACAAATATATACACACACAAATACCCATATACATATACATACCTACACATATATAATATGCATACAGACCCATACACAACTACATGTATATATGTATATGTATATGTATATATATCTTCCCTCTAACTATCCTAATACTGAAAAAGGTCTCATGAGTTACAAATAATGTCTTTCCATGTAGGAATGTAAACAGTTCAACTTTAATGAGCTCCTTAAGGCTTCTCTTTCAGGTTTACCTTTTCATGTTTCTCTTGGTTCTTGTATTTACACGATTTTCTATTCAGCTGTGGTCTTTTAAACAAGAATGCTTGGAAGTCCTCTGTTTCTTTGCTGGGTAGGTGATTCTTGGTTTTAATCCTATCTCCTTTGACCTCTGGAATATCATATTCCAAGCCCTTCAATCCCTTAGTGTAGAAGCTGCTAAATCCTGTGTTATCATGATTGTATTTAGAATTGTTTCTTTCTGGCACCCTGAAGCCTACTCCAGTCCTATCCATGCCTCATGCAGCCCACACTGGGCTGCATTCCATTCCAAGCCTGGTGCAATAGACCTTTCCTGTTGGCCTTCCATGCTGTTTTGGGCTGGAAATCTGTTTCACTCTGTCATTTTGTGGCTTCTGCTGCTCTAAAATTTGTTTAGAGTCATTTTTACAGGTGTTTTAAGGGTTATTGGGGGGAATTAGAGCAGGTCCATCCTTCTACCTCACCATCTTGGCTCCACCCTCCAAGCTGTATCTTTAAGACTATTTAGCAGTTTACCTTTGTTTCTTACTACGTCAGATCCATTCAGTCACAGACCCCTATGGTCCATATTTTTTCCCCTAAGTGACTGAATTCTTTTCTGAGAAAAGTTCTAAGGTATGCCTGTGGTTCTAATAATACTAAGAGCACTAGAATTTTTATAGCATTTCAAGGTTCATAAAACACTTTCTAAATATTATCTCATTTTATCCTCATACTAATTCTGTAAGAAAAGCACTATTATTATAGACGAAGAAACTGAAGCACAAAGAGATGAAATGACTTGTCTAGGGTCACCTCACTAGTCAAGATCCAAGTCAGGATTTGAACTAGGGTTTTCTTGACTACAAGTCTGGCATTCTATCTACTACACTATCTAACTTACTCTGACAACATGATGGAATATCACATCATATGCTGTTCAATGTGGAGACCTACCTGTATCTATAGCTGTTTCCAGGCTGTCAGAAGGCTTTCCCTTCTGGGTCGGTCCTGACAATATGTCTGCACATTAACAGTCTTAACCTTTTCATCCTCTGCGAGAGTCATATCAGTCTGTTTCCAAATTTTTTCTGAACTCCTATCCTAGCAGGAACTCCCATCTTCAGGTAACTTAAAGAAAATAGTATTTTATCTTTCACCTCATATTACTAACTGAATATTTTTCTTCTTCCAAAGTTTCAATAATATCTCACAAATTCTCTCAGTTCTTATTTAAGCCCTTACTCTTAAACCCTTTCAGAAGGGTTCTACGTGAGGCATCAGTAAGGCATCAGTGCTCAAAGGATACAGCAACCTTATTGTTCCTATCAGCTTCCATACTTGTAATGTGTGCAATGATATAAGAATCATCAGTATTTAAACATTCCATCAAGAAGGAGGCTCAAAAGAAGTGGTCTGACTTATAAAGGAAATACATCAGAAAACTGACAATCCAATGATAATCTAGGACAAAAGAGAAAAATACGAATCTTTCTCTAGTAAAAGCATCCATGATGGAAAGTTCCAGGTAGAAAATATCTCCTGTGTGTTCCATCAGGGGTTGTACTGGTAAATGTTTAACAATAGGGAAAAAACATATTCACAATACACTTTTGCATTATTAACATTTTCTCCATCACTTTCTTGAGTCTACACAGTCAATAAAACAATAAAATAAGTCCTAGTCTGTAGCCTTTGCTGATTTCCAAAACATAAATTATTCACACTGAAAATTTAACAATTGGCTCTTGAAAGCCAGTATGAGCAGAATCCAGTCCTCCATAGGTCCCATCAAAAGTGGAGAGCATCCAAATATCCTAGACAAATATCTACAATGTTTTACCTGGGTTTACTCTAGCACTGAACAGGCTAGGTCCCCATATGGATGACCACTACAAGGAGGGCAATCCTGTGTGTACCTATTGCCCTAACAACGTAGCTCACAAGCTCCCAGCCATGTGTTTGTCCTTAACAGCCAGCCAATAGATTTCATTAGTTTTTATGAAAGGCATTTATTCAAATGGTATAGCCAGAACACACTAGCCCCAAACTGGGACACATTCTTCCACAATCAGAGTTCATGGGAATGAGAGTGAACACAAACTTATAATACAATAGGAATAAATGTGTGTAAATAAGAATAATGTGTAAAGAGTAAATAGGAGTAATGAACAGGGAACACATGTGAACCATACAACTCACTGACACAACAATTGCCAATTGCAAGCCTTGATGAAATTCATCACAGGGCACAGTGTGTTATGGATAAATACTGGACAACTCCTCACACACCATAGGTGTCTTAGCTGGATTGGTTAATCTGTGGCAAAGCTGAAATAGGTCACTTGGCTTTGGAGCTAGCTCCTATCAAAGAAAAATACTAATGTTATTACTGTAATCTGCATTTTTGCCTTTGAGTCTATCAGAAACAATTTTTATTTATTTATACCTAAGCCATTTCTAGAGAGAGATATCCAAAATGGCATAGTCCCCCATACCCTCTGACATGGTACTTTGCCCCAAGATGATTTCAGGTAACATTTATAGACACCTTGAATGAGTGAAAGAGATATTAAATACATTTTGGATTCATATTCAAGAAAAATTGAGTAACAATATTATTGCCTCTTTGACTCTTCCTCTCACCCTGAGAATAAACAAAGGTGCCTCCTCCATGTTGGCCATCAATATCCTTTCATGGTCCCAATGAACTCCAGACAGTGGTGTAATAGTTATCTTTTGTTTAAAAAAAAGTTGGATACTATCCTTAATCTATTTGCCTAAGGAAAGCCTTTTTTTTTTGTCCTTCATCTGTCACCCACTTTTCAAGAGTTTTTTCCCAAGGATTTTGGAAAGAACTTTTTAGAGGAAAGAAATATTTCTTGTTCTTTTTAGAGAAACTAAAAGGAAGTTTTTCATATACCTCCATATTTCTCCCTAGGCTGGACTGGACTAGGCAGGTAGCTTGGCTGCTGGGCATAGCTACTACCAGGCTATGCGAGGCAGATTGCTTAGCCACTGGGCTCTTCTACATGGGTCAATCTACTGGACTCCCAGGGTACTGCATCAGTTGCATTCTCTTTAGCTGAAGTGCTATTGAACTCTTTCAGCAAGGACAAGTTCAATCCTTAGCAGAGGCTCAGCAGACACCTCCCCTTCTTAGCTCTCTCAGGACCTCTAAGGTTTATCACCTCCATATGAAAGAGGACTAGCCCTTCCAGTTGGATAATTCTTACTAGTTCAGAGCAAGTTCTTCCACTCTAGAGAATGATGGTGTCCCTGGACCTGTTTACCTGTTTTCTCTACTGCAAAATGGGGATAATAATAGCACTTCCTTCCCAGGGTTGTTGTAAGAACCAAATAAGATAATGCAGTTATCCCTTCCACATAGCAAGTTTCCCCATCACAGTTTCAATATATCGTGGGTTGGCACAAGAAATTAAACTGGGAATTTGGGGAGAGTTTTGTGCAAGACGCAAACAACACACAAAGGCCATTAGATGGAACAAAAAAGTTTAGAAACTCAAAAACATATAAATATATGTATAATACTGCATAATATCAATCCAAATTTTACAATAAGATACTATAAACACCCCATAAAAGGAAAAGAAAAAATTCAAACTTCTTCTCTGGTATAAAGAAAGGGCCAAAAAATTCTCCAGATAGGGGAGGCAGGGAAGGCACTCTGTCCTAACCTCCTCAGTGTGAAAGGGATAACTGTAATTGTAAAGCACTTAGCACAGTTCCTGGCACCCAGTAAGAACTTTTTAAATGTTAACTATCAATATTATTATTACTATTATTAATGGTGATCAGCCTGTTACACTTCCCAGATTTTTTAATCTTATACAGATGAGTAACTGGGGAAAATGAGAATTTTTGCCCTAGAGGGAATTCATTGTCTCTGCTGACCTTTGAATATGTAGTTAGCTGACCTGCTGGAGTGTGGAACACCTTTACATTTCATGATATCTTTCTGGGTCCTTTGGACCTTTAGCTTAGCTGTTATTGTGTTTGTCCTTCATTTTTGAAGAGGACCATGACATCACAATGATGACATGACTTGTAGTTGACTTTGATTTGAGTGAGGGAGGGCTGTACAAGGTCATCAGCCTCACTTTCTTCTCCTGAGCCATCTGGGTCCAGTGGCCTGATATTCATCAGGATGACTGGAGATGGCTCAGGATATAATGGGAGACCCTGACTTTTAGGCTAAGGTCTTATTTATTCTCACTTTGAGTGAGCTACACCCATTCAACGAATAGACTTCTTTAAGTTACTCAAGGGATGGCCCCTTTAATCAAAAAAATCAAACTGGGAGGGGATCCCTGGGTAAAAGAGAAAAAATTACTATTTAGTAATTATAGCTTATCTGGTTGGTTGATTGTTATCCTTTGTTCTTGAAGAGGACCAAAATGACATCAGCATGATAAAGTGAAGTTTCAGTGTGTCCAACTGTGGCCAATCAGACCAGCTCAGAATGCTCTACCATGGGTTGGGCACAGATAGTCTGTGTGAATACTTGGGGTGGGTACTCCAAATTTGTGCATCCTATGCTTACTTTGTGCTATCTCAATTCTGCTTTGCTCATAGAGCACAGCACCCCTTCTGATGTGGGCACACCATGCTGAGTGGTCCTGTCCAGTGTCTCCCATGTCACACATTCAAATCCAAAGTTCTTGAGAGAGACCTTGAGAATGTCCTTGTATCACTTCTTCTGACCACTATTCTGCCCCATGTACAAAATGTACGCTTGCCAAAAAAAAAAAAAAAGACAGCTTAGCTAAGTGCCACAAGAAGGACTCAGTCAATAAGCCCAAATCAGCTGAAAAATGGATGGAGGGTACAGAGAGCCCTAGAGGGCTACGGTGTTCACCAAAGCCTTTACCAAAGACATCAGACTTGAAAGTGGTCCTTGAGGAATAGATAGACTGAAGGGAGCAGTGCAACACAGCTCACTGCAGTCAAGGGCATTGTACTCAGGATGCCCTTACCTCTCTTTGCCCAGATGTGTATTCACATCTAGTTTTAGACTTCCTAATCATATGGGATTGGTCTTCCCATTAGTCCCTATTTGACCATAAAATAAACTTGTTGTTTGTTACCTAAGAAATGCCAATCAAAATGCTGGAGAGGATGTGGGAGAGTTGGAACACTAATTCATTGTTGGTGGAGCTGTGAGCGCATCCAACCATTCTGGAGAGCAATTTGGAACTATGCCCAAAGGGCTACAAAAATGTCCATACCCTTTGACCCAACAATATCGCTACTAGGACTATATCCCCAAGAGATCATAAAAATGGGAAAGGGTCCCACATGTACAAAAATATTTATAGCAGCACTCTATGTAGTTGCCAAAAACTGGAAGTCAAGGGGATGTCCATCAATTGGGGAATGGCTGAATAAATTATGGTATATGAATGTAATGGAGTACTATTGTGCCATAAGAAATGATGAACAAAAAGACTTCAGAGAGGCCTGGAAGGACTTATATGACCTGATGCTGAGTGAAAGGAGCAGAACCAGGAGAACTTTATGCACAGCAACAACCACAGTGTGTGAGAGTTTTTTCTGGTAGACTTAGATTTTTGTAATAACACAAGAACTTCTGAAAAAAAAAAAAAATCCCAATGGTGGACCTCAAGGCAAAATGCCTTCCACACTCAGAGAGAGAAATATGGAAGTCACTCACATAATGTAGCAGATCATGTTTGTGTATGTGTATCTGTTTGTGTATCATGTTCTGATTTGTTATACGGATTCTTTCATTTATCTTAGTCTGACTACATAGCATGACTATAGTGAAAATATACTCAATAGGAAAGTATATGTAGAATCTATACAGAATTGTATGCAGTCGTGGGGAGGGAGGGAGGTAGTGGGGGGTGGGTGGGGAGGGATAAAATCGCAATTGTATGGCAGTGATTGTTAAACATTAAAAAAAATTAAAAAATTAATTAAAAAAAAAAAAAAGAAATGCCAATCAATCTGTGGATCCTTAAAGTAACAAGGACCTGTGAAATGGTAGAGGTGGATCTGATTTGCAAGTCAGCTAAGAGAGGTTCTGACAGTATCTTAAGGAAACTTTGTGCTCCAATTCATTCTGTTGTCATATCATTCACTTTCCCATTCACTAAACTTTGCTGCAGATTGAACAATTGGATATTAGATAATGCACTACACCTAAGAATTATTTATTATTCGATTCTATGCCCACAGTCTTAAGAAGCTAAGTAATCAAATCCATAGGACATGATCCTCTCCTTTTGACATCTCCCATCTTGGCAGCATTCTAGTGAGAAAAGAGAGTCAAAACCGCTGAAAGGGAAGAGAACCTAAAGGTCTTCCCAACCATTGACATTACAGGAGTGGAGCCCAGGTCAGGTTTTAGTTAATCTAGCACTGATGTCTCAAAGAATATAACCTGCAGGACCCCAGTCCATTAGCACCTGTGACATTCTTCCAAGTACTGATGCCATATTTGGAGATGAACTTGGTGGGACCAATAATATAGAAACTACATTGTCTGAGTATATTCTCCACCACCACCCCCAGACTGAAGTGAAGGTTGTAGAGGTGATTTCCAGGAGTTGAGGAGAAATATTTATACTTCTGTACTTGCTGTTTTCGAAATAAATATCTCTTTGTTAAGAGAACAAAAGGCAATCCAGTGTGGTCAAAGGATCAGAGGTCATTTTGTAAGAGAAAGCAGTTTCGGTGAGGCAGAGAATAAATGGGTCTGAAGGATTGAGCCAGAATCAAAACTGCTGAAGGTCCTAGGAAGTAGACAGGCTGAGACAGGATCAACTAAGTCAACCAATCATCACAGAATCTTAGTGTTTTGTAGAGTAAAAGTGTTAAGATTGGGGAGGGAAAGGAGAGAATGAATGTGAGAGAGACACTCCTGGGAGGAATTATTGTCACTCACACTTTGTCCATTTATTTGTTCATATACGTTCAGTGTATGCTGCACGTAAACTTTCTTTGCAGTATTTCTAACCATATCATTGGGGTCAAAGATCCAGAAGGTCATCTGCCCCTCCCTAGTCATTTCCACTAAGAACTACCACAAATGGTTACCAGAGATACCTGGACTACACCATGGTCCTTCTAGGTCTTGACTGGGTCATGAACCAAAATGTTCTGATCAGGGTCAGGAAGAGTCAGACATGCTTGAAATGACTTAATAACAACAACATTGCTATCATCCGGCAGGTCTTTTCTCATTTAGTTGGGATGCCTTCGATGTGATTCTATCAAGTTGTGTTTTCAGCTAGTTAAGGTACCAGGGCATGGCATTTTATCACTTACTTTAAGTAGAGTGGGATAATTTGCCTAATTTACTCGACCCCACCCTAACAACATATATCCTTCGAATTTTTTCTTCTATGTGAACTCAATGAACTTAGAATAACAAGAGGGTGAGCCTCAGAAGAGGGATTTTCCATTAACAGGTAAGCAAGCAGCTGAGTTGTCTCTCTCTGGTCTCTAGTGGCTGCCAGAAATCCTCTGCACATTAGTTCTCTGTCCTGCCCCTTCCATACTGTTTGACACCATAACAGTGCCTTAGCCTGTATCCTGGAACTTAAATTCAATAAATTGACTCAGCTTATCCTACCCATACAAATATAAGACTGGATTAAATAAGTGAGAGGAGAGGCACTTAATTTTTTTTTCTAACATTATAGAAGCAAAATGCTGAGAAATATTCCAGGTTTTCTTTCCATCCATGTTTCTGAGGACATTTATTCTAAACCTCCAGCAACATGAGCTAAATGATTGTGTGATATTCCTAGGAGAAGGCATAGCTAGGTCGCACAGTGGGTAGAGTTCTGGGCCTGGAGTCAAGACTCATCTTCTTGATTTCAAATCTGGCTTGAGACACTACTAGTCATGTGACCCTGGGCAAGTCACTTAACCCTGTTTGCCTCAGTTTCTTCATCTGTAAAATGAGCTGGAGAAAGAAACAGCAAACCACTCTACTATCTTTGCCAAAAAAACCCTAAATGGGTCATGGAGCTTTATGACTATTTTAACCGTGTGTACCTCAATGAAAATCAGGAAGATACCCTATCATCCTATCTGGTTTATTTAATCTGCAAACTGCCCAAGGCTCTGACCTTATTGCCTCTGCTCAGGCCAGGTACCTGGATTTCAGCTGTTTGAGTATAACAGGTCTGCCCCTGGGCATGTAGGCAGATTGGTATGTGCACTGTGGACTACAGGGAATTGAGACACTTCCGCAAATAAGAAGTTGCCACAGCCAAAGGGAGCCTGTGAAGACACTTCTAGTGAGCAGGTGTTTTTCCCAACAGTTGCTCTTGGTTAATGGGTCAAAGAAAGGTCTGCAAATAGTATAGGGGGCTCATCCCACGCAGACCCTAAAATAAAAAACCATAAAAGAGGGAAAGGAAAGAAGAGAAAAGGAGATTTTGCAGAGCTGGGATAGCAACAGAGCTATAATCAGCCTTTGGGTTTCAATTATAAGCCATAGAGTTAGAATTGGAAGGGACCTTAGTTCAACCCCTTCATTTTATAGATGGAAATTGTCTTTCTTCCTCTGGACAGAGGATGCTTGGAGGGGGTAGTTGAAATGTCACCAGTAATCTTGCTGTCGCATTTCTATAGGGCTACATGGCATATAATAGCTTAACTCACAGCTTTCCCCCAGCAGAAAAAAGCTCCCATTTATGCAGGGCCAAGGGGTAGTTTACACCCCCAGACACTGCTCTAATTCCTTGACTATGCTATCAATAGTCAGTCAATAAGTATTTATTAAGCTCTTACTATGCGCCAGGCACTATGACAAGTGATAGGGATGCAAAGAAAGGCCAAAAACAGCCCCTGCCTTGGAGGAGCTCATAATCTAATGGGGAGACAACATGTAAACAATTATGTACAAACACACTATATACAGCATCAATAGGAAACAATCAACCCATGATGTGCACTAGCATTAAGTGGAATTAAGAAAAGTTTCCCATAGAAGGTGGGATTTTAACTGGCACTGAGTAGATGAAAAATGTTTCTTGCCCAGATTTCAACATGCATTTAGATGAATACCTAATAGAGACTTCCACTAAAGTCTTTTCTAATGCCTATTATAACATGTGCGTGACCTTGGATTCCTTTTAAAAATTAATATTTTAAAATATTTATTCATTTTGAACTTCAGTGCAAAGAGACAAAAAAGAGAACATTCCCATGTACACAGCACAGCATGAAAAGAATATTCAATATGAAACCATGAATTTCCATTTCACACTGTTAACTTTTTTGTAAAACTATGTAATAAGTGCTAGACATTATTTTCAAAGCCACCCTGCTTTTCTGTGCTTCCTTCTAAGTTTTCTTTTGTTCTCTGCTGTACTTTGCATTTTTTTCTCCCTCCCTCCCCATTCTACCCTAGAGAAGGCTACCATTGGACACACACACATATACATATAAATATATATGTAAAACCATACTATACATACTTACATTTATCAGTTCTTTCTCTGAAGAGGGATAGCGTTTTCATTCATAGGTCCTTTGTAGTTGATTTGAATATTTATAATGTTCAAAATGACTTAGTCGTTCAAAGTTGTTCTTAAAATAATATTGCTTGTATCCTTACATTTGCTTTTGCTTGGATTCTTAGGAAGGTGATACCAGAAGATTCCAAGGACTGGCAGGTAACACCAAGTTGAAAAGTATTCAAGTATGGATCCAATGATATCTGGTCTTGAGAGGATCAACCTATCTTACTTTGTAGAGGTGCATTATCAGAAGGTGATGAATTTTTGTCCGTTGGAACTCATGAAGAATTGTTTGCTAAGATGTAAAGGGATTGTGATCAGTATTGGTGAAGGGAGAACCTACATTGTTGAAACCATGACATTTTTGAAGCAAAAATAATAATTTTAGGCATAGAAGTACTTTGTTATCCATTCTTTTTAAATTCTGTTATAAGTGTATTTTGTCTCAGTGTCTACAAGAATTATTTTAAAGGTAAGCTCCCAGAGAGCACAGACTGATACACACACACACACACACACACACACACACATATATCATGGGTTCCCCACAGGTTCCCACATGACTATAAGATAAATCTTTAATGTCCAGATTTGAGGTCCTATTTTGGGTCAGTATCCATTAAAACTCTGCACTCCAAGCCCCCATCCAAAGATTCTTTGCCAGAATGAGCCAGGTGACACATGAAATCAGAGCAAAAGACATTTAACTAAAACTGCATGCGAAATAAACAACAAGGAACTGAACAAGATCATAAATGTCCCTGGGTTAGCTTCTCTGTTTCCCCACATAGGGAAGCATTGCTTCAAACTCACAGCACAGGTGCCAGAGATCAGTGTCTGAAACAGTCCCTCACTTAGTAACTTAACTCATTGCTTCTTGGCACAGTGGCAACCTAGACAATTCTGGCTTTGTTGGAGTGGCAATCTAGATGACACTAGTTTCTAGTGACATAGTTACCAGACAAACACTTTTATTGCATCTCTTGCCATTACTGTCATGGTCTAGGCCTTCCTTCCTAGCTGTCCGCATGTTCATTGCCTATTACCACCTACATATCACCAATCTTTGGAAGACTCATATAGCCTCTTTGAAACTCATTTCACTGAAAACACTCTCATATAATCAGAGTACACTTTGGGTGACATTATCATATTATGGGGCTCATACCCAGCCTTCAGGGAGATGTAGCCCAGATAATTTTCCCTAAAATGTGAGACTTTCATCCCTTAAAAATGTGGGAACATGGAATCATAGGCTTTAAAGCTGGAAGGGACCTAGGAGATTATCTAGTTCAAACCCCTCCTTTTCAGAAAACAGAGTCCCACAGAGGGGAAGTGACTTGCTCAGGTAGCTAGGGCAGATGCAGACAAAAACCTAGGTCTTCTAACCCTTAGCATAATTTTCTTTCCACACAGTCTTCTCTGTGAAAAACCAAGACCCTTTGACATACTCTTGGGGAGTGAATAGAGGCAAATGGGGGAAGGTTCAGTCACTACAACACTGGGGGAATAGGATGTATGGAAGGAGTTTACCATGCTTCTTGGGGCAGGAACTTCTAGATTCTTCTAGGATCATGGATATAGCTATTTACCTAAAGAAGTAGTGGTCCTAAAGTGAGCTCCACAGACTCCAGAGGGTAGGGATATAGATTTCAGAGGGGTCTATGAATTTAAATGGGAAAAATGGCATCTTCATTTTCATTAACCTCTAACTGAAATTTAGCAAGGTAGGTCCTCATTAGTGCAAATAATGCATCCTCACCGTAAAGTGGTCACATTACTCAATTTCACACTGCATATTTCCATTGGGCTAGAACCAATGACCATATTTGACATAATTACAACTTAAGACATGGCAGATTTTAATACATGACCACTTCATGGGATTCATTATTTGTACCCACTGGAACCTAACTGCATTTCTTTTAATTGTTTAAAAAAATAACATTCTAAGAAAGGGGTCCATGACACAAAAAAGGCTAAGAACCCATGTCCTAAAGACTCTTTGGAGGCGGTTAGGTAGCACAGTACATAGAGCACCAGTCCTGGGGTCAGGAGAACCTAAGTTCAAATCTGGCCTCAGACACTAGACATTTTATAGCTATGTGACCTTGGGCAAGTCATTTAATCTCAATTACCTTGCCTTCCCTCCTTCCCCCAACCCCCCCCCCCCCAAATCTCTTTGCTGTCTCTATCCTGCACTATCCACATACCATGCCTGAGCTGGAGGAGGGGTCAAGGAGGAGTAAGGGTGGAACTTGGCTCAGGGCTAAAGATCATATCTTAGCAGGTCTCAAAATGCTCCTAGAAGAAACAACTGCTAGGCGAAGACAGATGGCCATTTCCCCCAGAGGTCGCCCCTAGTTTTAATTTAAGTTTCCTATGACTGAGCTTAGACCAGCTGACCCCTTGTCTCGTCCTGTGCTATATTCTCACCAATTACTCCCCATAACTTCAGTTGGCCTGATCTCAGCCAGCCAGGGGCTAGGGACAGACACATGGGTTTCTTAGTAGAAAACCATCACACCATTTTCCTGTGAAACACTTGTTTCCTTCTCTCCCTGACCCTGCACCACCAACTCTTTCCCATTTCCCTTTTTCCCTTTTTCTCCCTTTTGCTCTCTTTTTCCTTCCCCTTCCCCTTTTTCTTCCTCTTTCTCAATCATCTTCTCCTTTCTTACTCCTTCCTCTGCCATTTTGTCCTCCTGTTTGGGACTCAAAGGTTGATGAGGTTGCTTTATCCTGACCTTGTGATCCCCAGGGAAGCTCAGATCTCTGTTTGGCCCTTACAAGAAGCCAACATTTGTTAACACTGCCCCCAACCTCGGATCAGCTATACAGGAAATCTCTGACCCTTCCTTTACCTCTGACAGCTTTCATCCTGTAGGCAGCTCCTGGCAAGTGGGTAGAACATTGGAATGGGAGCCAGAATTTCTGAGATAGCTCTGTCCTTTCCTTCCATTTCTTTGCCTTGCACCCCCACTCAAAAGTCAGGGACAGTCTGACCCGAGAGAGCTGGAACTATACAAGGAGCTTAGCCTTGGTGGGAAGAGGCTTTCTGAATACCAATAGATCAAATTCTCTCATTACTTTGGATGGTTTCTGTTATCTAAAAAACAAATAGGCTCTAGGGAATGAATGATATAACCAAGTTCTCAGGTTTAGGCTCCTGAATTAGAGTTGTTGGCAATTCTAAAAAGCTCAGACTTCTGTGTCTATGATCTGCTCAGGATGGAGAGAAATCCTGGAAATTCCAACAAGCACATCTTGTCCAGGCTTAGGGGGAAGGCAAATTCAGGAACACAGTACTGTAGTTGGTCGTCTTCTCATTACCTTTACCGGGACTGGCCTGGCCTGGTGACCAGGAAAGCAACTAACTTGCTCATACTGAATTGGTCTGAATAGTGGGAAAGCAATGCTTCTTATTTCCACTGAAGGTTGAATATTGTTGTCTGGGCTGCCCTGGACACAGAGACCAGAGACAAGGGAGGATCTCTTCATCAGGGAAGAACAATAGAGAACAATTTCCAGGATAAGGATTTGCTGAATTCTGAGGAGCACCATAGTATCTTATAATGCCATTTGGATGAACCTGGATAAGTGACAGCTATACTCAGTCATAGCATCCTTCTATATATATATAAATGCTATAGAAATGTGCATTGTTTACTACAGGTTTATTAAAAAGACATCTGTAAGTTAGCTTCAACCTGGTTTAACCTGTCTACAGAGATCATTTTACTGGGGTGTGGTGACAGAAAATGTTACAGCCTTTTGGAGCAACAGGTGAGAGTTGGGCGAAAGGTGGACACTGAAGACGGATGAGCAGTCCTGAAAAAGGCTCAGCAAGTCCTCACATCAGAGGTGCTAACTCATCCTGAGTACCCCATAAATCCATCAGTGAGTTAGGGGGATGTTTACCCCAAGCATGTGAAGATTTCCCTTGGTGGAAAGGTTGGATGGGAACAATTTGTTCCAACAGCCATGATGGCCGCTGAAGTAGGCACTGTGGAGCACTTAGAGCTTGAGCAGACATTGATGTTGCCAAGGTCATCCATGTATCCTGGGCTATTGCCAGTCTTCCTGACTTTTGTTTTGGATTTTGATGACTCTGGAAGAGAGAGTGATGCTAATGACTTTGTACAACTCTGCCTCACTTAAATCCAATTCATGCAAGTCAAGACCTCACCCCATGATGTGATAGATCCTCTTTGAGATGAAAATGAACAACAATAAAGGTACCACTTTGAGAGATAGTCAACATTGGGGGAGCCCAAATATTCTTTGCTATATAGTATTATAGAAGAGACCTTTGCTTCTTTCCTCCAAACATCTCCTTGCAGGTAGTTTTGCTAGATTAATAGGTAATAGTCTTGGGTAATTTGGAATGCAGGAGCAGCTAGGTAGCACAATGGATAGAGCATCTGTCCTGGAGTCAGGAAGACCTGAGTTCAAATCCAGCCTCAGATAGACACTTACTAGCTGTGTGACCCCAGGCAAATCACTTAACCCTATATGCCTCAGTTTCCTCATCTGTCAAATGAATTGAAGAAGGAAATGGCAAACCACTCCAATGTATACCAAGAAAACCCCAAATGGGGTCATGAAGAGTCAGACACAACTGAAATGACTGAACAACAAAAATTTGGGATGCACCTATCCCAGGGAAACTCACTGGAACTTGAAAACAGCTAGAGAAAAATTAAGGTTTTTTTTTTGTCAAATTCCTAAACTAGTAGAGAATTTTACATTGTCAACTGTTAGCAATCTTGAGGGACAGAGAACATTTGGTCCTAGAGGCACCATGTCTGAACCTAGTGTCAGTGAGTGGAAAGGGCTGGGAGGCAGAGCAGTGTATGTCTAATGCCTGGGCAAAATATCCCTTCTACATCACTGGAGGTTAGGGGTGCCCTTGTGATCTGAAAATTTTGTGTAAAATATTTTGGCCCTTCCTCCGTATCAGAGAAGAATCCAGTTTTTAAATTTTTTCTTCTATGGGGTGTCTATTACAGTACCTTATTGTAAAATTTGGGTTAAGCATTTGGCCATAGGCTCCATGTCATCTTCTGGCCTTCTTGTGTTATCTGTGGCTTCCACAAAACTCCCCTAAAATTCCCATTTAATTTCTTATGCCAATCTGGGTTATATATCAAAAGCTTGTTGGGGAAAGTCACAATGTGGGAGGGATAACTGTACAGGGAAAAAGCTGAGCAAGGACACCTGATCACTTTTCTTTGTATTTAAATGTTTTCCTCAGTTTCTTCTTTTTTCTCCTTTCTCTGCCTGTTTGGGACTCACGCATCAGCACAGTTTGGTGAAGGTGCTACATTCTGACCTTTATTCGGTGCAGTCCTTCCTTGGTCCCTGGGAAACTGATACTCTGGGAGACAGGTTTCCACCAGGACCTTGCTGAAGCTGGGCAAACTTTTTAATCCTTCCTAACTGGTTATCATTCCCTCTCACTCCTCAAAGAGACTGTTCCAAATTCTCTCTTCTCTCTTCAAGTCTCCTCCCATCACTGCCTCCACCTTCTCATCTGAAGACACTGACTTTAGAGAACATGGAGATTGTCCACTTTTGTGGAATCAGGAATCATTAAATTGTGTGGCTATTTTGTCATTGTGCTTCTATCTTAGCATTAGTTCAAAGGATGGTAGCCCTGGAGGACTCTGGGAAAGCTCTGCTTTGTTTAAAAGGCACATGTTACTTACTTGTGTAATTTTTGATAATTCATTATTGATCAACATCTTACCCTTGTCTGAATAGTTTGGAGACTCCCATAGGCCCTGCATGGCCTCAAAAGTTTATCTTTGAATATGTCGATTAATTTTATAAGCCATTCTATTGATTTGTTAATCTGCACTGTATGCTTTCTGTATTATACCTCTTATCCTTTGAGTCTATTTCTCTAAGATAATAACTGCTTTGGTCAGCCATTATGAGGAAATTTCTTGCTCTCCAGAACCCCTTGTAGTTTCTGTGGTCTTTTCCATATGGAAATATGTATTAATAAATAAAATATATCTCTATCCTACAGTTATCAGAATACTGGTGGTTATTTCTTCACTTAGCACAGTACCCGGCATCAATGAATGCCTGTTGACTGACTGAAGTGAACTTTCTCTTCTCCCTTACTCTTTGTCAACCTGTGAGTTTATGGAGGAAATGTTCTATTGCAACTTTTTAAAAATCATTTTCTTTCATTAAGTGTCTTTGCTCTAAATTAATTATGTCCTCTGGGTCACCAAAGAAAACATAAACACACTGGTGGGGACTCCTTAACTATGTTTTTAAGGGGTCACAGACCTACAATGTACCTTGAAAAACCTGTGGTAGATATGCTGAAATTTGCTGGGGGGCGGGGAGGAGCAGGAAGAGT
Source organism: Notamacropus eugenii (assembly GCF_028372415.1). NCBI lineage: Eukaryota > Metazoa > Chordata > Mammalia > Diprotodontia > Macropodidae > Notamacropus > Notamacropus eugenii. The sequence goes on along the minus strand of NC_092873.1, from coordinate 324,582,381 downwards.
GTCCTAGATGATAATTCAGAGAGAATTGAATCTCCTATCACAACAGGTGTCAAAGACAGAAATAATTTTATTCCCTTTTATTTTTTAAATAGTGTTTTTTTCTAATTACATGTAAAAAATGTAAACATTCATTTAAAAATTTTTGAGTTCCAAATTTTTCTACCTTTTTCCCATTCCCCTACCTAAAACAGTAAGCAATTTGATATAGGTTATGTATATGCAATCATGTAAAACATATATTACTCATGTAGTGAAAGAAGAAACAGACCAAAAGGAAAAAAAATATAAAAATAGAAGGAAATGAAAATAGTATGCTTCACTCTACATTGACTGAATCTGTTCTTTCTCTAGATGGTGATAGCACTTTCTACCATGAATTCTTTAGAAATGGCCTGAATCATTGTATTGCTAAGAAGAGTTAATTCATTCATAGCTGATCTTTGCACAATGTCTGTATACAATGTTTTTCTGGTCCTACTCACTTCACTCCGCATCAGTTCATGTAAGTTTTTCCAGATTTTTCTGAAATCTGCCTGCTCATGATTTCCTATTGAACAATAGTATTCTATTATATTAATATATCACAGCTTGTTCAGTCATTCCCACATTGATGGGGATCCCCTCAATTTCTAATTTTTTGCTACCACAAAAAGAGCTGCTATAAATATTTTTATACATGTAGGTCCTTTCCCTTTTTTATGTTCTCTTTGGGATATAGACCTAGTGGTGGTATTGCTGAATCAAAGGGTATGCATTTCTCTAGCCCTGTGGGCATAGTTCCAAATTGCTCTCCAGAATGGTTGGATCAGTTCACAACTCCACTACCATTGTATCTGTGTCCCAATTTCCCCACATCCTCTTCAACATTTATCATTTTCCAGAAAAGGATTTTCTATGGCATAGGGCTAATGACATCTGAAATGACAAAAGAATAGTGGTGACCCCAGATATCACCTAAATGGCACAGGACAGAATTAGCATGGTGGTATTGGTGGGAAATCACATCAGATGCCATCCTCTGGGAGCTATAGGAGTCAGTCAGTCAGTAGTCAACAAGCACTGAGCTGCAAAAGGAAACTGAGTAGGACTCTATGAGCCACAGTTGAAAGAACTACAGGAGATGAAGACAGCTTCTGGGAGCCCAATTACCAAACTGTAATTATAAGTGACAGATATTACACAGGTCTCCAGGAAGATAGTTGCTCATTGCAGGTTGCTCATCTTTATTTTCAATGAGCTGTGTTCTGAGCTCTATTTTGGTTTCTTCTTGGGCTCATAGATTTGAATCTGATAGTCACATTAGAAGATATCTAATCCATTCCCCTCATTTGACATTTTGCCCATATTCCTTCATGCATTTGGATGGACAACTTCCAGACCCTGTATGTATGTGTGGGTTAGATGGTGCTGATGGTCAATGAGCTGGACCCAGAGTTGGAAAGGAAGAAAGCAGATTAGATTGCTTGCTTTTGAAATTTGCAAAGCTCTTTACTGACTCCAAGTACCTGATAAAGGTAAAGGCCTATCTTTTCCATTGTTATATGTTACTATTTCAACTGTTGCTATATGGGAGCAAGACATGGGACACTACTGCCTTCAAAGAAGCAAAGATAAGTATCTCCAGAAGGCAACGAAGAGGACTATGGTAGGTGTGAGTGGGCTGCAACGTTTAACCTGTAAGAGTCTGAAAAAGAAGAGGGGTAAGGATATCATTATGGGATTGTGTGACAGAAAGAGAAGATGGTCTGTTTGTGTGGCAACAGCAAGGGATGACATGTACACTATCGGAATGCTCCGTTGATACTCATGATGTCAGGAGAAAATAAGGAAGACCTTTAGCCTGTTGAGTAGACTTCCTATAATGAACTTTTTGAGAGAATATGGACAAAAATCACAAAGGATGAGCAAGCATGGATAGGTTAGGGTCTGCACTGAGAGAAGGAAGTCCCAAACTGATTAGATCATAGATCCACAGATCCTCCATTAGGTAACTCAGAGTCAGCGAGACCTGAGTTCAAATCCAGCCTCAGACACTTCCTGGCTATGTGACCCTGGACAAGTAACTTTACTTTTGTCTATGTCAATTTCCTCAACTATAAAATGGTGATAATAATAGTACTTCTCTCCCAGGGTTGCTGTGAAGATCAAATGAAATAATAAAGCATTTAGTATAGTGCCAAGCACATAACAGGTATTTAGTAAATGCTTGCTTCCTTCCCTTCTTTGTTCCCTCCCATCTCAGTATTTGAGTGATTCAGGATTTGTGTTGTGTACGAAGCAATGATCATACCTTGAGTTTCTTGATTTTCTAGGTTGGGACTAAGAGCCAGAGAGGTGAAAAATCCTCTAAGCAGCATGTTGGCCCCTCATGTCACATGAGAACTTGGGACACAATGGTTACATTCTTGAGGGATTGAGGAACTTGTGTGAGATTTTATTAAAGAATAGACCTTCTGCAGGGCTTGAGTCTGAATAGATCCTCTTGTATGTGTAACCCAAGCCATAAAATCCATGGGTATGAAAATCTCTCTTCTTTGGTGGAGATCAATGCCCAGAGCCTGCATGAGGGGAGGGTGGAGTTGATGACAGCATGACAGAAGAGAGATCTTCACTGTATTTGGGTTCTTCTAGCTTCCAGCATTAAGAGAGAAGATTCATAGACTCCACCCTCTCTTAAAGGCCACAGAAAGAGAAAGAGTCTTTGAAGAAGCTATTTTTATTTTCAATTTGCTACACTAGAGACTTCTGGGAATTTCCCTTTGATTAAGATCTTGGACTCTTTCTTTCTCTCTGTCTCTTCTCTCTCTCTCTCTGTCTCTCTCTTGAACTGTTACCTTACTCACAATGGGAGTATCCTTTATTCTCTGTTGCCTGATGTATATTTTAATATGTATACTTTTCCTGATTTCTGTTTTGCTATGAGTTTCTTTGCTATCTGCTACATGTGTACATTGTAGAACTGGTATATGATGGGAAAGAGGCAAACTTTGGATATAAAACTTGGGACCTCCATTTTCCTGTCAACGAATAGTGATCCATAGTGAACCCTAAAAATGATATCCACTAGACTAATAATATATTAGTTGGGAGAAGACAGATATACTTCTAGCCTGGTACCCTTCTCTCTGACGAGAGCAAAATGATCCTCTTGCTTCCTCTCCTGATCCTGACAGGAATAAAAATCTCCCTTGAAGAGGGTGAGGGGAGGAAATTCTAGAGTTGTCTATTCTTGCTACTTTTCAAGCTATATAAAGACAGTCTTTACGACATGAACAACCATTTTACACCTTACAAAATGGATTTATTTTGATTTTTTAAAGTTTTATAGATATTCTTTATTTTTATACTGTAGTTGCTTCCTGATACATGCTCTGCCGTGGAATCCTCTCTTTTAACAACAGCAACAACAAAAACCAATAGATTAACAAAATCCACAAAACTGCCCCATCTGACGGTATATGTAATATTTTAACTCCATTAGTGTCTTGCCTCTCTAATGAGGAGGAGGTATGTTTCATCCACTCCTTCCTGGCTACATTCCTTTGAATTTCTCCATCATGAACCAGAAATCGCTTCATCCTGTCCCAGAACCTCTGTTCCTGATGCCCCTCTGCTTGGAAGGCACAGAATTCTTCCTAGAACTTTCATTTCGAAAGGACACCCAGACCAGTCATCTCTTCATTTTCTACGTGATCCTGATAACCTTTATCAGGTGAGAGCTCATCTTAATTGTTCACTAGGCACGAACCAGCCCTAGACATCTTTGGCATCTCAATTAGGCACAATGGGAAGTGTATTCTGATTGGCTGTGGCCTGTGGTGCTTTTGTAAAATTGGTGAACAAGTTTGGAATTTAGGATTCAAATGCCTTGTAGCTTAGGGTGGAATCCTTCTAGCTAAGTTACCGAGGAAAAGTTTCTTGGGGAGCAGGGAGAAGAGGTCTGAATCAGGTTCATCCAGGTCTTTTCTCGTCCCCTTTGGCTAAGAAGGACTTCAAGAAATTCAGAGGATGAGAGCATTTGGACTTATTCATTGAAGACTCACCAATGTACCTAAGAACAGGAACATCTGACAACGATGCCTGTAATAGGAGCCATGATAGATTAGATTTGATACGCAAAGATAGATTCAAAGCTCTGAAAGGAGCCCAGCAGAAATGCTACACTGTATTTAAGGGGGATGGTCTCGAGGACTCCAGCAGAAGGACTCCTGGGAACTATGAGTTACCCTCTTTGCTGCATGTGCTCCAAGCTTGAGCTTGCTTAGATTCTTAGACGTACTTGTGGGACAGTCTGTCACAGACTTTTTGAGAGGACTGTTTTGTCCTAACTATACCACTATTATAAGTATCCATTTCTAAAAGTGAATTAATTCTAGCTGACTAATTGATACCAATTACTAATCATGGACAGGAAGCAGGGGGAGGGTTCATGAACTTTAGAAAAAAGCCTCCAACCCCTCAGAGCTACCTCTAGACACAACACCAGGGCTGTGTTGCTCTGGGAACCTGACTCGCTCGTGCAAATGGGGACTGGGAAGGTAACTCTAGAGCAGGGGTTCTTAACCTGAAGTTTGTGAACTTGTTTTTTAAAAAAATGTATAGTTGCATTTTAATACAATTGGTTTCTTTGTATTCTTTTATTTCTTTTGTCATTCTTTGTATTTTATTTTATGCATTTAAAAGCATTGTTCTGAGAAGGAATCTACAGGCTTCCTCAGACTCCGAAGGGGTTCATTACACAAAAAAGGACTAGACTTGTAAGTGATTTTGGTTTTGTTTTGTGTTATTTATTCCATTAATATATACAGTTATGAGTATTAGGATTGTGTTTTCTTTCATTTGTTTCTTTGGTGTTTTCTTTTTTATTCTCTTCCTTTTTAAAGTTAATGCCTTTGTCACTGCAATTAGTTTTATTACTTTGATACCAATCCATTCTGACAGATTCTCCCCTTTCCCTCCTTCTTATGCATATCCTTTTTCCTAGTTTATAGATTTTCTTTAAATTATTAATTTATTTTTTATTTTAAAAATTTAATTATTTTTGCCCCTCTTTTTTGTAATTTCTCTTTTTACACTCCTGAGTAGTTCAAAACCTCTTCCCTTTTTCTTTTTTATTCATTTTCTTTTGCTGCACCATTTTCAAAGTTTTTCTTTGCTTCATTCTCTTTGTTATTTCTCTTCCCTTTAGTTCTATTTTGAATTTTATTTTTTTACTTTGTGGGCTATTCCTTTTTTCTTTCTTCTTTATTACCTTTCTACCCATCATGAGATAAACTTTCTAACAGTACTAGATTGAACTCCCTCTTCTAAGTGGTTTCTATGTCACTGTCATCATAGATCTTGCATTAATTTTTCTTTTCTTTTTTTTTTGCCATGACTCAGTTTTATGTAGTAGAGGCAATTCCATTGGACCATGGGCTTTGGCCCTGGGGAAGATATGACAGAATTTTAGGACCCTTTGCTTATAGCTATATGCAATGTGAGGCTTCTAGTTGGTCACCCTCTTCTCAAAGAGGATTAGATAGTGAGTTGGAAAGAGAGGCCAACTCAGTTGATCTTAAAAGGAGTAAATCCATCTTATGGTTTTCTCTCCTTTCTCATCTGCTGAGTATGTGAGGATTCTGCAAGACTCTCTTGGACTTCCTTAAGGGAAAAGGGGGCTCCTTTTGTCCTTTGGCTATCCATGGTGACTGCCTGAAAAATGACAATGAGAACACATATATTGATCTAGGAGAGTCTGACCCTGGAACTTGGGCCCCTGGTTACCTCTTCCTTTTCTTTCCTTGAGCACAAGAGGCTAAATGGTGTTCCTGAGAGATGAACTTTTTAAGCTTCATGGCTACCTTGAGAATATGGGAAGTCCTCAGTTGGTATTGACTGGCACCTGGAGGGGTCTTCTGGAACTACACCCTTCCTGACTTGATAATCACTGATGGGACAATGAGCCTAAGTTGTGCTCTGGCTTGCTAGAAGATACGAACCTTAAGGGAGCAGTTCAGACTGCACAGAGCTAAGGCGAAAGTGATATGGCTTCAGTAGTCTTGCTAAGTGTTTCCTGTTTTATTGATGTAAGATTTTATTGGTTTATAGGCATACTGGGGGAATATAATAGGAGTTATGAGTTGCTGTATCACATTACATTTTTTTGTCAATACACTCTTATGAGTCTGTTGTGTTTTAAGTTTAACAGTAAAAACCACTGTTAGTCACAGGAGGATGGAGCAGTACACCATCTTTCTCTTCATGAAGGGACACTTCTTGGCTCTTACCTTCTACACACACTGACCAGGATCAGTCCCGGAGGAGCCTGACTTCTAAAGAGAGGGTTGGGCTCCTTGTCTTGCACTCTTTGGCTCTTTACACTGCAATCTCAAAGCCTAAGGGAAAAATTACTTCAAGTTTGGTTTGGATCATGTCTATTGTTTCCCCAAGGAGGAGAGAGTAGAAAGGTACTCAGTGTGCAATGAAACTCAGGTAAGGGACAGCTATTTATTTCCTTCACATACAACCAATTCTAAAGAAAAAGGAATTTCACAAGTATACTCTAAAAAATATTGAAAACAGTTAGTAGGAGCAGTATTTAACTACTGTTGTAATTATTTAATCTTCCTGGAGTTTGAGACCTTTACATCTAAAGATGAAACAATTTATAAGACTACTGGACGGGCATTTCACAAACCTTTGGTGGTTCCTTGGTCCTTTCTTCTGCCTTATGACAGTTACCAAAATGTTGCATCTAACAATTTCCATGTTCTCTTCCTTTGATTTTCCTTTATGGAAAGTAGCTCCTCCCCCTAGATTTCACCTTGGGGAAAGGGAGAGGAACAGAATTATATTTTTCCTTAAAAGTTATCAAAATCATCCTATAGACATAAGACTTAACTGACTCAGGCAGGAGTGTGCTAGCAAATGTTTAACAACTGATTGGGGAGGGAATGGTACATACGATGTATTTTTAAGTTTAATCTGCATTATTAACATTTTATTCATCTCTTTCTTCAGTCTCTAGACAATTAACAAAACAACAAATTATCCCCTGATTTGGGGTGTTTTGGTACATTTGCAGTATTTCTCAGGTGTAAATGCTCACAGTGAAAATTTAGTTGGTTCAGTCTGGCTCCAGCACTTCCCTAAACACAGGGGATTAAATTTTGACATAATTTCCTGGATGCCTGAGTGAAAAAAGACATTTGCTCCAGCTGCTCCCTAAGGTTTAACTGGCAGATCAGCATGGGCAATACAGAAGCAGAGAGAATGTGCTCGCTTGAAGCACAGTTGTATCCTCAGTGAATACGTTGTTTCTGCTCTGAATGTCTTTCCCCTGCTAGAGATAAATGAACCTTCTTTTTTTTAATTGTCAACATCTCTTTTCATTCCCGTCTTGAACCTGAGGTGCCAGATCAGCCTTAGTCGGGTTTGATTTACTATAGCTTTATGCAGAAGGTGGTACTTGAGCTGTCTTAAAGGAAGTGAAGAACTCTACAAAACAGAGATAAGGATGTTGTATGTACCAGACATAAGAGATAGTCAGTGCAAAAGAGACATATGGAAAATGGAAAAAGCTAGAAAGATATGATTAGCTTTAGTCTCTTTCCTGAGCTCCAGCCTCAAATGACCAACTGCCTATAAGACATTTCAAAGTGGATGTCCAATAGCCATCTCAAATTCAACATTTCCAAAATAGAACTTGTTGTCTTTTCCTCAAAATCTACCTCTCTTCTGAATTTCTCAATTACTGTCTCTGTTATTACCTTGCTTCCTGTCATCTAGGTGTGCAACTTCACCCCACCCCACATATCCAATCAGTTATCAAATATCTGATCTTTATATACCATTTTCTCCACTCACATGGTCACCAGCCTAGTTCCAGCCCTCATCACCTCCTCTGGACTGTTGGGATGGCCTCCTAATTTGTTACTCTGCCTTTAGGCTTTCCTGAGCCCAATTCATCTTTTAACACAGTCACCAAGTGATTTTCTAAAAGTGTAGGTCTGACAATATTACTACCCCTTTACTCGATAAAATCTAGTGGTATAAACTCCTTATAACCTAGCCCTGTCTTATACTTCTAGTCTTCTGATCACATTGGCCTTTTTACTGTTCTTTATATATGAGACTCCATATTCTCTCTCTCTCTCTCTCTCTCTCTCTCTCTCTCTCTCTCTCTCTCTCTCTCTCTCTCTCTCTCTCTCCCCCTCTCTCTCATACACACACACATATACATGTACATATATACATACCTATCTATCAACCTATCTACACAGAACTACTGAAATTTTTTGAGAATAAGGTAGTCAGATACGTGCTTAAGAAAAATAATTTTGTTAGCTCTGTGAAGGATGGCTTTGAGTAGGAGGAGCCTTGAGGTAGGAAGATGGATTATTTTGCAATAGTCTAGGCTAGAGGTGAGGAGGGTCTAAACTATGGTTGTTTTTCTGAGTAGAGAGACAGGATTGAATGTAAGAGATGTTTTATATATATATAATGTGCAATTTAGGGACAGTTAGAATTCAAAGATAATGGTGAAGTTATAAATTTAGAAGATTGGAAGAACAGTGATAACTTTCTGTATGCTACTTCTCAGGTAGAAATCATTTTGGGTAAAAACCACAACCAAAGACAAATAGTTTTTCATTTGGATCATCTGCCATTTTGATTTTTCTGAGATTCTGCTGTTCCATGATTCATAGTTATACAACATCAATGGAAAAATCTTGATATCATGAGATCCTTTTTTTCTAGGCATATCACTCAAAGAGGACAAATGCAGAAATAGGGGTCCTATATATACCAAAATACTCAGAGCAAGAGTTTTTGTAATAGCAGAAAACTAGAAATGAATTGGATGCCCATCATTAAGGGGCAGGGATGGCTAAAATAATTGTGCTACGTGAATAAATTGGAATATTTCTGTTTGGTACAAAGTGATAAATATAAAGAATTAGAAGTAGGGGAAGGCATGAAAGGAAGCAAAGTAAAAAAAGCAGAAGAAGGAAAACAACATTCACAATGACTACAATAATCTAAATGAAGAAAAAGAAATTGAAAGTGAATTCTGAGTGATCATCATGACAGTTTGTTCCAGAAGAAGAGATGAGGAAATGCACCTTAATCTCTCCTTCGCAGAGGTGGGGGAATATGGGAGTGGAACTCCCATATATACTGTTGGACTTAACTGATGTTGGATTAATTTTGCTACTTTTCCCTTTTCTTTTTGATTCTTGTTATAAGGAATGGTTCCCTGGGTAGTGGAGGGAAGAGGGATATATTTGAAAATGAAGGTGATATAAAAACAAAATATATCAATACAAATTTAAAAAGAAAAATGATTGGTTTTTAAAATAATGGCTTTTAGAGGGAAGAAAGCAGAGCTCAAAGAACAACATGAATCATGACTACTCCAGTATAAATAATATAGAGAATCAACAAAACTCTGGTAAATTATGATGGTTGATGTTAGTACTGCACTCAAAAAGTTAAAAAAGAAGACAGAACACCTTCACAAACAGCCAGCCAGTGAACTACCACTTGGACAGTGGACCCAGCTGAGCAGCTCACTTTTGGTTTCCTCCCTTCCCCAGCCCTGCAGCCAGCTGAGACAACTTGCTCCCTCATTTCCTATGTGCAGTTAGATGGTCACATGAAGGCTTATACCCGGAAAGCCAGCACAACCATACTAAGAGGACCCAATCTCTGCAAGACAAGAAAAAAAAAACCAAATTGGGGGAAAAGATGAGTAAACAAAAGAAAGCACCAAAACCAACGAAGTAAAAGTATAATAGTATGGGTATCTAAGAGGTAATCCTTGATGAAAAAAGAGTAACTCTACAGTAAATAGAAGAATAATGTGACTTAGCCAAAAACACTAAAAGAATGGTTAGAAGAAATTAAGAAATTTTTTAAAAGTTAGAATTAAAGTGAGAGTGGCCTTAGACACTTAATAGCTGTGTGACTCTGGGCAAGTCACTTAACCCACATGTCTCAGTTTCTTCATCTGTAAAATGAGCTGGAGAAGGAAATGGCAAACCAGTCCAGTATCTTTGTCAAGAAAAGCCCAAATGGGGTCACAGAGAGTTGGACACAACTGAAACTACTAAACAACAACAACAATGGAAGAAAAAATTGGAAAGAGAATAAGGAACTCAAAGCATAAGGCAGAAAACCTTCCTCAAGTAATGGATAACCTGAAAAACAGAACTGAACAATGAGAGTTTAAGGATTCCATGCAATAGGAAGACAAGATTATATTGTGCATATACACATACATACGCATATACATATATATGTATACGTAGGAGGGAGTGTTGGTGCATGATTTTCTGTTTGAAGACTATTGTGCACTCAATGCAGCCTCTGAAGCTGAGATGCAACAAAGCAGGGATCAATTTTCTGCTGCCTGTTCTAATTTTGGCCTAATAATTAACACCAAGAAAACACAGGTGCTCCATCAGCCAGCACCACACCATCCATATGTGGAATCATTGGTTACAACAAATGGAGAAGTTTTGAATGCTGTGGATAAATTCACTTACCTTGGTAGTGCACTTTCCAGGGATGTATACATTGACAATGCGGTTGATGCACACGTTGCCAGAGCTAGCTCAGCGTTTGGGAGGCTCTGAAGAAAAGTCTGGGAGAGAAGAAGTATTAGACTGACTACCAAACTGAAGATCTACAGAGCTGTTGTGCTGACCTCATTGTTGTATGCCTATGAAACATGGGCAGTCTATCAGTGGCATGCCAGGAAACTGAATCGCTTCCATTTGAACTTTCTTAGAAAGATTCTGAGGATCACCTGACAGGATAAGGTACCAGACACTGAGGTCCTTGCTTGAACTGAACTGCCAACCATTCAAATTATGCTTCAGAGAGCACAACTCTGATGGGTTGGCCACATTGTTCGAATGCAAAATATATGCTTGCCAAAAAGACTATTTTATGGATAATTCACATGGGGCAGGTGATCACATGGTGGCCAGAAGAAAAGATACAAGGACACTGTCAAGGTCTCTCTCAAGAATTTTGGATTTTCCCATTTAAAGTTAGGGTAGACAGTATAAAATACTTAGGAGTCTACCTGCCAAAACAAACCCAGGGACTATATGAACACAATTACAAGACACTTTTTGCACAAATAAAGTCAGATTTAAGTAAGTGGAAAAACATTAGTTGCTCATGGGTAGGCCGTGCTAATATAATAAAAATGACAATTCTACCCAAATTAATATACTTATTTAGTGCCATACCAATTAAACTATCAGACAATTACTTTCTAGAGCTGGATAAAATAATATCAAAATTCATTTGGAAAAACAAAAGGTCCAGAATATCAAAGGGACTAATGAAAAGAAATGCCTGGGAAGGTGGCCTAGCGCTACCAGACCTTAAACTGTACTATAAAGCAGCAATTATCAAAACCACTTGGTATTGGCTAAGAAACAGAGAGGTAGACAAGTGGAATAGACTTGGCACTCAAGATGCAGTAGGCAAGGAATATAGCAACCTTCTGTTTGATAAACCCAAGGACCCCAGCTTCTGGGATAAGAACTCATTGTTTGATAAAAATTGCTGGGAAAACTGGATAACAGTGTGGCGGAAATTAGGCATAGACCCATACCTGACACCGTACACAAGAATAAAGTCCAAATGGGTACATGATTTAGGTATAAAGATTGATACCATGAATAAACTGGAGAAGCAAGGAATAGTGTATTTATCAGATCTATGGAGAAGGGAAGAATTCTTTACTAAAGGAGAGATAGAATGCATTATGAAATGCAAAATGGATAACTTTGATTACATTAAACTGAGAAGTTTTTGCACAACCAAACCCAATGCAACCAAAATCCGGAGGGATGTAGTAAATTGGGAAAAAATTTTTACAGCTAAGCTCGGGGATAAAGGCCTCATTTCTAGAATATATAGAGAACTGACCCAAATGTATAATCATACAAGTCATTCCCCAATTGATAAATGGTCAAAGGATATGAACAGGCAATTTTCAGAGGAAGAAATTAAAGCTATCTATAATCATATGAAAAAATGCTCTAAATCACTATTGGTTAGAGAGATGCAAATCAAAACAACTCTGAGGTACCACATCACACCTATAAGATTGGCAAACATGACAGAACAAGAAAATGATAAATGCTGGAGAGGATGTGGGAGAGTTGGAACACTAATTCATTGTTGGTGGAGCTGTGAGCGCATCCAACCATTCTGGAGAGCAATTTGGAACTATGCCCAAAGGGCTACAAAAATGTGCATACCCTTTGACCCAGCAATATCGCTACTAGGACTGTATCCCCAAGAGATCATAAAAATGGGAAAGGGTCCCACATGTACAAAAATATTTATAGCAGCACTCTATGTAGTTGCCAAAAACTGGAAGTCAGGGGGATGTCCATCAATTGGGGAATGGCTGAATAAATTATGGTATGTGAATGTAATGGAATACTATTGTGCCATAAGAAATGATGAACAAGAAGACTTCAGAGAGGCCTGGAAGGACTTATATGACCTGATGCTGAGTGAAAGGAGCAGAACCAGGAGAACTTTATGCACAGCAACAACCACAGTGTGTGAGAGTTTTTTCTGGTAGACTTAGATTTTTGTAATAACACAAGAACTTCTGAAAAAAAAAAAAAATCCCAATGGTGGACCTCAAGGCAAAATGCCTTCCACACTCAGAGAGAGAAATATGGAAGTCACTCACATAATGTAGCAGATCATGTTTGTGTATGTGTATCTGTTTGTGTATCATGTTCTGATTTGTTATACGGATTCTTTCATTTATCTTAGTCTGACTACATAGCATGACTATAGTGAAAATATACTCAATAGGAAAGTATATGTAGAATCTATACAGAATTGTATGCAGTCGTGGGGAGGGAGGGAGGTAGTGGGGGGTGGGTGGGGAGGGATAAAATCGCAATTGTATGGCAGTGATTGTTAAACATTAAAAAAATAAAAATTAAAATTAAAAAAAAAAAAAAAGAATTTTGGATTTGACTGTGCAACATGGGAGACACTGGCACAGGACTGCTCAGCATGGCATACCCACATCAGAAAGGGTTCTGTGCTCTATGAGCAAAGCAGAATTGAAACAGCACAAAGTAAATATAGGATGCATAAATTTGGGGTATCCATCCCAAATATTCACACAGACTATCTGTGCCCAACCTGTGGCAGAACATTCTGAGTTCATATTGGTCTGATCAGCCACAGTCAGACATGCTGAAATTTCACTTTATCATGGTGATGTCATTTTGGTCCTCTTTGAGAAAAAAGGACAACAACCAACCAACATATACACATTTATATATGTGTACATCAGTGCACATATATCAGTGTAAAACTTCATTGTCTCCACTTCCACAAACATTTTGTAAGCACTTACTATGTAGCGAGTACTGTGCTATGGGCAGAGGGGATTCATGACTTAGACAGGATCCAATTTCTACTTTCATAGAGTTTATTATTATTTTTATTATGTGGAGATTATCAGGAAGATAAGTAGTGATATGCTGGTGAATGTTTAACAACTGGCTCTTCATAAAAAATGCATGACACACATTAATGTTTAATTTGTGTTACTAATATTTTCTCTACCACTTTCTTCAATCTAGACAATCATCAAAACAATAAATCAAGCCCAGATTTGTAGCTTGTTGATTTCCAAGATGGAAGGGCTCACAATGAAAATTTAACAATTGATTCTTGAGTCAGGAGGAGCAGATTCCAGAATACCTCTGGATGAGATACACCAAGGTCACAATAATTTACAATAAAAGTGCTTTAGGAGAGGTGCAAAACAAAATGCTATGTGAAGTCTTTGGGACAGGCCTGTATAACCTTTAGCTTAAAGGCCACTTATGTTCCACCAAAGAACTTCAGGTAGCCCAAGAAAATGTAGAGGATATAAAAGAAAATAAAGATGTAATGAGTGCTTTGTCCAGCCCTGCTTAATCAACTTTCCATGAGTCACTATTGCACTGGTCATGTAATTTGACAGGTGGGTTACCACTGCACACTCTCACCTGTTAGTTATATGACCCGAAGTAACTAACAATCCTCAGTTTATCTCTAGTCTGAATGGAGTGAGAGTCATGTCTTTTCACTGTGTTTTTGGTTGTTACTAAATGTAAACAGTAAAAAAATCTGAAAAAATGTATTAAAATGTGTACCGCTTAGCAAAGTAACTTGTTTTTTAACATTGTGATTTCCTGATAAATAAAAATCTTAAGTAGTAAGTGGAATTAATTGATATTAATTGAAATTTCTCTTCTTTGAAATACAGTTTATTTGCAAAATAGTTTAATCATTAATTATACCTTTACTTGGAAAGTAAGTTGCTAAAAATACGTGCAGTCTGAAGAGGTTTAGCCTATTTTAATTTTGGGCCTACTTACTGCCAAGTTGTGTGGGTCTGGTTTGGGGGAAAATCTTTACCAATAAGAAAACCAGGAAAGACTCAATGAAGGAGGTGACAATAAAATCTTTGAGATGGACCTTAAAGAATGGGTAGAAGCTCAGAAGAACTGCTAGGTGTCACAGTGCATAGAGTGTTGGGTCTAAACCTTGAGTAAGGAAGCCTCACCTTCCTGAGTTCAAATCCGGCCTCAGACACTCACTAGTTGTGTGACTTTGGGCAAGTCACTTAATCCTGTTGCCTCAGTTTCCTTCCTTGTAAAATGAGCTGGAGAAGAAAATGGCAAAGCACTCTGGTGACTTTGCCTGGAAAACCCCAGATGGGGTCACAAAGGGTCAGACACCACTGAACCACAAGTTCAAAATGCAAAGAGGAGAGGAGGGGCTTTCCAGGCATAAGGAGCAACTTGATTAAGGTAAGGATCCTTTTGTAATTTGTTTTTTTCTTCTTTTTTAAAATTGACTTTTTACTTTAAATTGGTGGTGTCTCTCTACTTACCAGGAAGATTTTTTTTTTTTTGGCTAAGGTGGTTTCTAGTTTCACTGTTTTTCATCAACTGAATTTCTTTAAATAATTATAACTACGTATATATATATATAATGTATATATATAGTTAATTATATAACGCATATATAGTTAGCTATATAACTATATATTTAAATAACTATATATTCTTTAAATAACTATAAATGGGAATGTTATATATATATTTATACATATATACACACATACATATATACACATATTTTGTATAGAGTTCAAGTAAACAACACTGAAGGAGAAACAGAAATAATTGATATATTATTATGGACATTTCATATGCTGATTTTTTTGGAAGAATGAATAATTATAAAGTATGTTTAAATGGCTTTGTTGATGATTAAAGTTAAGTTCATAATTTTTTTTGATTGGTTCAGACCAGCAATTCCATCACAAAGGCATTCTTTCTACCAATAAAGGTCATTGTCTTCCATTTATAGTCTGGATTATAGCACTGAATAGTTAAGCCACTTGCTCAGGGTCACATACTTCAGTGGAGTCAGTTTTAGTGTGAGCATTCACATCTCAAAAAATCATCAAGCACTATAAATCAGGGCTTGATTTATCATTTTATTGGTTATCCAGA
Organism: Notamacropus eugenii; assembly: GCF_028372415.1. Classification (NCBI taxonomy): domain Eukaryota; kingdom Metazoa; phylum Chordata; class Mammalia; order Diprotodontia; family Macropodidae; genus Notamacropus; species Notamacropus eugenii. Next base: position 324,566,824 of record NC_092873.1, on the reverse strand, counting down.
TTTAAGAAAGGAATGGAAAAAGTGCAAATTATGCAAATTAAATTTAAAAGTATGTTCTCTGTACATCTCCACCCCCACCCCAAGAGCTGGTTGTTAAACATTTGTCATCACACCCCTGGTCACACAAGTATGGGTCATGGATAGAACTTGAACCCTAGACCCTGAGGCCCTGTCCATATCAGCTGTGGTATGCTATTTCTCAAGTTCATAGTAAGTCATTTTTTAAAAAGACAGAAAAAATAGAAGCAAGGGCAAATTTAACAAGGATGTTTACAAAATCAGGGAACAGAAGGTAGTAATAGGGTCAGAAAGGTTAAAGCCCAGAATGAGCTGAAGCTTGTGATGAATGCCAAGGACGACAAAAAAGTCTTTTCAAAAATGTTGGCAGCAAGGGACGGAAGAAGGAAGTGATATTGGCTTTCAGAGACAATGATAATGAATGATCCAGAGAAGGAAGAGCCACTCACCTACTATTTTATTTCTTTTTTTCTAACCAAAGCTAACCATCTTCAGACTGGAAAGGATGAAACAAAAACAATTAGCAGGGACTCAAAACTTTTTCAAGGTAAGTGAAGGAAGAAAAAGAGAACCCAAACTGCCCTCAGTGCATTCAAATCATGAGGTCCCAGTGAGTAAGAGAGCTGGTGGCAACGATCTTTGAGGAACCATAATAAACAGAAGGACAGCTAGGTAGTGAAGTGGATAGAACCCTGGGCTTAGAATCAGGAAGGCTCATCTTCATTAGTTCAAATAGACACTTACAAGCTGTGAGACCCTGTCACTTGACCTAACCCAGTTTGCCTCAGTTTCCACATTTGTAAAATGAGCTGAAGAAAGAAATGACAAAACACTCCAGTATCTTTGCCAGGAAAATCCCAAATGGGGTCATAAAGAGTCGGACACGATGGAATAACAGAAGTAAACAGGAGACGTGTTACAGCAGTATAGAATGACAAATGCCCACTCTTTCAAAAAGAGAAAGAAAGAGAATTCTTCAAATTACAGGCAGGTGAGTTTGATGTTAAATATTCCTGGCAAAATGACAGAAGGCATTATTAAAGGGGTAGAGTATTAGCAAATGCTTTGAGCCAGCATATGTCCTTTGAGAACAGGTCTTCCAAGATAACCTCATTTTCTTTTTTTTTTAAAACAGACTGAAGTGTTAATCTATTAAATAGAATATTTTGAAACAAACTCTCAAATAAATACCACAGACTGCAGGGCATTGGCCAAATCTCACAAGATGTCTTTTTGGACCAGATGGAAAGATATGAGCAAGATGAGAGCTATAATGGGTGGATTTGGAACTGGCTGAATGATGGGAGCTAATGAGGGGTTACTTCTGTATGGGGTGGGGGAAGGGGAAGCGTATGGCATGACTTTTGACCCTCCATCAGTTCTGATCATCGTGTTTATCAATGATCTGATTAAAGGCATATAGAGCATGCTTATCAAATTTTCAGATCACACAAAGCTGGAAGAAAAAATTAACATGCTGATTGGAAGAAAATTGATCTGAAAGGTTTCAGCAGGTTGGAACAGGGCCAGACAAAATAAGGTGAAACTGAATAGGAATCTTGTTTTATTGTTGTTACTGAGTTATTTTTAGTCTTAATGACTCTTTGTGATCTCATTTGGTGTTTTCATGGCAAAAAAAAAAACAAAACAAAACACTTGGGAGTGGTTTGCCATATCCTTCTCTGGTTCATTTTTATAGATGAGGAAACTGAGACAAAGAGGGTTAAGTGACTTGCCCAGAGTCACACAGCTAGTGAATGTCTGAGGTCAGATTTGAACTTGGAAAGATGAGTCCAGACCTAGTACTCCACAAACTATGGCTCCACTTACATGTCTCTAGGAATCAAACTTTAGTTAAAAAATTTAACTGTACGGGCCTGAGATATGGATAGATAGATAGATAGATGTTTTTTAAAAAAAGGCCTGGGGAATTCAAGTTCACTATAATATTAATAACTATAGTATTTTAAAGCCTGTGAAGTGTTTTACATATATGAGCAGCAGTTCTCTGAGGTAAGTATTATTTTCTCCATTTTACAGATGAGGAAACTGAGACTCCGAAGTTAAATGCCTAAGCTAAGGTTTTGAAACTAGTTAGTATTGGAGGTTAGACTGTAACACTGGTTTTCCTGTCTCCAAGTCCAGTACTCTAAACACACCATGAATATCAGTCAGCAGTGTTAGAGGCAGCCAAAAACACTAATATGATTTTAGGTTGCACTAACAGAGGCATAGTGACTTACACAGAATAAGTACTCGGTAACTAATAGCTAAGATTTACATGGTGCTTTAAGGTTTGCAAAAAAATCTCATTTTATCCTCACAATAACTCTGAGAATAGGTGCTGCTATTACTCCCATTTTACAGATGAAAAAGTTGAGCTAGGTAGAATTTAAGTGACTTGACCAGGACCACATATGTAGTATCAGTCTGAGGGAGGATTTGAATTCAAGGCTTTCTGATTCTGGGATAGCTAGGTAGCATAGTGGATAGAGCACTGGGCTTGGAATCAGGAAGACTCATCCTCATGAATACAAATCCAACCTCAGGCACTTACCAGCTGTGTGACCCTGGGTAAGTCACTTAGCTTTGTTTGCCTCAGTGTCCTTCTCTGCAAAATGAATTAGAGAAGGAAATGGCAAACTATTTCAGTATCTTTGCCAAGAAAACCCGAAATGGGGTCATGGAGAAGCAGACACAACTGAAATGACTGAACAGTAGCAGTAATTACTCCTGGAGATGATGTCATGTTGTTCACTGGCATCAAAAAGGGTAGATCTGCCATTAGAGAAAGTTAATATTCATATTCTTGGGGAGCTAAAGCAGACTGCTTTAGGATAGTAGGGCACAACACCAAGAAAGGTTCTTGTAACTCCCAGCATGGCCATGAAATATTAAGATTCTTTAATTCCTAAATACAAGGTAAAATCAATTTTGTTATTAATTTACTTATACTTTTCAAATACATCTTTTTGTATATGGTGTATTTTTCTTCAATCCATTGATGCATAATTTCTCTTCTCCCTTTTTTTGGGGGGGAGGAAGGAATGTGGGAGGAGTGAATGTTTATGGAATTTTTGTAGGCTTCATAAAGACTGTTTAGATTTCTATCTTGGCTTCTTTTCAGGAGAAATTCACCTACATATACCTCAGTGGGTGGGGTGTTTAAATTACAGTTATGTTCTGTGACTCTGCTTTTAGTTTCTTTGGATTTTTGGAAAAAGAATTCCAGATGTATAAATTGCTGTTAACTCCATTGAAATTAAAGGAATTAACCCAACACAAGAATCTTTTGTTACTGCCCTACTTTTCTGTGGTTTTCAATGTCTATGTGCATAAATTGGATAATGGGACTAATTCATTTAAAGTGCTTGGGACAGAGTTTAGAATTGGTGTGAGGACAGTGCAATATTCAACTTTGGAGACTTCATTTTCATTAACAGTATGCAAATGAATACAGTGTATGTGCATTTTTAGACAAATGACGGGGAAAAATAGCCAACCTCTCAAAGGGATGGAAGATTCAGAGGCTTTGATTCTTATTACCAAGAAGCTATGACTCCTATGGCAACTCACTGGCTTTTGAAGCAGAAGTATTGAGCTATAATCCATAGTGGGGTTAGAATTCTGGCTTTGCTATTTCCAATCTAGCAAGCAATTATTAAAAGTCTATTATGTGTGAAGCAGTGTGCTGGCTTGGACATGGAAAGCTAGGCCTGGAGTTAGGAAGACTCATCTTCCTGAATTCAAATCCAGCCTCAGACACTTATAAGCTCTGAGACCCTGGGCAAATCACTTAATCCTGTTTGCCTCACTTTTCTCATCTGTAAAATAAGGTGGAAAAGGAAATGGCAAATCATTCTAGTATCTTTGCCAAAAACAAGCAAAACCCCAAATGGGATCATGAAGAGTCAGACAAAACTGAGATGATAAAAAACATCAAGAAAGCATGGGTCATAGCATCACAGTATAGAACTGGAAGGTACCTCAAGGATCATTTAGTTCAACGCCTTCAATTTACAGATAAGAAAACTGAGGCCTAGGGAAGGAAAACAATCAATGTCTTCAGAGAGTTTACAGTCTGTCTCCTTCGGGGTGGAGGGGACATATAACATAGAGAGAAGTATATACATGAAAATATGAGAAAAGGGGAGATAGCACTTAAAACTGCTGGGACCACGAAAGGCTTCCCATTGCCAGATGTCTTGCAAATAGAATCAAAGGGACTTTAAATAAAAAATTGAAAATGAAGCTAGAAAAATACCTGTTGAGATGCATAGAAGTTTATCAGAGATATAATCCAAAAGAGAACCAGTAGTAAAATTCCTGGGCTCAAATGTCTATGCATGTGCCCAGTGCTCCATATGTGGCCTGATTCCTTCCTGGAAGCTATGTCTCTCTTAATATAGTCTAACCTAGATTTTAGCAAAGGATTTGATAAAATATCTCACACTATTTTTGTGGAGAAGATGGAGAGATGTAGACTAGCTGATAATATAGGGATTCAGAGCTGAGTTGGTGGCTAGCTAGATTTAGAGAGCAGGTGGTAATAGCTTAATGTCAACGTGACAGGAAGTCTCTAGTGGAATACAGCAGGAATCTGAGGTGGACCTTGTTCAACTGAACATTTTTTTTTTAATCAATGACTTGCTTCAATAAAGTATAAATGGTTTACTTATCAAATTTTCAGATGACATCGAGCTGGGGTGGTGACGGTGGGGAATAGCTAACACAGTGGATGACTAAGTTGGGAAGCAAAAGAAGCTTGATAGGCCAGAGCTTTGGGCTGAATTTAATGAGATGAAATTTGATAGGGATAAATATAAAGTACACTTGCTTTAAGAAATCAGCTTCAAAAGTGCAGGACAAGGAAGGCATGGTTAGACAGTGAGCTGGTCAACAAGCATTTATTAAGTACTAACTAAATGCCAGGCACTGTACCAAGCTCTAGGAATACAAAGAAAAGTACATGATGGAACCAGCTCTTAAGTAGCTCACAGTCTAATGGGGGAGACAATACGTAAGTGTCTTTGTACAAACAAGCAGATAAATCAGAAATAATCAACAGAGTCAAGGCACCAGAATCAAGGGGGATTGGGAAAGGATTCCAAAAGAAGGTAGGATTTTATCTGGATCTTGAAGGAAGCCAGGAAGTGTTGGTGGGAGGGAGGAATATTCCAGGGATGAGGGAACAGCTAATGAAAATGTCCAGAATTGGGAAATGGAGTGTCATGTGTGAGAAATAGCGATTAGGTCAATGTTGTTGGATTGTAGAGAGGAATGAGGTATAAGAACAGAAAGGTATGAAAAGGTCAAGGTGTGAAGGGCTTTAAAGGACAAAACAGAGAACAGAAGTTTGTCTGAAAGAGACTTGGGGGCTTGGATGAATTTCACATTCAATCCAAGACTGCAGTATGACTGTGCAATTCAAAGTTAATGCCATCTTGGGCTGCATTCAGAGAGGCTTCCAGGAATGAGGAGGTGATCATCCCTCTATATCCTAATTGGGCTGCCTCTGGTGTTGTTGCTGTTGAGTTGTTTCAGACATATCCAACTCTTCATAACCCCATTTGGGATTTTCCTGGCAAAGTACTGGAGTGGTTTGTCATTTCCTTCTCTAATTCATATTACTGTGCCCAATTCTGTGAATTATAGTTTAGGAAGGTGTAACAACAAGGACCCCAGCATACACAGGAGGGCCTGCTGTACAAGTTCTTAGATCTGCTTTTCTAAAAGGAAAGCAACTTTTGAGGGGTCAGCAATTTACTTTAATCAAGCACATACATCATTCACTTGAACCAGGAGAAAAAATCAGCCCGCTGCACTTCAGTGAAAATACAAACAGAAATTACACGGAGAAATTACAAACAGAAAGACCAAAGACAGGGCTTCCAACTGTCTGACCATAACCAATACATACATCACAGATCAAGAGACAGATGCAATTGTCTGACCATATATACATAGTTACCAGAGAGAGAAGCACCAACATCTGGGTTTTCAAAGCTGGGGGGCTCCTTAGTGGTTACCCAGAGTCTCGTCTGGCCAAACAGACACTTCTTATGCAGATTAATGGGACTGCCCAGTATGAGAAGCTTAATTAGGGGAGATTTGTTCTGTAGGAAGGCCCACATCTTTTGTTAATTTCTAATGAGGCACTGGTTCTCAAGGGTTGTGATGCCCTTGGGCTATGAAAAGTGTACATATACTCTGAGGTGAGGTTTTATTTTGGGGGCTTATTCATCGGAAGTGTTTATTTGGCCAGACAAGACTCTGGGCAGCTGGTAAGGAACCCCCCAGCTTTGAAAACCCAGATGTTGGTGCTTCTTTCTTTGGTAACTATATATGTATGTAATGGTCAGACAGTTGGATCTGTCTGTTGGTCTTTATTTTTCTGCTTGTATTTTCTCTATTGGTGAGTGTAATTAAAGTAGATTGTTGACCCCCCTAAAAGTTGCTTTCCTTTTAGAAAGCAAGCTCTTAAGAACCTGTACAGCAAGCCCTCCTGTGTATGCCAGGGTCCTTGCTGTTATAGAAGTATATTGATGAAATGGAGACTATCCAGTGGAGAGCAATCCAGATGGTGAAGGGCCTTGTGACTATGTCATATGAGATTCAGCTGAAGGAATTGGAGATATTACACCTGGAGAAGAAGAATGTCCTATTTGGGGCAAGGGTGTGTGTGGCATGTGAACTGTCTTTGAAGATTGTCACATTCAGGAGAAATTATATTTGTTCTGTTTGACCTCAGAGGACAGCACTAGAAGTTGCAAAGCAGAAAATTTAGGTTTATTGTCAGAAAACACCACCACCACAAATTTACTAACAATTAGAGCTATTCAAAAGTGGAATGGGGAGCCTAGAGAGGTGGTGAATTCCCCTTCCCTGGAGACCTTCAAGCAGAGGCTGGCCAGCCACTTGTCACATACATGACAGTGAGGATTCCTTTCAAATATGAGTTGGACTAAATGACCACTGATACCCCTTCTAGTCCTTAGCATTCTATGATTCTGGAGAAGTACATGAGCTGAAACTTTAACAAAGGTAGGGATTCTAAGAGGCAGAGATAAGGAGGAAGGGTGGACTAGGCATAGGGTACAGCCTGTGCAAAAGTTTGGAAGCAGGGTTTCATGCATGTTTCAGGGACCACTTAGTAGACCAGTCTGGCTATGCGCTAATGTATGTGTGAAAAGAAGTAATATACAATAAACCTGTAATGATGGGCTGATATTAGTTTGTGAAATACTTTAAATGTCAAATAGGTGGCACAGTGGATAGTGTGCTCCAGGCTCAGACATTTACTACTGCTGTGACCCTGGAGGTCACCTGTTTGCCTCAGTTTCCTCATTCATAAAATGAACTGGAGAAGGAAATAGCAAATCTAACATCTGAGTATCTTTGCCAAGAAAACTCCCAAAGGAATCACAGTTGGGACATGACATAACAACAACACAGAATTTTATCTTAGAGGCAGAGTCAGGGAGGTTCTCGAGCAGGGAAATGACAAGGTTAGAGTGACTCTTCAGCAGGACCATGTTAGCAGCTGAATGAATGATGAACTGGAGAGGGGAGAGACTGGAAGTTGTAAGACTATCACAATATTGTGGGAGATAGGTAAAGACAGCCTTAATTAGGTCTGAATGGAGATAAGGGGAGAGGTGAGAGATAATATAGAGATAGAATTGACAAGAGAGGATAAAGAGTAAAAGATTACACTGAGGCTGAAAACCTGAGTGACTAGAAGAAAGTGACTCTTTTTCCTAGGGAAAATCACTCTGTTGGTCTCAGTTTCCTCATCTATAAAACAGGAATAATAACCACCCTGCCTATCTAATACAGGTGCCAGGAAGAACAAATGAGATAATATATTTCAAGGGCTTGACCAATATAGGTCAGCACCTTTTCTGTGATTTAGATTCTGAGAGGGTTGCCTAGAGCATTGAAGTGACTTGCCCAGGGTCACAGAGCCAGTATGTGTTCAGAGGTACAATCTGAACCTTGGTCTTCCTGGCTTCCAAGTCCACCCTCTATCCATTATGCCAGATTGACTTTCTTGGGAGTTCTGTCTACCAGTGAATGCCAAGTCACTCCCCATCTCTATGCTATATAAACTGAGGCTTGGTAACTTCCACATAAAAGTCAGCACATACAGAAAGCCATCAAAATTACATTGGAAAATACAGTTCAGGACTAAGAAAGTAAAGAGACCAAAGGCCTAGAGACTACTCAGAGCCCTTGCTCCCATCCATTGGGAATCCTTTGTTTTTTATTTGTTTGTTAAAGAAGAAAGTCAGCAACATGGCCATAGAGGATAGAAAGATGGTTTCAGAGTCAGGCCACCCTGGGCTCAAGGCCCACCATTGATCCATACTGGTCCTGGGATGGTGAATAAGTCACTTAATCTCTCAGTGCTCAAGGTAATTTTCTAAGACTTTAAGTTGCCAAGAAGGTGCCAAGGGAGTTTCTCTCTCTGGAGTCCTTTATCCCAATGAAATCATCATTCCAGTATATACAAACAAACAGAGAATCAGTCACAAGGTCACAGGGTGCGCACCAAGATAACATCAAGATGAAAATGGAAATATCTTCCGTCTTAAAATTTTTGGTTATAAACAATAACTATAGATCAAAATCAATAATCAAGTAATCACGCAAGATGAAGTAAAAAAAACCATCCCAAATCCCTTGACTTGAACAAGGAAGAGCCACAGGAACCAACAAATTACAAAGAAAATCTCTTTTTTTCTGTGATTACTACCAGTCTTGCCTGAAGTTCTTCCACCTTTTGGCCTGTTTTCGTACCTTTTTTCTTTAAAAAAAAAAAAAACTTAAAAAAATTTACATGATAATTTTTTTGTATTTTTTAAAGGAATAGCAAGTTGTATATAATAGATCTGCAGTTTTATGTACAATTATCTCTTTTATTGTACTCTGTTATGGAAATGCTTGTTTTATTTAGTCCATAAGTTAAAAATAAAAATTTTAAATATCATATAGTTGTTATCTCTATATGTATCTATGTATCTATCTCTGTATCTATTAACACACCTGGGTTTTGTACATTTTATTCTATAGTCCCTTGTGTATATATGTATATATGTATGAATATATACATATACATATATATGTGCCTTGCTGTATTTCTTTGTATGCTTCACTAAACTGACAAAGTAAAAACCTAATTAAAAGAATGGAAAAAGATGAGAAGACACTAAAATTTATCCTCCATTCAGCCACTAAAGGGATAAAGCAGAAATCCAATCATATCACTTCCCCAAACCCACACTCAGTAAACTCCAATGGTTCCCTATTGCCTCAAGGAGCAAGTATAACATGCTCTGGCATTCATAGTCCTTCGTAACCCAGCCCCCTCCTACCTTTCCAGTCTTCTCATACCTTACTCCTCAACACGCACTCTTGGTTCTAGCAACAACAATCTCCTGACTGTCTCACAAACAAGATACTCCCTCTTTCTACTCTGGCTGTCCCCCATACCTAGAATTCTCTTCTTTAACTCTACTGACCTCCCTGGCTTCCTTTAAGTCCTAGCTAAAACCTCACCTTCCTTCCAGTGCCTCTTCTGTGTTAATTATTTCCTATTTATCCTTTATATAGCTCATTTTCTGTATATTTGTTTACATGTTATCACCCTCATTAGATTGTAAGCTCTGTGAAAGCAGAGACTTTTACCTCTTCTTGTATCCTCAGTGATTAGCACATCTTGGATAAATGATTATTGATTGACTGGTTGATTTGATTTGACTCTAGCAATTCCCACCTGCCTGGTTTACACACGCTCTGGACTCTGCTAAAATGGAAACTTGAGAAAAGCAAGGTCATTGACTTCATCAACTTAGAGAAGTCACAGTCTCCACAAGGAGGAGGCCAAGAAACCCAGAATCTATCCTTGATGAGAACCTTGACAAAAAAAAGACATGGTAGCCTGGGGGCAGTACAGGTGAAAACAGAAGTTCATTTGTAAAACACAGAGGAGAAAGAGGACAGAAGATTGAGAGCAGTATCATCTCAAAACCACATCAACAACAAAAAACCCTGAAAAAAAGATGATGGATACAGGCGCTTTCAGAGAGCTTGGCATAAGGCCCAGCTAAGTCAGATCATCTGGAGATCACTTTCCAGTGACATTGGTAGGACAACAAAGATGTAAAGTAAAACAGATCAGTTAGTGGGTGGTGATCTAATTGGTGACAAGAGCCGAAACATCATTCTACCACTTCAGCACATGATGAATTCCGTAAGAAAGTGGTAGTGACATCTAAGGCAGATGAAGTCACAGGCAGTGATGAGGCCTGATCAAATATAGGCAGAAGAAACCTGCTGAAGGTGACACAATTTTAAAAGATACTAGTAGATCGGTTTTCAAAAGACCTCAAAAGGAAAGATGACGAAAGGATAGAAATAGTCATAGACAAGGTTTTTACCCCTGTCCTCCAAATGAAAAAAAAATAGAGCAACCAAGAAGAAACCAGTAACTACAGACCCATATGTCTACGTTATCATTTGTATATGTAGTTCTCCCTGTGAAAGGCAGCACCGTGGAGCACTGAGCTGGGAATCAGGGAGACTCCTCTTTCGGAATTCAAATCTGACTTCAGACACTTACTAGCTGTATGACCCTGGCAAGTCACTTAACCCTGTTTGCCTCAGTTTCCTCACTTGTAAAATGAGCTGAAGAAGGAAATGAAAACTCATTCTAGTATCTTGGCCAAGAAAACGCCAAATGGGGTCACAAGAAGTCAGACATGACTGAAACAACTCAACAACCACAAGAAGACCTCTTCTGATGTTACTGCCATTAATTTGCATTCACACTTTTAGTTCATGTCCCCAGAGGGTGATGCCTACTCTGAGGGTCTAGTGGCAGTAAATCAGGGTAACTCTGTGGCTACTACTCTTACTACTGTTGCTAACAAGCTCCTACTAATGTGGTTCTAGTAATAGTCAGTCAATAGGCTCAATTAGCTCCAGGCAAAAGACATTCATTAAGATGGTATATAGTAAGAATAATTAGTATAAAATATTCACCCTCAGTAGCCTGGGATACAGTGTCACACAAATACACCTAGCATCCATGGAAAGAATGGACTCAAATTTAAAGTACAATGGTGGTGAAGCAAATGCTTAGAGAACACCTATGGCCAGAAGCCTTGGAATCTCTCTTCAACCAAAGTCTCTCCTTCATGTATGCTGGAAATAAATGCAAGTTCTATGACAGATGTGATTGGTGATATAACTTTAGTTAATGACCTATCAAGATATAAAAGAGAGTGGCACATGCTCACCTAAAGTGTTTGCCAGTATCATGGGTAATGTGCTGTGTAGAGTTCAAATGAAAGATGGCTTTTCCATTGCTAACAAGATATTCTATTTAAAGATGGCAGTTTCATAATTTCATTGAATTCTAGAAAGACTTGTCAGACTAACTGATGACAATAACAAAAGATTGGTTCAGCCATTCATATGGAGAAGCAAAATGGATTTTAAAAATTACCCATAATGTTACCTATCCTGTTGAAACATTCCATTGACATGCATATCTTGGAATAGATAGGGACCCAGACTACAGATAGGCAGGGACCCAAGAAAGGGAGCAATCTGGATCATATCTGGGAGCTGGTGCAGTGTTTTCAGTGCTCTAAACTGTGGAAAATGGCCATCAGTGTTCTTGTGATACTATGTAGCTGGCATATAAATACCAGTATCTCAGAAGAAAAAAAAATTACAAATCACTCAAAGGATGCAATGGAAATATTTATGAAGGCTGTAACTAGGATGCTACTTGTTATCAACAAGGACATACAGGAGGGTGGAATAAAAGACACTGAGCAACTAGGTGACACAGTGGTTATAGTACTGACTTTGGGATTAGGATGACATTTTCCCAAGTTCAAATACAGTCTCAGATGCTTACTAGCTGTGTGACCCTAGGCAAATCACTTAACCTTGCTTGTCTCAGTTTTTTCATCTGTCAAATGAGCTGGGGAAGGAAATGGCAAACCACTCCAGCATCTTTGCCAAAAAAAACTCAAATGGGGTCACAAATGGTCAGATATGACTGAAACAACCCAACAACAACATAAGACATTACTGAAGATATATAGATATATATACATATATATATATATATATATATATAAAATAGTTGTATTGGTCTCATAGAGAGGCAATATGATCTAATGAAAAGGCAAATATTTGGAATCAAAACCAAACAAATTTGGGTTTAAAGCCCAGCTCCAACATTTCTGAGGTGTGGTATTATAGGAATTCACTTAACTTTCCCAATGATTCAGTTTCTTCAGTGAGTGTTTCTAAAACTGTCATAGTGGATAGCACCCTGGACTTGGAGTTAGGAAGATGTGAGTTTGAATCCTGATTTACCTTATTTATTAGCTGTGTTAACCTGCACAAGTCACTTAAGCTCACATCCCCAGTTTTCCTATCTGAAAAATAGGAATAACAGTAACATCTGAGTTGTTATGAAAATCAAATGATAATTTACATCAAGGACTTTGTAAACAGAGCTATATAAATATTGACTATAAAAGTGTTAAATAACTATTACAATTATCGTTTAAATTTGTTACTATGAATTTAACAATCATCCACAAATGTTTTCATAAACAAAGAACAAAAAAGAATATTATATGTGAAAGCATGAATTTCTGGCACATACACTTACTAATGGTACATAGTGGAGAGAAGTGTCTCTAGTTTATTAAAATAATATTCAATAATCAATAAGTTGGGTGGGGACTCTCAGATTAATTGCTCAATTAATGAAATGTTGAAATCTAATAACTAATAAGGAAATATCCACTCATACCCCTGGATTGTCCTAGAACTCAGTATGATGAGAATGAATATGGTACAGTCTATATAAGCAACCTGATGGGGCTTACCTTCAAGCACAGGTTGGTCACCCCTCATATAACCTGTTACATATGAAATGGGGAATTAGATTTACTCTGCTAGGCCCCAGAGGGAAGATCTGGGATCATTCAGTGGAAATTTAAGTGGTAGATTTTTGATTTGCTAAAGAAAGGGGAAATATTCCCAACAATTAGAGCTACCAAAAGTGAAACTGGCCTGGAGTTAGGAAGACCTAAATTCAAATCTAGCCTCAGACACTTTTTAGCTGTGTTGTGTGTGACCCTAGATAAGTCACTTAACCTTAACCTTAATTTCCTCAACTATAAAATGGGCATAATAATAATATCAACTTCCCAGGGTTGTTGTGAGGATCAAATGGGATAATATTTGTACAGTGCTTAGCATAGTGCCTGATACATTCTAGACATCGTTTGTTCTCTTCTACCTTAGGAGAGAGTGAATTCTCTGTCACTGGCATTATCTAAGTGGAGACTGAATGATTACTTGCCAAGGATGAAGGGGATTCCCGTTCAGATGACACCTTACGTGCCTTCTGACTCTGAGATTCTATATTTCTAATCCTTTGAAAGAACAGAAAGATAGTCAGTAGAAAAGGAGGATTCTCAGTTGATTATAGACCACTAGGCCAGGAGATGGGATACCTGGGTCTTCCTCTTCCTCCTCCTGCTCGTTCTCCTCCTTCTTCTTCCTTCCCTCCTCCTTATTCTTCTTCACCACAGTTTCCCCACCAATATCAATGGTCATCTTTAAGAGGATCATAGATTTAGATCTATAAGGGACCTTGGAAGTCACTTAATCCAATTTTTCCCGTTAGTTGAATCAAGATTTAATGAATTAGCACAGGGCTCAGCATCAGTACAGAATTTCTATGCCTCAAAAGGACTTTGAAAAATCATCTACTTTACTATCCTACCTTCAGGTGGAATGAGTTCAGATCAAAGATGTGTGAGAGTGTGACAGTGAGTATGAGTGTGTGTGTGTGTGTGTGTGTGTGTGTGTGTGTGTGATCCTTAACCATTCCTAAAGGAGTCTCTGTAAGTTTTACTTCTTTGAATCATCACATCTCAGACCTGAAAGGAACCTTAGAGAGGAAGGGAAGGAAATAAGCATTTATATGTGCCAGGCACTTTACAAATATTATCTCATTTGATCTTCCCAACAGCTTTTTGAGGTAAATCCTATTATTATCCCCATTTTACAGTTGAGGAAACTGAGGTCAACAGAAGTTAAGTAACTTGTCACACAGCTATCTAACCTATAAGTATGAAGAGAAAGTGCTGAGTTGCTTTGGTAATAAGTATTTCTTCACCTGGGAATTTTCTGTTCCAGTAAAATCACAGATCCAGTCCTTTTCCCCTGCTGTATATATACCCTACAGGGTTACTGTGAAGCTTAAGTGAAATAATATAATAAGTATCCAAGGCTGAATTTGAACTCATGTCCTTCTGACTCCAGGCCCAGCTTTCTATCCACTGTGCCACCTAGCTATCATCTAGTCCATCCTTTACTGGACAGATAAGGAAACTGAGACCAAAAGGGGTGGGTCTTATCAAAGGCTTGCCCAAAGGCCCTCAGCCAGTATGTAGCAGAGCTAGGGCTAGAATCCAGGTGTTCTGGCTCTCACACTGTTATTTCTATTTCACTAAGCTCAGATTTCTCCCTCTGACATTTAAAACCATTCACCAAGAAGGGCAGATCTCCACTTGAACTTGTGAAGGCTTGTGATGGCTTCCTGGGTTCATACTTTTCCTTCAGACCAGAGAAGTATGAGTATGTGTTGGGGGAGGCGATAGAGGAGAATACCCCTAAAATAGGCAAGGGGTCAGAAGGGCCTCCCCATGTGCTTGCTAGAGAAAATAGATCCATGGCTGCTCTGAAGCCAAGGACTTTACTATACAAGCTCCTTCTACAACCCTCAGCCCTCAGAAATTAATTGGAGATGGGGGTCCAATACCCAATAATTACTATCATTCCTCTCTACAATTTGAGTGGAAGTGGGAAGAAAAGGCAAGGGACATGATATGAAATTTTCATTTTGGGGATATAGGGAAGTGGGATGGCTGATCCTAAGCAAGGGAAGGTGACAGGATTATTTTAGTTTCACTTAAAAAGAAAAGTATCCTGCTCCATATTCATACATATTGCTCATATTTTTAGCAGTGTGATACAGTGGAGACAGCGCTGGATTTGGAGGCAGGCAGAACTGCTGCTGATAACTTAATGAGCTCCAAGACTCAGTTTCCTCATCTGCAAAATAGGGATAATGATAATACCTGGAGAATCTATCCTTTAGGCAGACTCCACCTTTGAGGCAGTGCAGCTTCATGAGAAGTACCATTTAATGAACAGAGAGCTGGTCTAGAAGCCAGGAAGACTCTGCCTCTGACAGACTGGCCCTTTGACCCTCTTTGAGCAAGTCACTTACCCTTTCTATCCCTTACGCAGTTATCTACAACTGTAAGTTTGAAGAGAAAGTGCTGGATTGTATTGGTAACAGGTATTTCTTCACCTGGGAATTTTCTATTTCAGTAAAATCACAGATCCAGTCCCTTTTCCCTGCTGTATCCACCCCCACAGGGTTTATGTGCAGCATAAAAGAGATAATGTCTGTTCTTTCTACCATAATGGGGGTTCTTAACTTTAACTTCTTGGAGGTCCATGGATATATTTAAGGGAATCTGTGAATTTGGAGGGGGGAAAATTCTAACTTTTTTTGGAGTCTCACTTACTAGATTCTGAGCTCCTAGAGAGCAGGGACTCTCTTGTATCTTCCTTTGTACCCTCAGAGCTTAGCACACTGTCTGGTAGTAGTAGGTGCTTAATAAATGCTTGTTGCCTTTCATTAACCTTTAAATGAAATTTAGCATTTTCTTCAATTATTTAACATTATTATGAGAAGGGATCCATCCACAGGCTTCAACAGACTGCCAAAATAGGTTAAGAACCCCTGACTTGAGAAAAGCTTTGGAGTAGGAGAACCAAGGTTAACAACAATAATAGCTAGTATTTATATGACACTGAGGTTTACAAAGCTCTTAGAAATATTTTCTCCTCACAACAATTATTATCACCCCTATTTATATATGGGGTATCTTAGGCAAACAGAATTTAAATGATTTACCCAGGAATGCAGTTGAACTCATGCTTTCCTGACTCCTGGTTCACTGTTCCATCCACTGTACCAGCTAGCTGCTTTGGGTTAAAATTCCTAACTCTTTTATAAGAAGAAAATCCCCAGACCCACTCTTTTGCAGAACTAGAACACTGCATATGTTTTCAGACTTTTTCAATGCATTGAAAGGTGCCGATTAGGTGGCTCAATAGGTATAAGGTGCTGGTCATGGAGTCAAGAAGACCTGACTTCATATCTGAATTCACTCACTCACTTACCGGCTGTGTAACTCTGGGCAAATCACTCAACCTGTCTCTGTTTCCTCATCTGTAAAATAGTAATAATAATAGCACCTGGCAGCTAGGTGGTGCAGTGGATATAAAGCCCTGGGCCTGGAATCAGGAAGTCTCATCTTCCTGAGTTCAAATCTCGCCTCAGATTCGAACTAGATGTATGAACCTGGGCAAGTCACTTAACCCTGTTTGCCCCAGTGCCTTAAAATCAGCTGGAGAAGGAAATGACAAACCACTTGAATATCACCCTAAGATGGGGTCACAAAGAGTCAGACACAACTGAAACAGATTCAACAAAAATAGTACCTACCTCCCAAGATTGTTGTGAGGATCAAATGAAATATTTGCAAGCCATTTTTACGAACCTTAAAGCACTATGTGAATGCCAGCTATTATTTATTATTGATTGGTTTTTCAGACTTTTGTCCTCCTGTTTAAAAAAAAATCATGGGTTATATGGGATGGTTCTCTAGGAGGGGGAAGAGAATAAAAAGAATCCTAAGCTTTTCTAATCTTAACTGTGTGACCTTGGGCAAGTCACTCACCTTCTCCTTTAAAAAAAAAAAAGGAGGGGGTGGGATTGGATTTAGAATGACCTCCAAGGTCCCTTCTAGCTCTAGAACCCCCTAGGGCTGGGACATACAGACCCAAAGCTACTGGGGGCAGGGCAGGGATGGGGGGGAGGAGGAAGAAAAAGAGAAGGGGGAGGGGAAAGAGGGGAGAGAGGACTGGGAAGAGAAAAGGAACCAGGGAAAAGGGGAGGAAGGAGGGAAGAGAAGGAGGAGGGGAGAGGGAGCCCAGAGGGACAGGGGAAGAGGCGGGGAGGGAGACACCTGGCCTGCACGGACTGGCACGCTCCCCCCGCCCCGCTTCTCTCCATCTTCCCTCCCTCTCCCCCCCAACCCCCCGCAACAAGCACCCCCTCCCGCCCCGCCCCCGCAGCCGCCGCTGCGAAATGATGCAAGATGGCGCTGCTGATGCCGCTGCTGCCGCTGCTGTCGGGGTCAGCACTGGAACAGCTCCTGCTCTTTCATTTTCATAAGCACTTGCTGCCTCCGCCGCCGCGGCCGCTGCTGCTCCTGTGACTTCTCCTCTGCCTCCTGCGTGGGGGCGGTTTCTTTCTTTATTACCAGCCACCCCCTCCTCCTCCTTCTCCTCCTCCTCCTCCTCCTCCTCCTCCCCCTCCTCCTCCCGGAAACGAGCAGCTACAATGATTTATTATTAATTATTATCATCGCTATTATGATTCGGATGACTTTGAGCCCCCAAGGCCCTCCGCCTCCTCTCTGTAGGAGGTGCTGCACAAAGGGCACAGTGTGAGGAGCCGCAGCTGGGGGTGGGTGCAAACCGCATCCCGAACTTGCAGCGTGTGTGTGTGCGGGTGTGTGTGTGTGCGGGTGCGCGCGTGTTTGTATTCAGGGATCGCTCCGTGTGTGTGTGTGGGTGTGCTTGCGCGCGTGTGCATGCCTCTTGGGGTTTTTTTCACCCCCTTATTGGAAGCAAGGAGAAAGCTCTGTCTCTCTACTTGCCTGTATTTATATATTTTTCGGATTGCACCAGTCCAGGGGCTACCCTGCTGCTGCAGAAGCAAAGGCACTTTTCCCATAGTGGAAAGGAGGAGGAGAGAGAGAGAGAGAGAGAGAGAGAGAGAAGGGAAAAAAAGAGAGAGAGAGAGAGAGAGACGGCACCCTCAGGCCTCTTTTCTTTAGGGATCTTGGCGGGGGTGATTCTCTAAAAATACCTGCAAGCAGGAGATGCATTAGAATAAAATGGAGGAGGAGGGGCTGCAGCAGTGATTCGTGGTGTTATTTTCATTTGGCTCCAATGCAACTCTAGGGGCAGTGATCATTCAGGGCTGTATTCTCCCCCACCTCCCATCCCCCCCACCAAGCCTATTCCTCCCTCCTCTTCTTTTAATATTATTATTTTACTTTTGCTTTTTGCTTTTTGTTTTTTTAAACCGACATCTCTCTCCTATGCTTTGCCATGAGAATGTCCGCCAAGCTCCTTGCCCTAGTCATGTCGTCTTCGTTTTTCAATCCCAGTTTTGCATTCAGCTCCCACTTCGATCCTGGTAAGTCCTGCCTGGTTTTGGTTGCTAGTTTTCTGTTCACAGTTGATTTTCTTGGCCTTCTAATTCTTTTTTAGTTTGGTTTGGTTGGAGGTTGACTGCCCCCGTTGGCTTGCTAAGACTGCCCACCTCAACCCCCTTGGTCTAGCTGCCTTTCCCTGCTGATGGTGATGTTTTCTTTTGGAGCAGGTCTCCCCCAGAAACCCTGCAAGAATTGTTGATGGTCGTTATAATTATAATTCTTATTATTACCAGGATTAGATTTTTTTTTTGCATGGAATTAATCCTTTTCCTCACCCTGAGCAGGGTTAGCAGAAAAAATAGCCATCAAGTTGGGTCGTTTTTCTTTAAAAGGCCCATTATATTTCACAGTGATCTATTGGGACTTGTGAGGGGACCAGCAAACCAGCCCAGCACATCCGAGTTCTTTTAACTGTGACAGTTCTTTAGAAGAAAACTTCCCTGGAAATGAGGTAACTGAAATCATAGACGTTTCCATCCCTGAGACTCCCACCACTCTCTTGCAGGACTGTTTTGGGCTCCGTGATCCCTTTAGTATCTATAGTCCCAATTTCTGGACCATGGCACATTGGGGAAGACACTTGGCCCTGAGGTGGTTGTATGTGTGGATTTCAAACTCTTCTCTCAGTGTTTCTTTTCACTGGCCCTAGATGCCTGCCCCTACTTTTTCCCCCAAATCAGTTGGTAAGCCACTCAGTCCATACTGAAGATCGATTGTATCTGCCGCTCCGGACAGATTGCATGGTGGTGTGTGCGGTGTAGCAATGATAAAACACCAAAGCCCCAAATAAACTTTGGGGTTCTTTTCTGTCCTTTCCCTGATGCTCTATCGGGAGATTTCCTGTTGCATGAAGCCAGAGGTTGATTTTCCTAGGCAGCCCTTTCTCTTCTTTCTGGGGGCCCTCTCTAGCTACGAAGGGACACATAGCAATGAATTCATTTCATGTCAATTGTCTTTGGTCAATGGCACTGTAGTTAGGGCTGCTCTCACCTGAAGCGACAACCAGATTCCAATTTCTCCAACCTTTCACAAGCAGACCTGTGTCTTTTCACTGACTATATTACCTTTGCATTTATGGGCCCGAAGGGGGACTGGTGGGGGCAGTGAGTTGGGGGAGCATAACAGCATCTCCCTTTCGGGGAATTTTTTATTTACCATAACTACCTTATGTTTTCTGAGTTGTGTGGTCCATTTTCTTAAGGTCCTACTAGAACACACCCTGTTTGAAAGTGATATTCATTCTCCTGGGGAGGTAAACAGGAGTTTGCTTGAAATATATCTTAAATGTCTTAGTTTTCAGGCTGGAATTATCAAGTAATGACATCTCACTATGTTTTCCCTTGATAAACTCTCTTGGCTCATTTATTTGGATTGAGATTGTAGCAGGGACTTCGACCCTGCCACTTTAGGGGATATAGGGGAATCCCAGGAGATTGGCTGTATCTGAAGGCATTTATTTAATGTAAAATATGTTGGGAAAGGGAAACGAATGGGGTGGGGGTGGGGGAAACGTCCCTCACTGCAGCCCTTCACCCTCAGCCACAACTCTGAAACACAGTTTGGTTTAGGATTCTGTGTATTACCCTCTCATGGAAGGGATATTTGAGAGTGCACCCTGAAATTGTTGACTAGAAGTACCAAAATAGGCCCTGGGCTCTCCGATGCAAAATGAGGTGGTGGGTTGAAACAGCTTACCACGTAACTGTAAGTTAAAGATGCCTTTAAATGAAAGGGAAAATTAGCTTTGGGGGCCTGAACTAATCTGCAGAGGCTGTCTTTCTCTCCTGGTCCTGGATCATTCCATAGGCAGCTGTTCCAGGGCCCTGGATGCTCTGGGGATGGGAAATAAGCAGGCCTTGCATTCACATAGTGTCGATAGGAGCTGTATCTCTCTCTCTTTTTCTGTCTCTTCCAATACGTAAGCCATTCTCTCCCTCCCCCCACCCCCCACCTAGTAAGCCTCTTCTGATTCAGTCCCTGGCATAGAGGGCTCCCTGAGACAATTTCAGATAAATCTTGAACTGTTAGATTCCCTGCTCCAGCATCATTCCCAGGCATATTCCCAGCAGTGTGAGCTTCATCCAGCTGTGTAGGAAGCAGAGGTCAATGTTGCTGACTGAGTGTGGGATGAATACCAGTAGATTGTCTAGGAAAGAGGTTCTTTTAAAAGGGTGCAGTGAGAGGTGGGCAGAGGAGATTTAGAAAAGGCTTAAAGATTGGAGAAAATATCTTGTTCCTTTGATTGCTCTTTACAGCAGCATATGAAATACATGTTGGATTTGATTACCACTCTTAACATCTGTGTGTGTTTGAGGTGGGGGCAGGGGAACATTTTTTTCCCCTTTTTTGGAAAAAATGACTTCTTAAGCCTCTCACAACATTTTGTGTAAACAACTGTGATTAGTGTAATTATACAGTGTCAATGTACTGATTAAAGAAGAAAAAATAGTTGTCGATGCGAATGAGACTTCTTTTTCTAGCAAAGTTGAAGGAAAGAATACTTTGAAGTGGATTCTTTATTTAATCTGCTGCTGCATTACCCCTGATGGTGTGGGTGTGTATATGGGAGGGAGGCAGAGATCTGTTTATTCTTCCCAGATTCCTACACAGACCAGGCCTTGACCCATTCTGACCCCAATTATGTGGATTAGGTGGAAAGGTCAAGGATGGAGGAGAGAAGGCTAATTTTGACACACATCTAATTTGGTGGCACTCACCACTTTATGAGATCAGAATAAATGGAAAGGAAGGGGTCAAAGTCATTAGAACTTCATGCTTTATCTCCTAAATTGGTGTTTGGGGAGCTGAGATAGTAGATTCAAAAACTTGCTCAGTGAGTGAGGTAGTATAAAGGAGTCAGTCAGTTTACAAAGATTTGTTTTAAGCACCTACTATGTGTCAGGCACTGGGCTAAGCTCTGGGAGTACAAAAACAACAACCAAAAAAACATGAACAAACAAAAAGTTGTCTCTGATCTCCAGGAGCTCACAGTTTAAGGGTGGGGGAAGGGAGTAGAAGAGGAAGGGTGGGGTGAGGGGTGAGGAAGAAGAACATCCAAAAAGCAGTGTACAAAAAAAATTTATACACAGGGTAAATTAGAAGTCATTTCAGTTGAAAGGTACTAACATTAACTAGAACTGGGAAAGGTAGAAGAGAAACTGTAGAAGGTTGGATTTTAGCTGAGGAAGTCAAGGAAGTTAAGAGGCTGAAAAGATTGGTAGTATGTGGAGATGACAATACCTGAGCTCTGGTCACAGTTTACTGTGTGACTCAAAGCAATCGACTTCAAAACAATAACAAAACAAAATTTTTCTTCCTTTTGTGTCTCAGTTTGTGAGGAATTTCAGAATTATTTTGAGTCCATGTGGAGAAAAGAGTTATGTGACTTACGATGATGGTACATAGTTAGACCCTTGTAGGATGAGTGAGTTCTATCCAAAAAATAAAAAAATAAGGAAATCCAGATTCACCAACAGATTATTTGTTACTAGATTTCTAGAAATCAGTTTCCTGTTGCTAGATTTCCTCATGCTAGAATGCTAGAAATCCTCAGGATCCACCCTCCCCTCCATGACACTTTAGTAAATTTAAAGCAAATGTTGTTAATTCACATGAGGGATGCTGAAGGGATTTCTAAGTGATAGGGGTGGGAAGGGGGTACTTGAGGTTCTTAACGTGAGGTTCTGAGAGAGATTCCAAGGAGAGGGGGGAATTCTATGAATTTGGATGGGAAAACAGTTACATGTCTATTTTTGTTAACCTCTAACTGAAATGTAGCATTTCCTTTAATTATGAATGTAGGCAGCAAACCACAATTGTAGGAGCAGTATTGGTGACTTTAGCTCTAGTAGAAATTACAGATATTTTCATGTCACATTATAGTTGTTCCACATCTTAAAATAGATTCATCATGACTTTGAAATTACTATTTGTTCATTGTTATTTATTGCTATTAATTATTAGACCTGTTGCTAGGTTTACTGAATTGTCACGTTTCTTTTTAAATATTTTGATAACTGAATTTCAATATAATCGGTTTCTTTTGTAGTCCTATGTATTTTATGCATTTAACAACATTATTCTGAGAAAGGATTCATCAGCTTCACCGGACTGCTAAGGGGTCTAGGGCAGAAAAGAAAGGGGAAGGAAAAGAAACAAGCATTTTGATAGTACCTACTATATTCCAGGCACTGTGCTAAGTGCTTTATAAATTTGATCCTCACAACCACCCTTTTATTATTTTCATTTTGCAGTTGAGGAAACTGAGGCAAACAGAGGTTTAATGACTTGCCTAGAGTCATACAACTAACAAGGTTTTTTCTTGACTCCAAGCCCAGTATTGTGTCTATTCCTCCATCAGCCACTTCAAAAAATAAACAAAATTAAGAACCCCTTTTAATGCCAAAATTCTGTGATTCTTATGCTGGCTTACAAATGATTAACTGATAACAATGGAGGAGTAGGGTATGAGTGTGGGGAAGAGGAGAATAGCTATATATGGAAACCTGTAAGGCAAATAATAATAACTCACTTTACTATGGCCCATTACGGTTTACAAGGAACTGTCTTTGTTTGCTTTCTTCCCTTGCAACTAACCTGGGTGAGGTAGGTAGTGGAAGTATGATTATCCCTTGTTGTACTGGTGAGGCCCAGAGAGGCCAAGTAACTTGACTGAGGTCACACATTAAGTGACATGCCACTGTTCAAACTCAGTTCCTCCAAATCAAGTGTTCTTGAAATTAAAATGAAGTACTTTTGAAATCATGTTGGAAATCACTGGGAAATGATGATTTAGTGTTTATGCAGTTTTCCAGAACATATCACTAACCTGTATTTTTATTGTTGTTTAAAAAAAATTTTAGAAACAGAATGGAGAGAGAAACCTTTGTAGGAAGCTGCATTTATTAAAAGAACCAGATGGTGGCCAGAATTCTGTGGGGAGAGTCCCATGTTATACACAATGACCAAAAGGATGGAGCTATTCTGTTGTCTTTATTGAGACTCTCATTCTCCTGTCCCTCTCCCTCTTTCTCCTCTACTCCCATAAGCATATGGGGCTGTAGAAGAGTGTGATGGCTAAGAATGTAAGAAAAGTCTTCATTTTTCCTCATTTGGGCGAGATGGAGATGTTAAATTTTCAGTGTTAGCCTTTATACTATTTGGCTAACAAATTAGGACTCGGTTTATTGTTGTTAGAACTAGAAAGGACTTTAGTGATCATCTAACCCACCCCCCTCATTCCACAGATAGAGATGCTTATACCTAGAGGGGACTTCTTAAACTACTAGATTTAAAATGAAGAATATAGAAGGAGGATATCATAGAAAACTCAGTCTTGTCTTTTAAGTGCTCCCTTTCTTCCTGGTCCACCTTCCTTGCTCATGCTCCTTCTATTTCTTTTCCTGTTCTTACCCTTTTCTGGAAATCATTCATTCTATGTATTTGGTTTTTTAATTTTAAAAATGTTTATTTTCAGTTTCGAATTATTTCCTTCCCTCTACCCTCTCCTCTAGCCATTGAGAAGGCAAGAAATACAATACCCATTATACAGATGAAGTCAAGTCATTCATTCTATAGTGAGAGTTTTCTATGTTCAGAGCACTGTACTGGGTCTTATGGAAGATGTAGAGATGGATGACTGTCGCAAAGAGGGTATAGGTTAGCCAGGGAGGCAAGACACAGATGTACTAAGTTATGTAGCACCCCTTCTAGGATTCTTCCCCTAATGAGGACTCTCCCTGGCAGGGAGAGTACCCAGATGGATAACTGCTAGAAGTTCTAGAAGTAACCCTTTGGGTGAATCCCCTGAACCCTGTAGCTTACAGGCTCCCACTGGTGTGCTTCCCAATAGCAATCAGCCAGAAGACACAAACAAGCTGCTCGGGTTATCTTTGCTGGGTCTTCATTTGCAGCTGTGCTTTTCAAAGCCTCTGGCCCTAAGATGGTAGAATGTTTCATTTATACCTGAAAAGGCAAGTCCTTAACCTTACATTTCAATGTCTTCACCCCTTATGACCTTTAACTTTTCTGAAGTCTAAAAAGAGACCCACCCTTACGGTTAAATAATACTGCGAAGCTTAAATAACACTGTAAAGCATAATAAAAGATATTTTATAGGGCATCATCATGTGATGCAGTATTGGGTGGTAAGATAAATTCAAAGAACAAACAATTAAAGTAGTTAGAGAAGGCTTCATGGAGGGAGTGAGTCTTGAACTGAACTATGAAGGATGAGTAGGATTTGGATAAGTAGAATAAAGACTTTTTAGGCAGGAGACATGGCATAAATAATGGCATGAACTGGGCACAACATGCACATGTAATGAATAGTCTGATTGGAGGATTCACATGTGTCAATAATGGAGAGATGAGGCAAAAAAGATAGAGTGGGCCTAGAACCAAGAGGGTCTTGAAGCCATTCAAAGGAGTTCGGCTCTGTATTGGTACTTAACGAATGATAACAACATAGAATGCTAATGTTTGAAGAGACCTTAGAAAGTATCTAGTCTGTGTCCCTTTTCTCTAGAGGAGGGGCAGCTGGACCTGATTTCAGAAAGATATATGGCCTCGGACATTTATAGCTATGTGACCCTGAGTAAATCACTTAACCTCTCTCTGCCTCAGTTTCCTTAAATGTAAAGTAGAGATAATAATAGCACCTGTCGGTTCACACAGTTGATGTGAAGATCAAGTGAGATAATGTTTATAAAGCAGTTAGCACAGTGCCTACTACATAGTACGTTCTTAGTAAAGGATAAATCCTTCCTTCCTTCTACAGTTACTTAAGTTCCTTAAGGTATCTTTTGCTTCTTTGTATTCCCAATGCCTGGCATGGTGTGTGGCATATGATAAACACCTAATAAATGGTTATTGAATGATTGATTGATTGATTGAATTTGGATCTAGAGTCAAAGCCTTCAGATTCTCAGGCCAGTGCTCTTGAAGAAATTTTAGTTTGGAGAAATAGCATGAGTAACAGCATGGAAGTAAGACCATTTAACCTCTCAGTTTCTTTATCTGCAAAGTGGGGATAAGAACAGCACCTACCTCCCAGGGTAGTTTGTGAGGATCAAATGAGGTAATAATTTATAAAATGCTTAGCACAGTCCTTGGCACATAGTAAACATTATGTAATTGTTAGCTATTATTATTATTGTCATGTGGGAAAGGCTTTGGTGATATTTCTGGAGCTGTAGGTCTTATGGGACAGGAAGGGTTTATTGATAGTAACCACTTAAATTTTTTAAAATTTAAATATTTTCTTCTTTCCAATTACATATAAAAACAATTTTTAACATTTTGAAAAAATGTTGAGTTCCAAATTCTTTCCCTCCTCCCTCATTCAGAAGACAATTTGAAATAGGTTATGTATGTGCAGTCATGCAAAACATGTTTCTATATTAGTCATGTTATGCAAGAAAACATAGATCAAAAGAAAAAAAAGGAAAAAGCCCAAGAAAAATAAAGTAAAAAAATGCTTTAATCAGATTTTTCTCTGGAAGTGTCTAGAATTTTTCATCGTAAGTCCTTTGGAATTGTCCTTAGATCATTGTATTGCTGAGAATAGCTAAGTTGATTTACAGTTGATCATCATATGGATAATGCTGTTACTGTGTACTCTGTTCTCCCAGTTGTGCTCACTTCACTTTGCGTCAGGTCATGTAAGTCTTTCCAAGATTTTCTGAAAACATCCTGCTTGACATTCTTATAGCACAATAATATTCCATCACAACTGTGTACTACAACTTGTTTAGCCATTCCTCCATTCATGTTATCCCTTCAATTTCCAGTTTTTGGCCACCACGAAAAGGGCTACTATAAATATTTTTGTACACAAAGATCCTTTTTGTTTTTCATTGCTCTCTTTGGGATACAGACCTAGAGGTGGTATTGTTGGATTAAAGGGTATATAGAGTTTTATATCCCTTTGGGCATAGAATGGTTGGGTTAGTTCACAGTTCCACCAACAGTGCATTAATGTCCCAATTTTTCTACATCCCTTTCAACATTTTTCATTTTCCTTTTTTGTCTTATTAACCAATCTGACAGGTGTGAGTGGTACCTCAAGAGTTGTTTTAGTTTACATTTCTCTAATCAACAGTGATTTAGAACATTTTTTCTTATAGCTATAGATAGCTTTGGTTTCTTCATCTGGAAACTACTTATTTATATCCTTTGACCATTTGCCAATTGGGGAATGACTTGTATTCTCATAAATTTGACTCATTTCTCTATATATTTGAGAAACGAAGCCTTTATCGGAGAATCTTACTCTAAAAATTTCTCCCCATTTTTTGCTTTCCTTTTAATCTTGGCTGCATTGGTTTTGTTTGTGTAAAACCTTTTAAAATTTAATATAATCAAAAATATCCATTTTGCATCCCCTAATGCTCTCTATCTCGTTTCTCTCTATCCCTTATCTAAAAATCTAATGGGTAAACTATTTTGTGCTCTCCTAATTTGTTTATGGTATCACCCTTTATGTCTAAATCATGTATTACCTTATCTTGGTATATGGTGTGAGATATTCGTCTATACCTTGTTATTTTTGCCAAATTGCTTTCCAGTTTTCCCAGCAGTTTTCATCAGAAAGTGAGCTCTTGTCCCAAAAGCTTGGATTTTTGTGCTTATCAAACACTAGATAACTATGATCATTTACTATTTTGGATTGTGTACCTAATCTATTCCACTGATTCACCACTCTGTTTCTTAGCCAGTACCAGATTGTTTTGATGATTACTACTTTCTAATACAGTTTGACATCTGGTACTGCTGGGCCACCTTCCTTCACATTTTTTTTCACTGATTCTGGTGATATTCTTGACCTTTTGTTCTTCCAGAAGAATTTTGTTACTATTTTTTCTAACTCTAATTTTTGGTAGTTTGATATGACACTGAATAAATAGATTAATTTGGGTAAAATTGCCGTTTTTGTTATATTAACTCAGCCTACCCATGAACAATTGGTATTTTTCCATTTTAGATCTGACTTCATTTGTGTGAAAAGTGTTTTGTAATTCTGTTTGTATGGTTCCTGGATTTGTCTTGGCAGGCAGCATTTTATATTGTCTCTAGTTATTTTAATTGGATTTCTCTATTTCTTGATTTAGGATTTTGTTGGTAATATATAGAAATGATGGTGATTTGTGTGGATTTATTTTACATGCTGCAACTTTGCTAAAGATGTTGATTATTTCAGCTAGTTTTTTAGTTCCTGTAGGATTCTCCAAGTATACCATCATATCATCAGCAAAGAGTGATAGTTTTGTTTCTTCACTGTCTGTTCTAATTTTTTCAATTTCTTTTACTTCTCTTATTGCTATAGCTAGCATTTCTAGTGTAATATTGAATAGTGGTGATAATAGACATCCCTATTTTGCTCCTGATCTAATTGGGGAGGCTTCTAGCTTATCATCATTTCAGATAATGCTTGCTTTTGGTTTCAGATAGATACTACTTATCATTTTAAGGAAAGCTCCATTTATTCCTATGCTTTCTAATGTTTTTTAATAGGAATGAGTGTTGTATTTTATCAAAATACATCTGCATCTGTTGAGATAATCATATGATTTCTGTTGATCTTATTATTGCTATGGTCAGTTATGTTGATAGGTTTCCTAATATTGAATCAACTGTGTATTCCTGGTATAAATTCCACCTGGTCACAATGTATGAGCTGTATGTTATATTGCTAATCTCCTTGCTAGTGTTTTATTTAAATTTCTTTTCATCAGTTTTCATTAGGGAAATTGGACTTTAGTTTTCTTTCTCTATTTTTGCTTTTTCTGGTCTAGGTATCGGCATCATAGTCATGTCATAAAATAGTAATTACTTTTTAACTGACTGACTTCTTCTAACTTTTTGGAAACATTGGCTAGCCTATTGGTTTGACCATCAAGGGCTTGCTTGCCCACTAACCTTGATTGTCTTTTCAGAGGACACTACAAAATCTTTGATTAATAAACTTCTTAAGGGATGTAGAAAGAATGCTAGATTTGGAATCTGAGGACCTCTGCACTAGGGAATTGAAGAGAATTTTGTTCACCTGCAGACCATATATCCCTGGGATTAAGGCCTGTTTTTCTTTTTCTTTACAGTTTCTTCTCTAGTGTACATGCACACACAGTATACCATTTAAAGTGCACACATTATTGTGCTGAAGTATAAGGACATCTCAACCAATAACAGATAGTAAATGGCAGAGGCAGGATTTGAACCCAGACTCCCCACCTTCAAACTCACTGTTTTTTATTTTTCCCTATCACTTGACATTTCTTGATTCATTTTGATTTGGCTTTAAGTATTAAGTGTCTTCCAGGACCTTCATGTTTTGCCATCCTGTTGATTAATTCCTCTTGTAATTTGGGATTATTCTATTTCTCCTCTAATCCAAGATCAAAATTGTTTCTTTGCTCCCTGGGAAAACAAGAGTCCTTCTAAATGGGTACCTGGGTCTCGGGTCAAAACCATTTTCTGACTTTGGGATATCCCTTGCCCTTGCCCCTGCCCATTGAATTTCATGGATTAAACTTCTTAGAATACATAGAACTCTGTTTAGTTTTCTTTATGCTTCTTTATGCCTTTTGTTTCCACAGATTCTCTCTAAGCCCTAAACTTTTGAACAACTCAAGCCCTTTAGGCTTTGGAAATTGGGCTTGATCCCATAGGGGGTTCTCCTCATAATCTCTTCAAGGACAATAACTATAACTTAACTTTATTGGTTTACTCTGGCCTAGGAGATATTAGACCTATTTCTAAATCCAGACAGGTTTTTCTTTTTGAGAAAATCTAGCTCTGCTTGATTGGTACTGGTAGGTATGGGGTAGCTTAGCCAGGTTGACTTTGTACTAGATTTCCATTAGAATGTAAACTCTTTGAGGGCAGGGTATATTTAGGTTTTGTTTTTTTTTCTTTTTTGTTAGTTTTTATATGCTAGCACCTAAATCAGTGCCTGCACATACTAGGGGGCCCTGAATAAATGCTCAATGAATTGAATTCTGACTGGACTTGAGCTCTCTGTTAGGTGAGATAAAGCTATCTGATGAACCCAGTAAAATTCCTTCTTTTAACAAGTTTTTAGTCAGCACAAGTTGTGTGGAAAGACACTGAAAATATTTCATCTCCATTGAGTGCTTTCAAATGAATGACACAGCCTGTTTGTTACTATCATTTCCAGGAAGTTAGAAGTATGGAGTACACCCAGGAAGGATTCAGGGGCTTTTCTTACATGTCCTGGATTTCTTTTGGCCTTGATATGGTAAAACTTTAGAACTGTAGGTTTGAAAAAGGACCAAAGAGGTCATTCAGTCAACTCCCAGAGTGTGAGAATCCTCTCTGTAATATCTCCTTAGGAGGAGTGTCTGTGTTAACAGTTATGAAGAATTCCCCACCTTTCAATTTTTAAGAGAAAAAAAATTAAAACATTTTTACATGCCACATAATATCCCCTTTCATTGTTCCCCACTTCCAATTGAAGGGACATAAAAAATAACTAAAAAGAAAATGAAATCCTCATCATACACGTGAATAACCTAGGAAAATGAATTCCCATATTGTTCATGTTCAAAAATGCATGTCTTTCTCCACATTTTAAGCTCATCACTTTTTGGACAGAAAGTAGGTAGCGTGTTTCATCTTTAGCCTTCTAGATTTGTCATCAATCGTTGCACTGATCAAGGTTCTAAAGTCTTTTAAATTTGTTTTTCTCTAAAATGTTGTCATTGTGTAAATTCTTCTCCTAGTTCTACTCACATAGCTCCACAACAGTTCATAGAAGTCTTTTCAGTTTCCTCTGAAACCGAGGCCATTTTCTTAATCCCTACGGTAAATCACATGCACATACCATGATTTCTTCAGCCACTCCCCAATTGATGGGCGTTCCCTTAGTTTCTAGTTCTTTGCCACTACTAAAAGAACTGCTGTAAATATCTTTTGTACATATGGGGAAGTATAGGCCCGATAGTAGTATAGTTAGGTCAAAGGCTATGTAAAATTTAATAACTTTTTGGGTATAGGAACTCACCACTTTTCAAGGCAACCTGTTCTATTTCTAGACAGAGCTAATTGTTAGGATAGAGGTTCCCAAACCATTTTAGTTCATGGTGCCCTTAACATCTCAGTAAATTTTCACAGTGCTCTTAAGCCAAGAGGTATATTTAACAATTCTGTTTATTAAGTAGTTACATTCAAACAACTTAATACGTGTGACATTACAAACAAGAAAGTTCAAGGTTACACATAGTAACCACCAAAAATATAATACCCATAAATTGCAAGAAAAAATAATATTTTTATTTCATCCTTAAATAACTACATTTATAAATTGACTCTATATAGCTTCTTAAACCTTGGAATCACATTGGACATTGCCAGATTCATTTCTTATTCCACCTTGACTTTTGTAGAGTTTTTGCTTTTTTAGCACAATAACCACCAAAAATCTGGCTTCATAAAGATATGATGTTACAAACCAGAAAGTTCAAGGTTACAGGAGTAGCCAAAAGTACAAGTAAACAAAAACATATCTCAACCATTTGAGAACATCATTGAAAAGAATGTAGAGTGATCTTATGTTGAAACTGTGAACTTCCTTGAGCTGGTAATTGGAGATGTCTGACAGATGTTGATGAGTATTCCTGTTTCCCTTGAAAATTTAAAATATCCCAAGGCATTCTTATTAGTTTACTGTAGCTCTCTAGCTGCTGTGCACAGTTTGAGAACCCCACTATAAGGGAGGTTTCCCTTATATTGAGCAAAAACCCGAGTCTCTTTAACTTCCATGCTTTGGTCCAAGTTGTACCCTCTGGTGCCTCTTCCATATGCCAGCTCTTCAAATACTTGAAGACAGCAATCATGCTTCCATTTTATACTGTACTACTGCCAGGGCCTTCTACACATCCTAGTGCTCAGTGGTTTTGAGTCCCTTTCCATCATGATGGCCCTCCTGTGGATGGGTTTCTGAAGAATGGCTAGAATTGCACTGGGTTTGAAAAAAGACTGTTTCCCATTTGCTCTCTGTCCTTATTACTTTCTGTTAGCAGAGCTCCAAGTATATGTCAGAGAATGGGCTTTAAAAAGCTGAAAAGTCAGTTTTTTCAGGTATTTCATCTAATGTGCTGCTAGTATTAGTATGGCAATCACTTATGGAGTACACAGTAAGAAATCGACATTTAGAACATAGTGCTTCCACCACACAGAATTCTCGAGGGTCCCACTGTTCGTTGTGTGTCCCAGGTGGCCAGAGAGGGTTTTCTTTCCTGGAAACTTCAGGAGGAGAGAGAGAGATTGGTGACCTCATTTCAGTAATTTGTCAAGAATTCCAGCACTTTACTTTGTGTAAAACCATAAATGTTTCAAATTCCATCCAGATGGACACAAGGGAAGACGTTCTGCATTAAGAATAAACCCAGGAACAGGATTCTGTTCTCTCATTTTTTGTCATTCAGCATTGCCTACTGAGTGGTGAGATGAAAAGCGCTTGGAGTTAGGAATCAAAGGATGTAGTTTGGAATCCTGGTTCCACTAATTAATTATTACCTCAGTCTGATCACTTTCTCTGGGCCTCAGTTTCCTCCCCTGTAAAAGGAGGAGGTTGGATTAGAACAGTGCTCACAACCAATATGGGTGTGCAAAAAATTTGGCACCATTAAAAAGTTTCTGAACGTACAACGACCAAAAATTAATTAAAAATCAAGTGCGTAATGAACCCAAGATCTGCCTAGCAATGCCGGCCTGTGTGGTGTCATGCAACTTCACTGTAGCCTTAGTTCTAAATGCACAATATGCACACTTTGCACTGTGAATGCTGTCATGCCACTCAACACCAACGGATGCTGCTGAAACATGAAAAAGGGTCCAGAGTAGAAAAAGTTTGAGAAGTCCTAGATTAGAGGACTTCTAAGGTAACTTCTAGCTCTAGAACCTGTGAATAAAGTTCAGGTGCCTGGTGCTGGCATTCAAGGCTTCTTCCCAGACTAAATCTCATGCCAATTAAATAACTAAAATCAGAAACTCAGGGAAATTAATGATTACAAAAGAAATTAAGAAATATCAGAGACTATTACAAATAGTTGTATGTCAACAAAACTGTTAGCATAAATGGACAAATGCAGTTGCTGATAGGCACTGGGGTAGGGAACTTCCTCACTGGGTGTATAGTGGCAGATTGGGATCTTCCCTCCTCTCCTCTACAAAAGCTAAATGGACAAAACAGGAAGTAGATAATAAAATAAACCAATTTTACAAGAATTTAAACAGCCCATGAATGAGGTGCCATACAAAAAGGCACCAGATGGATAAACACTAAAAAAACAAATAATCCCTGTACTGGATAAACTGTTTTCTAAAATAGAGAAAATGATAACATTGCTGGGTGTGGTTGCACATTCCCATATTCTCTGCTACCGTGAAGGCAGAAGTGGGTAGATTGCTTGAGTTGGGGAGTTCTGAGCTGCAGTGGGCTAAACCAGTTGTGTCCTCCTTAAATTCAACACCAATGTGGTGAGCCTGTCCTTCCCCTGGAGTTGGGGGGGTGTTGTCATCAGGCTGCTTAAGGAGGCACAACAGAGCAGATCAAAAGCTTCCATACTGATCTGTAGTGGGATTGGCCTGTGAGTGGCTGCTGTCCTTCTAGCCTGAGACTTAACATATAGAAAGAGAAAGAAAAAAGATTATTAAACCATAAAAGTAAAATACCAATATCAGTAATGAATATTGACACAAAGTATTAAAATATGAGCATTTTAATTCAAACATGAATAAAACAATCCATCCTTTTCTCTAGATCTTCCATTTCGATCAGGTAGGATTTGTAGCAAGAAAAAAGGGATGGTTTTCAATTAAGGAAAATAATCAGTATTTCCAGCATCATTGTACATTATCCCCCCTCCCACACTCTTTGATCCACCCAGATTGGACTTGTCTCTGTTCCTCACACACCACATTACCTCTTTTTCCTCTGTTCCTTGGTACTGATCATTCCCCATGCCTGGAATGCACTCTCTTCTCACCCTTAACTCATGGAGTCCCCTCTTCTTTATAGATTCAGCTCAAGTATCACCTTTTATAAGAAGTCTTTCCTGATCCCCCCAGCCATTCAAATCCAGCCTTGGACGTTTATTATCTGTGTGACCCTAGGTGAGTTACTTAACCTCTGTCTGCCTCAGTTTCCTCAGCTGCAAAATAGGGATAATAATAGCACCTACCTCCCAGGGTTGTTGTGAGGGTTAAATGAGGAATGTTTGTAAAGTGCTAAGACAGTGCCTGGTACACAGTAGGCACTTAATAAATGCTTGTTTCCTTCCTTGCTCTCTCCCAAATAACCTTGCATTTAACTACTGTCTAGTTGTTTGTATACTGTGTATATTCATTCTGTGTATACTTGTTTCCTGGGTTAGAATGTAACTTCCTTAAGAAATGGGATTGTTTCAGTCTTTGTATTTTTATCCCCATAGACTAGCATGGTGACTGATACTTCATATTTGTTTAGTGGTGTGTGTTCTCTGCTTCTGGCAAACAACCCCCACACTTTTCTACCCTGTTTACCTTCACTCAATTCATTCCTTATGTTCTGAGTAGCCACTATTTCTACCTCATGCTTGCTAATTGGTCCTCTCTCTACTTTTTCTTCAAGCCATGACCCACTTTTTACTTCCATCATGGAGCCTTCCCCCATTTTACCTAGCTAGAAATGATTTCTCCTTCATCTGATTTCATCATATTTTGTTCTCATATACTTACCACATTCTTACTTGCATTACAATGATTTTTATACATGTCTTATCACCCCTACTAGATTTAAGTTCCTTGAGAGAAAAAAATGTTTCATATTTGTAGCTCTTCCAGCTCTAAAGTCGGCAGCTTAGGTGGCTTACTGGATAGACCCGTGGGCCTGGGGTCAGGAAGACCTGAGTTCAAATGCAGCCTGCCTATCATTTTCTCTATTTTAGAAAACAGTTTATCCAGTATAGGCAGTATCAGACACTGCCTAACTGTGTGACCCTGGCAAGTCACTTAACCTCTGTTTGCCTTAATCCACTGGAGAATAATACTTCAGTACTTTTACCAAGACACTCCAGTATTTTTACCAAGAAAATCCCATGGATAACCTTGACTATGGTCCATGGGGTCATGAACAGTCTGACACGACTAAACGACAACAAACTCTAAAATGATGTCTTGTGTATAGTTAGGTACCTAGTAATGTTTAGTGAATTAACAGAAAGTATTCATTAAGGGCCCTACTGTGTGAAGTCTATGCCATGTGTCTTTGGTGCAAAATTTATTCTATTTTTATTACCTCAGTTTCTCCTTCTTTGTGAAATTCATAACTATTTCGTATTTCTCCTTATTGAACTCATAAGAATGTTGTGTGAGAAGGGGCATTAATTAGTCTTGTTGCCTTTTAGAGAAAAGACAAAGTGACAGGCAAGTGATTGGAGTCCCAATGCTGAAAGAATTGACCCAAATACATTGCCCTTTGCATATTTATTTTGTATGTCTTTTGCATTTTTGTAGCTTTTCTTACTCCTCTTCCTCCAGCTCTCACATCCTATCTGCTTCTTTCCTTCATTGTCTTTTACCCTTCCTTCTGGTACTTCTCCTCCTGAGGGCCCACCTCAGTTTCCCCACAGCCTGTACTACTACTAGGTGTTTTATATATATATATATATATATATATATATATATATACACACATACATATACACACATACACATATATATATACACACATACATTCATAATACATATATGTGTGTGTATACACTCACGTACACACAGTATTTCTTTTGATGTCTATAACAACCAGGGATATATATATACACACACCAACTTGAGCCTCTTCCAAATGTTAAATTTTAAGTGTAAATTTATACCTTGGAAATTTGTAAAAACTATAAATCTAGGCTTGACTTATTGTTTTGTTGATTTCCTGGAATTAAGAAAGTGATGGAGAAAATGTTAATGATGCAGATTAAATTTGTTGTGGGATACTTGTTTTTCTCCTGGAGAGTCATTTGTCAAACATTTACCAGTCTGGGAGATAGTTCCTTTACCATCCCCCTTTCTCTGCTGAGGGTTGGGGAAGTTATGCAAAACTTGCCCATGGTCACCCAGCTGATAAGTATTTGAAATGGGATTTGAACTCTTGTCTTTCTGATACTAATTCCAGTATTCCATCCACTACCCTGGGATGCCTCTCTTATACTATGCTCTAAAATGCTTATTGGGCCCAAGGGGTGAATATTTCCTTGTCCTGAACTATCCAGTATAAACCACTGGATTTGGAGGGCTTCATTCTGATGATATACTGTGTTCAGTATGAGGGAGTACAGAAAATTTGCTTTATTTCATCAAATATCTGTCCTGCTTTGAGAGCCCAGGAAGTTGAGGAACGCAGGGGGAGACATACCCTGGGTGCCTTTAATTTCAGCCTGTTTTGGGGCATTGGAATTCTGATTCTAATTTCCTTCAGTTGCCTTTGTAAGTTTCCTGTTGCATCATCCACTGGCAGAATGAGCAGGTCTGTTCACATAGGGTTACGTACCATCCACTCTTTCTGCCTTTCCTAGCAAAGAATACTATACATTAGTATCTGCAATTGTGTAGCATGCTGTAGTTGCCTAGCACAGTGCTTTACAATCAATAGGTGCTTAATATATGTTTGTCAAATGAAGGAACGAATCCAAAGCTTCTTCATCCCCATGAGCTTGCAAGAGTAAATTTCTCCTTTGTTCCATCTAAGCCCTTTATTCCCATTTGCCTGCACATGTGCCCACCTACTCAAATTGGTAAACAATAATTCTTCATGTCTTGCTGTGAAAAATATTTGGGTCAAATGTAATTTTGAGTCTTGGTGGAGAAGAACAGGACCTGAAATCAACCTCAAAGTTATTTTGGGGTGTTAACAGAAATGAGAATGCTAACAAAAATATTCCCCAGTGAGACTACAATATATCAAATTGGTAAGCTTGTTTAGCTTGAGTTCTGGGATGAGCCCTAGGTCCAAAGTTGAAGGAGTTGGGGTAGCATAAAGATAGAACCAGAGTTCCAGATTCTGCTTTCCAGTTGTCCCAAATGGGTTGGTGGCAAAAGCCTTCTGAGTAGCATATAAATTCAAATCACATCGCATTCCAGACAATTGTTCACTGCTAGGGATTTGGAATGGGGGAAAACTTTTGTTCATTTGAAGTACATCAGGAGGAAATCAGACCAAAGGAAATGTGTACTGAGTTCGGCCATTGGGCTTGGCTGGACTCCATGCTCTGAGTGCTGCTGCTTTCCCTTAAAAAAAAAAAACAAACAAAAACAAGTTGGTGCCTTCCGCATGGGCCTCTCTCTCATTCCTCCCTCCCCCCAACGCAAACTTTGCCCTTTTAAACTCCTAAGGCTGGAGGAAGCCAGCATAGGAAATGATGGTAGCGAAAGTTTCTATAGTAAGAGCCAATTCCCAGGCCTTATAATGAGAATGATAATCACAATACGTTGCATAAGGTCTCTCTTTGCTCAGTCTAACTGCCTTCCAGAGCTTGGAGTTAGTTTGTGGAGAAGCCTTCTTCATCCCTTTCCTTTGCTTTAGACCCACCTGTCAGAGTCAGAAGGGGGAGAAACCCCTGGGAGACGAGTGGTGTTATGTCAGGGTAAGTGTTGGGGAGGGACTTTCTTCTCCACAGCCTCATTTTGCCTCTGGTTCAGTGCATGTACTGTCAAGGCAGGGAATGCTCTGAGAGTCTGAGAGCTGTCTCTTCCCTGTTCTGGACAGAATCCTCTTGGTAAATAGGTCAAGAGTCAGCAGGGGATTAGCTTGTGGCCAGAGAAGGGCAGGGTATATGGAAAAGATGCTAGGATTACAGAGTATTTTGCTGTGGGGACCAAGAAGTCCTGTGTCTGGTTATTGTATGTAGTCTGACTGAATCTCTCCCAAGAAGTGCAAGTGAATTTCTAGAAGGCTAGTCTACTGAACAGTTTATAAGGGCTCAGCTCTTAAGTGTATTTTAACTTTTTTGCCCAGATGATGAAAAGTAATATCAAAATATAGCTGATTCTCTTTACATTTTTAGTTGTTAACTCCAAGCTAGAGACAGTGCTTCTGGTGAAACATCTCAGTATTCGCCCTATTTCTATCTCTTATCTGGGGGTACTCCCCACAATTGCTTTCTCTCAATTGTATTCCCAGTAAGAAAAACTGAATGAACAACTTTCAGTAGTTACCACTGTTTGTACAAAGTAAGCATTGACAAAAAAAAAGAAGGTAAACAGATTCCCCCCAACCTTATGCCAAAGGGAAAAGGCTTCAGACTCCCATGAAGAAGCTAGAGGGAGGTGTGGTAGGGTGGGAGAGGAGATATATAGGATTACTCTCACCTGTACTGGGGGCAACACGGCTACTTTCCTGATGCTCCTGAGCCAGCCTGAATCTTGGCCTCTTTCTTTGTGATGGTTGCCTCTGTTTGAAGCTTCTGCCCTTTCAACTTCCATGTAGCATCTTCTTTTGGAGCTTGATTCCACAATCCTTCTGAACTCGGTGAACTAATTTTTAAAGGTTACAACGATACGTGGCCTATCATTCTCCATTCTGTCTTGTTGTTTCTTGTTTGTACATCCAGGTTTCACCATGTGACTAATTTCTGGGACTACATCAGTGGATGATGGGAATGGTTGAGAGGAGATGGGTAAAAATACCCCTTCCCCCCTTAAATTAGGAAAAATGGAAAATCATGAAGATTGTTACTCCTGTCTCTTAACTCTTTGTTGCTACAGGAGAAGAGGAATCAGATCAGAAGCTGGTGATGGTGTGCTTAAATTGGAAGCATAGGAGTCAAGGATTTCCATCCCTGCTACTTACTAAAAGTATGGTCCTGAGCAAATCATTTAGCCTTTCGGAGCCTCAGTTTCCTCATCTGTAAAATAGGGCTAATGATATTGGACTCAAATGAGATAATGTGTATAATTGAATTATATGTTGTTGTTCAGTCATTTTTCAGTTGTGTCCAATACGTTGTGACCTGTTTTAGGGTTTTCTGGGCAAAGATACTGGCATGACAGATAAGAAAATTGAGACAAACAGGGTTAAGTGACTTGCAGCTAGTAGGTATCTGAGACCAAATTTGAATTCAGGTATTTCTGACTTTAGGCCCTGTAATCTATCCACTGTGTTACCTAGCTGCCCTTAAATGAGTTATATACCAATGAGTTATTTTTCTTTTTCTCCATGAACAGTTACACAAATATTAGCAGATCTACTTAAGTTCTAACGACGTAGTACAGGAAGGAATTGTGACCTTGATCCTCAGTCCTGTGTCACTATTAGAAAATGAGCAAGAAGGCATTGGAGAGATTATGCAAATGCAGAGCTTTGCACATAGCAGTAAATGATTAATTGGAATGAAAGAACCTAATCCCAACCTCTCATTTTCCAGATTAGGAAAAGTGATGCCTATAATCAATTAGTTCTTAGAGTGAGCTTCTGTTTTGCCTAGATTGATGATTCAGGTCAGTCATTAAATATTCAGTGCCTACTATGTGCCAGACACCGCGTTAAGCACTGTGAGTATAATAAAAGTCCTTGATCAAGGACCTCATAGTCTAATGGAGGAGACATAATTGATGCAGACCATAGTTCCATGGGTACTCTTCTGATGTTAGTGTGAGGTATGTAGAAAATACACAGATTGTGATTTCATTTACACACTTACCCCTAGAGGAAAACTGGAGGGAAGGGATCTCAAGTCTTCATGTTCCCAAGTGGCCTGGTGTGCCTTCCCCAGCTGTGAAGGCTGTCTGAGGCTCTGAGCATCCTACCTGGGGGCTGGTTGTCCTGGCCAGTTTTGCGATATAGGCAGCACAGCCCCTGCTGGAATTAAGTTGAATCAAGGCAGAGCCTGTTGTTACTGGTCTGAGTTCCCCCACACAGAGCTGAAGGAAATGTGGATGAGGATTTGTGACTTTCCTTAAAGTTGTCCATTTTTCTTTACAGCACATTGGAAAAGGTCCACCTCAGCCTCAGTCCCAGCCTCTCTCTGACCTTTGCAATGAAACTGAGCCTTGGGTCTCCTCCTACGGTAGAGTCGGGCAGCAGTCACCTTGTAGGGTCTGGCTAGAGACAAATGGAGGAACAGTCAACTATGCTGTGGGTGGGGGCGGGGCTGTGTCTTGGCAGGGTATTGTGGGCTTAACGGCTGCTGTGAAAGCAAGAACGTTAATGTGGGGATTCTTTTGTTGTTTTCCTGAAAGGGGCATCATTGCATTTCATGTCTAAAAATAACCAGGAGAGCATTTATGCTCTTGAGAAAATTGATTGGGTCTCTGGCCTTGAAATCTAATGGACTTTCTTTTCCTGAAAGTGTAAGCTTTGCAGGCACCTACTTCTCTCCCTCTAGTTAGGCTCTAATTCCTGCCCTGTATATTGTGTTCTTCCAAGCCAATTCCCTGGCTTTCTTCTTCTTCTTCTTCTTCTTCTTCTTCTTCTTCTTCTTCTTCTTCTTCTTCTTCTTCTTCTCCTTCTTTCTTCTTCTTCTTCTTCTTCTTCTCCTTCTTTCTTCTTCTTCTTCTTCTCCTTCTTTCTTCTTCTTCTTCTTCTTCTTCTTCTCCTTCTTTCTTCTTCTTCTTCTTCTTCTTCTTCTCCTTCTTTCTTCTTCTTCTTCTTCTCCTTCTTTCTTCTTCTTCTTCTTCTTCTTCTTCTTCTCCTTCTTTCTTCTTCTTCTTCTTCTCCTTCTTTCTTCTTCTTCTTCTTCTTCTTCTTCTTCTTCTTCTTCTCCTTCTTTCTTCTTCTTCTCCTTCTTTCTTCTTCTTCTTCTTTCTTCTTCTTCTTTCTTCTTCTTTCTTCTTCTTTCTTCTTCTTCTTTCTTCTTCTTTCTTCTTTCTTTTTCCTTTTTCTTTCTTCTCCTTCTCCTCCTTTCTTTTCTCCTTTCTTCTTCTTCTTCTTCTTCTTCTTCTTCTTCTTCTTTTTCCTTCTTCTTTTCTTCCTCTTCCTTCTTCTTTTTCATTATAATTTTGTCTTTTGAAGTTTCTCAGGCTTGGGAGTGAACAGTGGGGAAAATCCCAAATTGATGGTGTTTGTATTTGGAATAGGCTTAATGGGGTAGAAGTGGGAAACCTTGAGGTATCCTGTAGTTGTTACAATTTCCTCTCACTCTTATCAGGCCTTAGAAGTTCTCAAGAAAGGTTAATGGATATGTTCTCCATAAATAACCTCAGGAAAACTACTGTAATCTGGTCTTGGTCTAAATTTTTAATAGACCTTTTAGTTCTCCCACTACATTTTTTTAAATGTTTCATTTTTTGAATCATTATTAAATTTGATTTTTAATTTATGGAATAAAACAAACATTTCCTTAACATAGTACAATAAAAAAGATGATTGCATATGAAACTGTAAATCTACTATGCACAACTTGTTATTCTTTTCAATCATACAACAAAATTGTCTTGTAAATTTCTTGTTTTTCTTCCTTTCCCATTCTCTTCCCCCCTAAGATGGCTACCATTAGACACAAATAGGGGTATGTGTATGTGTCTGTATGTGTATATATACACACATATACATGTATACATATATGTACATACACATACACACATATATATGTAAAATTTCTATACATACATGTTTTTATTAGTTCTTTCTTTGGATGCAGATAGCATTTTTCTTTATATGTTCTTTGTAGTTAATTTGGGTATTTATAATAGTCAAAACAACTTATTCGGCCAAAGTTGTTCTTAAAACAATTATTACTGTTACTATATACAATGTTCTCTTGATTCTGTTCATTTCAGTCTTCATTATTTCATGCAAGTCTTTCCATGTTTTCTAAGGTGGTCGATATCATTTCTTAGAGGACAGTGGTATTCTATCATGATCATATACCACAACTTATTCAGTCATTCATTGAATTAAATAAATAAAACTAAGAGTTGGTTTTGTGAAAAAATAAATGAAGTAGATAAACAATTGGTTAATTTGATTAAAAGAGAGAAGCGAACCAAATTATTAGTATCAAAAATAAAAATGGTGACTATACCACCAATGAAGATGAAATTAAAGAAATTATAAGGAATTATTTTGCCCAATTATACACCAATAAATTTCACAATTTAAGTGAAATGGAAGAACATTCACCTTTTAGTTCTTAAATTGGCCTCTTAGGATCATAAATTTAAAGTCTAGAAGGGACTTTAGAGGTCATCTAACTCAGTAGTTTTTAGCCTGGAGTCCTTGATAACTATATTTCAATATAATTGTTTTCCTTTATAATCCTATGTATTTTTTCATTTAAAAATATTACTCTTCATTTGTTTAATTTTATTTTTCAACATTCACTTTTATAAGGTTTTGGGTTCCAATTTTCCCCCCTTCCTTCCCATCCCTTCCCCAAGCAGGGGAATCTGATATAGGCTATATACGTACAATCATATCGAGTGTATATTCACATTAGTCCTGTTGTTAAAGAATGGTCAGAACCAAAGGGAAAAACTGAGAGAAAGAAAAAAAAAACAAACAAAAAAAGAAAATAGTATGCTTTGATCTGCATTCATACTCCATAGTTCTTTGGATAGGGATAGCATTTTTTATCATGAGTCTTTTGGAATTGTCTCAGATCATTGCATTGCTAAGGCTATCAAAGTTGGTTGTTGCACAATGTTGTTCTTACTGTGTAAAATGTTTTCCTGGTTCTGCTCACTTCACTCAGCATTTTTCTGAGATCTGGTTCAAGTTTTTCTGAAATCTGTCTGCCCATAGTTTCTTATAGAACAATAGTATTCCATTACATTCATATATCACAATTTGTTTAGCCATTTCCCAATGGATAAGCATCTCCTCTATTTTGAATTCTTTGCCATCACAAAAAGAGCTGCTGTAAATATTTTTGTACATGTGGATCCTTTTCCTTTTCTTTTGATGTCTTTGGGATACAGACGTAGTAGTGCTTTTGCTGGATCAAAGGGTATGTACAGTTTTCTAGCCCTTTGGGGATAATTCCAAATTCCTCTACAGAATGGTTGGATCAGTTCACAGTTCCACTAACAATGCATTAGTGTTCCAAGTATCCCACATCTTCTCCAACATTTTTCATTTCCCTTTTTTGTCACGTTGGCTAATCCGATAGGAGTGATATGGTACCTCAGAGTTGTTTTAATGTGAATTTCTCTAACCAATAGTGATTTAGAAAATTTTTTCATATCACTTTAGATAGTTTTAATTTCTTCATCTGAAAATGGCCTGTTCATATCCTTTGATTATTTATCAGTTGGAGAATAACTTGTATTCTTATAAATTTGACTCAGTTCTCTATATATTTTAGAAATAAGGCCTTTATCAGAGACCCTGGCTGTAAAAATTGTTTCCCAGCTTTCTGCTTCCCTTCTAATCTTGGTTGCATTGACTTTGTGCAAAAACTTTAATTTAATGTAATCAAAATTACCCATTTTGTACTTTGTAATGTCCACTATCTCTTATTTGGTCATAAATTCTTCCCTTCTCCATAGATCTGACAGGTAAACTATTCCTTGCTCTCCTCATTTGCTTATGATATCACCCTTTATGTCTCATTCTGACCTTATCTTGGTATACAGTTTAAGATGCTGGTTCATGCCTAGTTTCTGTCATACTTTTTTCCCAGTTTTCTCAGTAGTTTTTGTCAGATTCTGAGTTCTTATCCCAGAAGCTGGAATCTTTGGGTTTGTCAAACCGTAGATTACTATAGTCATTGGCTACTGTGTCTTGTGTACCTCACCTATTCCACTGATTCACCACTCTATTTCTTGTCTTTCTGGCTCCTATTTATTTACATTGCTCTTGTAAGAAAATCTTCTTATCTCTCCTTGCTATTTTCTGGAATTCTACATTCATTTGGATATAGCTTTCCCTTTCCCTTTTGCTTTTCTTCTTTCCTCAGCTATTTGTAAAGCCTCATAAGCAACCATTTTGCTTTCTTGCTTTTCTTTTTCTTTGGAATTTTTTTTGTTGCTGCCTTCTGTATAATATTGACAACCTTTGTCTATAGTTCTTCAGTCACTTTATCTACCATATCTAATCCATTAAATCTATTCATCACCTCCACTTCACATTTATAATGGATGTTATTTAGGTCATACCTTTATGATCTGATGGTTTCCCCTGCTTTCTTCAATTTGTTTGAACTTTGTAATAAGAAACCTACGATCCCATTCATAGTCAGCCCCAGGTCTTACTTTAACTGACTGTATAGAGCATCTGCACCTTTGACTAAAAAATATATAATCAATCTGATTTCTATTATATTGACTATGTATTTTTCTATATGGTGATGTCCATGTGTAGAGTCACCTTTGGAGTTGTTAAAAAAGAGTGTTTGTTATGACCAGCGAGCTATCTTTGCAAAATTCTGTTAGTCTCTGCCTGCTTCATTTTGTACTCTAGAGTCAAGAAAATAATAGTATGGGAAAGAGAAGAGAACTCTTCAAGAAAATTAGAGATATCAAGGGAAATTTTCATGTAAAAATACACATGATAAAAGAACAAAAATGATAGGGACTTAATAGAAGCAGAAGAGATTAAGAAGAGGCAACAAGAATATACAGAAGAACTATAAAAGAAAGATCTCCATATCACTGATAACTACAATGGTGTGGTTACTGCTCTAAGGCCAGACATCCTGGAGAATGAAGTCAAGTGGGCTTTAGGAAG
The DNA here is from genome assembly GCF_028372415.1 of Notamacropus eugenii. NCBI lineage: Eukaryota > Metazoa > Chordata > Mammalia > Diprotodontia > Macropodidae > Notamacropus > Notamacropus eugenii. Next base: position 324,522,736 of record NC_092873.1, on the reverse strand, counting down.
CATTGCTAATAATAAGGCTAGTGAAGGGGATGAATTCCAGCTGAGCTGTTTAAAACCCTAAAAGATGATGCTGTTGAAGAGCTGCACATTCAATATGCCAGCAAATTTGGAAAACACCACAGTGGCTGCTGGATTGGAAAAGTCAGTTTATGCCCCAATCCTAAAGAAGAACAATACCAAGGAACGTCCAAATTCCTGAACAATTATGCTCAATTAACAAGCCAGCAATGTTATGCTTAAGATTCTGCAAGGTTCAGAAATATGTAAACTGAGCAGGTTGATTTCAAAGAGGCAGAGAAACTAGAGACCAAATTGCCCACATTCACTGGATTAGGGAGAAAACAAGGGAATTCCAGAAAAAACATCTAATTCTGCTTTATTGACTGCATTGAAGTCTTTGACTCTGGGGCATTACAACAAAATGTGGCAATGTAGCAAGTCCTTCAAGATCTGGAAATACCAGATCAACTTACTTGTCTCCTGAGTAACCTGTAGGTAGGCCAAGAAGCAACAGTTAGAACCAAACAAGGAATAACTGATTGGTTTAAGATTGGAAAAGGAGTACAACAAGGCTGCATATTGTCACCTTATTTATTTAACTTACAGGCAGAGTACATCATGCGAAATGCCAGGCTGGATAAATCAAAAGCTGGAATGAAGATTGCCAGGAGAAATATCAGCTATGCAGATGATATTACTTTGATGGCAGAAAGTGAAAAAGAATTAAGAAGGCTTGATGAGGGTGAAAGAAGAGAGTGTAAAAGCTGGCTTGAAGCTTAACATCCAAGAATTAAGATCTTGGCAACTGGTCCCATCACTTCCTGGCAAATCAAGGGAAGAAAAGAAAGCATGATCAGATTTTATATTCTCGGGCTCAAAGATCATTATACATGGTGGCTGTAGCCATGAAATTAAAAGACTTTTGCTCCTTGGAAGGAGAGCTATGGCAAATCTGGACAGCATACTAAAAAGCAGAGACAAAGATCCATATGTGAAAGCTACAGTTTTTCCAGTAGCAATATATGGTTATGAGAGGTGGACTATAAGAAAAGCTGAGTGCCACAGAATCAATATTTTCAAATTGTGCTCCTGGAGAAGACTTTTGAGAGTCCCTTGGACAGCAAGGAGATCAAATCAATCAATACTTAAAGAAATTAATTCACACGATTCACTGGAAGGTCATATACTGAAGCTGAAGCTTTCAACACTGGCTATATAATGAGAAGATGGAACTCACTGGAAGAAAAACTTTGATGTGGGGAAAGGTAGAAGATGAAAAGAAAGGCACAGGATGAGATAGATTGTATAATGGAAACAATGAATACGAACTTGGACAGACTTTGAGAGATATTGGAGGAGAGAAGGGCTTGGTATGCTATGGTCCATGGTTTCACGAAGAATTGGACTCAGCTAAGTGACTGAACAACAAAAACTTCCCGACTCTGGGCCTAGCACTCTATCTACCATGCCACCTAGCTCCTATATGGTTTATGGTTCTGTGTGTCTAAATTGATTTCTCAAATAAAAAATGGGACTGATATGACTAGATAGCAATTCATTTGAAAAAATACCTAGAAGATGAGTCAACAATGTGATAAGGCAGCAGAAAACGTTAATACAGTCTTAGGATGCATCAAATGGACGTGGAATGTGGGAACAAGGAGGCCTCTGAACTTTCTATTCATTTGCCTTGGTCACTGGTCCTCTTTCTCTCTACAGACGCTGTGCCTGGACTCATTCTCCATTCATCAGTGGATTCCCAACCCCTCTTCATGTAGACTCCCCAGACTGCCAAAAAATAACCACACTCCCCAGCCCTGCTGTCTACTCTCTTGTCCCCATTCACCTTGACCCACCCCTTTCCATATTCCACTTCATCTCTGTTGAATCCTGTCTCTGTGTTCTTTGGGACACCCACCCTATCAATCACTCAATGAATAACATTAGTTGTCTACTGTGTGTCAGGGTCTGTGCTAGGTGCTGGTGATACAGATACTTAGAAAGAAACAGTGTCTCATCACAAATAGCTTCTATCCTAATAGGGGAGAACATAAGTATATGTAAAAATATATCCAGCAAAAGTATGGTTAATAAATACAAATATAGAAAAGGTGATAATAGCTGATAATTATATAGCACTTTAAGGTTTACATGCTTTACATGTATCATCTTGTTTGATCCTCTAAGATCCTCTGAGACTGAGGGGTTAAGTGACCTGTCCATCATCATATAGTTTATGTCTGAGGCAGGATTTGAACCCATCTGCCAGATTCCATGTCCAGAACTTTATTGATGAGTTAAATACAAGATAGTTTTGTGAAGAGGTCACTGATGGTTGGGGAGCTCAAGCAAAGCTTTATACCGAAGATGATGTTTGAACTGTATCATGAAGAGGGAGATCCTGTAAAGCAAAAGTAAGGGAGGGAGCATATTCCAGGCCCATGTGGGATGGATGAAAGAGCTTAGAGAGAAATGGAGTGTTGTCTGAAACACAGAGAAGGCCAATTTGGCTGAATCTCAGAGTTTAGGAGGAGGAACTTCTTTTCATCCTAGACTTCTCATATTCTTCCCTTCTTTTGGCTCTCATTGAGACATGGTTTACCATGGATGACACTACAACCCTTTCCCTAGTACTGTATTCCTGGAAGAGGGGTCAGAATACTGCTTGCTTCTTGTGGATGCTTTAGAACTCTCCCTCTACTTATCTCTTATCAATACTTATTACCCAGTCCAGTTACCTACTGCACCCTAAATCATTCTCAAGGAGAAGGTCATTTCTCAAGGAGATTAGCACCTGATTCACAATCTTTCTGTCTCTGTTTCTACTCCTGTTTTGTTAAAAACCGTTATCTGCCAGAGTTCAAGATTCCCTCCCTTCCCCCAATGTATGAGTTTTGCTAGTTTTGCTAAAAGGACACACCCTTGATAACAGCCTTTGTACTCTTGTTGATGTTCTTTTAAAAATACCCTAATCTCCCACTTCCTCAATATACTCAGCTCTTCCTCCACTCTACCTCTACTGTGCTGGGCCATCTTCAGTTGTCCCAATCTATATCTGGCCAGTGGACCCAGATGGCTCCAGAGGAGAGAGTGAGGCTGGTGACCTTGCACAACCCTCCCTCACTTAAATCCAGTTTACTTGCAAGTCATGGCATCATTTTCCTGATGTCAAGGTCCTCTTTGAGAATGAAAGACAAACCACAGCTTCCCCTGTACAAGGTACTCCCACCTTGTATACCTATAAGTGTTTTACCTCTATTATGAAGAGCTCTGAAATTCCTTTTCATAACTGGGTTGTTTTTATTGTTTATCCTTCATTCTCAAAGAGGACCATAACATTAGGGAGGTGATGCTATGACATGCAAGTGAATTGGATTTAAGTGAGGGACAGCTGTGCAAAATTACCAGCATCAGTTTCTCCTCTGGAGCCATATAGGTCCAGTAGCAAGATATAGATAAGGACAACTGGGAGATGGCCTTGGATGCAGTAGGAGACCTTGATCTTTTTAAGCTAAGGTCTGTGAGTAAAAAGTAGGAGCTGCCCCACTGGGGATCCAACTGGAACTAGTCAGTTGGTCAAAACAGCTCCTCTTTCCTTCTTTCCTTTCTTCCTGCCTTCCTTTTTTTCTTTTCATTCCCTCTATTCACATAGGGTATCATACCCTTACCTGTGGGGGCTCTGCCCAAAGGAATTTAAATGACCTTGGGCAAGTCACTTAACAGCTAGCCTCAGAATCCTCAACTGTAAAATGGGGAATAATAATAGCACCTGCTTCCTAGAATCAGAAGAGATATTTGTAAAGTATCTAATATAGTGCTTGGAACATAGTAGCCATTTAATAAATGCTCATTCCTTCCCCATTCGTGAGGTAGTGAGTTCCCTGTCAATGATGGTATCTCAGTGGAATAACTGACCAGGGATGGGGAGGGGATTCCTGTGCAGGTGATCTCTTAGATCGCTTCTGACTCTGAGATTCTATAATTCTATTTCTTCGAAGGAACAGAAAGGCAGTCAGTAGAAAAGTGGGACCCAGGGAAACATGGAATAATAAGAGATTATGATTAGATATCGGAGCTTCAGAATTCATGAATCTGGCTGATAGCATTATCATCAACATCACTTTCTCTGTGTCTGGTGGAGTGGAGGAATAGGTTGGAAAGTTAAATAGACTGAGGAACTGGGAAGTTTGGGTTTTGAAGAGATCATTTATTTTTATATAATATATATATATATATATATATATACATAGTATACACATATGTATTATACACACACACACATATGTTGAAGTGCCCTAGTATGAAGGTAGGAGTCCAGGAGAGAGTTTGAGAGGCAAGAACTTAACACAATGAGAAAGGAAGGATAATGTTTATTGACTGAATGATTGGGGCTGGGGCAGGGGATATAGAGATAATAGCCACCAGAATCTAATTTGGGTGATCCATGGGTGGATTAGAACTACTGGGATGGGGAAAGTATTAGGAGCCTAGAGTATGCTAATCATTGAGCATGGAGTCCTGGCAGGAGTATAGTCTGACTCTGACTGTGGGAGGCAGGCGATTAAACTGTTCAAAATCTCCCCCAGAGGGACTGGCTAGAAAAGTCCCCTGGGCTAAGACAAAAGTCTAAAGGAGCTGGGTGGGGTCTTTTCCTGGATTCACACTCTCAGACTTTTCAGCCAAGTTTTCAGAACTTGTCTTTATCTACAGTCTACCTTTTAAAAATCTTTTCACTTCCACTTCTGGACAGAGCCAAGGAGTCCAGCATGTACCTTCAGAGTATCGAAAGTAGAATTCACCAGCTTTCTTTCTAAACCCACCTGTGTTCCCAACTTCTCTATTTCTGTCAAGGATACTACTATCCTTTTAGTCATCTGTTGACAGTCTCAGTATCCAGGTCAGGTCTTCACTCTCCCTCTCCCTACAAGCTAGATTTTGTGACTTCTATCTCCACAACATTTGACTCTTTCTTTTTACTCACTTAACTATCACTTTAGTTCAGCTTATTTATTATCATTTCTGTTCAGTTGTTTTTCAGTCATGTCTTGTCTCTTTGTGTCCCAATTTGGGGTTTTCCTGGGAAAAATACTGGAATCGTTTGCCATTTACTTCTCCAACTCATTTTATAGATAAGGAAACTGAGGCAAACAGGGTTAAGTGACTTGCCCAGGGTCATATAGTAGTAAGTGTCTGAGGCTGGATTTGAACTCAGGAAGATTAGTCTCTATCCATTGTACCACCTAACTGCTCTTATTATTATTATTTAGTTTAACTTATTGTAATAGCCTTTTAGTTGGTTTCTCTGCCTCAGATCTGTCCCTGATCCAGTCTATCTTCCACATAGCTGCCAAAGCTATTTACTGATAGTACAGGTTTCTAACCATTTTATTCCCTTAATCAATAAACTCCAATGATCACCTCTAGGATAAAATATAAACTGTTTGGCATTCAATGTCCTCCATAACTTGGCCCCAAACTATTTTTCTAGTCTTATTACACATTACTCTTGCTCACATGCTCAGGCCGTACATGGATACCGTAATGTGGTTTTCCTCACACTTGGTGCTGTTTCTCCATTTTTGCACTGGCTGACTTCATGTCTGGAATGCTCTCCTTTCTTACCTTCACCTCTTGGAATTCCTGAAGCCTCCTCTGACCCACCCTGTTAGTGCCCTGCCTCACAATACTATTTGGTATTTATTTTCTGTTTCATCTGCATTCTCATATGTACACATTATCTGTTAGGATGTAAGCTTCTTGAAGGCAGGAACAGTTTTTTTTGTTTTTGTTTTTGGTTCTTCTATCCCCAGCCCAGCACAGTGTCTAACACATAAATACTTAAGGACATATTGATTGAGAGACATGGACTTGATTTCTGTACTTGATCCTTAATAAATGCCTATTGATTCATTAGGTGATAGAAACAACTTGTTTCCATATTTAGTCCTTGTCAAACCACTGTGCTGTTTTTTTTAGTTTCAGGTACAACATTTGCTGGCAGGTGTCCAGAGGAGGGCAGCCAGGATGATGATGAGCTTTAGGTTAGATTTCAAGTTTGTGTCAGATAAAGATTGTGGGAGGAGCTAGAGATGTTCAACTGGAAGAAGAGAGGCTTTTTTTGGAGGGAGGGGCAACAGGAGGGAGGATTTAGGATTGTTTCCTTAACTGCAAAGGTAAAGTAAGGAGCCATGATTGGAAGCTGCAAAGAGGCAGATTTAGACTGAATGTAAGCAAAATTTCTCTAACAGTTATGGAGCTCTCCAAACCTTGAATGGGTTACTTTATGTTAAAGTTGGGCTCTTTTCCTGGGGTGGAGGGGCATTGTCCTAAGTTTCAGTGCTGCTTTTTTCAGAACTCATTTTGGGGGGTTATGAGTTTTCGGCTCTTCCAAAGTGGTATGGTGTAAGGAGAGGTGTGGTCACTGCTCTCCTGGTTTGTGCTCTGGTTCTGTGAGTGACCACAAGCACTGTTTTCCACCCTAGAACTGTGACCAGGGTCCTGCTAGTGCTCCTCACCCTGGCACTGTGACCTGGAACTCCTATAAGCAGTACAACAGAATCCTGCACCCAGGACCAGTAAAGGGTCTTCAGTAATCTTCATCTGACCAGTTGTGTGACCTCCTTACCATCTGTGGGTTGAGCCACCACTGCAGATTCAGTCACCCTTAAGATCTGCTGCTAATCTGCTATGGCATAGTCTATGCTGGACTGTGCTCTATTCTCACCACAGTAAGATAGAACTTTTCTGCTGACCTAAGTTGTCTTGGGCTGGCAAATTGTTTCATCCTGTGCTTTTGCTGGTTCTGTGGCCCCAGAATTCATTTTGAGGCTTTATTTTAAATTTGTTTGGAGGGGAATTTGGGAGAGCTCAGGCAAATCTCCCTTTCCTCCACCATCTTGGCTCCACTCCTCAGCCCACCCCCACTAGCTTACTTTTGAGTATCCCTTCTTGCTCTGAGAATCCATGAAAATCCATTGTAATGCTGCTGTTGGAAATTGATCCTCATATTTAGTACCACTGAGTCACATTGACCTCCCCTTCCCCAATCCTAATGATCCATCAGAGACTTTTGTCAATCAGAATATATGTGGATGAAGTGGAAGGAAAGGGAAGCTGACGTATGTGTAACTGGTTTGGAGTTTTAAAAACAACAATAACTGCATTTTCTTAAAGTTCTGATTATTGATTAGAGGAACATTGGATTGTATGTTTAGAACTGGCAGGGTCCTTGGGGATCATCTGATTCCCTTATTTTACAACTGAGACCCAGAGAGGGGAAGCCATCAGTCCGCAATCATGCATCTTGTTATCAGTAAAGAGGGCTGGCCCTCTGACTTCCTTTGGCTCTAAAGCCAGCACTTTCTCCACTTAATATCATCAAGAAATATTTGTCCTTGCTTATTTTTTCTTTTTTATTTCAAATATTTACATTTTTAAAAATTTTGAACTTATCAAACGCTAAATCAAATGGGCATTTTCATATATATAATAGAACAGAATAAAAGGATTACAAGACTGCGTGTCTCTATTATGTGCTTTTCTTTTAAAATGTATATATTCATATTTACTTACGAATTTATTATATACTTTAAATATGTAATATATTCAACTTGCAGCTTTCAAAGCTGGTCTCTGCTTGGCTGGCCTTCTTTCTGTTCACTGAATTAAAAAAATAAAAGATGCCTCAATAACTTCTTTTTTTCTTTCTTTTCCCCTTTTTCCTTATTCCTCCTTTCATCCCCCTTTCCCATTTGTAAACATAGGAAAAAAGCCCTTAGATCAAACTGCATAGTCAAACAAAACAAATTCCCACATTAACTGTGTCCAAAAATTGTGTGTCTTTCTGATCTTCCCTTGTTCTCAAAGGTAACCTTGTTTACCTCCCTTGCCTTTCTGATTCAAAGGAGGAGGATGTTACCATGTTAATTAAATATTTATCTACCTCTGAGAGAGGTTGGAGTTGACTTTTATTTTTGGCTGAGGGGAGGTGTGCAGCTCAACTCACAGGTCTCTGTTCACTCTAGCAGACCATTCTACCCTCTTTAAGAGTAGAGTTAAAGGTAGTTTGGAAGCTGTCTTGAGTAGAACATGTATGCTTGTTTCATCAATAATGGATATTTGCCATGTGAATTACCTATTTTGTGAATTACTGGGTAAATTTTAAATTCACGGTTTGGATTCCCCTGCCATTCATCAGGTACCTGGTGAATGGATTCCTTTCTTCCTGAGGGAGTTAGTATGGTTTAAACAAAGAGCATTGGAACCCACCAAGTTGGCAAAGATGACAAAAAAGTCAGTTGTTGGAGGGTATACAGCACACTAATGTGAAGATAGTGCTTTGAATTAGTCCAGACATTCTGAAAAACAATTTGAAACTATATCCAAATGACCTGGTGATGTCATTGCTAGGAGTCTATCCTTAAAGAGATCAAGGGCAATAAGTGAAGAAAAAGACCCATAGGTACAAAAAATGGGGACCCATTAATTGAGAATTTGTCAAAGAAATTCTAGGCACTGCTGCCAGGGGATTAAGGCGGCGGGTCCCCTTACACTGCCAGCCTGCTGTACCACACATCAACAGCAGAAACTCTGTCTAGACAGGTTCAGATTCATGTGAGTATGAATAATGTGAAATTCAGTTCAGTGCAAATGACAAAATGATACCAGGTCAGACTTAATACGAACCAAAATTCAATTGTGCAGCACATGCTAGTTGAGGATTTTAACATACCACTATATTGTTCATCTGTACTTGTCTCTTGCTACGTGTGGATATGATGTGTTGCTGCTGCATATATTACAACAGTTGCATTATTTTTAGAAGCCGATAACAAAATAAAATGGACACAAGAAAGAATACTTCATATGGAAATACTGCCAGTACAAAAGAGAAGAGGCTTGTTACTACAGTAGAACAAAAAATTTGATAAAACTGAATGAATGACATAGTAACTAAAAAATAGGATAAGATGTCAGCATGCTTGAATCTATGATGCAAAATATTATAAAATATGCAATTAAAACAAGTTAAGGTTGCATCATTGTTTTTGTGGTTTGCAAACAGCTACAAGGAATGGAAGTGTTACAGCAGTAGAAATGGAGTATCTTTTAGTTATATGGATTGAAGATTGCACTCAAAAACACGTGTCTCTTAACAGAGCAGCCATTCAGACAAGAACTTCACGTTTGTTTAAGGCAACGTAAAAAAATAAAAATGAAATGGATAGTGGAGAAACTTTTACTGAAAATCTTGGTTGGATTGATTGCTTTAAAAATTGAATTCAGTTGCATATTGTTAAAATTACTGGAGAGGCAGTGCTTGCAAATGAGGACATAGCAGTTAAATGTCTCAATGTTGTGAAGAAAATAGTCAAAGAAGGTGGATACACTGATCAACAAATTTTTAATGTTTATGAAACAGATTTATTCTGAAAAGGATGCCTTTTATAATTTATATTCCTTAAAAAAACCCCAAAAATCTAAATCCGGATTTAAATTGTCTAATGGTAGCCTAATACTTTTACTGATAGGTAATTGAGGAGGAGATTTGAAAGTAAAAGGTTGCAATCATTTATCACTTCCAGTTCTTTGATGGTCAAATAAGAAAACTGAGGGACCAAAGACTGGTTTTCAAGTTATCTTAGCTCAGTTGATAAAAAAAAATACTGCAAGGATAGCAACATTGCATTTAAAGCATTACTGATTTTAGGTAATGCTCCAGGTTATCCAACAAGACTTGGTTCATTGTATGAGAATGTGAACACACAAAATCACTGATATGTGGCTAAAACTCTGGACCTTCTAGGATTTGTATGATTTAGAGAAAGAGAAAACAGTTCAGCTAAAGTATTTTAAATGTAAGAGCTGTTAAAATATTTTAAATGACAAAAATGATATTTCTGATGTCATCAGTGTATGATTTTTAAATCTGATATTCAATAACTTTGCAAATTTTCTTTCTATAACTGTTATCTCAGTTTGTCATAAACTTGAATCCTTTGCTGTTATATTACATTAAAAAAAAGATAAAAATTTATTTTAACATTTTTTCACTGCATATTTCCACTGAGCTGGAACCAATTACCATATTTTGCATATAATTATAACTCTGAATAGTGTGAATCTGAATAATGCAAACACTTCACAGGTTTCATATTTCCAGTTGTTGGGACTTGACTACATATGAATGTAATTGAAAATAATTGTGACATGAGAAATGGTGACTATGGTAGATTCAGATAACCTAGGAAAACTTTGAACTGATGCAGAGTGAAGGGAGAAAGCCGTGTTTACTTTGTCCCTAGTAATGTAAAGGAAAATCATTCTGAAAGAGATAAAAACTTCAATCAGTGAAATGATCAATCATGACTTTAGAAGAGTCTCTCTTGGCAAAGAGAGGACAGACTAGAGGTATAGGATAAGACATGCGTTTGCAGACATGTTCAGTGCATGAATTTGTTTTCCTTGTCATGCCTATTTATTAAAGAATGGCCATTGAACTTGAACTTCCTCTTCTCATCTTAAAACCCCTTGATCTTATTTCTTACTTATGCTTCTTTTTTCTCAAAGTCTCTGACAATGATATGGCCCTATTGTTCTTTTTGGGAAGGCCAATCCCTCTATCTCTTCATCCTATCTGTTCCCATTTTTGCTAGTAGATTTCAACATTAATTATCCCTCTTCTGGAATCTTCATCCCCCTCCCTATTGGTTCTTTCCCTGTCATCTTTAAACATACTACTAGTTTTCCCCATTCTTTAAAAACAGAAGACCTTCACTAGGCTCTCTCAAGCTATTATCCTATATCTCCACCATCTTTCTCAGCCAAACTCCTAGAAAAAAACCATCCACACTTAGTCTCCACTTTCCCCCTTCAGTTAATGACCAACCCTTCATAATCCATTCCAGAGTTACCCAATGATCTCCTCATTGATGAATCTGATTTTTTTTCAGTCCTTCTTATCCTTCTTGATTGATTTGCTGCATTTGACACTAATGCATAGGCTTCTTACTAGATATTTCCTCCTCAGTTTTTATGACACTGTTCTCTCTTCTCTAACATTTCTTCCTACTGGTCTAACCACCCCTCAGTTCCCTTTGCTGGCTTATCATCTACACCACACCTTCTAACTGTGGGTAACGTTCATGGTTCTTTGCTGGGCTCTCTTCTTTTGGTATCCTCTTCAGTCCCCATGAGTTTAATCATGGTATCTATGTAGAAGACTTCTAGATCTCTATCTCCCACCCTAATCTGTTACCTGGATATAGGTTTGTACAACCAATTTGCCTATTGGATATCTCAAACTTAACAGTCCAAAACAGAAGCAAATTTGCCTATTTCTGTTGAGGACATAACCATTCTTCTGGTCTCCCAAGTTCATAATGTAAGCATTAACCCAAACTCCTCACTCTCCCTCACTTCACATGTCCCATCATTTGCTAAATCTTTTCCTTTCTACCTCTGCAACATCTCCAGCATCCAACCCTTTCTCCTTACTCACTCAGCACCACCTTAGTTTAGGTCCTCGTCACTTTGCACTTAGATCATTCCCTGGCACAAATCTCTCCCCACTTGAGTCCATCCTTTATGACACTGCTGCCAAAGTGGTGGTTTGTTCTTACACGAAGATCTGAATATCTGTCACTCTCATACTCAATACACTTCAGTGGCTCCCAATTGCCCCTGAAATAAAACGCTGACCCCTCTGTTTAAACACCTTCATAACTTGGCTCCCATTATCTTTCCGGCCTTGCATATGAACCCATCTCCCACAGTCTTTTATTCAGCCAAACTGGCCTCAGCTGTTAACACATGGCCTTCCATCTTCCATCTCTATGCCACTCTGCTGGTTATCCTTCATGCCTAGAATGTACTTTTTTTTTTTCTACCTCTGCCTTCCTTTAAGGCAAAAACCTCAAAAACCAGTTTCTGCATGAAGCCTTTCCTGATCCCCTTGCATTTCTCTACCTTTTCTTTATTTGTATTTCTTATTTTTATATTATTATTGTTCAGGTGTTTTTCAGTCATGTCCAACTCTTCATGAACCCATTTGGGGTTTTCTTGGCAGAGATACTGGAGTGATTTGCCATTTCCTTTTCCAACCCATTTTACAGATGAGAAAACTGAGGCAAACAGGGTTAAATGACTTGCCCTGGTCCATACAGCTAGTAAGTGTTTCCAGCTAGATGTGAACTTCAGAAGATGATTTCCTCACTCCTGGCCCAAGACTCTATCCTCTGTGCCATGAAGCTACCTGTATATTATATTATATATACATTACATATCCTATTTATATTTATTCTGCATAAGTATATGTAACAAAGCAGCATGAATAGTGGATAGAGAGCCAGTCTTGGGGCCAGAAATTCCTGACTAAGTTCAGATTCTCTGATCAATACTGATTGTGGTCTTGGGCTCTCAGTGGTCTAAGCATCTCTGCCTCTAAGACTGTAAATTGCAGGGAAGATGCTGACCTATATTAACAGTTTCCTCCTATAGGAATTTCTATACTGATGAAATCACAGGTTTAGTCCCCATTCTTATCCCTGTATATTTATAAATGTACTTGTTGCCCCTTGTTACACTGTAAGCTCTTTGAGAGTAGGCACTGCTTCATTCTTTGTCCGTAGAGCCTCAGCTTCTAGCACAGTGCCTGACGCAAAGAAAGCACTTAATAAGTGCTTGCTGATTGATCCATCAAAAGGATCCATTGGAATGGTTGGAATTTTTATATTTAGCTTCAAAAAAGTACATTTTACTTATATAATATGCCGCTTGACTTTGTCACCGTCACTTCGTTTGCATGTCCACTGGTCACATGTCAATCACAACATTCGATGTATCCTTAGGGATTAATGGGAATTCTACCATGAGGAGGGGGTTGACAGTGGAATCCTTACTCATTCATTTGATTTTCGGCATATTGTGTGACATATTGCAGTTTATGTGCTGGGTGAGCAGATTTATAGATTTTATTATTGGACTTTAATGAAACTACTCCTCCCCAAATGGTCAAGTAACTTAAAGAGGTTTGGACAAAGACACCAAAGATTGAAGATGACAGTGTAAACCCAATTGAACAACACGAAAATGGAAAAGTTGACATTTCTACTTCCAGTACAAGTTCTTCACCAGGCACACTGAAAGATAAAAACAATGAGCATCTAATCAGATCTGGCAAAAAGTAAGCCCCCAGATTAAGAACTCTCAAGAAAATTATTTGAAATATGGATTTTTATCCATTACTGTTAATGCAGAAAACACCAATCAGTCCATCAACAAAGGTATGTTGTGCCTTGTCATTTTGGCAAATGGTAATATGAAACCATCACAGTTAGCAAGACTTCTAAAAACTAAATGTTTGATGCAGAAAATAAAGCAACCAGATCTCTTAAAAGACTGCCCAACTTGAAAATTAAATTTCCTTTTTTCTCTTGCTTGTTTATTTTACTTGACAAAAACAAAAGCGAACATAGCTTGTTTTCTATGTTTGTTTGTATATTGCCTCTTCCCCATTATATTGAAAGGTCCTTGAGGGCAAGGACTGTCTTTTGCCTCTTTTTGTATCCCCCACACTTAGCCCAGTGCCTGGCACATAGGAAGTGCTTAGTATATATTTACTGGATTGATCAATATTTCCATATATGAAGACTAGAAAGAGGGCATTGTATATGAATCTGTGAGCCTCATTACATGCAGTGTGACCCAGTTTATGAATTTTTTCAAACTGCCTCATTGATATTCTTCCACTTTTTTGGGGGGAATCACTATTACCTCCACTTCCTGTAATTTTTCCTCTACCTCAAAGTGGGTAAAACCCCTCTCTTATAACAGGTTAGAATAGTTAAGCAAGAAAGTGCTTCTATAAACAGGTTTGTGCATGGGACCGTACAGTTAGAGCTGGAAGCGACATTGTAGGCCACTGAGTCTAGACCTTTCAATTGCTGTATCACAGTGACAAAGATTAAGACAAATTGTGAAGCACATCCAATCACATCATTCTCTTTAAAAAAAATAAGTAGAAGTATATATAGAATAGTTTCACACACACATACACACACACACAGATACACACACATATTTCTTCCTAATGGTAGCCATATGTAGGGTGAAGGGAGGGAATAAAAAGAGGGGGAAACAGGAAAGCTACATGATAACTTTATTATATGTTGAAGAGGAATAAGCAAGTTGTGCATAATAGATTTTCAGTTTCATGCACAATCTTCTTTTTTTCTATTCTTCTGTTATAGAAATGCTGTTTTATTTCTTAAGTTCAGAATAAAATAAGCAAAATTTAAAAGCATTCTTCATAATAATAAATTACTTCATTGTTTATTTCCTTTTCCTCATCCTCTTAAAATTCCCATATTGTGTATTTTTATCAGTCAGTCAATATTAGCATTAGAGCATTCAAATCCCAACCCTGCCATTTAATACCTGTGTGACTTTAGGTAAATCACTTAATCTCTCTGAGCCTCAGTCTTTTCATCTATAAAATGAGCTGGTTAGATGAAGTGACTTCTAATGCCCCTTCTGTCTTTAGATCTTCCTGGGATCATAGATATCTCTTCCTCCAGCCTTCAAATTTAACGATGAGATGCCAAAAGGAGACGTGACTTGTTTAAAAATACACAAGTGGCAGAAGAGAGGCTCAAAACTGGATCTCACATCTGGGTCATTGAACCCTGTTGTCAGAGAAATGGGTGAACTGGAAATAAAGCAGATTTGCCATAAGCAAACAGGGTTGCTAGTGAATTCCTCTGTCAGAGCTCATGAGTTGTTTTAGCTGTGTCAAGTTCAAGTTGTCAGTCATGAAGCAGGATGCACTCAGGCCCTCATCACCAAAACAAGTTTCTGCCACTGCTCACTCTTGAGCTGGATGTGTGACTATCATAAGTTACTCTGTTTTGATCAGATGAGTTTTGGGGAAGCAACTGTAAAGCAGGAGTGCTGATGACATTCAAGAGGCTTCCAAGCCTGGATGGTAGAATGCAGCCCTCTTTTGTGTTTCTATAATGTTTTTCTTTTTTCTCCTTCTATCTTGTTTTCCCTTATTTGCATCCCATTTAGATGTTGGAGAACAGATGGTTGCGATCCCCAGCTGAGGAAACTGAAGAAGAGCAAGGTCACATTGGTAGTTAATGGTGGAGCTGTGTCTAAAGCTCAGGTTTCCTGCTTTACAACTCAGTGGTCCATCTACTAGGCCAAAGAATATGAAGTGACTTTGAGCTTGGTTAGAAAAAGGCAGGGCTTTATAAAGTGAGAAGATAGAGCCATTCCCCATTGCTGTGACTTCCATGTTCTTTCCCTTCCTCTGAAATCCATCTATCAAAGTACTTATCAAGCCCCTACTATGTGCTGGGTGGTATGTTAATTACAGGCATTGGGGGAGGGGTATTTTAAAAAAAATTAAAGATCCCTGCTCATAATAAGCTTACATTCTAATGGGGAAGGCAAGTACATATATGTGTATAGTTTTATTATGACAATACGTTTATACACACATAACTTGAATATAAGGTAGTTTGAGAAAGTACTAGCAGTTGCGGGGTCAGGAAAAGTTTCACGTAGAAAGTGATACCTGAATTGTATCTTAAAGGAAGAGACTCTTTGAGGTGGAAATAAGAATGGAGCATATCCCAGGATACACACAGACATTCAGTGAAAAGACACTGAAAAGAGATTATTGTCATGAGTAGATGGCAAGAGTTGGAGGGAGAATAACATCCTCCAGTGAGACTGGAAAGACAGATTACAGTCAGGTTATGAAGAAAGATAGAACGTAGGAAGAGTTTATATTTTGTCCTATAGGCAATAGGAAGCCATTAGAATAGGTTGAGTAGAGGAGTTTCAGTGTCAGATTTGCACTTAAGGAAAATTACTTTGGCAGCAGTAAGGAGAATAGACTGGAGTCATGAGAGGCATAAGGCAGTGCTATCGCAATAATGTAGGTGAAAGGTGATGGGGAAATGAATTCAGGTTGCAGCAGTGTGATTGGAGAGAAGGGATCAGATGTCAGTGGACCCACTGAGGAAAAGGTGTGTGTGTGTGTGTGTGTGTGTGTGTGTGTGTGATACTATACTTATTCTTTCTGAAGGGGATTAGTAAGGGCCCCCAAGGCTTTTTATTCCCATAAGAAAAACTTGGAAATGGTGGCATTCAAAGTTTCTCTAGAACCACCTGAACATATAGGCACAATGTACTTTAATACAAGGTACTATGTAAAGGAGGGCACTAACTGTTGGGGATGGGGTATTAGGAGAGGTTTCAAGTCAAAATGGCAATTTGAACTGCATCTTTTTTTGAAGCATTTATTTGACATAAATTCAATTTTTTTCGATGAAAAAACATTTTCTCTCCTAATTACCCTGTCCCCCAAAACAAATAGCTTGGCCAGCCCCCCCAAATTCCCACATTGGTTATCTAAATAGATATAGATATGGATATAAACATACACACATACATGTTATTCTGTAGTTAGCCCCTCTGTTAGGAGGCAGGCATCCTGCTCTATTAACAGTGCTCAGGAATCATGATTTTTCATTGCATTATTCAGAGTTCTTTCAACTTCCAAAGTTGTTTTTATACTTATACACATTGTTCACCTGGTTCTGCTTCCTTTACTCTTCTTAGTTCTTATGAACATAAGAACATATGAACTCATATAAGCTCAAGTTTCTCTGAAACACTGTCTACTTCATTATTTCTTACAGTGCAATAGTATTCCATTATATTCATTCTGAGCTGTATCTGAGAGGAAAAGTTACATTCCAGATATGGGGGATGGCCAGTGCAAAGGCATGATGGTGGGAGATTCAGTATCATAAGAGAGGAATGGAGAGAAAGCCAATTTGGCCAGACCAAAAGAGATTCAGATCCTTTCTCATCCCTGATTTCTCCTTTGGGCTTCCCTCTACTTCCAGGGATAGTTAGGTTGGATTCTGTCCCTTTCCCTGGAACTAGGGTGGATTATAGCAAGACAGAGAGAGGGCTGGATTTAGGATCCAACAGATCTGGGTTTCTGTCCCTCTCTGATCATCTCCTAGCTGTGGTGTTATGGGTAATCAATCAATCAACAGGCACTTATGTGCCATATAGTCCAGACACTGGGGATAACCAAGATAAAAATGAAAGTTCTTCACACTCAAGGAGCTTATGTCCTATTGAGGGGAAACAATATGTATGCATATAAGTAGACACAAAGTTACATGCAAGGTAATTTTGCAGGGGACACCCTAGCAGCCAGGAAAGGCCTCTTGTGGAATGGGGACCCTTGAGTTACACTAGACAAGAGGTCCAAGGGAAAGAGGAGGCATGGGGTAGAGGCTGTGTTTAGGCAGGAAGGCCAGAGGTGGAATGTCATGTTTGACGGACAGCTAGAAAGCCAATGTGGCTGGACCACAAGGCACAGGAAGATGAGAGAAATATATAATAAGGCAGGAAAGTTAAATTGAAGCCAGGTGATGAAAAGCTCCAGATCCCAAACAGTCTTCTTCTTCAGGGGACCTGCCCTTGGACATCACCTTTCATTTGCACTACGTAGATTTTGTATACAGTTTTTTTGGGGGGAGGGGGGTCGGTCGTGTTGTCTCTCTCATTAGAATGGGAGCACCTTGAAGGCAGAGATCATGCCTTTTCTTTGTATCATCAGTGCTTAACAGGACCTGGCTGCCTCAAGTACGTGCTTAATAAATGCTTCTGGACTGAGTCATTTAACTTACCGACCTCCCGTTTCGTTACCTATAACAGGGCTGTCAGGTGTAATAATACCTATGTCTGTGTGGGGGTGGTTTAAAAGGGGCCAACACTGTGCCCACTCTAAGGGACTATTTTATAAGAGCCGTCGCCCCTCTCTGGACCTCAGTTTCCTTGCTTGTCCTGTGTGGGGTTGCGTGGCCGGTTTCCAGTCCTCTGACCGCTGTGATCCTCGCTTCAGTCTCTGTCCCTTGAGCCTCCCAGCCACCGCGGTGGAGCCGCAGCCCGAGGGCTGGCTTGGCCCCCGCACTGCAGTGCAGGGAGGAGGCTGGGTGGCCTCTTGGCTCCTGCTCAGTTCATCGATCAGAGCAGCCTGTGCTCTACCTGGCAAGGCTGCTGGCTTTCCCTCCCTCCTCTCCCACCTTCTTAGGGGGCACCTCCCCCATCTGCGCTTCTCTGACCTCCCCCTCCACTCTCCTGTTCCCTCCCCGCCTCCCCCCTCCCCCCACCCCTTTCCCTCAATGCTTCAGGATGATTTCATTTTACACGACAGCGCGCATCCCTGTCAAAGCAAATTAAGAGAAATTAATGCATGAGGCTTGAACAGACTGGGAAGCGTTTGGAGGCCGTGGCAGGATGGGCAGAGAGGAGGGCAGCCTGTGGGAAGGAAGGTATTTGTCTTGTCTTATTCTGTGTAGGGCATGGAGTCACATGAGCCCTTGAGGGGAGCATGGGCGCGGAGGGGGAGGGTGGACTCCGTCTTCATTGAGTTGCCTAATCTTTTATCCAGCTCTGCCTGCTAACTCCCATCCCCCCTACTTTATGGAATCTTTATCTCTCTCCTTGCTGAGATGTACACTAAGCTTAATTTTAGGATGATACATTTAGAGCTCCAAGGGATCGCAGAGATGATCCAGCCTCCTCCTTTTACACATGAGGAAACTGAGGCCCGCTGAGGTCAAAGGACCTGCCCGAGGTCCCTCTGGTAGTAACTGGCAGAGCTCAAAATTGAACCCAGGTCCTCCGGGGTCCTCCAAAACGAGCTCTTTTCACCAGAGCAGCGAGAGAGCTGCCTGCTCTCCTGTCCTATCTGGGATTACAGAGGTATTTGATGAGCTCAGCAGTTTTGGAAATGGGAAATCTGCCTTTGTGATTCTGTTCCCTTACCCTCCTCCTGTTTTCTCTGTGGAAAGAGGTATGCATGTGCCAATTTCCTTTTTTTTTTTTTTTTACTGGAAGTGAAAGGGATCTATTGAGAATGGGATGGAATTGTTGCCAGTGTATGAAAATGCAAAGCCTTAAAATGGGGAAGAAGCCATAAGGATTGTACTTCCCCTCCAAGCATTTTGTCCTAAAGGCTGAAGTTTTGTATTCCCCTTTTGAGATCAGATCTCTTCACCAGACAGCAACTGAAAAGGAACCTCCCAGACATCCTGCCTTCTGGGAAGCCTTGTGGTGATTTGGGACAAGTGCTAGATTTGAGTTCAGAAGACCTAGATCTTCATCTCAGCATTGTGTCTGTTATTTATTACCTGTGAGATCTTGGGCAAGTCACTCTTGTACATCTGTTAGTTTTCTAGGGTCCTTCCTAATGTGAAAATAATAAGTGATAATCTTTTAAATATATATGTATATAATATTTATGCAAATATATAATATAAATATATAAAATATTTTGTTCTTTTGAAAAACACCAATATAACAGCATAATAATGACTTCTTGCTATTAAATATATGCATCTGGAATAATGCAAGTTACCTGTGCTATTAACTATAACAATATTATCAATTCATTAAATTATTTATAAAACCAAAATAGGAATAATTTCACCACAAAAAAGAAGAGAAAAAGAGAATTGTATATAAAATTATAAATTTCTATAATATATAGCTTGTTTTATACACATACATGTATAGACTATGTTAGTTTTAAAGCTTTCTTGTCTTTATCACCCTCAGAACTCTGCTATATATTTTTTTAAAAATGCTTCAATGACACTCTTTCTTTTGGGAGGGGAAGAAGGCATCACTATCTCGTCTCCCCCTAATTACTTCCTTCCCAATTAAAAATCTTCTTAAGCATAGTTAAACAAAACAAAGATACATATTGACCTTATTAAAAAATGTTTATGTAATTCTGTACTGTTAGTCCATCACCTTTCTGGCAGGAGGAGGGTAGTATGAGTTATTATTGGTGCTCTGGAACCATGATTGGTCATTGTATTGATCAGATTTCTTTTGTTTTTCAGACTTGGTTTTCTTTATAATGTAGTCATTATATCAATTTCTCTTCTGGTATTGCTCACTTCACTTTTGCATGAGATCATATAAGTCTTCTCAATTTTCTCTGAATTTATTGGTTTCATTATTTCATAGAACGTGGTAACCATTCCATTCCTACAATGGAAAATGTTATATTCTTCATAGTGGTATCTCTGGGTCAAAGGTAAGCATAGTTTAGTGACTTCTTAGGCATAATTCCAAATTGCTTTCCAGAATGGCTCATACACATCACAGCTCCATCAACCAGTACATCACTACAATGACCTCTCACAAACTTTTCAACAATTGCCATTTTTCTTTCTTTCTTTTTCTTTCTTTCTTTCTTTTCTTTTCTTTCTTTTTCTTTCTTTCTTTCTTTCTTTCTTTCTTTCTTTCTTTCTTTCTTTCTTTCTTTCTTTCTTTCTTTCTTTCTTTCTTTCTTTTCTTTCTTTCTTTCTCTCTCTTCCTTCCTTTCTTTTTCTCTTTCTTCCTTTCTCTCTCTCTCGCTTTCTTCCCTCATTCCTTCCTTCCTTCCTTTCTTTCTTTCTTGATAATTTTTGCCAAACTGATGAGTATAAGGTGGAACCTCAGAGTTGATGACATGGGCATTTCTATTATTTTCATTGATTTAGAAAATTTTTTCATATAATTGTTCATAGCTTAGATTTTATCCCTGGAGAACAGTCCCTTTATCTTGGGAAATAGCTTTGATACTTTTTTATATCAGTTTTCTATTGATTTTGGATAGCAGATCTTGCTGCAAAGATTTTTCCCATCCTGTTTTCCCATTCCCATAACTGTTTTCCTTCTAATCTTATCTGAGCTGATTTTGTTTGTGTAAAAGTTTTTCAAATTTATGTGATCAAAATTATCTACCTTATTTCCTATGATCCCCTCTATTCCTTTTGACTCATAAAGCCTTCTAATTTCTACAGTCTACAAAAATGATCCTCTTTCTGACCTGACCCTTTATATCTAGGTCATGTATTTTTTTAAAATTTATTCTAGTATATTATGTGAGATGTTGATCTAAACCTAATTTCTACTATACTGCTTTCTAATTTTCCTAGCAGGTTTTGTCTAATAATGAGTGTCGCTTTCCAGTGGTTAACAAGCCTGTGACTTATGGAACACTACGCTACACTACAATGAACTGTTATGTTCGTTTATGCTATATATCTAATCTGTCTCACTGGGAATCAGATTTCCTTTTTTTAAAAAACTGGTACCAAAGAGTCCTGATGAATACTGTTTATGGTACAATTTGAGATCTGATTCTGGTAGATTCCCTTCCTTCTGACTTTTCCTTAGAAATTGTTGACGTTTTGTTCCTTAAGATGAATTTTGTTATTATTTTTTTCCGCTTTAAAAAATGTAGCTTTTTGGTGATTTAGCATGGAATTGAATAAGTAAATTAATTTATGTTGCATTGTTATTTTTATTGTATTGGCACATCACAACCATGAGCAATGAATATTTAATTTTCCAGGTTTTTTTTTAGTTCTGAAAAAGAATATGTTATAGTTGTATTTTACAGTTTCTGCACGTCTTGGTAAGTGGACACCCCAATATTTTATACATTCTGTAGTTATTTTGAATGAAATGTCCATTTCTGAATCTTTTTGCTGGGTTTTATTGGTCATATGGTTCGTCCTAAAAGTCTTAGTGTAATGCTTTAATAGCTTAAAACTGCAAAAAGACTTTTGAAACAACTTGTTATAGAAAGACTGATAATTTATGGGGATTTATTTTATATCCTACTACTTTGCTGAAGTTATTGAATGTTTCAATGAATGTTTTAGTTGAATCTCTAGGGTTCTTTAAGTAAATCATCTTATCATCTGAAAAAGCAAAGATTTTGTTTAATCTTTGCCTTTCTTTATTATCCCAATTTATTTTCTCATTGCTACAGCTATCTTTTCGAGAACTATATCAAATAATGGCATTGTTAATGCACATCCTTGCTTTATCCTTGATTTTATTGTAAAGACCTCTAGTGTTCTTCTATTATGTATTATGTTGATTCTTAGTCTTATTCTCATACCATTTACCGTATTGCTGCAAAGGTCCCTTCATTACTAGGATTTTTAATTAACATAAAGGGATCCATAGTATACCAAAAGTATTTTCTGTAATGTTCGTAGTTTCCATAATACTGAACCATCCCCATATTTCAATCTAGTCATAGTATTTAACTTTTAAAATAATTTGTTGCTGTAGATTATTTTCTAATATTTTATTAAATATTTTTATATCAATATTTATTATGAATATATTGGTCTATACTTTATTTGCCTTTTCTCTGCCTGGTTTAGGTATCAGGGACATAATTTTAACATTGAAGGAATTTGGTAGGATCCTTTTTTCCTCTGTCACTACAGATGATTTAATATTGGAATTAATTTTTTTTTGAATAATTGATAAGATTCCCTTGTAAGTCCATCTTAACTTGGTCTCCCTCCATTCATACTTTAAGAGTCCATTTATGACTTAAAATCCACTCCCCACACAATTGGGTTATTTACCTTTTTTATTTCCTATTATAATAATCTAGGCATCTGCAGTTTTGTAAATATTCTTCAATCTCATGTAAAATGATCAGTTTTGCTAGCATGTGATTTAGCGAAACAATTTCTAATAATTTAATTTATTTTCTCTTAATTTACTGTGAATTTTCCTTTTTCCTTTTTGATTTTGGTTATTTGGTTTTCCTTTATTAGTTTATCTATTTTATTAGTTTTCAAAACAGTAGATCCTAATCTTACTTATCAATTCAGTGGTGCCTTTTTTTTCTTTCAGTTTTTTAGTCATATTCAATTTTCCATTTTTGTGTTTAGTTGAGGTATTTTAATTTGTTGTTTCTCTTGCATTTTTATTTCCATTTCCAATTCAGTGATCTATTTTTCTCTTTTGCTGATAAAAGTATTTACTGATATATATTTTTCATAATGATTGTTTTGTGTTTTTCAAAAATTTTGGTAAGTTGTAATTTCAGGAATGAAATAATCAAATTGAGTTTTATAAACATGTAATTTGTCCTTTAATCCATAATTTCTTTAGATTTAAGTTATTTAGTCTCCATTTAAATTTTAACACTTTCTTCAGTGGCTCTTTATTAAATACAATTTTAATTGTACTCATTGAAGGGTGTTTTTCTATATTTCTTTTGAAGTTTTTGTTTTAGCACATGATCAGTCTTTATAAATGTGCTATACCTGTGAGAGAAATATGTATCTACACATCTATATATAGAGATATTTATCTAGATATAGTAATACATATATATATATATACATATATATTCTTTTCACATCATATTGAATAATTGTTGTTTCTAAAATTTTGTAAAAATTTCTAAAAATCTGTTCAGATCCTTAACCTTTTTCCTGTTTATCTTTTTATTAGATTTTTCCAGGTTTGAAAAGGGTATACTGAAGTCTCTAACTATTAGTTTTGCTGTTTATTTCTCCCTATAGTTTGATGAATGTTTCCTTTAAGTAGTTAAATACTATCACATTTAATCCATGTATATTAAGTATTGAGGTAATTTCATTTCACATGGTGTCTTTTAAGCATTTTAAAAGAAAAAATATTAATACTATACTCTTTGTTTGATGCACTCCGCCAAAAACATTTAACGTTAGTCTAAATTCATGCATTTCTAACTAACAGAAAGGAATACCCAAACTGGCATAATCCTTCTATTCCTTTTGACATCTCTTTACCCCAAGGAAATATGAGGTAACATTTATGGATCTTGAACTAAACAGAGATTATATTAAAATATAGTTGGGTTAACTTTCCAGAATAGTTACTTAATCTTCAAGTAGAACTGACTCGTTTAGTAATTATTTAGTAATTACTAAATAGTAATTGTTTCTCTTTTACCCAGGAACCCTGAAGTTCTTCCCTTCCTAGTTTGATTTTTATTCTTATTAAAAGGGGCCATCCCTTGAGTAACTACTTAAAGTGGCCTATTCATTGAATTCTTGAAGTGAGAATTTGATAAAACCTTAGCATAAAATGGCCAAGGTCCCACATTGCATCCTGGACTGTCTCCAGTCATCCTGATGAGTATCAGGTCACTGGACCCAGATGACTCTGGAGGAAAAAGTGAGGCTGGTGACCTTGCACAGCCCTCCCTCACTCAAATCAAAGTCAAGTGCAAGTCATGTCATCATCCTGATGTCATGGTCCTCTGAGAATGAAGGACAAACACATCACAACAGAACTGACTCAATTAAAGCATTGACTGCTCTTTTCAATGACTGGAAGATTCTCCTCCTTATCATCAATATCTTAATCTTTTTTTAATTAAAAAAAGGGGACTTTCTTTGGGTGTGGCTTTGGTCAGTAGAGTGAAAGGATAGAAAAGGCAGTGATTTTTAACTTGACAATAGATCATTTTTGTCCTGAGTTTTGGATTCCATCATTAGTAGTTTTCTTAAGGATGGCCTTTTATTCTTGTCCTCTCTACCTGGCCAGATTTGGAAAAGGTTTTTAGACTAGAAGAAATAGTTATTTCTTAATATTTCTAGAGAAACTATAAAAGAGGTTTTTAATATCCTTCCACAGCATATTGAACTTTCTATTTCTTTTATTCATGTCTATTTTTCCTGTTACCTTGTCCAAGATCATGATTGCTACCTTACTTTTTTATATATTATAAATTCTGTGTCAGCCTTACATTTTAACTCTGTGGATCTTTGTTTCAAGTGTGTGTGTTTTTAAACATATTGTTGGATTCTTCTTTCTAATCTGTTCTGCCGCTCCTTCTGTTCTGTGGATGAATTTATCTCATCTATGTTCATAGTTATGATTGTAAACTATGTATTTTGCTCCCAGTAAATTTTATACTTTTTCATCTCTTTGTCCCCAACCCCTATTATAAAGAAGAATGTTATGAGAAGTGTGATCAACACTGCTGAACAATAATTGAAGTTACCTGCTTTCAAATCATTATCCCTCTTTTCTTCCTGTTTTCCAGAACCTATTCACTGGATTGTACCCATTTTTTCCCCTAACCTTAAGTCCCTCTTCATGACCAATCCGCTGAGGTTGATGTTTGTTTGCTTGTAACTGTTCCTTCTCTAACTGTATTCCTTCCTGGAATTCCAAACCTGCCTTCTGTCCCTACTTGAGTTTAATGTATTTCATCAACAAACTCTGTGTGTGTGTGTGTGTGTGTGTGTGTGTGTGTGTGTGTGAATACATGCATACCTTTGTATCAGTGCTCAACCTTCCTTTGTCTGATTTAGAGAAGAGTTTCAAGTATTGCTGGCTACCCTCACCCCTTTCTCCGTCTTTGTGTAGCCTTGTTCTATCCTATCCCAATCATGAGAAATAGTGAGTCTCACCACTTTCTACTTTTTTCCTTTGACTACCTTCCCCCTCCCTTTTCTTTCCTCTCAAGAAAGCAAAGAAGACAGGACAAACTATCTCAGGATTCTCTGTCTTATTTACCTCCCTCTGTGACCCTTAAAAACATTAGTGTTAATGGAACACTTATCTGTTTTCCCTTTATTGGGTTATAACCACTTCCTAAGTTGTATAGGACTTTCTAATCATATATATACATACATATATACACATATATATATATATTCAGAGTCTCTGCTGTGTTCTGGTATTTTAATAAGGAATGCTTGAAAGTCTTCTAAACCATTAGAGGTTTATTTTCTCATTATATTCAATCTGACTGGTTGCTATTTTTGGTTCTAAACCTCTATATTTTGCCTTTTGGAAAATTAAATTCCAGATTTTCTCTCTTTTATAATCTTGACTTCTAAGTCTTGGGTAATTCTGACTGTGGTAATTCCTTGCAGTGCTTTGTTTCTTAGAAGTTCCAGATTTTTTTTTCTGTAATATTTCTGAGAGTTTTCATTTTGGGTTTTCCTTCAAGAGATAAGTGGTAAATTCTTTCTGTTTTCATTTTGCTTCTGGTTCTAGAACTGGGAAGACTTAATTTATGATATTGTTTGGTCAGTTTTCCATTTTCCATTATTTCTAAATGATCCTTATGACTTTCATTTCTTCCATCTCTTCATGATATTTTTTTCATAGATACCTTACATTTTCTTTTATTTTCCAATCTTTTAATTTTATTCTAGTATTTCTTATCCCATAGAATCATTGAGTTATGTTTGTTCCATCCTAGTTTTCAGGAAGTCTATAACTTGGTAAGGTTTTCTGTCTTCTGTTCTAAACTGTGCATTGCCTGGTCAGTCTTCAAATTTGCAGTCAGAACTCTGCAGATTTCTGGGTGTCCATGCAGCTGACTCTGGACTTCTTTCTTCCTTCCCCTAGCTTTGTAGGCTTCAAATACCCCTGAAGAATCTTCTCTGGTCTGAGATCTTCCTGCTTGTTAACTTGCACTTTTACTAGCTTTCTGGTGTAGTGATCCTGCAGTCTTTTAGCTGTTTGTCCTTTTTGGAGGGTGCATTCTTGTCCTGGATGAATACACATACCGTTTGCTTTTCTTTGGACTTATGGATTATTATTTGATCTGGTACTATTTTTAGATCTTTTCTGTAGTACATATTGTAGAACCTGTAACCTTTCATGCCACCATCTTAAATGGAAGGTTGCAATGAACTCATCTTAAATAAAATAGCTTAGCAATTTCAGGAGACATAGTGTGCCAATTGAGTGCCTATGATGCATTCCATGTATATAGATGTTTGCCATGTAAATGTGGTATGTGGGGTGACTACCCACACTGTACCACCTCATCCTTCTTATCTGGGCATGTGAATGCTTACTTACTCTCATAGTTGATTGGCTTGTTCACTCCAGCCTATTTTCACACTAACAAATCTAGTTTCCCATCTTTTTCTTTTAGTAAATAATATTTTTTCCATTACATATGATAGTTTTCAACATTCATTTTTTATAATACTATGTTTCAAATTTTTATCTTTTGCTCCCTCCCTCTAACCCCCTTCCCCAAGACAGCATACAATCTGGTATAGGTTATATATCCCACTCAGATTTTCTTAGGGCACTAGAGACTACCTTATTGAAGGGAAATTTGCTTCTCCTACTTACCACTCTAGCTCTTGATGCCCCGCTCCCATGAATATATTTTTTTGGTACCCAATCAGCTATTTACAATAATGACATGTTAGATTTTAAATAGAACCAGTCACTTAACAATAAAACAAAAGTAATGATAACAGTGTTTGTTCTTGGTACTGCTATTTAATCAAACGTATAAATAATAAAGAAGTCACAGTCTGCACGTAAATCTTGGTTTACTCTCTTCCACCAGTGCACTCAGTCTAGGAGGAAGGAAGAATGGGTTCACATTTACCGAAATCTGCCAAGGAGGCTCGTGAATGAGGAAAACCATTGTGTTCATTGTGTTCAGAGTTATTTACAACTCTGGGACTGTAACCTTAGGTGTTATCATCTGTTTCAGCAACTATCCCTAAAAGTCGCTTGATAAATTTAACTTCTTTTGTTGCGTAAATACTTCTGCTCAGTAGAGTTGAGGCAGCTGAGTGCTGTGGTAAATAAATAGAATGCAAGACTTTGAGGTCAGAAACACGAGTTCAAATCCTGCCTTACAAACTTATTAGCTGTGTGATTCTCTGGACAAGTCTCCTAACCCCTCTGAGCCTGAGTTTCCTCAGAGGATTCTTGTGATGATCAAAGGAGATAACATAAGCCCTTTAAATAGTAGCTGTTATTATTATCCACTCTGTGTTAGAGATAACACATCTCTGCCAACCTAGTCAATCCTCTCAGTGATTCCTCTTATTCTCTGCTTCCAATCTGTTCCTTTTTTTGCTAGATTTTTTTTCTCAAAAGTTACTATAGAATCCATTATTTCCAGCTTCAGTCTTGGCTGATTCAGTTCTGGAATCTGTCCTTTCCCCTCTTTCTCTCTTTTCTTCTCTTTCTGGGGGCAGACTATAATCAGATAAATTATATTTGTCCTGTAATCATGCCAGTTTTGTTGTCTTATCTCCCTAGTTTATAATAGCTTATCATATTCAAAACTCAGCAACTGCTTGGCTAAGAACTCTCAGAATGTAACTCCCAGCAACTGTCTACTGTTTTTCTTAGAATTCTGAGCAGGCTCAGCTCAGGAACAAACCTTAAAGGGGCAGTACATTACAACACAGTGCCTGTCTCTGCCCTGTTACCACAAAAACAAACAGGAAGATGGATGGACGTGGAGGCAAAATGATAAGGTGAGAGCAAAGATTCAGTGGAAGCAGAGTAGAGGGTGAGGTGGAAATAGGCTTCAGAGGGGAGACTATCCATTGTGGGATGGAAGACCTAAGCTTTTCTCTTTCCCTGTAATCCAGTGAAGGAGATCCTCTCGTCATGACACTCCATTTTCTACGCATGGTATATCAATAATTCCTTAGATCAAAACATCGTATTAGGCTGGGCATATCAGCACAGTGTGGTACAATGGAAAGAATGTTTACTTTGGATTCAGAAGGCCTGAGTTCAATTCCTTCCTTGGCCTCTTTCTACCTGGGTATGATCCTGGGTAAGTCTCTGGGCCTTTCTGTAAAAGGAAGGGGTTGGACTAGACGTCCTCTAAGGTCCCTTCCAAGTCTAAATGTTTGATTCTGTGCTTTATAAACCTATGCCTTCTCAGCCTATGGAGTTCTTGTTCCTTGTCCTTTGATAAATTCCTCCATAAAGGATTTCACCTACGTGCTGTGGGGTGTTCTTCAGGTTATTTTAATATTTTGAGACTGCCAGTACAACAGTCAGGTTGTTCATCTCTTCCTCCTCACTGTGGTGCTGTGATTGGTCCACCTGCTTCTCTGGTCAGCTTTTCTTGGTATTTTTTTTAACTAAAAGCCATGTGAGTGGTAAGAAAGGAAAAAACATTTATTAAGGAATAATCATTTGTTAATTAACTGCTTAAGATGTGCAAAGCACAGGACTAAGCATTGGGTATACAAATAGAGAAGCAATGACTCCTAAGGAGCTGACATTCTAATAAGAGTGGACAACACTCATGGGAATGTTTATTTGCAAGGCTGATGAAAAGATCCATCGGTCATTAAGATGTAGGAAAAAGGTTTATGGTAACAAATCTCCTTTAGTATCATTTTTATTAATAAAATCATATCCATTTCAGATGCTGAACCATTTGATAGGCCCAAAGACTTGGTGGTGGTAATGATGGTGGTATGGTGTATGTGTGTGTGTGTGTGCGTGCATGTGTGTGTGTGTGTGTGCATGTGTGCTTTTTTTCCTAGGTCTTCCACAGGTGTAATTGTTGAGGAGGCTAGACATGCAGCATCTGCCAAGGCAGTTAATCAGATTGAATCTCTACCAGGGGTTGCTCCACTGAACTACTCCCTCCATGGCTTCTGGGGAGGCATGCTACAAGTAGGGTCCCATGACTAGGGGCAGGTTGAGATGGGAGATAATGGTTTTTGAGCTTAACTACCACATTGGTGACTGTTTGGTCTGCAGATATGTTGGGGATGGTGGACTATCTCTACAAAGATTGCTCCCTTGAATGATGGTTACAGGGGCTGGGCTGGAAGGAAAAATATTCTTTTATTTTAGACTGCTGTCTCCTGGTCCCTCTGCCAGGATGCTTCCCAGCTGGTTTAAACTTTACGTGTTCATTTCTTGTAATTTAACTCTCTAGGGTGGCAAAATTGTGCACCTCACAAAACTAGCATCTATCATATGCCAACATTGTACCAACTGTACCAATGTATTGCTGATTTTTTAATGCATAGCTTTAGTTCTTGGGTTTTGATTGGTAGTTGTGTCTGTAATTAATCTTTAGACTTCCCACCCCTTTTGTTTAGGTAGGTTGAGAGTAGGAAGTATTGTGGGAAAGGTCCTTGGCTGGATAGATGTTTAGGGCAGCTAAAAACCCTGCTGTACCATTCTGATTTGTGAATGAGTGAGATTATTAGAGAAATCTACTTGAATTATGGATTCCCAAACAGAATTTTGAAGAGACACTCCACCCTGCTCCAATCCTCCATTTCCCAGAACATTCTCCTGATTCATCAAGGTGTAAAGGAAAAGCTGCCTTGTACCATGCACTCTAAACTGCTGCACTGATGGAATTTCTCTATTATAACTAAGGCACAAGAAGCTTCCCAATCTAGAAACTCAAAGTCTAGGGTTTCCTTCCTTGATTCTGTTATTTTTCTCATTTCTTACATCCTCATTGGGCTATCTATATAGTGGGAAGGAATGACTTTCTGCTTCCTGTAGATGAGATTCATGGAAAAAAAGATCTGAGGGTTTTAATGGTCTTTATAATTAATTCTTTGGTATATTTTTATTAATAATTAATTAACAATATAATTCATAATACCACGAACTTGCAAAAAAATAGCTACTGCAAACATAATATGTGTTAACGAGAAGCATTCTATCCAGGACAAAGTAGTTGCAGTGGTCTCATTGTGCTATGCTTTGTGAGATAACATCTGGAATGTTGTAGCCAGTTCTGGGTGTTGTTATCATTCATCCTTCAATTTTGGAGAGGACCAATGACATCATGGGATGATGTCTTGAATTGCTCATTAATTAGATATAAGTGAAGCAGAGTTGTACAAAGTTGTCAGACTTACTCTTTCTTCCAGAGTCATCAAAGTCTAGTGGCAAGAGAAAAATCAGGATGACTGGTGATGTCCTGGATGTAGTGGGTACGACATTTTTAGAGGGATGTTGACAAACTGCAGAAGGGACTGGAGATCTAGGATATGTGGAGAGCCAGTTGAGGGACCTGAGAGACATTTACTCAGAAAAAGAGAAGACTTAGTAGGGATATGAATGCTTGTCTTTAGATTTTTGAAGGGCCCTCTTATGGAGGAAGGATATTAATGTATCAAAGGGCAGAGTGGTCAAGTGGATAGAACCTGAGACTTGGAGTTCTGGGTTCAAATCTTGATCTGCCACTTAGTAGATGGATTATTCTGGGCAGGTCACTTGACAACATGAGAATCAGTTTCCTCATTTTGCAACAGGAAAAATATAAGTGTGTATTCACAGGGATTTTGAGAAGATCAAATGAGATAATGTATATAAAATGCTTTGCAATCCTTAAAGAGCTATGTAAATGTGAATTATTCTTATATTTTGTGTGGTCCCCAGGAACAGATTTAAAATAGGGGAATGATGGCAGATTTTGCCTCAGTATAATAATAGTGATGATGGCATTCATGTAGGACTACACACACACACACACACACACACACACACACACACACACATAATCTCATTTACTCCTCATGTCAGCCTTGTGAGGTAGATTGTATTATTATTCTCATTTTAAGGGTGAGGAAACTGAGGTATAAAGAAGTTAAGTGACTTGCCTAGGATCACATAGCATCTAAGTATCTGAGGCAGGATTCTAACTGATCATCTTTCTGATTTCATGTCCTATGATCTATCTACTGTGCCATCTAGCTGCCTAGGTAAAAAAGATCTTAATATATAAAAAAAAAGATTTCTAATGATCAGCAGCAGAATTGGCTGCTTTTGAGGCAGCAAGCTTTTCTTCACTAGAAGTGTTCAAGAAGAGGATGAGTGATGTTAGGAATGTTGTACTAGGAGCAGTTAGGTGGTATAAAGGGTAGAATACTGGACTTGGAGTCAGGAAGACTTGAGTTCAAATGTGACCCTAGACAGTTTCTATCTGTTGTTATTGTGTTTGTCCTTCATTCTCAAAGAGGACCATGACATCAAAGTGATGACATGATTTGCAATTGACTTTGATTTGGGTGAGGGAAGACAGTGCAAGGTCACCAACCTCACTATCTTTTCCTGAGCCATCTGGGTTCAGTGGTCTGTTATTCATCAGGATGACTGGAGATGGCCCAGGATGCAATGGGAGACCCTGACCCTTTCAGGCTTAGGTCTTAATCACATTCTCACTTTGAGTGAGATACACCTATTCAGTGAATAGGCTTCTTTAAGTAGTTACTCAAGGGATGGCCCCTTTAATAAAAAAAAAATCAAACTGGGAGGGGAAGACCTTCAGAGTTCCTAGGTAAAAGAGAAACAAGATATACATCAAAAAACAGAATAAGACAATAATCAATGAGGCAATAAAATTGTGTGGCAGTAAGTGCAAAAAGTAGAGAGAAAAGATGAATATCGGTTGAAATAATTAGGGAAGGCTTCAATGAGGTGACACTTGGATGGCACCTTGATGGATGGGAATAGGGTTTGAAAAAGTAGAAGGGAAGTTAGACTGAATCAAGAAGAAGATGTAATATTTTAAAACCTAATTTCTAGCTGTCTGACCCTGGGCAAATCACTTATGCCTCAGTTTCTTCAAATGTAAAATGGGAAAATTAATAGCCCCTACCTCCGAGGGTTGTTGTGAGGATTCTATAAGATAATGCTTGTAAAGTGCTTAGCATGGTGCCTGGCATTCAGTAGGTGCTGTGTACATGCTCTTATCATCATCATTATTATCACTAGAGATTTCCTGCATGGGTATGGGAGGTTGGACTAGGTGACCTTTAAGGTTGATTCTAACTCTGAGATTCTCTCATTCTCTAAAGTCCCAGAATGGAATGATCATTTCTGGAAATAAAGTGTTATTGTTTTTAATCCTGTTTGTACTGGCCACGCTCTAACTCAGCAAAAATGCTGGCCTGAGTTGCATGAGTTCCTTCCTGAGTCGAAATCCTGTTTGCATCACACTGGGTTTGGTGGTTGTGTGTGTGAGAGTGACTGAGCAGACAGAAGTTCCTCCTCTGGTTCTGATCCCCTGCCATCTCTTTCTCTGCCTCCTTCCCACCACCAAAATACATTGCTTACCTGAACAGAGACTGCTGGGTTTTATTTGTTTGTTTCTTTAGAGCACTGAGGACTGAGGGAAGTTGAGGAGAAACTGAGAGCCAGGCTGCCTCTACTGAACTCTGGGGCTGCTTCTAGTTCATCTCCTATTTTGCTGTTGTCACTGTGTGAGCATGTTTTTGTTGGCATTATAATTCGAATGCAAAGCAGGTAGATGGCTGATGCTTCTCATTTCGTAATTTGTCTACTTAAAATAATTGGCTTTGCAGGGATCTTGCTCCAAAAGCCAGGATCATTTTCTAGGGTACTACTGTTTTAGTATATCTGTCACTAGCTTCTCCTACTAGGTGATATTAATATTGCACTGGGGAGTTTGCAAAATTTTACTTTATATGTGTTGTCTTATTCGTACCTCACAACAAGTTTATGAGATTGGTACTATAAGTTTTCTTTGCCTTCCCTTTAAAGATTGGAAGCTGAGGCATAGAGCGGTTATGAGGCTTGCCTATGGTCACACAGTTAAATGAGTATTAAAGATAGGATTCGAACCCAGGTCTTTCTGACTGTAGGTCTG
Organism: Notamacropus eugenii; assembly: GCF_028372415.1. Taxonomy (NCBI): domain Eukaryota; kingdom Metazoa; phylum Chordata; class Mammalia; order Diprotodontia; family Macropodidae; genus Notamacropus; species Notamacropus eugenii. The sequence goes on along the minus strand of NC_092873.1, from coordinate 324,489,450 downwards.
TCATGCTATTCTTTACCCCATGCACCTTATTTGCTGTGGAGCTAGAAGGAACCTGAATAATTCTTTGATTTTACAGATGGAAAAACAGGCTCAGGGAAGGAATTTTAGGAGCATGCATAGATTCAGAGCAGGAATCAGTCTTAGAGATCATCTTGTTTAATAGATGAGGAAATTTCGGACCTAGAGAGGTTAAATGACTTGGCCCAGGTCACAGAAATAGTGAGCCAAGTGGCATTTGAACCCAGGACTGTGACCCTTAAGCCAGTATTCTCTCCACTGTATCACCTTAACTGTCCAAGGTCACACAAGCATTAAGTAGCAAGTCAGGATCTGAACCCACATCTCTTGACTCTAGCCCTCTTTCTGCTACATATTATTGTGCCTTTTTTGTGGGCACCAATGTTCATTGTAAGATGAAACTATTTGTGCCTTGATGGGACTTCTTTTGTACAACAAGAGAAATACCTTCAGTCTTGTTAATAAATGAAGGGGAAAAAGTTCTGAAAGTTCCTCTGGATGTGGTGAATATAAGGGAAGAAGGATTGGGGGAGGTCTTATATGTGTGTATATGTACAAACTGGTTATAATTATTGTCACTCTATATGTTTGTGTGATAAGAATAAAAGCCCAGTGTTCATAGCTGTGATATTGACAGGGGTGTTTTCAATGTTTGTTGTCCTTGCCTCTTCAGGGCCAGTTGACCATTTCCAAGCAGTAGAAGTTCCTGGAATTGAAAAAAGGCTGTGCAAACCAGGGAATGGTTATGTGTAGCTGTGGGTGGGAGTGGGGGAGGGATCTTTTCAAGGGTACCTCTGTCCTCGTATATTGGTTCTAGCTTCTTCTGCCCTGGACGGTCAACAGACCTTTGCTTAGAGAGTGACCAGTATGTCTGGCCTTATATAAGCCAAGTAAGAATGGGAAAGGGTGGTAAACCACAAAGCTAGAGACTTAAAATTTATTTGTATATGTTCAAATCAGCAAGTCAAGTTAAGAAGTATGTGTGAGGCACTGTTCAGTGGAGAGCATTTAATATGGCCCCTCCCCAGAGCATTAATTCTTTTTTTTTTTTTATTTTTTTATTTTTTTTTATTTTGTAATGTTTAACAATCACTGCCATACAATTGTGATTTTATCCCCCCCACCTACCCCCCACTCCCCCCCTCCCTCCCCACGACTGCACACAATTCTGTATAGATTCTACATATACTTTCCTATTGAGTATATTTTCACTATAGTCATGCTATGTAGTCAGACTAAGATAAATGAAAGAAATCGTATAACAAATCAGAACATGATACACAAACACATACACATACACAAACATGATCTGTTACAATATGTGAGTGACTTCCATATTTCTCTCTCTGAGTGTGGCAGGCATTTTGCCTTGAGATCCTCCATTGGGATTTTTTTTTTTTTGGTAAGAAGTTCTTGTGTTATTACAAAAATCTAAGTCTACCAGAAAAAACTCTCACACACTGTGGTTGTTGCTGTGCATAAAGTTCTCCTGGTTCTGCTCCTTTCACTCAGCATCAGGTCATATAAGTCCTTCCAGGTCTCTCTGAAGTCTTCTTGTTCATCATTTCTTATGGCACAATAGTACTCCATTACATTCATATACCATAATTTATTCAGCCATTCCCCAATTGATGGACATCCCCTTGACTTCCAGTTTTTGGCAACTACATAGAGTGCTGCTATAAATATTTTTGTACATGTGGGACCCTTTCCCATTTTTATGATCTCTTGGGGATATAGTCCTAGTAGCGATATTGCTGGGTCAAAGGGTATGCACATTTTTGTAGCCCTTTGGGCATAGTTCCAAATTCCAGAGCATTAATTCTTGAAGCATATATGAAGCACCAGCTATATGCAGAGCACTGCAGTAGGTACAAATTTTAGTTAAGACATAGTCCCTGCCTTTTTAGTGTTTATAGTCTAATTGGAAGATAAGACACCCAACGAGATAACTAAAAGAAACCATATTTAGTAAGAATATTAGGAGACAGATGTTACAGTGAAGTGGTTTCCAAAGTGTTTTGTTCCCTGAATCCCTTTCAAAAACAACAACAAAATGTTTTGTGAACCCTCAGGGTAATTTAATATACTACTTGTAATATTCTGCAATTATTTATTGCTTAAGCCACCATTAAAGAACCCCTTGGACCAGTGCAAAATCTCCAAGGACTTCTCAAGCCTCAAAATAGGAACCACTGGTGTAATGGCTAGAGAGCCAACCTGAGAGATAGGTCTGGGTTCAAATCTCACCTCTAAAATATACTAACAGTATGACCCTAGTCAATCACTTAACCCCAAATTGCCCACGCAACTCAGTAAGACTATATGTTGGAGAGAAGATATGATAGAGGTAGTTTCTTCCAGGGAACTCTCTCTATTAATGAAATCATAGGTTTGGAAAAAAGGAAAAATGCCAGAGGGAAAAACAGGATTCTCTATGAGGTCTGAGGGGGAGATCACAAACAAACAGGAAAATAATTGAGGACTACATGAAGGAGAGCTTATATCTTGGTTTAGAAGAGTCAGTTTTACAGATATAAGGTGCATGAGATATGACTAGATAACAGTTCATCTGGAAGAAATCTGGGCATTTTAGTGGATTATGAATTCAGCATCAGTAGTGCTAATTGGCAATCACAGAAGGTAATGTGCACTTAAAATTTTTTTAAATAAGAAAATTTTCTCATTTCTTATTAAGAAATGCAACCAAGCAATCAACAAGCATTATTAGTGTACCTTATGCTGCACTGTGCTTACAATGAGGTGTTAATGTGATCCCTTTATAAAGTATGAGCATCTTTATATTCCATCCCATAGTGCTGGATACATAGCAAGCACTTAATAATGTCTATTGACTGACTGACTGATACTTGCCTTGAATGAAATGAGAGGAATATTTTCAAACTGGGTGGGCTAAAAATTAACCCTGAGGGTCTTTAAAAGGCTAAGTTGCTAGCTCTGCAACCAATTCTTTAGTTCAAACTATCAATTCAAGGAGAATCTAGACTATGAGAGGGAATTGCTTTAGTGGGGGAGGAGTGAATTTTTCTTTCCACTCCTGCTTTGTGGAGGAAGCTAGTCAACCAGTAGGAGCAGAGACACACATCCCAGACAGACCTGGATGGAGAAAACAATTAGGATGAAGCAGCTCTGAGGGGCGTGGCCTCTAGCAGCAGAAAAAAAAGAGCTGGTTATAAGCTTAAGGCAGAGCTAGCTCTGGAAATGGAGGTGAGCAAGAAAGGAACACATCCTGGGAGCTGAGCAGTCAGCCCAATAGAGACGGCCCCCCACCCCCCATCCAGTGGGGAACTTTGTGAGGACTCTGCAAAGACAGAAGGGACATTGGGACCCTGCATTTTCATAGATCTTTGTTGCTCTGGCCACACAGATTTCCTCTATTCATACTTCATGACCATTGTACTCTGTGAGCACTCCTCTGACATATGCTGTATGAATTAGTGGGAGAATGTGCCCTAGCTTTATGGGAGAATGTTTTGTAGCTACTATTTTTACTGTGTTTGTACAGAATTTTCCAATTTTATGTAATCACAATTGTCCTTTTTATGTCCTGAGATCTTCTCTACCCTTATTTGGTTAAGAATTCTTCTCCTGTCCATAGCTATATACATTATTTCCTTCCCTATTTCCCTAATTTGAGACTATGACCTTGTATGCATAGATTATGAATCCGTATTGTATGGGATACTGGTCTAAACATAATTTCTGCCAGACTCTTCCCAATTTTCTCATTGGTTTTTGTGAAATAAGTCTTTACTTAAGTTGTGTTGTTCAGGTTCATCGAACACTATGATGCTGTGTTTGTTTGATTCTAAATATTTTGTACCCAATCTGTCCCACAGTTCTATTTTTTTAACCAGTACCAAATACCTTCAGTGATTACTGCTTTGTAGTACAGTTAGATTTCTGCTACTGCTAAGATCTTCTGCATGCTTTTTTTTATTACTCTCCTTGAGATTCTTGATTGTTTTCTACCTCTACATGAAGTTTGTTTCTGTTTTATTCTATAAAGTAACCCTTTATTTGTTTGATTGGCATGGTATTCAATAAAGTAAATTATTTCAGGTAGTATTGTCACTTTTAGCATATTAACAGGGCCCCAAAATAAGCAATAGATATCTTTCCCGTTACTTAGTTCTGTCTTTATATTCATAAAAATGTTTTTGGGTATACTCATATAATTCCTATGTGTCTTAGTAGGTATGCTAATTTTTATATTTTGTAGCAGTTTTGGATGAAATGTATCTTTCTTTTCTTGGAATGCTGGAAGAGCTATTTCAGGCTTCTCTTGCCACAAATTCGCCTTGGTCCAGGCCTTGTAATGGGCTTCCTGCTACCTCTTCCTTCTGTATTTTGTAGGTAATTTGTGGAAAGGCTGATGACTGTTGTGAGTTTGTTTTGTACCTGTTTACTGAAGTTTCTAATTACTTCAAGTTAGATTTTTGTTGACTCTCTAAGATCCTTTAAATTAGTGATCATGCTATATTTAAAAAGTGATATCATTTCCTCTTTTCTTAGGTTTATTCCCTCAATTTATTTCTCTCATCTTATTGCTAGAGGGAGCATTACTCAAATAACAGTGGTAGCCCTGAATGTCCTTGTTCTACTCCAACCTTAATGGAAAGGTCTCTTTTTCCATTATAGATAATGCTAGCTTTGGTTGTTTAGATAGATGCTACATTAAGGAATGGTCCATTTATTCCTTTGCTCTTATCTTTTTTTTTCTTCAGTGTTCATGTGGAAAATTTCCAGAGGAAGGGTACACCAGATTGGTGATGGCCTTGGGTTCATGTCATTTGAACACTGTGTGAAAGAACAGGGGATGTTAAATATGGAAAAAAACTTAGTGGGGCCTGAACTGTCTCTAAGTAGTTGAAAGACTTTCATGTGCAACAGAGATTAAACTTTCTTTGTTTGGTCCCAAAGAGAAGAACTAGAGTAATGGGAAGTAATTGTAAAGAAGTCAACTTAGATTTGATAAAAGGCAACAGTTTTGTAACAATTAGAGCTATCCCGGACTGAAATGGATGCTCTCAAAAGGTAGAAGTTTCTCCCCCATTGAAGTTCTTCAGGTGAAGACTGGATGACTACTTGTTGGGTGTGCTGTACAGGTAATTTTTTTTCCCCCAGATATGAGTTAGACTCGATGATCTGAGGATCCTTCCAGTTCTGAGATTCTGTGAGTCAGCCTTTGAGTTGCCCATGTTTTTCTTGAGCTTCCGTTTGTCCACGTGGATTTTATTATTTTATTGAGCTCTGTTTTGATGGTCTGATTGGTATAGCATCAAAACTGTAAATTTACATTGAAATATTTTTATTATATTGTCACAGCCCAGCCATGAGCACTGAATATATTCCTTTAGTTATTTATTTTTCATTTCTTTCAAGGGCACTTTTTAATTGAATCTATATGAGTATTGAGTGTATTTTGGTATATTTACTCCCAAATATTTTATGTATTTTGTAGGTAGGAATCGGATAGCTCAAGTGAAGAGGAAGATCATTCTAAGCACAAAAAACAGAGCACAGATTAGGGAGAGCACGAGGCATGGAGGTAACAGACTACGAAGACAAAATACTGAATATGAGGAAGGATTATTAATAATGCAAGTGGAATAAGAAAGAGTTAAAGATGGGTTGAAGTGTGAGGAATTCATTCCTGTCATCTCAGACATAACTAGGGAAAGTTTGGTCTTCATGCTGAACTTAGAAATTCTAACTTTATAAAGTTCCTAAGAATGAATGAATGAATAGATCATTTATTAAGTGCTTACTGTGTGCAGAAGTACTGGGGATATAAATAGAAAAATAAGATAGTCTCTGTTCCTTAAAACTTCCTGAAGGCTTCATTTTGATTCACAATTTTCAGCATTAATTAGAGGAGATGGGAACTAATTTTTTCTAGATTAGTAATTGACCAGCTCTATACTGTTGGATCCCAATACCTGAGAATTGGAGATAGACTACCTCTGCCATGAAACTGGGCTTCCCTTCCCCCGAGTGTAGTAGGTATTTAATAAATGTCTTTGAGTGAATATGAATGGGTGATTGAGAGTGCAGAAGGTGCAGTGAAGATGGACGCATAGGAGGATGGGCTCAGCTGATGCTTCCCTTTGACTTGCCTGGGAGTGGGCTGTCTGACCCATCCTAACCTTGTCTTCTTCTCTTAACTAAAATGACCCATAAATACCTGCTAGAGAAAAAAAGGCTATCTGCTTGAAGTCTGCTTGTGAAGTCCTTTTGATGGTCTCCTTGCTTAAATGCATTCCAGTAGTTGTAGCTGGCATTTATACTGGTCAGTAAGATGATAGCTGCCTGACATAAGTAGTGAGAAATGCGTAGGAGTAGAAAGACTTTTAGGCACATGGTAGGCTCTGTGTCAGTGTAAAATGAATGTCATGGTTCCTTTAAGAATTATGCCAGGAAGAGGCAAGCCTGAAGTGAGAGAAGGTTTCTGAAAAATGCTAAGGACAATAAAAAAAGGCTTAAAAATTATATTCACAGCAAGGAGAACAAGGGCAAGATAGCCAAGTTTTGGGGGTGGTTCCATCTTATGTAAATAGATGACAGTAAGAACTGTTACTGTTTTGCTTCCTGGCATCAAAGAGGATAGTTTCAAACAGTAAAGGTTAAGAACAAATGTGGTAAAGAAGGAAATCTAGAAGAGAAGGAAGGAAATGGAATGACATATTTGTCTCAGTGGTGGAGAGATTAATTGCTTTCTGTTGAACAAACAGAAGGAATTAACTGGGGACAAGCTAGATATAGAGACATAGTATGCATCTATTGCATTTTCATTAAAATATATTTCTATAAAAGTAAAAGAAGATAAAAAGAAAAATATACTGGTAAAATATGGCAAATGTGAATAAAAAATCTTGATATCTAAAATGTATAATGAATTTTTTAAGTTGCAATGATAACTCCCATCCTACAACAGATGAATTGTCAAAAGGAATGAATAGAAAATTTTCTTTTTTTAAAAAAATTATTGTTATCCCTTATTTTTATATCTTCTTATTTTCCAAATATATCCTATTTTCACTTATCTTCAGTGAGCTCTCCCTTATAATAACAACAACAAAAAACATAAAAACTGCAGAAGTAGACAATTTGAAGAGGGAGCAAATTATTATGAATAACCACTCGAAAAAATGCTCAACATTACTAATGCAAAAGCAACATTACTAATAAAAAGCAAAAAATGTTCAACATTACTAATGCAAAAACATTACTAAAAATGCAAAATTAAATCAACTTTGAGGTTCCACCAAATATCCATCAAATTGGCAAAAATAACTAAACAATGAAACGCTGTCCTGGCAGGTTTATGTTGACATAGGCATGCTAATTCATTACTGGTGGAATTGCAGGCTTGTAGAGGTTTTCTGGAGAGCAATCTGGCAGAACTCTGTCAAGGACACAAAATTAAAATATTTATTTTTTACCCAATAATTAATTTGTTAGGCATGTACCTTGATCTTGGTATTAAGAAGAAAACAGAGAGATGACTTTAGAAATTTTCATGACATCATGGTGCGGTTGTAAAAAACTGAAAGCAGCCCTCAAACTTTGTTTGTTCAACTGCAGAGGAACAGTTAAACAAAATGTGTTAAATTAATTTAATGGAATTAAAGTAATTAATCAAAAACAATTAAGATGGACAAGCACAAGGAATACAAAGAGATATGGAGAGACCTGTATGCAACAATACAAAGTGAAGAAAGCAAAGCCAGAAAAGTGAACTGTAGGTGGTCTATGAATGAAGGAGAAAAGTGAGTGAGAATGTGTGTGTTCGTCCTTCATTGCCAAAGAACACCATGCCATCAGAGGAATAATGACATGACTTTGTTTTGAGTGAGGGAGGGCTGTGCAGGTCACCAGCCTCACTTCTCCTCCAGAGCCATCTGAATCCAGTGACCAGATGTTCATCAGGATGACTAGAGATGACCCAGGATGAGGCAGTTGGGGTTAAGTGACTTGCCCAAGGTCACACAGCTAGTGAGTGTCGAGTGTCTGCAGTGAGATTTGAACTCAGGTTCTCCTGACTCCTGCACTGGTGCTCTATCTACTGTACCACCAAGCTGCCCTGAGTGAGAATGAATGAACAGAGAATCCACTAAGTAATTTTTCTTAAAGCACAGGTCTAGGTATATCACTCCCCTTTTCAGTATGTTTCAGTGCCTTTTAGTTATCTCTGTGATCAGATAGGAATCCTCTCTTTGGCATTTTAAAGCTCTTTCTAACCTTGCTCCAACCTGCTTTTCCAGGCTTATTAGACCTTATTTCCCATTACACACTCAGTAACTAGCCTTCTTTCTGTTCTTCACATATGGTATTCTATCCCTTGTTTCCGTTTCTTTTTGCAGGTTATTTCCCTGTGTCTGGAATGGACTCCTGTCTCACCTCTGTCTCTTAGAATCAATCCTTAGCTTTCCTTTTTATGTAGCTCAGATCATGTGCTACTGTTTGAAGTCTTTCTTGATTTTCCTGTCTGCTACTATCCTCCCCTGTAACTTATGTGTGTGTGTCCTTCAGGAGAATGTTGGTTGATTGGTTGTTGTCCTTCATCTTTGAAGAGGATCAAAATGACATCACCATGATAAAGTGAAATTCCAGCGTGTCTGACTGTGGCTGATCAGACCAACATGAGCTCGGAATGCTCTACCACAGGTTGGGTGTAGATAGTCTGCGTGAATATTTGGGGTGGATATTCCAAATTTGCGCATCCTGCATTTACTTTGTGCTGTCTCAATTCTGTTTTGCTCATAGAGCACAGCACCCTTTCTGATGTGGGCACGCCATTCTGAGTGGTCCTGTGCCAGTGTCTCCCATGTTGCACAGTCAAATCCTAAGTGCTTGAGAGAGACCTTGAGAGTGTCCTTGTATCATTTCTTCTGGCCATCATGTGATCGCCTGCCCCATGTGAGTTCTCCATAAAATAGTCTTTTTGGCAAGCGTACATCTTGCATTTGAACAACGTGGCCAGCCTGTTGGAGCTGCTCTCTCTGAAGCATTGTTTGAATACTTGGCAGTTCAGCTCGAGTAAAGACTTCAGTGTCTGGTACCTTTATCCTGCCAGGTGATCTTCAGAATCTTCCTAAGACAGTTCAAATGGAAGCGATTCAGTTTCCTGGCATGGAACTGGTAGACTGTCCATGTTTCATAAGAATATAACAATGAGGTCAGCATAACGGCTCTGTAGACCTTCAGAAATAGAATGTAAACTCAAGGTCAGGGACTTATTTTTGTCTTTATATCCCTCTCCCTCCCACCCCATACCTGGTGCATAATAGATGCTTGTTGATTGTTTATTGAACACTTGTTGATGGACTGACTTAAAAGGAGAAAAAATAGTTATTTAGCAAGTATACTTGTTTAAGTATTAAATTTATAGTGATGCTGAAGTGATTGATTGGTTTCAGTAACTGACCTAAAGGGAGAAATTGATGACACATTCCTGAAATCTGTGCCGCAGGGAGTACAAGATAAACTCCCTTCTGAGAGCTAAGCCAATTAAGTGTCCATGCTAAGTCTGTCACCAATATAATGGGCCCTTGAGAGTGGGGAGCCTCCAGAGGACTTAGCTGGCCTAGGTCAGGAGGCAGTGGGGATCTGGGCTGTGGATGAGATAGGGAGACCCAATCTCAAAATAAAAAAGATACTTTGTCTTATTTTATCTTTGTATTCAGTGGGCTTGGCAGCGCTGTAGCCATAGTAAATACTTAGTAAGCATTCACTCATTTGAATTGAGCCAAGTTAATACATAAACCTAGAAGGGGCAGTATTCAAGACCAGCCTTAGCTGAACTTAGGAAGTTCTGATTAGGAAGGAAGTAAAAAATGCCTACCTTCCTGCAAGCTGATTCTGAAGGCAAGTCTCCAGAAAGATCAAAGAAGTTCTAGGAATATTGGGAATATTTGTAGCATTGTTGGAATAAGTGTACTCCTTATCAGAGGTTGTTTTTTGAAGGGAGCAATACCCATTTTGATGTATAAGTTCTATATATTTTATTCTACAAAAAAGTTTGGTTACAAGATAGTCACTTTTTATATGCTATATTTTAGATGGTTAGAATCCTTTGGTTTAAATTCTTTTTTTAAAATGTTCAACTCTCAATTATCTGTACCAGTGAAGGGGGTCTAGAATGTGGATAACTGAACATGTTGAGTTTGAGATGCTTACAAGGCACACAGTTCAATAGGTATTTGATGACACAGAACCAGAGCTTAGAAAGGAGACTGCAGATAGATGTTTGCTGTTAGTCATTTTTCAGTTGTGTCCAACTCTTTGTGACCTCATTTGGGTTTTCTTGGCAAAGAAATTGGAACAAGTTGCCATTTCCCTCTCTAGCTCTTTTTCCTTCCTTCCTTCCTTCCTTCCTTCCTTCCTTCCTTCCTTCCTTCCTTCCTTCTTTCCTTCCTTCCTTCCTTCCTTCCTTCCTCCTTCCCTTCCTCCCTCCCTCCCTCCCTTCTTTCCTTCCTTCCTTCCTTCCTTCCTTCCTTCCTTCCTTCCTTCCTTCCTTCCTTCCTTCCTTCCTTCCTTCCTTCCTTCCTTCCTTCCTTCCTTCCTCTCTCTTTCTGTTTTTGGGAAATGAGGGAAATGAGGCAAACAGGGTTGACTTGCCCAGGGTCACACAGCTAGTAAGTTTCTGAGGCTGGATTTAAACTCATTAAGATTAGTCTTCCTGACTTCAGACCTGGCAGTCTATCCATTGTGCCACCTAGCTGGCCCACATATACATATACCCCTATACCTACACCTACATCTGTGTGTGTGTGTGTATATGCTTACATATACAATTTTTTTGCATAGAGGTGATGATTAAACCCATGAGAGCTGGCAAGGTCACCAAATGAAAGAGTACATGTAGAGAAAAAATGAGGTCCCAAGACAGAATGTTAGGGAGCACCCACAGTTACAGGGTATGAAATTTATGAATATCCCACAAAAGGAAACTGAGTAGGAGTGGTCAGACTGGAACCAAGGGTATCATGAATCCCTGGGGAGCAGAAGGTGATTAACAGTGTGTCTGAGGCTTCCCTTTTTCTGTTGGAGGCATTATCTTTCTGGTCAAGATGTGTTAGGGAAGCTTCTGGTCTGGCATAAACCACTTCCTGCTTCTTCTCTAAGCCTTGATTAACTTAGGGTACAACACATCCAGGTTCTGTGAACCTGACAGCCCTATATAAAGGCTACTTATTATTATTAATCAATAAAAATTACTATGTATTCTATTCTTGATCTTACCCGATCCTTCCATTGTGACCTCTGGAATGCTGGTTTCATAATTAACAAACTTGCTTTCATCTTAAACTTCCTCCTTTCTTGTTCCTCCTATTTTTTATCAGTAACTAAGACCTCATGATGATACCTTGCCATCTTCTCCAGTGCTGGCTGCACTTTCAATCATACCCCTGAGTCATGGTCATGATAGTGGAATTGGATAGAATATTCCTTGTTCCCTATTGGCACTTTCAGACTCTCTCATCACCTCTATTACTCAGCAACCTCTCTTCCTTTGAGATTCATTTAATCCAAATTTACTACTCAATCCAGATTCTAGTAGCTATTAAATACCAAATCCCCAGGTCATTCTCTCTCCTGTTGCAGTGAATTGGTTCATAGGCTTCCTCTCTACCTCATCTCCTTCCCTCGTTGTAGAGGATTCTAACATACATGTTAAAGGAGCATCAATTACCCAGACTTTCCCAGGAAGTCCTTGATCTACTCAACTCCCATGACCTACCTCTCTATTCCATCTCAGCTATTCACAGGGATGGTTATATCCTTGATCTTGCCATCACTACCAAATGTTCTACTTTCATGTTCAAGAACTCTGAATTTCCTTAACATGATCATAATCTTTTCTTCTCAACCCTCCCTATACTTCACTCCTCCTAATTATAGTCTTTATTCTTACTATGCCCTCCCATTCCTTTGTCCCTCTGTGCTATCCTAAGCTTTCCTGCTTTGGCCACACCCTCCTTCCTCCCTTCTCAATTGTGACCCCTTGGTAAACCAATTCTACACTACACTGTTCTCTACTCTTGAATTTTTTCCTCTCTTGTCCTGTAGCTTGATCATGCCTTGCCCAGCCCCAACCCTGGCTTACTCCTGGCATTCGATTCTTTGGTCCTACTCAGATGCTGCTGAATCAATTGGAAATGAAACATAAAATCATGCTGATTGGGTTCACTTTAAATTTATGCTGGCTAATATCAGCAGAACCCTCACTATAGCAAGGCAATGCTACTACTTGTTCATAACTGATTTCCCTTCCACTTAAGCACAGTAGCCATTCCCAACCTCTTCATCTCTCTTCAAGCTTCCAGTGACACTCCTTCCCGCCACACTTTCTTCAGATGACTACATCTCGTACTTCACCAGAAAAAAAATGGAGATCATTCAGGTGGCACCGGATACAGAGTACTGGATCTGGAGTCAGGAAGACCTGAGTGTAAATTTAGCCCCAGACATGTACTAGCAGTGTGACCCTGGGCAAATCATTTCACTTTTGTCTGCCTGGGTTTCCTCATCTGGGATAATATTAACAACTACCTCCCAGGATTGTTATGAGCATCAAATGAGGTCATATTTGTAAAGCACTTTGCAACTTTAAAATGCTATATGAATGCTGGATATTATTATCACTACTACTGTTATCATTCAGCAATTCCTCTTCTTCCTTCCTTCTTATTAACATTCTTCTAATATCATCCCCTGCTATCTCCTCTTTCACTCCAGCTTCTGATGACAAGGTGGCCCTTCTCCTTGCCTAGAACAATACTCTTTCTTTCTCTCTCTGTCTCTGTCTCTGTTTCTCTGTCTCTGTCTCTGTTTCTCTGTCTCTCTCTCTCTTTCTTTGTCTCTCTCTCTCTTTCTTTGTCTCTCTCTCTCTGTCTTTGTCTCTCTCTGTCTCTGTCTCTGTCTCTCTTTCTCTCTCTCTCACCTAGCCCTCGATATTATCCTCTCCTACTTTCTCTACAAGATTGTCCCCACCAGATAAAGGCCTCATTTCTAGAATATATAGAGAACTGACTCAAATGTATAATCATACAAGTCATTCCCCAGTTGATAAATGGTCAAAGGATATGAACAGGCAATTTTCGGAAGAAGAAATTAAAGATATCTATAATCATATGAAAAAATGCTCTAAATCACTATTGATTAGAGAGATGCAAATCAAAACAACTCTGAGGTACCATATCACACCTATAAGATTGGCAAACATGACAGAACAAGAAAATGATAAATGCTGGAGAGGATGTGGGAGAGTTGGAACACTAATTCATTGTTGGTGGAGCTGCAAGCGCATCCAACCATTCTGGAGAGCAATTTGGAATTATGCCCAAAGGGCTACAAAAATGTGCATACCCTTTGACCCAGCAATATCGCTACTAGGACTGTATCCCCAAGAGATCATAAAAATGGGAAAGGGTCCCACATGTACAAAAATATTTATAGCAGCACTTTTTGTAGTTGCCAAAAACTGGAAGTCAAGGGGATGTCCATCAATTGGGGAATGGCTGAATAAATTATGGTATATGAATGTAATGGAGTACTATTGTGCCATAAGAAATGATGAACAAGAAGACTTCAGAGAGGCCTGGAAGGACTTATATGACCTGATGCTGAGTGAAAGGAGCAGAACCAGGAGAACTTTGTGCACAGCAACGACCACAGTGTGCGAGAGTCTTTTCTGGTAGACTTGGAATTTTGTAATAACGCAAGAACTTCTTAAAAAAAAAAAATCCCCATGGTGGTTCTCAAGGCAAAATGCCTTCCACACTCAGAGAAAGAAATATGGAAGTCATTCGCAGAATGTAGCAGATCATGTTTGTGTATGTGTATGTTTTTGTGTATCATGTTTTGATTTGTTATATGATTTCTTTCATTTATTTTAGTCTGACTACAGCATGACTATAGTGAAAATATACTCAATAGGAAAGTATATGTAGAACCTATACAGAACTGTATGCAGTCGTGGGGAGGGAGGGGGGTAGTGGGGGGTAGGTGTGGGGGGGATAAAATCTCAATTGTATGGCAGTGATTGTTAAACATTAAAAAATAATTAAAAAAAAAAAAAGATTGTCCCCACCATCATCCTCATCTTTTCCTCAATCTTCAGTCCTTTATCTACAGGATCTTTCCCTGTTACCTATAAATACACCTAAGTTTCTTTCATACTTAAAAAAACCTCACTAGAACTTACCATGTCAAGCAACTATCATCTGATGCCTCTCCTCCCCTTCTCAGCTAAGCTTCCTTAAAAAGCCATCTTTAATTGTTGCCTCCATTCTGTGCTCTCACTCTTTTCTTAAATCCTCTACAATCTGTGTTCTGACCTCATTGAACTGAAACTGCTCTCTCCCAAGTTACCAGTCCTTTCTTAAGTCCCACATCTAACTGCCTTTTTAAATCCTCATCTTCTTGACCTCTCTGGAGCATTTGACACCATTTAGCACCTCTCTGTACTCTCTTTGATGAGCTGGAAAGTCTCTTTTCTCTTTATTCTTTTCTTTACCTATGTGATCTCTCCTCATCCTTTTTTACTGGGTCTTCATCTGCGTCATACCTGCTAACTGTGTGTGTCCCTTTGTCTCTGTTCTGGCTTGTCTTCTCCTTTCCTGTTATACTATCTCACCTGGTGATCTCATCAGCTCCCATGGGTCCAATTATCATCTCTATGTAGATGATTCCCAGATCTATTTATCTAGCTCTAATCTCTCTCTCCTGAGCACCAGTCCCACATCACCAGCTGCCTGTTAGACCTTACAAATTGGATGGCCTGTAGGCATTTCGAACTCAGCTTGTACAAAATGGGACTCATTATCTTTCTCCTCTGAACCCTCTCTTCTTGATTTCCCTCTTCTTACTGAGGGCATAACCATTCCTTCCAGATACTCAAGTTTGAAACATCAGTGATATTCTTGACTCCTTTCTCTCACTCACCTCATATGTCCAATCTGTTGCCAAACCTCATAATTTCTTACTGTTATCTCTCTCATAAGTCCCCTTCTCACCACTCTCACAGCCATCATCCTAATTCAAGCCCTTTGCATCTCTTACCTGGACCATTGTGGTAGCTTTCTCAACGATCTCCTTGTTCCAAGAGTCTCTACCCACTCTAATCTATCCTCCACTTTTCTGGTAAAATGATTTTCCCCCCTAAATCTTAGGTATTATCATGTCACTTCTCTGCTTGGTGAACTCCCTTCATTTACTTTACAATCTAGCTATATCCTGGTTCATTTGCTGTTCCTCAAATAGAACCTCTCCCTATCTCTATGCCTTTAACTTGCCTGTGGCCCATGGCTAGAATGCTCCTACCACCTCTTAACTCCTAGGGGTCCCAGCTTCCTTAACAACTCAACTCAAATGCCACCTTCTCTTGGAGATCTTTCCTGTTAATGCCTTCTTCTCTATGTTACCTTTCTCTGCTTTATATTTCTATTATATGTTCTGTTTTGGATACAGTTATTCCTTTCACATCACAGGGGTTATGGGTGTGGCACTCTGCTATCTGGAAAATCTGCAGAAAGTTTTTTGGCCCTCCCTTTGTATTAGAGAAGTCTGAATTTTTTTCTTTTTCTTTTATGCGGTGTTTACAGTGTTTTATTACAAAATTGGGGTTGATATTATACTGTACTATACATATATTTTATGCATTTCTGAGTTCTAAACTTTTTCTGTGCTGTGTGTGGGCCTTCATGTGTCATCTGTGGCTTCTGTAAAACTCCCCCAAATTTCCCATTTACTTTCTTGTGCTTATATATCAAAACCTGCAGTGGGGAAAGTTGTGATATGGAAGGGACAATGTTATTCTGTTTTATATGCCTGTCCTCCCCCCTTCTCTGTTCGCAATGTAAACTCCTTGAGGGTAGGGACTGTTTTCCCTTTTTTCTTTGTCTTCCAGGTACTTTTTCCTGGCACATGGTAAGCACTTTGTAACTGCTTGTTGATTAGTCACATAAGTTTATACTTGCAGTCATCTTGGACTTTTCCTTCTCCCAACTCCGCTTCCATTCCCCCATGTCTAATTAGCTGCCAAGTTCTATTGATCCTATTTCCACACTGTCTTTTTTTATCTCTCTCCTTTTCTGTGTTCAGTTGATCCCAACCCTACATCAGTCTCTTGGAGTATCCTCAAAATTGAACTCCCTGTTTTCAGTTTCTTCCCTTCCCAAATCCACTTTCCATACAGCTGTCAAATTAATATTTTTAAGAGCCGACTATGTTATTCTGAATTTAATAAACATCAATAAAACAGGATTTTATATATTTCCATATACAGGAAATTATACAGGATGTCCCAGAAGTCTTAGTTCAGTTATAATAGCTCACTTAAAACTGCACTAAAACACACTCTGTATATGAAACTGTGAATCTCTATTATGTAAGGTTTATATCAATATGCATGATATGTATATATAATAAATTTAATGTTAGTTTCAAAACTGTTCTGCTTATGTCTCCCTTAGAACCTTCTTCTGTTTTCTTTTATGCATTTAAAAATGCTCTAATAACCCTCTTTTCTTTTCTCCTTTTTTCTCTTCTTTTCTTTTTTTTAGGCATCCTTTTTGCTCCTTCTTCTCCCTTCCTCCCCACCTCCCCTTTTCCATCTCCTGGTTTTGCTCATTTCATTTCGCATTCATACAAATCTTACAAGATTTCTTGTAATCTTTCCTTTCTTTTTTATGCCTCCATAATATTTCATTACATTTATATACCTTATTTGTTCAGCCATTTCCCAGTTGATGGGCACCACCTTGGTTTCTGGTTCCCTGCTGTAATTAAAAAAAAAGCTGCTGCTATGGTTATTTTTGTAGATATGAGGTTTTTCCTTCATTCTTTGATCTTTTTGTGATATTTTCCTAGTAGTGGTATCTCTGGGCCAGAAGGTATGCATAATTTAGTACCTGTTTGAGTATCATTCTAAGTTGCTTTCCAGAGTTGTTGGATCAATCCCAGTTCCACTTTAGTACATTAATATACCTGTTCTCCCACTGTGCCTTTTTAACAATTGTCATTATCCTTTCTTATCAGGTGGAATGTCAGAGACGTTTTAATTTACATTTCTCTTACCATTAGTGATTCTGAGAATTTTTTTCTTCTGGTTGTTAATGACTTGAATTTCTTCCCTTGAGAATTATATAGTTCATATATATTTATTGACCAGTCCCTCATATATTTTGGATATCAGACATTTATCAGAGAAACTTACTGCAAATATTTTTTTCCATTTAATTCTTTTAACTTCATTAAATTTATTTATGCAGAATTTTTTTCAACTTTATGGCATCAAAAAGATCTGTTTTATTTTCCATGATCTCTATCCACTCTTTGGTCAAGAACTCTCTCCCTATCCACAGTAGTGCTCCTCTAATTTGTTGATGCCATCTTTTTATCTACCTCACGTGTCCATTAGGAGCTTACTGTGGTGTATGGGTGAGGTGTTGCTCCAACTTTCATTTGTCGGGTATTTTTTCTCTAATTTTCCCAACATTTTTTATCAAATCTTTATCCCAGTAGTTGGGATCTTTGGGCTTATTGCACTATTTTACTATGTTCATTTACATCTGTGTTGTCTTTAATCTCTTCCACTGATAGATTTTAACCAGTAATAAATCATTTAAATGATTCCTGCTTTGAGGTGTAATTTGAAGTCTGGTACTCCTGTCCTAGACCCTCCTTTCCCCTTCTTTTTCTCTTTTAAAAATTCCCATGCAATCCTTGATCTTTTGTTCCTGCAGATGAGTCAATTAAAAAGTATTTATTAAGTGTTCACTATATGAAAGACACCTTACTAAGATGAGGATACAAAGAAACATGAAAATGGTCCCTGCCTCAAAGAGCTTACATCCTAATGGAGTAAACAACAAGTAAGCAATCTCAGAGGCTCAGGCACTAGAAGCTGGGGATATGAATGAGAAAAGGTCTTTTGCAGAAAGTGAGATTTTAAGTGAGACTTAAAGGAAGCTAGGAAAACTAAGAAACAGAGGTGAGGAGGGAGAAAAATCCAGGTATGAGGCATAGCCAATGTAAAGGTTTGGAGATGAGAGATGGAGTATTCTGTTTGAGCAACAGCAAGTAGGTCAGTATGTAATCAGATTAGAGAGTGCATGGAGGTAAGGTATAAGACTTGTAAGTTAGGATGAGTGAATCAACAGTTGTCATTGACCTTTCTTGGCATGATTAGACTAGTTCTATATCTTTCCTGGAAAGTGGACAAGATCCCAAGTCTACTTTCCCATATATCCCTGCCCTAGATTTCTGAGTGTTTTTCTACCAGTCTCAAAAGATACCAGTAAAATGGATTAAATTATGAAATGCTCTATGATAGGATCTCTTTGTTAAGTCAGATGATTTGCCTTTTTTAAGCCTACAATGTGAAAAGGATTGAGGCTCACATTACCTCTTCACAGAATTTTCTGCACCCAGGTGCAGAAGAAAGATAAAATTCATGTTAATTAGAGCTTGATATGATGAAAAAGATCAAGAATGAAATTGTGGTGATATAAAAGGAGGGCTAGATTTGGAGTCAGAGTGATATAGTTTTGAAGGGTTCAGATGGGAGTGCAGGACAGAGTCATATGGAAAGAATTCATGGGTTGGCAAAGGTTTATTTTTACGCTATTTAGCAGGTAAGAATTCTTAAGGAACCTGCAACTTTTGAAGAGTACAGTTAAAGTTTTATATAGCAAAAACTATAGTAAAACATGTGCCAGGTATGCTAATTAGGTGATTCAGAGCTGGATTAGGGAGTGATTAGGGAGTGGTCAGTTCTTAAGGGAGCATGTACTTTTAGTGCCTACTGTGAAGGTGTTTTACCCAGCATTCACCAGGAAAAGCCCAAGGTGGGGCCACAGCGTGGTATGGTTTTTAGGTCTGCTATATCACTGTTAACTAGTGGCCAGGGCTGACTGAGGATTGCCTAGTCTGCCACCAACCAATGTCTTGTTTGACAGGATGGATATAGGGAGTAAACATAAAGATACACGCAATGAAGAGTCCAGGATGCATATAATGAGGTAAGGAGTTGGTACTGAATATCTTTATGAGCCAGTACAAAGCCAGTTCAAACTAATAATTCCTACAAGTGCAGTTTGTTACTATACCAAGGAGAGAGAGAAGTGTTTTGATGGTGTTCACTGATGAGTAATTGCTAGGCATAGTATTGTTGGGCTGGGGAGAAATTGCCAGGGATAGTGTTTAGAGGCTAGAGAGAAATGTGATCTTGGAATTGGTGTCCCAACACAGGCACCCAGACACCTCATCAAGATGACCACAGCTTCTATGCCAACTCTGCTGCTAAAAAGTGAGTCCTTGGGCCCACTTTCCTGGTGTCAGTTTCTTCATCTCTAAAATGAGGGGACTTTGGGTTAGGAACGTTGCGTGTAGTAGCAGAATTGGCTAACGTATTGATTGATCTTGTGTAAGTTTTTTTTTCTTTTCAATTCTTGTTTTTTTGTGTGGGATACTCACTGGATAGGGGAAAAGAAGGAATATATTTGGAAATTGAGGTGATGTAAAAAACTAAAGATATAAATAAAAATTTAAGGTAAAAAAATAAAATTTGAGGGTTGGACTAGAAGATATCTAAGGAGATATCTTTGCCGTTACTCCCCTCTGTATACGCTGCTGAGGAAGGTTCAGACCCTGAGGTTAGGTAGGCTGTCTTGTACTTCCCATACCCAAATGGATAACTTGCCCTCTTTTTGTGCTATTGTCTCTGAGGCAGTAGGCAAGGCTTTACCTATCTCTTCTTGAATTTAGCCAGGTCTATGCTCTTGATTTTCTCGGAAAACTTAACTTCCCCAGAGCTGCAAAGAATTTCAATGGCATTCTTTTCCCATCTATCTAAGAACTTTGATCCTTGTTTAATAACTTCAGCTGAATTGGCACCTAAAACAAACTAATAGATGGATTTCTAAAGCCACCAACAAATCCACAAGCATTTATTTTCTACAAGCCTACTGTGTGCTGGTCACTGTGCTAGGGATCCAAAGAAAGGCAAAAACAGGCCCCATCCTCGAGGAGGGCACAATCTAATCAGAGAGACAAGCCAACAGCTGGGTTCAAACAAGATATGTGTGCATGATAAACTGGAGGTAATCACAGAGAGAGGGCTGGAGCACTCACTTGCTGAAGGTATGATTTTAGTTGAGACTTGAAGGGATCCTGGAGGCAGAGACAGAGGGGGAGAATTCCACGTACGGGAAACAGCTAGTGAAAATGCATGAAATGCAAGAAATGGAATGTTTTGTTCAAAACCTGTGTTGGGTTCTGGAGTATGTGGAGGGGAGTAAAGTTTAAGAAAATTGGAAAGGTGTGTGAGGAGGAGGGAATCAGATTTCAAAGGGCTTTGAAAGCCAAATATATTGGATCCTGGATGTAATTTGAAGACATGGGAGTTTACTGAAGGTGACATGAGTGACATGGTCAGACCTACACATAGAAAGCTCAGTTTGCCAGCTGAGTGAATGGACTGGAGTGGAGGGAGACTAGTGGCAGGCAGACCCACCAGCAGGCTATGGACTTGGACTGTCTTCAGTAATCCAGAATCTTAGAATCAGAGCCAGACATCAGCTCATTCCTTCCCCTACTCTATTATTTAAATGACTCCTCCTTTGTTACTTGTGAGTGCCTCTGCTCAGGCCCCTTTGTGTGCCTCTTTCTGTCTGGGTGTTCCTACTTCAGGAATACAGGTCTGTGCTTTTTACATACAGCTGAGGTGTTGGATCAGAGGCTGAATGGGCCTGAAAAAGGCAGGATCACCCGGGGCTTGTTGGAGGTGTTTGGGAAACTGGCTTCAGTGAGTGCAGAGTTGCTTTGAATTTAAGTATCAGAATGGTTTCCATGTAATTGGGTATATTCCATGTAATAGGGAATATTTGTCCCTATCTTTACTTCTCCCCCATTAGCTTTAGAACACTTTGAGTGACCAGGGGCCACATCTGTTCTGTAATTAAATGGGTTAAAAACACAGCCTGTAGCAACGGTGAAAAAGAAAACTTTCCACCTTCATGTTAATACTGAATATCTGTAGGCAAATGGACCTTGAACCAGCAAAGATGTGTAAATTTTAATGCGGGAATCCTTGTTGTTCAGTGGGATTTGGGAGAAGGAGGAGCAGAAGGAAGGGGGAAGGCCATTCTTTTCTAAGGAACTGCTGGCCTGGAGGAGGGTCTGTCTTTTCAGATTATCTTGTAGAGGTTAGCTCTACGTATGTGACAAAACTGCTATGACAAAACTGCCCAAGACACCCTCAGACAGGAAGTTCCCTGCTTTCTCATCTGGTCACTTTGGGTGCTGGCATACAGGAGAATTTCTAATAGGTTCTAGGAGGGTTTGCTCTTTAGAAGCTGTCCTTAAGAATAATGCCTGTTACCACGCTGCTGTATCTTGCACCCTCTGAGGTGAGTCACTAACAATACATCATGTGCTTAGTAATTTAGAGTATAAAATCTATTTTGAAATGTGAGGAATTGGGGAGCACCAGCAGAGTGCAGCTAGGTAAGTTATAGGTCTACAGCTTAGGCAGATTCCAGCTTGACATGACCTAACATAAAAGGACATTCTGCCTGGATGACTCACTGGCACCCCAGACTCAATATGTCCAAAGTGAAACTTCTTTTAAATATGCTCCTCTTTCTGGCTTCTCTATTTCAAATGTATATGGCACTACCGTTCACTCATGATAAAACCTTATGCTTCTCTTGGTCTCTTCTCTTCTTCATGTCAAATCTCATAAATTATCCATTCTACCTTTACAACATTTCTTCCTGCAACCAGCATTCTAGCATAGACCTTCCTTACTATCCACCCAGACATAAATAACTTCCTAACAGGTCTTCCTATCTCCACTGTCCCTTTCCACCCTTTCATACCTCTACCAGGATAATTGTTCCCATGAATAAGTCTGGTTATATTACTCCTGTGCTCAAAAATCTACAGTGGCTCCCTATGGCCCAATGGGTAACATTCAAAGTCCTGTGCTACTCTACCTTTCCAACTTTCTCTTATATTAGTCCTCTCCATGCCCTCTCTCCAGCCAAACTGAGCTGCCTGTGCCCCCTTCCCCAAAATTATCTTCTTGTCCCCTGCCTTTACATATGTGCTCTTCTATCCTCTGGACCTCGAAGCTTCCCTTTTTATTCTGAATTCCCTTAGGCTTCACTCTTTGCTGGTTGAATTCCTGCCTATTCTTTTAAAACCCAACTCAAATTCCTTTGCACTAATTCAGTTGCCTTGTTAGGTGCCTCTTCGGTAACCGACAGGAGAGCAGACCAGCAAAGAGCAGTCTGTTTTCTGATACCAAGGAGATGAGTTGCCATGGAAAGAGGAGGTCTTAGGAACCAGGGAATCTGGGTTCAAATTCTGCCTTGGCTCCTTCCTCCCTGGGTGAGTGTGAATGTGAATGTGAATGCTGAATGACTTAGTCTCCCAGGTAATCCAGTTGGAGCTCTCTGTCTGCTTCTGGCATCTCTCTCCCTGCCTTCCCTCCCCCTCCTTTGTCAAGGATTGGAAACAGCATTCTGTCCACTGCTGGGCTTGGGTGACTGAGCACACACGCATCTCTGTTCCTCGGTTCTGGGATTGTGTGCTCCGGCTTCTTTGTTTCATGGTTTACTTGATTATTCCCATAAAAATAGACTGCTCTTTGCAGAGCCACACTCCTTCTGGTTACATAAGAGGCCCTTCCTTTACGTCTTCCTCTCTGGCACCGTTTGTCCACATGGGAAGTCAGGAGACTGTTAGTGACTTCAGCTTGTTTTTTTTTTCTCTCTTTCTTTTTTTTTTGTTTTCTTACCTCTTGAATCTGGCTTGGTAAAGAAGATTGGGGATCAAGGGAGTACCCACACCAGGAGGCCTAACTTCCCAGGGCCCCTCTGTAAATATCTTTGCTTACAGAGGGACTGCTAGTAAATAAAGCATGTCCCAGCAGGTCACAGGGCCCTGACTTTAGAGAGAGAAGCAGTAGGTTTGTGTTTGCCGAGGAGGGAGTGGTGATAAACCCAGGAAGGACACTTGGGATCTTATCTACCACCTAGATGACAACTTTCAAACCTGATGACACAGATGGGTGAGTTGGGTGAAGGGGGCTCCTTGCCCAAGTGAAAAAAAAAAAGATTGTTCTGAAGGTGGGAGCTTGCCCGTTGTTAGCCATGGTGATGTTTAGGCCGCATCATGATTGTAACCCCCAAACTCCCTCCTTTCCTCTCTTCTCCCTTCCACCCTGCAAAGACCAAAGTATGGTGCTCTTGGTGACCCGACTCAGCTATTGCCTTCTACAGGAAGTCTTTCGTGGTCCCACCCCCTCCCAAACTGCTAGTGAGCTCCCTCCCTGACTACCCGGTAGTTAAACAATTTCTTTTGTATTTTTACTTAAATACTATTTATTTTGTGTTACGTATACGTGCTTTCATGTAAGTTCCTCAAGGACAAAGGGATTGTTTCATACATACATACATATTTGTATATACACATATATACGTACACACACACACACACACACACACACATATATACATATCTGCATATATATGTAGATATATTTGTCTTTGTTGCCTCAGAGCTCAGCGCACAGTGGGTGCTTGTTCATTGATTGTTTGCGTCATTCAGGAAGGTTCCAGCCGCTGGAAGCACTTGTAAAGTGCAAGAGATGGATGCAAGTGATCAAAAAGGATGGGAAGTTCTTCATCCCTGGGGCAGAGAGCCAGAGAGGATACTGGTGAATATTTCACAACTGATTGTCCTGTGGGCAGAGCACACTTTTAATTTTAATCTGCATTAGTTATATTTTCTTCTCACTTTCTAAGTCTGGACAGTCAACAAAACAATATACCAAGCCCCGATTTGTAGTCTGCTGATTTCGGAGGTGTAAGTGATTACTGGAGTGGCGCAGAGTATGCTGGGCCTAGAGTCAGAAAGACTTGAATTCGAATCCAGCCTCAGACACTTGGTGTGATCTTGGGAAGTCATTCAAACAAACTTTGCTTGCCTCAGTTTCCTCAATTGTAAAATGGGGATAATAATAGCACTCTCTCCCAGGGTGATTGTGAGGATGAAATGAGATATGTATAAAGTGTGTGGCTTAATGCCTGTCACTCAGTTGGTGCTGTGTAAATGCTAGCTGTTGTTAAATGCTCACACTGAAATGTTCATGATTGGCTCTCCTTAGCCAGGCCAGACTGGCCCTGGGACACTCCTGGACAGAGCAAAGCAGTGTTTGTGAATTCCACAGGCAGGCCTGAGTGGGAGATATTGAGTAGGAAGGGAGAAATGAAGAAAAAAGGGAGAAGTTTGTGAAAAAGAGAAGATTCACTCTTTGGGTGCTTACTATGTGCTGAGCACTATGCCAGGGGTGGGGAACCTGCAAAGGACTACACTTGAGGACCTGGAGGGCCCCGTGTGGCCTCGAGGCTATGCCCCATGCTGAGGATACAGACAGAAAAATTGAGATCGCCCTATTCAAGGATCTTCACACTCTAATAGGGGAGTTGTTACTGTTGTTCAGTTGTTTCTGATTCTTTGTGACCTCTTTTGGGGGTTTCTTAGCAAAGGTACTGGAGCAGTTTGCCATTTTCTTCTTAAGGAAAACAGGGTAAAGTGACTTGCCCAGGGTCCCACAGTTAGTAAGTGTCTGAAGCCATATTTGACCTCAGGAAGATGAGTCGTCTTGACTCCAAGGCCTAGCACTCTATCCACTGTGCCACTTAGCTGTCTGCCTAATGGGAGGGATACCACATTAAAGCAAATTTGGCTTCAGGGTAGATGGAAAGGCCTGGAAATCCTTTGCAAGGCCCAGAGGTCCTTAGGTTCCGTAAGTCATTAACATGGTAGTGCCAGGGGACCGCAGGGTGTAGAGGCAGTACAGATGCTAAATATAGCTACACCTCAGAGCTAATTTTCCAATTTGGTGCCTGAACTTGAAGGTTGGGTCCCCAGAGGGCAGCTGCTAACTCAAGTTCTAGGGATTACCTTGTGGGTTAATGTTGCTAACTCATGAGTGTGCCCACCCCTATATTTCCCATGAACAGCTTCATAGATGCAGTTAGCTCTTTGGCATTTATCAAGATGGCATAGTAAAAGCAGTAGTGACCAAAACATTCCCCCAAGAAACCCAGGGCATGTTCTCACACAAATGCACAACAGAGTCTCTGGGAAAAGTGGATTCAAACTTTCAGTATAATGGGAATGAGACACATATGTGTAGGATACCTGTGTGGCAACTGACACTGCAGGGCCCAGAAGGCCTTTCTCTCTTCAGAGAGTCCTCATGCAGCCCCCCTTTTTCCTGCAGACTCCCAATAGGTCTGTGCTAGTAAATGTTTATCAACCACGTCTCTGGAAAACAAATGTATGCACAACTCACTTTTAAGTTTAACCTGTATTTTCTCCATTAATTTCTTAAGTCTAGACAATAAGTATAAATGCTCACTGAAAATTTAACACCCAGTCTACTTTGAGTATCCCCTTGACATCTCTTCTCAGACTCTGAATTACCACAGCTCCCTCTCCTTGAAGATGTCCTTAAAGACAGCCTGAAGTGTGCGTCTACTCCCTGATTGATTCAATGTTACCTACCTCACCTACAATTGTTGTTTAGTTGTATCCTCATTTTCAGGACCACATTTTCCATGGAATTGTCTTGGCTTATGCTGGAGTGGTTTGCCATTTTCTTTTCCAGTGGGTTAAGGCAAACAGGTTAAGTGACTTGCCCAGGGTCACACAGCTAGTAGGGGGTCTGAGGCTAGCTTTGCACTCAGAGCTTCCTGACTCCAGACCCAGGTTTCTATCCACTGAGTCCCCTAGCTGCCTCTAGCAATATCTCCCTTTAAAGCTCTCTGCCGGATTGGGGGAGGGGAGGGAAGGGGAGGAGAACTAGTAGAAAGAAATTCCTTCTTCCTTGGCAGCTCTCAGTGCCTCGACTACCGTGATTCCGTAGGGCTTAGCTATTTAAAGCCCTCAGAGGCTAATTTTGTTTTTGTGTCTGTTGAGTTAATCAGAGGGGTGTTCTGGCCTCATAAAGGGATCAGGCTTGCCTTATTTACAGATTAAAAAAAGTGTGTGTGTGTGTGTGTGTGTGTGTGTGTGTGTGTGTGTGTGAGAGAGAGAGAGAGACAAACAGACTACATTAACTGAGAGTGTGAAGGAGCAAGGTGAATCACATCTCTCTCGCTTATATAAGTCCAGTGCCTGGCATATAGTAGGTGCCTAATAAATGCTTGGGAATTAATTAACCTTCACATGCATGACAAAAGAAATACTCCTACTATAAATTTTTGTTTTTTTTCACAGTGTCTTGGGCTCCATGAGGAGAAATATTCCATGAATTTCTGTTGAAAAGCTAACTCATTCAACAGCCTAGTTCCTCCCTCCTCCCCACTCCCCCCCTCACCTCCCACCTCCTACTTCACTGACTCTGAGCAATTTTCAGTGCCAGTCAAAGCGTGTCTTCCCTGCCACCACGGCTCTCCCATCTCCTGGTACCCCCTTTCCCCTCCCCTCATTGGGACAAAGAGGTGATTGTGCTTCTCTCTCAGTTCCTCTAAGCTGCCTTCTGGCTGCCCCCAAACCTACCACTGTTAAACTTGAGACAGCTCTGACCCCCTCTATCCCAGAACATTTCTTGTTTCTCCCTTCTCTTCCCAAATTCCTCAATGCTTACATCTCAGCTGGGTGTTAGGAGGAAAGTGCTAAAGTGTGAACAACGGAGTTCCCCTACCACCTCCACCCCCCCACTCTCGTAAATGTTTGCTTGTTTTCCACCAGATAGGACCAATACATTTTTGTTGAATGAATTCAGCAGTTATTTTCCAAATCTCTTTGTTGAGCTCTGTGCTATGCTCTCATGGACCTCACCATCCAGGAGGGTGAATCTCCAC
This sequence comes from Notamacropus eugenii, assembly GCF_028372415.1. Classification (NCBI taxonomy): domain Eukaryota; kingdom Metazoa; phylum Chordata; class Mammalia; order Diprotodontia; family Macropodidae; genus Notamacropus; species Notamacropus eugenii. The sequence goes on along the minus strand of NC_092873.1, from coordinate 324,462,520 downwards.
ATAGAGAATACAAAGCAATATAGTATATATAGAGAGGTTCAACAACCTGCCAGATGAAGTCCTACGCAGAAAAGCTACTTGAAGAAACAAACCCAGACTAGTCTCTGATTGATGAAATTTCAGGAAGTATAGGAGTGGGGAGGGTTTGAATGGAGAAGAAGGGAATGAAGATGACCTTCCCTTAAATCATACCCTTAATCAAAAATCTGTGAGCTACAGTGGAAAGCATGGTGGATTTGGAATTGAGATCTGTCTTTCATCCATCTCTTTCTTCTGAGTCTTTGCTTATGCTGTTACCCTAGCCTGGAATGCTTACTTTCCTAACCTTTTGAAACCTCTAGCTTCCATCACCCTTAGCTCAAGCACCACTTCCTGTGAGAGGCCTCTCCTAATTTCCCACTAGTGTTGATGGTGATGGTGGTGATGGAGGATGCTCCTCTTCTCCCCTCCCCCCATTTTTGTGCTCCCAGAGATTCCTTTGTATTTATTTTGTATATATCTTGTATTTATACAAGTTTGAAGAGTTTCACTGTGGATGTTAAATTCCTGTTTGCAGATAGTCTTGGCTGCTAATCCTTAGAACACTGCAGAGCTTCCTGGAAGAGATCCATAATCTCTCAAAAAATTTTGACCTGTCCATCCCCATAGAAGGGTCCAAATGGATTAAAATGAACATCTGTTGCCCAGATTTCAATATGCGTTTAGATGGACACCCAATATAGTTTGTTCATCACTGTTTATATTGGGAAGACAGTACGGATGGATAATCAGCTGGGCCTAGAGTGGAACAAAAGGAAGACTGCTTTGGGGAAATTTCAAAGTTCCTTTGATGACCCCAGACTGCCCATGAAAGTAAAAGTTCAGTCTTTTTAATATTACCATTGTACCAGTGTATAGTAATGTGATGTGAAATACAGCAAAATGCCTCTAAGAGTTAAAAATGAGCATTGCCCCATAAGGCAATGGTGAAGCCCGTAAGTGGGTGTGAGTGGGGTGAACATGTAACCAATAAGGAACTCCAAAGAATAATAGTAAAACCAAGGAATTTTAGTGTATGATGGGAAGAGAACAATGAGTTGATCATGTTACTCAAGGAAGAATGAAAAGTAGACAGATGTAGGACTCCACTGGTACCCTTTCACTGGCAGGAGAAAGCATGTTGGGTGGACCCCTCCACCATAGTGAACTTATGGAGAGAGGAATATTGATTTGCATGATTGGAGAGAACTTGACTTGATGAAATCACAGATCCATTGGAGTATATCTTGTATTTCCTTATCTGGGTACCTGTTGTATTAATCAGTAGACTGTAAGCTGCCTGAGGTCAAGAAAAGTCTTGTTCTTGTTTTTGGATCCTCCAAAACTAAGCACAGAGTCTTACACATAGTTATCATTAGTTATCAATAGTTCTTTAGCTGTGGTCACTGCTGGTTGGGTCATAAATCCTATCAAGTGTTGAGGAAATATCTGGAGCTCAGAGAAAATTTATCTGGAGATTTCTTACTATTCACAAGGTAGTTGAAAGCTTAATTGATTGCGGATTTTTGTTTTCTATACTTCAGACTTTAGAAATAATAGCCTTCTCCCATCCTAACCCCAAATATATCAGAACATAAATGGAATGTTTGCAGTTATTGAGGGAAACCCTGTTGTTTCTCTAAGCCTCACCTTTGTATTGACAAAATTACTCCTTTGAAATTTACAAACAATTCACTGTGGGATTTTTCTTATTTTTGTCATTGTTTTTGTTATATATTAAATAACTCTGAAATAACACTTTACCAATAAGAATAAACATCCATGTTTATGTATCATAGAATATTATTGCTATGAGAAAAGTCACATATGACTGTTGTATAAAACTTTGGGATATTCACTGAACCTCCTTTCATAATTATTTTTATTTAGTAGCTGCATAATAAAAGCATGTTGAATTGAATTACAAATTGAGATTTCTCTGGAAGGACCCCAGAGCCCTTTCCTGCTTTCTTTAGAATCTCAGTGCTAGAAAGGACTCTGGTTGGAAGCCTTGGGCTCTAGACCCAACTTTGACCAAATTCAGGCCCTGTGCCAGTGCTGTGGAGATATTCTCTGTAACTTAAGAATGGTGTCCTGGGTCTGCACTGAGGGTGAATGGGACTCCCTAAAACTTTGAACTTTGAGAAGGAAAAATCAGTTTGCTGGGTTATGGTTCACTTTTCTTCCCTTGCTCAATTGAAGTTTGAATCCTTTGGGGTTACTCATGTAGTCCTATGACTGACAGGGTGGGTGTGGGGCAGAACACAATTCCATTCACCTTTCTGGACCTAGGTGTCCTCATCTGTTAAGTGAAGGGGCTGGACTAAGTGTTTTTGCTACTAAGACAAAATCTAAGGAAGGAACCTCAGAGGTCAGCTTGTTTAACTCATCCTGACTTTGCTTGAAAACCTGTGTCCCTTTATTGGAAATGGGGGGTGGCGAGGAACCTGGTGCTTTCTGAGACATTCACTTTTGGATAGCTAAGTGTTAGGAAGTTTTTCTTATGAAGAGCTGAGAGCTGCCTTCTGGCAACTTTCACTCGTAGCTCTTCATTCCTCCCTCTGAGACCAAACAGGTCTCATCCCTCTTCTACCTAACTTGAAGACAACCATCATTCGCCTGTCCTCAAGTCTTCTCTTCTCTAGGCTATGTCTGGCATGATCTTGAGATCCCCATCCTTATTGGCCCCTCTGGATGCCCTCCTCTAAGCTCCCATCAAGCTCTGACATACTGTAGGGTAGCATCTTGGATACGGTATCTAGGAGGTTCCATTCATTGCTAAGGGCATCAGTTTGAGTTGTTAGGCTTTAAAGATTGGGACTCAGTCTTAGTTTCCTCATCAGTAAAATGGGGATAACAATAGCTCCTGCTTCATAGGGTTGTTGAAGATCCTTAGATAGCATATACAAAGTACCTTATGCACCCCAAAGCACTCTATAAATGCTTGATGTTACCTGGGTATTGTGTGGGTTCCTGAGGGGGTGTGTGTGTATGTGTATATGTGTTAGTGTGAGTTTGTGTATCCAGTCTTAGGAAAGGAGTTTGTGTGTCCAGTCCCAGGGAAGGAGTATGTCTCCAAACCAGTATGGTATAGGAGAAACACCAAATTATTCACCATTAATTAAACGTATTATAATTAGCATGTGATTATAGGCATATATATGTCTGTGTCTGTGTGTATATATGTATATATATGCGTATATGGTATAGGAGAAACACCAAATTACCCAGCATTACTTGTAGGCTTTATAATTAATGTGTGATCATAGGCATATATCTGTCTGTCTATCTATCTATCTGTCTACATATATATAGATAGATATATAGATAGATACACTTATATAGTACAGGAGAAACACCAAATTGCCCAGCATTAATTATAGGCATTATAGTTAACGTGACTATAGGCATATATGTGTGTATGAGTATATATAGATACATGTACATATATGGTATAGGAGAAATACCAAATGATTCAGCATTAATTATTAATTAATTAATTCGAACATCACTGCCCTCAAGTTTCTCCAGGTCTTCTGAGAAAGCTGAGAAAGGCTGCTAGAGAAGAAAGCTGACCTGCCTTCTTCCTAGGTGCTCTGTCCAAGATGCTTCTCCAAAGCCTGGCAGAGCCGGGTGAGGGCTTTGAGGAGAGCGTCCAGAGGGGTCTATGTACCTGTCTTTGGAAAGGAGCTGCATTATAGTCACTCCTGGTACAAAACGCTCTCCCTCAATGTACATTGTATCTGTGCATGTATCTTATATATCTACATAAGTCCAGAAGTTGGTTGAGGCTTGTAAGAAGTTGTAACTTGCCTGGCATCTTATAGCTACTAAGTATCAGGAGGGTTTAGAGCCCTGGTCCTCCTAACTCCAAGCCTAGAATTCTAGCCACTGTTTTCCTACACTGCAATTCTTAAACTCATGAGAATAATTCACATTTATAAGAATCCTGTGGAGTACTTACAGGTCCATTCTTGTAGTTAAGGAAGAAGCTTATGCTACAGGGAGTTGAGAGACAGGGAAAGGGAGTGGATCTGTGACTGCACTGATGTAGGGAAATTCTGGGTGAGGAAATACCTTTTACCATTAGAGACTGCTGCCACAGAAAGATGAAGTGCCTTGCTCAGGGTTGGTCACATAGCTGATATATGTCAAGGGTGGGACCTGAGTGTTCACTACAGTTTACCTGGCTCTGACTTATTGCTATTGACAAAGAATATGTTAAAGATGTACGCCAGCTTGGAACAGGTCCCATTTGTCCCAAATCAGAACATACAACAGTGTGGTTTAGTTCCAGCCAGATCTGCAGACTGGCCTTAGTGGCTCTTAGCAGTTGAAGTCTGCTCTGCTCAATTCCTAGGGGAGTACAGAAGTAGCCAGCATTCTTCACAAAGGTGGGGTAACTCCTCACCCTCCAGGCACCTTTAAAACTACCAATTGAGAACAGGCTCCATGAAGCTTCTTTTAGAGGCTGATAAAATTCCTTTGGTGCTTAGTGGTCACTTTTATGGATACATTCTTTAGTCTAGCTATATCTGTCTTTGTGATACCCCTCCCTCTCCCTTCCAGTGCTGAGTCTGACCAGAGAACCTCAGATAGGTGCTGAATGTAATATTTAAATTCATTTTATAGGTGAGGGACTTGAGACTTAGAGAAATTAAGTGGCTGGCCACAGCTAACAAGAACTGTCCCGGGAGTCAAATTCAGACCTCCCGACTCATTGGACCGCAGATTTAGGAGGACCTTAGAGGCCATTGAGCCTCCTCATTTTACAGATAACAAAGCTGAATCTGAGATTAGTTAAATGGTTAAGTTTCTGAGGCAGGATGTGAACTCAGGTCTTCCTGACTCTAAGCATAGAACTTTTTATCTATGTGGCACCTAACAGCAGTGCTCTCCCCATCGCGAATGGAGAAACAGAAACGAGGAGTTCCATAGTATACCAGAACTGTTCTGCCAGTGAGAGGCCAGTCTGCATGGGTGACTGAATGTGGAAAACAGGAAGGGAATGCTTTGGCCTTCAGGGTGCAGGGATTTGTGCTACTTGTTACCTGCCTGCCTGGAAAGTTACATCCCCATTATTTAGATGTGCATGCAGCACCTTTGCCACATCTGGAAAGCTGCATTTTCTCAATGACACCTAGGACTTGACCTTTGCACCTGCATGTTCTCCCAGGCTCTTAGTGCTGTACCTTTCAGGAGTATGGACTGGCATACCCAAGAAGTACATTTCTTAGAATGCCTTGCCAGGTATGCGTGTGAGAGAGAATAGATCAGGGAGGCTTCTTCTGTCTCCTTTTGTAAGCCAGTCTCCTTTTGGGGAGCTCCTTTCCTCATCTCTCCTTTTTCTCCCTTATCTCTTTCCTTATTTTCTGTTGTGCACAGAACTTATATTTCTAGAGTGTTTGAGTTACAAAGTACTTTTGTTATTACTGTTTTGGAATATGTAATATGGTCTAAGCCCTTAAATGCTGTCTCTTGTATTGTGAACTCAAGGGCAGGGACCATCTTTTGCTTTCTTTGTATCCCTAGCACTTAGCCCAGTGCCCAGCACATAGTTTGTGTTCATCCTCTGTTGCTGAAGAAGACCATGCCATCAGAGAAATGATGACATAGTAGGCACTTAATAAGTGCTTATTGACTGATGACTATCCATCCATCAATCTCTCTGTTATCTTTCACAAATGAGGAGTATCAGGTACAGAGGAATTAAGTGATTAATTCAGCTAATAAGTGTCAGGGGTGGGGCTCAAGCTTAAGTTTTCTGCCCTAAACACGGGAATCAGATCAGATGATACCTTGGACTTAACCTTAACCTTAATCAGATCAGAAATATCCTTTCTTATATGTCACAGCATGTCTCGTGTGTGTGTGTGTGTATGTGTGTGTGTGTGTGTGTATTTCCCCTTGTATTCTTGGCATTTCATTATAGGTCAGAGTAGACCCCAGCCATGATCTCATTCTGAGTATGGGAACGAAGGGTCAGTGACAAAGGACTAGGAAACACACACACAAAAATTCTGACTGCTGATCCTACCTCTGACTCAGGCTTATCCTGTAATTCAGATCCCCTTTCTCAGCTTAAAAAATGAGGAGCACCCATCCTTTCCTCTAAGTCCTCTGAGGAACCTAGCAAAGAGCAATTAGTCACTCGTTATGACATGCTATGAAGATGGAAAGGGCAGCAAGATTGTTAAGCACCTTAGCATCAAAGAAAGCTTGTAGCTTTTGCTATGTAGAGCCAGTGCCTGGCTTAATGGGTGTTCTGGGGAAAATGCTGTTTTGAATGTAGAACCTTTGGATGTACAGATGGGGAGAAAGGAGGAGGAAGCAGAAACAGCTTTTCTGTTTTTGGAAGCTGTTATTTAGAGCAGAAAGGGTTGAGAGAGACAAGGTGACCTTTGGGGCCTCCTGAAAGTTTGGAGGGAGGGAGGGAGTGCATTCCTTTCCATCAAAACCCTGACCCTTTCTCCTGACATGCTCATTTTTCTTAATAGTACCACCACTTCATTCTCTAGTGAGGAAGCATCTGTATCTTTTTAGACTCCATCCTTCTCGTTCCCATATTCATCTGGTTACTGAAATGTAAAACTCCTTCACACTGTCTCTCCTTGTTCTTTATTCATTATTAAAATCATTTTTATTTGTCTCTTTTGTTTTTATATCATAGTCATTTTTGGATGTACCTGTGCTGCTCTCTTTCCCTACACCAACATATACCATATACAACCAATGAACCCTCTCTCCTGATACCCAGTGCAGCAATTGGGTCCAACAATCCATGAACCCTTCTAAATCCATAGTCCTTCAACTCACTGACGAAAGGAAGGAAGTCCATTTCCTCATTACTTCTTGCGGTTAATATTGGTCAATATAGTTACATGGTACTGGGCTCTTTTCATTTATACCTTGTTATAGTCATCATGTCAATTATTTTCCTGGTTCTACTTGCTTTGTTTTTCATCAGTTCTTCTATTTCTTCCCCCAGTTTCTTTGAATTCTCATATTTGTCCTTTTTTTGTGGAACAATAATATTCCATTAAATTCCATCAGATTCCATCAAGTGCCAGAATTTGTTCAGCCATTCCCCTGCTCCTTCTCTCTGTTCTTAATACCCCCACACCATCTCCAGCCTTGTCATCTCATGCCTGGACTATCTTTGCAGACTTTTGGATCACATGACTAACAAGGTGGAGGACTAAATGTTTCCTCCAATCTTTATGAACTTGCAAACCTCTCCAAAATAGGAATTATGCACCAGAGAGAAAGCAATTTCAACTGTCTCTGTGGTCTAGGATAATGAAGAATCCTCATGACATAAAAATCTGATTAATTAACAGCACAGGAAGTCAATCTCTAAACCCTTAACATGTTCATTCAGTACCGCTGATGCACAGGCTTGCAATAAAACTTAGCTCTTACCTTTCCCAGCCCTTCCCAGTGTGGCTGGGACTGGCAGTGTTCTGTGTTGCAACAGAGAAACTGAGCAACAGAGGGATCTGGGGCAGGATACCAGAGTGAGTGTGTGAGCATACATCAGGCCTGTGTGAAAGTAAAGGGCCCAAAATTCAGCTGGGTCCAGTTCTATCCTTCCCCCTCCTCCTGCCAAAGTCACTTGAGGCAGAGAATAAGGCTGGCAAAATTGTGAATTTCACTGAGTGTAAGGAGTCTAAGTGGGCTTTAAAGGTTTAGACCCCAAGGGAAGCCACAGTGAAAAGGAAAGAAGTCAGAAAGTCAGCAATATGGAAAATAAGAGGAAAAAAAATTAATTGGAATGTTTCATAAGTAGGCATCAGCAACAGAAAGGACTATGGACTCCAGATCAGGTAAAAGAAAATAGATATCTTTGAATAAATATAAGACAAAGGAAAACGAATCCAGACCTGATGAGGTAGAGGACCCTGTGGATTCCCAAGAGAGCAAGGAACCATAGAAAAAAGTTCCTAAATGGTTTAAAAAAGATATAAGAATTGTGAAAGCAGAATTTATGGTATGTATAACAGAGATAATTGGCATAATAGGGAAACTTGAAATCATGGTGGTAAGTCTCCTAAAGAAACAAAAGAGAGAATAACTCATTGGGAATTAAATACACAGAAATGAGGGACAATGTGGAAGAAGAAGTGAAAAAAAGCAATAACATTTTTAGATCTAGCCCTAATTTTACATGGGTAAATATGTATTGAACGATTTAATGCTGCTAGTCAATTCTTTTGCTCTTTCTTTATTGATTTCCCCCAGATATTTCATTTCTTTTTAAACCCTTTCCCTTTCCCTTTTTCTTTATGGAAAACTTGGACTTCACCCTTATAGTGATTGATTTACATTTTTTATCTTCAGTCAAGTGGTGTTCTTACGGCTAGCCTGTCATCCTTTTGTTCGGACCGAAGAGATATTCTTTTCTTCTTCTAAGGATAACCCTACCATCTGTACTTTAGATTCCATCCCTTCTAACTTCCCCTAAAACCCCATTCTCACAACTCTCCTCTGCCATTATAGAAGCTTCATTCTGTGTCTCTTTTCTTTTAAAAATATTTTTATTTTGAACTTAATAATCACCAATAAATATGTGTTGAGGAATTGAGTACTTTGAATTTTTCCTGACTTCAGCAGAGCATTTTCATCACTCATGTATTGATGGGGAGAATATGGCAGTGGATATTCAAGCAGAATTCACATCTGTGTTTTTCTCACAAGTGTGGTACAGCCATCTATATGTGGTATGGTCAATTTATAGTCATGCAATCGGTTTGAGAGCACAAAGAATAAATTAGGGGTGGTATAGAGCCGAAAGATGAATAGGTGTTAGAGCAGAGGAGATTGATTAAAGTGTGATTCTCTTCCCAAGTACGGTATGGCTGGCCAATTTATAGTCGTACAACTGGGTTAAGAAGATGAAGAATAAATTAGGGGTGGTATAGAGCTGAAATATGAATGGAGGTTAGTATGAAATTAGGAGATTGATGAAGGTATAATTAGTGGGTCATAGTGATTGACTTATGATCGGAGCATTGTAGGAACAAGTATTGCAAGCTGACTAGATGCTTTCCATTGTCCTGCCTAGGGACAAAATTCTTTCCCACAGGAACATGTTTCTTCATAGCTTTTTTATGTTATTATTACTTAGTCAACCCACAGACTTATACGATGATGTCAGTTTCTCTAGAAGCGCAACCAAGGCCTGCTTCCCACCTCCTGATTTTTGTGTTTCTGGAGCACAAAGGAAATCATGCTACATTGTGGAGCCTTCCTCCCAATCTATGATTATGAGGCAGTGCATTTTCTTAGGTTTGGGCAGGTAAACCTTATAGGGTTCAAGGTTCATGATGAGGCAGACTTCCTTTTGCTGTGGAGAGATGAACTACACTGATGCTTGAAGGAGGACTAGGATGGACACAGGTAAACAAGACAGGGATGTGTCCCAAGATTCACCCTCCAAGCTTACAAAAATTAGCCAGTTACACACCTGGCTAGACAGATCCTCACCTTGTTTGGGGTCCTTGTGTACCCTGTTAACTGTTTTTGCAGGCCGCTTGCTTGAAGGGCAGGATATATAAGTACAACCATGCTGTCCTATTAGGATTGAGACCTCCTTTTCTGACTGTTTAATTTGTGTAATATTCTGGGGAGTATGGAACATAATGGGACTCCCCCCATGTCCCTCTACACCCCATCCCTATGCATGGCCCATACTCATAGACTCATCTGTTGGTCAAATTTTAGGCTTTTGACAATGTGGTGAATGAAAGTGACAAATATATTACCTATCCACTTGAGAACCCAAAGTTCATTTGTGACTAGGAGGTGATCATCTCCAGTGGATGGTCCACCCACTACTGAACTTGGCTTTTGGTGCCTTTTTCTTGAGGGTTCAAGTGGTAATGGTTGGGCGCTTTGGAAGGGGACAGTATGAGGGATATATTTGTATGGGAATACCTTGGTTTATCACTGTGGTTTTGATGGTGAGGAGAGTCTTCAATGGGCCATTAGAGCAGGGCTATAGAAGTCTTATGTTCCTGGACTTTTACCTTGATCTCATTGCCAAGTTGCTTAGGGTGTCAGGGTTCTTCTAGTTCTTTGGGCAGGGCAGCTCGCATTATGCATATGGAAGGCTTTGACACATTTCATTAATGCCTTACAATAATTAAAGACAATGGTGTCAACCCCTTAGAGATCAAAGAATTACCTGCTTGTTAACATTTAGTGGGGAAAAAAATCCGTTGTGAAATAAATCCAGTTTTCATGAAATATCTAGCCATTTAGTTCAGTTTCAGCTTAGATGTTAATTATTTTATTAATATTCTGTTTCATCTGTTGATATGGGCAAATGAAAAGATTGTTGAATCAGCTTTATCTCATGTAGGTATCCTTTACAGTTTGTCTTGTAAAACTGGTACCTCTGACATTGTTTATAGAGGGTCATCAATCTAGGAGCAAGTTATTCAAGAGACTTTTATTAATTCTAGCAGAATTCTGCTTTCCTACAGAGATGAGCTTCCATACCTCCTGCAAACCCACACACAGCATTATTTTATAGGGACTCTGTTTAGTCACTTGAATAAATTTATTTTTTTAAAAGGTGAGCTGTCCTTTTCATTCTTATGGACTTGCTCAGATTATGAACTTTGACAGGGTACTGCCATCTTTGCGTTTGAAATGAAAATCTTTTCAAATCTTTCCTACCCCCCTAAAATTTGGAGAGGAAGAAATGGTTTTTCAAAGACCATCTCTCCTACCCCAAAAAGTATATAAGGGATTGAAGCTTGTTTGTGCCTCTTCTTTTTTTTAATTCAATTTTCTGAATTTCCAGTAGCTTGCAAATGTCTTAAAATTTAGGTAAACTTGGTTTAAGTTGCTGTTTTTCTTGTGGCATGCCTATAATATTTCCCTTTAGCATGCTGTGGCTATTTACTTAACCTTAAACTTTTCTGCTGCTAAATCATGTTTCTTGTGTTTTCCTTTTCTTGTTCGTTCTAGTTTTCTTTCCCCCATTGTTTCTGTCTTCAGTTTAGCATTCTTGCTATGTTTTGGATAAATTATCTACTTCAAATATGTTTTCTTTACCCGATTACTCCTAGGTTCTTAGATAAAGTATGATTACATCTATACAGAATTTCTTCAATTTGCCAAACAATTGCATTCAGTCAAATTACTTTCTTCAGACTAGCTTCCATGGGTAGTTGAAACTTTTTCCACTAAAAATGTAGGATTAATTTTGAAATTTTAGGTTGTTTAGCCATTCCCCAATTGATGAGGATTTACTTTGTTTCCAGTTCTTTTCCACTAGAAAAAGTACAGATATAAACAGTTTTAGTGTATATGGGACCTTTCTTTATATTATTTCCTCTTTCAGTAGCCATAGCCTCTAGGAGAGAGAATTTAATTTAAATTACTTTTAATAATAAATTAAGTCAGTATAGAGTTTGAGGGAACTCCTGCATCCCACCATCACTGTGAAAGAGAGTTTAAAGGAATAAGGTTATTTGCAAATATTTAAATTTCTTGATTTCAAATTTGGTGATCTATGCATGTACAGATTTAAATCCAGAGTTTTCCCTCATTATAATTTGCATGATATCTCTTTTTTCATTGATTGGCCAGATCAGTCCAGATCTTTGCTTAAATTAGGAAATTCCCATTTTCTTTTAAACTGACTACAATTTTTTTTATTCCTTCTCACTTAAAAGTGAATCATATAAACCTGAAGGAAAATTAAATTAAACACTAAAACTCTCTGTTATATACTAGGGGAGCAACCTGTTTTGGGATCTGTCATAATCTTGACTTTGACACAATCTCAGTATTTGCTTGAGTTTAGTGTTGTTGTTTACAAAAATTTAACTCTTTTGTGGAAGTTTTTTTTTTTCCCACTCCCCAGTAGGTGAATTTTTGCTAGTTCACTTTCTATTCCCCTAGCTAATTTAAAGTATTCTTGTAGCTACTTAGAGGAAAGAGCTTTGTAGCTTTTTGCTACAAATAATTTTAAAAACACTTCCTTCCCTAAGAGCAGGCAAGTTCAGAAAACACTTTTTGTTCTGAAATTTAGTTCACACAAAAAACATGGTAGAGACAATGTGGATAATGCATATACAACACAAAATAGACACTGCTGAGTTGAGAATCTGGCAGTAGACATAGCCAATGATCAGACATGCAGACAAAGCCAGCTACCAAGACTAGAAGAAAGAAACAAGTTTTTGGAAGAAATGACAGGAAACCTCTCCCATGACTAGGGGAGTATGAGAAAGAACCACTGGGGGATTAGAGAAAAGTAGCTACTGAAATTCTCAAGTAATCTCTCATTGAGTAGGTTGTAAAGAGATAGGGAAAAATTATTCATATACTTATTTTGGGGGAATCTCTTTTAGAAGAGTGAGATAGAAAAACTAGCTTTGACTTTTTTTTCTTTCTCAATTCAGACTACCCAGCTTCCACCAAATCTTTGCTTTGAGATTTCGAGAGATCTCTCTCAGTGAAAGATGACCCAACATGGCTTACCAAAGTCAATGCAGTGCTGCATTGAAGATAGAGCACCAGAACTGAGAAAAGAATCAATGGAGCATTTTGCTTTCTTTTCTGACATAGCCAAGACTCTGTAATTGTTTATGTACAGAATACCAGGAGCAATAATAGCAGCTAATATTTACATATTTACATTTGTGGTTTGCAGAGTGTTTTACATATGTTATCACAAGGGCCACCCAATCGGGGTTCACAGGCATGTCCTTCCCTCAAATGGAGTGTGGTTGGCCAGTTTAAAATCTTACAACTCGGTTGAAAAGTCAAAGAATGCACTAAGAATACTTTAGAGTTGAAAGATGAATGGGGGTTGGTGCAAAGTTAGGAGACTGATGAAGACTCAGTGCCCAACAGGAACAAGTATTGTAGGCTGGTCATGCTTTCAAACGTCCTGCGTAGGGACAGCGTTCTGTCCCATATTTTCCCATAGTTTCTTCAAGTTTAACAGTGTCTAGTCTACAGACAGGTTTTTGTAGTGATATCCATCTCTCTAGAAGCATAACTAAGTCAGGCCTGGGGGTCCTGCTATCACCTGGGAACACGCCATCATCCAAAACGACAAAACAACAAAAGAGAGGAATATTATATGGAACTGAACTCCTTGTTATGTACTGCTTGTTTTAGGCAGTCCAACAGACATTTATTAAATCCTTCCTAAATGCCAGATACTGTGCTAAAGGCGGGGGATTCCGACACGAGCAAAAAAGAAAGACATGGTTTCTTTCTTTATGTTACAAAAGTAGTGGTGATAGTGAAGGCAGATTCAGAGCTGGGAAGAAAATGGAGAATGGCTAGCCTTGGGCCCCTCCCCAAAATGGAGACCCAGAAGGAACTCATCTATGGGAGAAGGGGGCCAGAAGGACAGAGAGCTTGCTATGTTTGTGGCTCCTTCTGAATTTTTTATTCTATTTATTTTTAAGTATTTTATTGATATATTCTTTTTTTCTTTTTCTGTCCTGTCACTACCTAGTAACTTATCTCTCTTCTGTTGTGATAAATAAATACAATGAAGCAAAATAAATCAGCATCCACATCTCTTTTTCCCCTTTGCTTCTAAACTCTTGGACAAAAGTGTCAAGTATGCATTCTATTATCTCTCATCTCTTCATAATTCATTGTTAAGTTTCCATTTTAGCCTTCAACTACTATTTCTCCTATTTTCCCAAGACTGCTTTTATAAAGATAACCCAGTGATTTTTTTCTTCCCAAATCCCGTGGCTTTATTTTCATCCTCATCCTTTGTAACCTTTCTGCTGCATTGGATGTTGCTGACCCGACTGTCTTGCAACTTTTTTTCTTGCCAAATTTCTGGGAGATGGTACTTTGCTGTTTCTCCCCTAATTCTGTAATCTTTATTTTTCTGACACATCTTCCTTTTCTTGTCCCCTGACTTGTCCTTATTCTTCATCTTCCCTTTTTAAAATTGTGGAGGGCAAGAGCTATGAAGTCAGTGATCAACAGCTAGAATTTATTAACAATTGACCCCTAGTTTCCCCTAAAATTTCCTGATCAAGGTGGTGATAGAGGAGAAAGATTACTGGGTATTCCAGGAGAGTTCTTGGAAAATTAGGAAGACTGAATTTCATGGGCATTTGCCCCACAAGAGTGGCATCTTTCATAATATTTTATAGACATTTAGCTTTCCAAATATTTTTGCATTATTATTGATAATTTTTGTTGTTATATCACCTTTATTTCTCAATATAACAATGTTGTTTTTCACTCTTATGAACTCATGGACTTGTTCTCCCTCCCAGAGAGCCAACCCTTATAACAAATAATAAAAAAGAAAGAGGAAAAAAATAGTTCAGCAAAGCTAAACGATCAAGTCTGACGTTATAAGATGTGTTCTACACCCATAATTCCCCACTTTTGCAAAAAATGAGATTGAAGTGCATTCTCATGTCTCTTTTTTTGAGATCCAGCTTGGTAATTACAATTGTATTATAGTGTTTTGTTTCATCATAATGTTTTTTTGTTTCATTATAAAATTTTGATTGTTTATTGTTATCCTTTCCATTTACATTGTTGTGGTCAGAATGTAGTATATAAGATTGTGTTGTTTGGCTCCTGTAGGTTATGGGTATCCTCATGGGTTTTTCTGGATGTGGCTCTAAGGGAGCCAAGCCTAGATATCTTTATAATCTTCTTCCTTTATCCTTCTCCAAGGGAGACTTTGATTCCTGTCAGGTGGGAAAGTAGAAGACTGGGGCCAGAGGCCGGCCACTATGCTTTCTTTGGAGAGAGGGAGTACTGGGCTAGAATTATATCTTTCTACTCCCTTAAATATTATAGGTCTAGGAGAAGTAATTTTTGTTCAGGCTGCCTTTCTGATCACTATCCCTTATTGGGAAAGGAGGGCTCCAAAGCTATATATTCAAGGCTTGACTCCCTACCAAATGCCAGTTCCACAGTGAACACAAAATAACAATAAGCCCATTTATCCAAAGAGATAGCAAACAGAAATCGAAAAAGTATACATAGGTGTATACATACATTGTAGGAACAGCTGAGTGATTCAGTAGATAGAGCTCTGGACCTGGAAACAGGAAGACCTGAATTCAGATCTATGCTCAGTTACTAGTTTTGTGACCTTGGGCAAGTTGTGATACTCTGCCTCAGTTTTCTCATCTGTAAAATATACATTGTTATATATAACTATAACAGTTTGCAATTTGTAACAATTTCACTGTAGCAAAACATCCTTTATATATCACTCATACAGCCAGAATCCTAGAGGCCTTCATCACCTCTTACCCAGACTACTGTAAAAGCCTTGAAATTGGTCTCTCTGCTTCAAGCTTCTCCCCAGTCCAAATCATTCTTCACCAAGCTGTCAAACTGATTTTGCTAAAGTGCAAATCTAATTATATCACTCCCCTGCTTGAGGAGCTCCATTGGTTTGCTATTATCACCATAGTCAAATATAAATGCTTCTGTTTGGTATTTAAAGCTTTTCATAATCCAGACTCTTCCTCCTTTTTCAACCTTTATCCCTCCCTTCTCTCTATGACTTAGCCTACTCGAAGTTCTTCCAATTCCATCTCCCATCTCCATGTTTTTGCACTGGCTGCCCTCCCCCCCGCCCCAATACCTGGAGTGCTCTATCCCTTTTCAGTATTCCTGGCTTTCTTCAAGACTTCTCAAATCTCATCTTTTTCAGGTCTTTTCCAGGTCCCACTAGCTGATAATGGCTTCTCCTTTCAGATTATCTTCATTTACTCTATTTCATTTATATGTTGTTGTTCAGTCATTTTTCACTCATGTTCAACTCTTCATGACCCCATTTGGTTTTTGTTTTGGCAAGAATACTGGAATGGTTTGCCATTTCCTTCTCCAACTCATTTTATATATGGGGAAACTGAGGCAAACAAGGTTAAGTGACTTGTGCAGGGTCACACACCTAGTAAGTGTCTGAGACTTGATTCCTCAGGAAGATGAGTCTTCCTGACTTTCCAGGCCCAGTTCTCTATCCACTGTGCTGCTCGGCTGCCCATCATATATCTATATCTCTAGATGTTTATATGTCGTTTTCCTTACTAGAATGCACATTCCTTGAAAACAGGGAGTTTTGCGGGTTGATTTTGGGGGGGGGGGGAGCATTTTTTGATGTCTCCAGAGCAGTGCCTGTCACTTAGTAAGCTGATATGCTTCTTAACTAACTTGATTTACATCAAATGAAAGTGTTTTCACTTTTTCAAAACATTCTTGCTCTTCACACCAGGAAACAAAGTTCAGCAGATAATCTCTCCCTTGCTAATTCCTCTGATCAAATTAAAGGGCCTTAATTAAAAAAAATCTCAAAAGCAGAAGTGTAAACAGAGTAGAATTAATGGATTTGCTCAGTAGCACTCATAGTGATATGATATGTTTGCCATCACCATTAAGCAAATTGGCTCTTGGGTATCCTGTGGAACCTGGTGTCCTATACTCATCAATACAGAAAACACAAGTGTTCACAGGCTCTACACATATGGGCCACGGTTTTAGTATCACTGCATTTATTAATTGTTCTGTCTTGCTTTCCACCCCAGCCTTTGAGCCTCTGGCCCAAAACTGAGATGTTGCTACAGTGAATGGAGCCAGGTTGAATCAATCTGGGAAGGTTTCCAAGGAAATTGACTTTCAGTGACTTTGAGGAAAGGAAGGAGGTGGTTTGATGAAGAGATTGTCCTGGGATTCTCCTGATATCTATGCTGATTTTACATACCTTTCCTTCTTATTCCATTTTAGAAAGTGTTTTGAGGTTGGGGGTAAGTGTCAAAGAATTGAGAGGTTAGCTTAGGAGACTAGTGTTGAGACCCAGAGCCTGCCCTCCTCTCCTAGTTTATGGCTAAGGGCGTGGCCGAAGACACCACCTTGTTATTGCTTAGCCAGGTGGGAAGTTAGGAGTTATGGGAGGGCCTTGTGGTTTCGTTATATGGTCATTTGTGCACTTACTGCCATATTTATGGGGACTTAGGTTCTTCCTCTACCCTCTCAGGACTTGGAGGTCCCTCTGGACACAGGGGCATGTCAGCTTGAATGAAAGTCAACAAAGTAATAATGCTTGTTGGACTGAATTGAACTCAGTGACACTGGTGAATGGTAAAGCACTCTTCTTCTTGGGAAATGGGTCAGTTTTTGTTATTCGTAAGGATACATTGGAAAGGCCAAAACTGGAGTATCAAGGAGTCCTTGCAAAAGATCAGGGAGAAATGATGTATCTCTCAAATTATCCCAGCTCTCCTTAGAGCAGGATTTCTTAACTTGGGGTCTGTGAACTTGTTTTTAAAAGTATGTGTATTTTGATAGCTATTTCAATGTAATTCATTTTCTTTTTAATCTTATGTATTTTATTTTAGGCATTTAAAAATATTCTCTTGAGAAAGGGTCCAGAGGCTTCTTCAGACTACAATAAGTTTGTTATAGGATATAGATTTTGAGTAAGTTGGTTGCAGTCATCTCTGACTCGTTCCACTCTTTCATCCCCCACATTTAAGCAACTGCTAAGGTGGATTGATTTTTTCCCCCTTTGAAATGTCTCTGATTCATTCCTGTCTCAAAATTCCAACTATGACTTTAGTTTGGGTTCTCATCATGACTGCTTTCACCTGGATTATTGTAGTAGTCAGTTAACTGGCCTCTCTGACTTTACTTTCTGCTACCTCCAACATTCTATGTGCTACTACCATACTAAATTTAAAACAGTCTAGGCACACCCATGTTCCTATCTTCAGACAGACTGCAATGACTGTCTATTTCTGTTGTCTATTTACCCCTGTGCCAAGTCCTAAAACTGACACAGAGGTAAAGTATCATGGTGATGGGGGCTATTCCGATGTCTGTTGGAAGTCCCATTATGCCAAAAGGAGGACACATGGTAGTTTCATCTCTTAGAAAGACGAGAAATTAAAGAGGAAGATGGTCTCTGTACTTAGTTTTGTCCATCAAGAAAGTGGTTGGTGATGCAGACGTGAGAGGAGAAATGGGAGCACATACCTTCTTGGAGTTCATGATAGCAAGGGAAGGACACAACTAGACATGATTCTTGAACTTTACAGAACTATATTTAATAAATTAAAATAAATAAAAAGATAGGATTTATCCTATTTCTAGAGATTCTAAATGTGGAGGGAGCTCAATGATAATTTGTACAGTGGTATAAGACATCCCCTGGTGGTGTGGGATTTGGGAGAAAAGTGTATTGGGGGTCCTAAGGGCCCAAAGCTCTTTTGTCTCTGAGTTTTCAGTATCTGGAACACAGTCTTAGATTAAAAAGTTGATAAATTGAAGTGAAAATAGGCAGTGCTAATAATATTATTCCCATTTAAGAGAAGAGAAAATTGAGGCACAGAGAGATTAAGTGATTTGTCCCTGTTAATAAGGCACTACAGTACAATGGGAAGGCTTTAGAGTCCAAGGATGCTCAAATCTTGACTCTTATTATTGCCTGAACATGTTTGCCCTCTTATTGAACAAGCCACTTGGTCTCTCTGGACCAGTTTCTCCATATGTAAAGAGTTGGAGTGAGATTTGATGGCTTCTTAGTTTCCTTCTAGTTCTAAATCTGTGATCCTATGAAATGTTGGATCAATAAACATTTCTTAAGCACCTACTATGTGCTGGGCACTGTGCTAGGTACTAGAGATATAAGTAAGAAAAAGACAGCACTTACCTTCAGGGAGCTTAATCTAATGTAGGAAGACAACACACTTTTCAGGGGGAATGGCTACCAGGAGTACCCAACTTGGCAGGCATGGTGTGGCATGGGATTTCATGGAGTCAAAGCTAAGCAGAGTGACTGATGGAAAATGGAACTGAAGAGCTTTGAGAGGAGTTTATTGCTCTGCTCCCCAAAACTCTAATCAGAAGGGTGAATTGAGTTCTAGGACAGGAAGACTTGATGAGAAAATAATTCATGGACTTTAAACAGTCCTTGACTTAAAAATGCCTGATTTATTGAATTTACAATTTTTTTTTTTTTACAAATACATGCCCCAGTCCTCCTTCCCTACTGTGTAGTTATTATTATAGAAGACATTATAAAAAAACACAAAACTTTGAGGCTTGTAGGTCCAGAAGAGAAGGAGGGAACAAAACTGTGAAAAGTAGAAATAACCCACCAGTGTATTGGTTCTCCTGTCCCAAAATATTCTTATCCCCTTCCCTCAATTTTCACGTGTCCTTCCCAGGAAATATAATGCCCAGTTTAGGATTACTAAGAGTCAAGTTCTTAACCTGGACCAAGGGGTCTATAAATAGATTTCAAGGGATCTGTGAACTTGCACTTGGGAAAAAAATAATCTTTGTTTTTACTGACCTTTGGTTTTCTTTGTAATCCTGTGTATTTGACTTGATTTCACTGGCTGCTAGGTGGCACAGTAGATAAGGGCCTGGAGTCAGGGAGACCTGAGTTCAAATTCTAATTCAGACACTAGCTTTGTGACCCTGAACAAGTCTTAAATTCTGTCTGCCTCAGTTCCTTCACCTGTAAATTGGGGGTGATAATAATAGCACCTATTCCCAAGGTTCTTTCCAGGGCAAAATTAGAGTATTTGTAAAGTGCTCCATTACCCCTAAAGTGCTATGTAAATGCCAACTATTGTTATTAATGTATTAATATTAATTATATTAATATATGATATGAAATATATTATTCTGAGAAGGGATTCATAAGCTTGACCAGACTTCCAAAGCGGTCCATAACACAAAAAAAGTTTTAAAAATGTTTAACTTCCTGCTTTGGAGTGTCAGTGTGGCAACAAGGCATGGATGGAGAGGCAAGGAAAAAAGAGAAGTGTTGGGAGGTAGAAGAGGTGTGCAGAATAGAGGGCAAAAGAGGCAGAAGAGAAATTTTATCTGTCTAGGAAATTTGCCTAGGGCTGGCCTTACACTGAGATAAGTGGAAGCAACTCACTTCTTCCCCCTTCTTCTCCTTCCTGCACCCTGTGATTTCCTGCTTCTAGGATCCACACTTAGGCTAGATCTCTCTCGTACCAGAGTTAAGCTGAAGTATGGTTAAATTGCTCTTGGGGGCTGGGGCTAGGAGCCTGGCTAACATGTACATAGCATTCTGTCTTTAGGAAAATGCTTCCTTAGTTTCAAAATGGGATTCAGCAAATTCAGTTAAATTTAGTGCCTCCTCTGTGCAAGGCAGCAAGGCTGGGGATGAGGATTTTAAAGACAAAAATGCCCTTTTCCCCCCAAATTTATCCTGCACTGGGATCCAGGACTTTCTATTGATTTACCATCTGCACATTCAGACTCGAAAACATGGATTCCCTAGGTCCAAGGCTGTAGTGGGACCCTGGAGTAGAGTGGATGGAAGGTGATGGGGTGGTAAGTAAGAATGAGGGAGGGGTAATAAGAAGGGAGCTTGGAGGAAGGGTGAGACTGAGAAGGTGTGAACCAGGGCTGCTCACTTTCTGGTATAAACCTGCATTTCTCACCTTCTGAGGGTCCCAGCAACTGACTTCTGGTTCTGCTCCCATTGCTTACCATCCTCTGACCAGGACTTCTGTCCTTCCCTGATTCATTGCAGATCATAAAACAGTGTTGCCCCCTGCTGATCATATCCTTTGCTGGTTCTGGGCTAAGGTGAGAAGTAGCTACTGTAGG
Organism: Notamacropus eugenii; assembly: GCF_028372415.1. Classification (NCBI taxonomy): domain Eukaryota; kingdom Metazoa; phylum Chordata; class Mammalia; order Diprotodontia; family Macropodidae; genus Notamacropus; species Notamacropus eugenii. Next base: position 324,441,883 of record NC_092873.1, on the reverse strand, counting down.
GTTATGTCTGGGTGATGATACCAGGCAATGGCTGGCGTAGAGACAGGAGGGAAGAGAAACCCCAAATAACAGCAGTGAGAACAAAAGTGGAGTTCCTCTGGATACGCTACATTTATGGGTGTTCGGTTGTATGTAGGTGATTTGGCAGGGAGGGGGTGTGTCTGTACAATATGGGACACCATGTTTTATGAAGGAGGAGGATGACCAGGATCGTGAGGGTTAGGGAAAGTTGTCTTAAGATAAATGGTAAAAAAGGGATCTGGGCATGTCAAGTCTGGAGAGTTCTACCATCACATCATCTCTCACCTCTGTTCACTTCTTTCTATTTATAGAACTAACATCAAGAATTTAGGTTCTCGTTAGCTTTTGCCTTCTGTGTTGCAATTGCCTCTTAATTGGCCTACATGCCCCCATTCTCTGCACAGCTACCAAATTGCTGTTACTAAAGCTCAAACCTGCCCACGTCACTTCCATGCTCAAGAAGCCCTATTGCCTCTAGGATAAAAAAAACCTCCTCTGTTTGGCATTTAAATGTCAGTGTTTATAATTGGGCTCTAGCCTACCTTTCCAGACTTATTGTGCATTGCTCTTCTTCATGCACTACATTTCAGTCATACTGGACAACTTACTGTTCCCAGAACACTGAATTTCTAGCCTTGTGCCTTTCCACAAGCTTTCCCCTATGTCTGGAATGCCCTCTTCTCTCACCTTTACCTCTTCCTTCAAGCTTTAGCACAAATGCCTATGTTGTAAGCTCCAGGACAAAGGGGGACTGTTTCATTTTCCTATTTGTATCTCTAGCACCTAGGACAGGGCCTGGCATATACTAGATGCTTAATAAATGCTGCCTAATTGACTGCTAACATATTGAAATAATTAATCAGCTAGCTGACTTTGTTCTCAAACATGAAACACCTATTCTTTTTGGTATGAGGTGAGGTCTTTCTCCTTCCCATTCTGTTGCCTTCACCCTTTACCCCTGTCTTCCTAGCTCTGAATCACTGGGGTCAAGAATTTCTTGACTTGTTTGATCAAGTTTTTGTTTGATAAAACTGAAAAAGACCTCAGAGATAATCTTGTTCAACCTCTTTATTTTATAGATTTTTGAAACTAGGCTTGAAGAGGTGATATAATTTGACTAGAGTTACACAAGTAGTAAATGGAAAAGGTAGGATTTGAACTCATTTCCTCTGGTTCCAAAACTAGCACTCTGGAGTCCTAACCAGGATTAATTCTATTTTTATCCTGTAGCCTGTCCTGTCTTAAAACCAAGTACAGAGATTATTGGCCTACTGGGTTAGTATATATTTTATTCTCCGGTAGCAGATTCTACCAGTAGCAGATTTTCCTTGCCACATTAGCTCAACAGCTTTTACCTGGGTGTGGGCATTGTCTCCTTTAATCTCAATTTGAGAGGTGGGAATGCTATTTGCCAGCTAGACCTGGAACCAGTAACATTTTCAGCTGTCAGACAAATCTCTTGGTATTCTCTAGGAAGGAAATAGGTCAGGAAGAGATTTTAAGATATAGTATTTGGAGGAAGGGGAGAATTCGAGTTGTTTTTTAGCCATGTCAGGAAACTCTTGAATATTTTACTGATACATTTCAGGAATAATCATTGTGGTCAGGTGAATTACAGTGACAGAAGTAGAAAATAAGTCCTTTTTGATTAAACAAAGCACCCTTTCTGGGGATTCTCTCCCAACATACACTTGCATTTGGCTTTTCTAAAACCATAACTTATGAGCCCCTACCAGTGTTTTTTTTCCTTAATAAGATAGGAGGTACAGTTGGCTCCAAAAACATTTACTAAAATGATATAGTATAGACAATAGCTACAAAATATTCTCCCACAGGAGCCTGGGGGCATATTGTTCATTTGTTTCAGTCATGTCTGATTCTCTGTGACTACATTTAGGGTTTTCTTGGCAAAGATACTGGAATGGTTTGCCGTTTCCTTCTCCAGCTCATTTTGCAGATGAGGAAACTGAGAAAATAGGGTTAAGTGACTTACCCAGGGTCACACAGCTAGAAAGTGCCTGAGGCCAGATTTGAACTGAAGAAGATGAGTCTTCCTAACCCTCGGGCCAGCACTCTATGTATTATGCCACAAAGTTACCTAAACCTGGGGCACTATTCCACAAATATATACAGAGCCCAGAGAAAGATATATATATATACACACATATATATATGTACATATCTCTATACATATATACACATATATGCATATATATGTGTGTGTATGTATGTATATATAGATAGATAAATAGATATAGATATCTTCTGTCCTTTGTAGATAAACTCAAAATGGTCATCTACAAAAGGTGCCTCTATTTTATTTTCTTGACTCTCTCCTTAACCTCTTATAATCTGGCTTCTGACCTTATCATTCTACTGAAAGTGCTCTCTCCAAGGTTGCTTAGACACCAAATCCAGTGGCCCTTCTTCAGTCCTAATTCTCCTTGACCTCTCTGTAGCCTTTGGCACTGTTATCACTCTTTTCTAGGTTTTCAGGACACCACTCTCTCCTGGTTTTCCTCCTCCCTATCCGACTGCTCCTTCTCTGTCTCCTTTGCTGAGATCTCCAGATCATGATCTCTAACCTTAGCCGTCCCTCAGGGTTCTGAACTGGGTCCTCTTCTTTTCTTCCTTTGTTCTTCTTCATTTAGTGATCTCATCAGCTTCTATGGATTTAATTACCATCTTTATGCTGATGATTCTCAAACTTTCTTTCCTGCCCTAGTCTCTCCAATCTAACATCTCCACATGCCTTTCAGATATACTAAATCCAATATGTCTAAAACAGAACTCATTATGTTTCCATCTACTGCGTTTCCCCAACTACCTCTCTTATTACCGTGGAGGGCAACACCATTCTCCCAGTCCCCCAGACTCACAACCTAGGAGTCATCCTGTGTTACTCATTCTCTCCCACTCGCCATATCCAAACTGTTGCCAAAGTCTGCCGATTTCATCTTTACAAGATCTCTCAAACATGTCCCTTTTTCTCTTGGACGTCACTCTACCAGAGGCTCTTGTCACTTCACACTTAGATTATTTTTTAGTTATTTTATTTGTTTTCAGTTTTCTACAATCACTTCCATTTATCTTAGGTTTTTTCGCCTCCCTTCCTCTCCTTCTTTTTTCCCTCCTCCCTCCCTCCTCAAGACAGCATGCAATCTTACATAGGTTTTACACATATATTCTTACTAAGTACATTTTCACCTTAGTCATGTTGCATAGAAGAATGAAAATGAATGGGAGAAACCATAAAACAAAGCATAACACAAGAGAAAATGATCTGCTTCATTCTGCAGTCTAATTCCATAGTTCTTTCTCTGGATGTGGAAGGCATTTTGCTTCGAGAGTCCATTGGGAATTTTTTAAGTCCTTGCATTGCTATGAAGGACTAAGTCTACCAGAAAAATTCCTCGCTCATTGTGGTTGTTGCTGTCACATTTACATTATTGCAATAGCCTATTGGTGGGTCTGCCTACTTCAAGTCTCTCCCCACTCCAATCCATCCTCCATCCATCCATCCACTGAAGTGATTTTCTTAGAGTGCATCACATATACACCTCCATACACAATATACTCCAGTGACTTCCAATTGCTTCCGGGAGCAAATACAAAACCCTGAATTTGGCATTCAAAGTCCTTCACAACCTAGCCCCCTCCTACCTTTCTGGTCTTCTTATACCTTACTTGCCAACCCATACTCTTTGATCCAGTAACAGTGATCTCCAGGGTGTCCCACAAACAAAAGACTTCATGTCTCAGTTCTGAGCATTTTCTTTCCTCTTACCTGGAATGCCTTCCCTCTTTGACCCTGACTACTCACCTCCATGTCTTCCTTTAAGTCCCAATTAAAATCTCACCTTCTAGAGGAGACTTCCCTAACTCCTCTTAATTCCAATTCTTTCCCCGTTAATTATTTCCTATTTATCCTGTATATTGCTCACTTTGTATATATTTGTTTCCATGTTGTCTCCCCCATCAGATTGTAAATTCCTTGAGGGCAGGAACCATCTTTTGCTGCTTTTCATGTCCCCAGCACTTAGCACAGTGCCTAGCACATAGTAGGTGCTTAATAAATATTGATCGATATATACACACATGTATAGACACACATATATTGCATACACAATATATGGCTAAGGAAACTCACAGTTCTAGTATTGTAGGACTTAACTAGACCTTTCTTTTCATGAAGAGCCCTCACAAAGCTTCCCTTTGGGTACAATATCTCTCCTCAGTGGGTCCCAGGTCTACACCTCACCTTAACTTGACTCTTGAGTGCCAGGGCCAGCTCTCTTCTCTGCTGCCAGAAGTCCTGCTTCTAGAAGATTTTTGACTACTGCTTTGAGTGGCTACCTTTCTGTACCCTGTCTGTCTAGAACACCTGCCCCTGTTCCCTGCTGGATGGGGGTATTTCCTACTAGTTGAGTAGCTTCACTAAGAGCAAGGTGTCCAGAGCAGTTATCTCTTAGGGGTTAGGTTCTCCCTCCATTTTGGGGTCCAGTTTCTAGACTTATGCAGAGCTAACAGCTCTGTGTTTTTATTCACTCTGAGCATGACTGATTCCATCATAGAAAGGTTGCTTGTATTTTATAGAGGGACCACAAAGTGCTAACACCTTGTTAACACATAACACTTTGTCATGTACAATTATATCAGCCATCTCTATGGAAGAACATTCTTGAAATGAATGTGTGGATAATTCCAAGGGGTGACTAGGTTGGGGTGAGGGGAAAATAAATGGAAAGAGAGATGAGAAATCTATATTTAGAAGTGTAAGTTCTGTCCCTTTGTGGAGGAGTGTCCCAGTTCTATGTTCCAAGAAGGCCTGTGGGATTTCTGTTTCATTGGTTTCTTAGAAAACAAACTATTCAGGGAGACAAGCAGACTTAGGAGATGGCTGGGAAATTGGTCTTCTTTTAAAACTCCACAGAGTTCTTCTCTGGACAGGTAGGCCTAGAGTAATAGAATGTTTCATCCAATTCTCTTGAGGGAGGGTGTGTGTGTGTGTGTGTGTGTGTGTGTGTGTGTGTGTGTATCTGTCTGTCTGTCTGTCTGTCTGTGTCTGTGTGTGTGTGTCTGTGTGTATGTGTGTGTGTGTGTGGTGTGTGTGTCTGTGTGTGTGTGTGTGTGTGTGAATCTGGTGGTTTCTGAGTCACGCTTCTGGTTGACATATTGATTTTCTGCCCAAGCAGCTGAGGAGAGCCTGTCATTTATTTCCAGGCTAAAGTTCAGAAGCAAAGAGAAATCTCTGGCTGCCCATACATTTGGGATGGATGAAGAGGCAGGCTACCTCTTACTGTTCTGTGTCCTCCTTGCCTTTGAGGCTCAGAGTTTCAGAGCAGCCTTGATGAGCCACACTGCGTGTTTTGTAATTCTCCTTAGTGGTTTGTGTAGCAACTGAGCAGGAACCAGGGAGCTTGAGGAGGGAGGCAGGATTGCTGGTTGTCTCACTTCTTCTACCCCATGCAGGAATAGCTGCTTATAATATCTTTTAGAGCATTGAGTGTTTGTACAGAGCTGGCTTCATTCCATAGTTGTGGTCTCATTTTGGCTTTCCAGGGAGATGATCCCATGGAAACCAAAGCATAGGGAGGTGAGGTGACTTGACTTACTTTTGCATGAGCCAGTGAGTCAGCCTAGAGAGCTAGCACTAAAAATCCAGGAGGCTAGAATCTCTCTTGACTCCAGAATAAAAGTAGAGTCATATAGTACAAGGAACATGAAATTCATATTCAAGAACCTCAGGTTTTAGATCCAGCTCTCCGTTTCTATGACTTGCTCCCTCTGTTCAATTTTTTTCCTACTCTGTTGGTCAGTAGGCCTATGTTAGAACAGCTGTATCCCATCTGGGTCAGGAGGGTGGACATAGAGAATTGGTCATTTACTGTGTGAAAAGTGAAAAACAACTTTAGGTTTCTGAGATGAGGCCATCATCATCACCATCATGGAGTGTTGGATTAGACTGAAGATCACCATCATCCCCAGGCTGGGTCACTGGGAAGTCCAGAATATTTAAAGCGCTGTTATTCAGTTGTTTCAATTGCATCTGACTTTCAGTGACCCCATTCTGGGGTTTCCTTGGTGACGATACTAGAGTGTCATTTCCTTCTCCACTTCATTTATAGATGAGGTGACTGAGGCAAATAGGGTTACATGACTTGCCCAAGGCTACACAACTAGTAAGTGTCTGAAGCCAGAGTTGACCTCAGGAAGATGAGTCTTCCTGATTCTGAGCACCACTATGCCACTAGCTTTAAATGGAGAAGAGGGAGGAAGAACAAGACAGACTTCAGCCTTTGGGGGTAAATGGAATAAACGTTTCCTACTAGGTGCCAGTCACTGTGCTGAGTACTTTATAAATATTATCTCATTTGATCCTTACCATGACTTGGGAGGAAGGTGCTCTTATTATCTCCATTTTCCAGTTGAGGAAACTGAGGCAAGCAGAAGTTAAATGATTTGCTCAGTGTCATATAGCTTGTAAGTGTTGGAGGTCATTTTTGGCCTCCAGGCCCAGAACATTATGTGCTGTGCTACCTAGCTGCCTTTGTGCCTGTAAGGAGGAGCTTCAGTAAAGCAGTGAATCCAAGATCAACTTTTTGAGTCTCCACATCCTTGGAGGTCTCACTGTGGGTCCTTATTTTTTGAACAATGATTGTGACCAGGCTGCCTTCACACAAAGAAGATCCCTTTCTATACATACTCTTGCAATAACTTGGAAAAGTTACACAATGGTGTGAAAATGAAATTATTTGGGGAATGCAGATATTTTCTTGCCTTCAAAGGGGATGTGTGTGTTTTTTTCCCTATGCTGGTGTGTGTTCCTTGTGCATAAGCATAAGAAAGTTGAATGGTGTTAAGTTGGAAGAACACTGGAGCAAGGGCCTGGCTCTGCCACTCACTTACTGGATGAGTTTAGAGAAGCGCCTCCATTTCCTCCCTTATAAAATGAGAAGGTTAGGCTAAATGGTCCCTAAAGGCCAGTTTAGTTCTAAAGTTTTATGGTTCCATTTCTCATAGGGACATTTAGAACTCTCCTTACTGAGACAGCAGAAACCAGGGAGCTGGCATGGTGGATCATGGTTGTAGGCCTGGATTCAGGAACACCTGAGTTCAGATCTCACCTCGGACATTTATTAACCATGGACAGTGGGCAAGTCATCTAACCTTTGTCTACTTCAGTTTCTTCAACTGTAAAATGGTTCTAACAGTAGCACCTGCCTCCCAGAAAGGAATGATAAATGAGATAGTTTTAAAGCACTTAGCTCAGTGCCTACCATATAGTAGATGCTTATTTCCTTCCTTCCTTCTATGTGTCCTTATCCTGATAAAAGGTATCTAGGACCATAGATTCAGAGCTGGAAGAGACCTTAGAAATAATCTAGTCCAACCTTCTCATTTTACAGATGAGGAAACCAAGACTCAAAGTTGTGACATACCCAAGCTTATATAACAAATGTGAGACTAGTACCCAGCTCTTCAGACTCTAAAACCAATGTTGTTTTTCATTATGAACTTTTTGTTATTCAGTCATTTCAGTCCTGTCTGACTCTTCATGACTTCATTTGGACTTTTCTTGGCAAAAGATATTGGAGCAGTTTGCCATTTCCTTCTCTGGCTCATTTTACAGATGAAGAAACTAAGGCAAACAGGGTTAAGTGACTTGCCCAGGGTCACACAGCTAGTAAGTGTCTGAGGTCATATTTGAACTTAGGGACATGTCTTCCTGACTCCAGGCTCAGCACTCTATCCACTGCACAACCTAGCTACATCTTAACAAACATGAATGTTTCAGTATACATACAACAGAAAAAGTAATGTTTATGAAATGCTGAAATTCTATCATGTATGATTTTTAAAGTATATTTAATTTAATATGATAGTAACCAAAGTGTCCTGCTTGTCTATGACCTCTTCTAAGTATTCTTTCATAACCCTCTGAGTATTTTTTAATGCTTCTTTGATGCTCCTTCCTTCTTTCTTTCCTTCCTTCCTTTTTTTCTTTCATCAGTATCACTACATATCAACAATTCCTTTCCCTCTTCCTAGACTCCCCTCCCTTCTAACAAATAAAACACTCAAGAAAACAAAATTCACACCATAGCCTTGTCTGGAAACATGCCTTATTCTTGTCCATCACCTGTCCTTGTCTTATCCATATGCAGCTCTTGTCCATCACCTGTCTGCTGAGCAATGGGAAACATACTTCATCATCTGTCTTCTGACATCACGATTAGTCACTGCATTGATCAGAGAGTTATTATTATTACAGAGTTGTTTTCTTTTACACTTATGGTTCTTGATAAGTTGTTCTCCTCAGTCTCATTTCACTCTGAATCAGTTGATAAAAGTCTTTTCAGGTTTTTCTAAATCCATGTTATTTGGAATTTCTTATGGCTTAATACGATTCCATCACATGCGTGGACTATTTGTTCTGGCATTCCCCAGGTGATAGACATTTCCTTGGTTTCAAGTTCTTTGCTACAAAAAAAATGATGCTATAAATTATTTTTGGACGTATGAGTCCTTTTCTTTTGTCTTTAGATTCTTTGGGTATCTACATAGTGGGTACGTGCACTAGGCCAAAAGGTTCTGATGAAGTTTAATGATTTGGGGGGGCATAACTCTAGATTGCTTTCTAGCATTATTGGATCAATTTCCAGATCAACCAATATTGTGTTAGTGTGTCTCTTCTCTTACTGACCCTTCAACAATTGCCATTTTCTTTTTTTGGTCATTCTTCCTACTCTGTGTGTGAAGTAGAACCTCAGAGTTACTTTGATTTAAATTTTTTTTTTACTATTAGTGATTTGAAACATTTTTCATAGGGTTATTGGTAGCTTGTGTTTCTTTTTTTGAAAACTCTTCATATTTTTGACCATACATATATATATATATATAGCTCTTGTTGTATTTGAATCAATTCCGTATATATCTTGGATGTTATCATAAATTTGCTGCAAAGATTTTTTCCCAGTGACCTGTTTCCTTTCTAATTCCACCTGCATTGATTTTCTTTGTGCACAAGCTTTTCAATTTTATTTGATCAAAATTGTCCTTTGTATCTTTTAGTATCATCTTTCTTACTTCTTTGGTCAGGAAATATCCTTGTATTCACAGTTGTGAAAACTATCTTTTTACCTTCTCTAATTTGTTAGGACCTTTTATATTTAGGTCACACATCAATTTAGATCCGATTATAGTTTGTTGCATGAGATATCAGTCTCAAACCTAATTTATGATTGCTTTCCAGTTTTCCCAGTAGTGTTTATGGAAAAGTGAGTCCTGACTCCAACTTCTAGGGTCTTCATTAAATACTGAACTACTATGTTTGATTGCTTCTGGGCTTACCTAACCTGTTCTACTGATCAGCTTTTCTATTTTTCAACCCATTATGAATGGTTTTGATGATTATAACTTTGTAGTATAATTTGAAACCTGATATTCCTCTTTTTTATTATTTTCCTTGAAATTCTTAACTGTTCATTCTTCCAGATAAATCTGGATTTCATTTTGTCTAGTTTTGGTAATTTGAGTGGTACAGCACTGAATCTGTAGTTTTAGTCTTGTCATTTTTTATTATATTAGCATGACTTAACCGTGAGCAAATAATGTCTCTCTAATTATTTGTCTTCTTTAGAGTTATATTCATACAAGTCCAAAGTGTGTCTTGGATGTAGGTATCTTATGTGTTCCCTAGTTATTTTGAATGAAGTTTCTTTTTCTGTTTCTTCCTGCTGGATTCTGTGGCCCCTATGCAGTCTGACTGTCTCTGCTATTACTCTACTGTGGTTATGGATAGGGTTGCCCTAAAATCGCAGCCTAGGACAGGGAACTAGGCCCTATCCTCTGACTTCATTCTTGTGTTCTGCCTCTGTGTCCTGGTGGGCAAATGCACAGTTTAACCTCTGCTCCTTCTCCTTGCTTAATCAGCAACTGGAAATTGACTTTTTTCCTTGTTGTGATGCTGACAGGATCCAGTCAGATATCAGAGATTGTACTGGTCTCAGGTTTCTTCTATGTTGTCTATGTCTACTTGATCCACCAGCTTGGCCATGGAAAATTCGTCATAGATTCAAACCTTCAGGAAGGCTCCTCACCCCAGATTGTCTGGGCATCTCAATCTTGTTTCTCTCTCTTTATCAAAAGACTTTGTCATCTGCTGCGGTTCTAATAGTATATTGGAAATTGATCTGGCTTTAGAGATCCCTAAGGCATGTCTGCTCTGCCCAGATGCCTATATCCATTTCTTGTGTCCTTGTGTAGTGACCTGTTGAGAGCTGCTTTGTCCCATGCCACTCATTCAGTAGATCAAGGCCAAGAGCCCTCTGGACCTTGGGGCCTGTTTAGCAGACATCCAGCTGGCTTCAGAACTTGCTGGCATGCTCTCAACTAGAGTTCTTACAGGCATCTCGTTTATATTCTTGTGCAGTCCTGAACTGGACGGGGATTTTCATTGGGGTTTCCTTTTGGCTTTATCAATCTATAAGGGGTAAGGGTGCAGGTATAGATAGACCTTCTTGTTAGAGAAATGAAGAAACTGAGGGGTGGCAAGGACATGGAACCAGACATGTCTTTGTTTCTTGGGAGAGCTGGGCTCACTTGTGACGTTTCATGTCTCCATCTTTACTGAAAGTCACAAGTACATCATGTTTACTTTCTCTGGTTTGCTACAGTAGCTCCTAAGGGTTGACAATCTTTTAGATGACTCACAGGAGCTTTTCTGGGATAAGACCACTCTGACATTTTCTGGGCACAAGGATAGATACCTACTCCTTTTAGCCCAGGGGTTGTGGGATGAGGAACCTGAGCAACTCATACACATATTCCTTTCATGGGCTTCAGATGACCTGGGAAGGCCTTTATTTCTATAATTAAGCCAGTTTCTCATCCATGGAGTTCTGAAATACATGAAGCCACCAACTATCATTCCTCTGCCCCACCCTGGGTCTTCTCTGTGTTAAGCATCCCCATTGTCACATGGCAAAGACTCAAGACCCTTTACCATCCTGATTGCCCATCTAAGAACTTTCTCAATATCCTTTTGAAACTGGACTGATTTTTTAAAAGGATCCAAGGCTCTTCTCCTGACCATGAGTAGAAGTTGTTTGTCTATAGTGCTTATAAAACACTAATTTTGTTCAATTCCTCAGGCCCTAATGTTGGCCAAACTGTCCTGAAGTTGTTTACCATTTTTCCTGAAGGGGGTATTGAGTCATGGGAAGTGTGAGCATCCATCATCACTACTGAAAAAATATTTCTGAGTACACTTTCCTTTTGCGTGTCATCATCAGATACAAAGGATATCACATCATTACAAAGCAGTGTGTCTAGAAAGAAAGATTTGGGATATAGTAAGGGGGAATGGGTTTTTTCTTTTCCTTGTCTCCCCATAGACTTTCTTTGTGACTGTAGGCAGGTGTTTGGGGTTCTCTCTGTAGATATATGGGTTTCAGGTTGGAAGTATGGCCAAATGAAGCAGTGAATTGGAAGTCAGGAGTCTGGAGTTTGAGTACCATTTAAATGACTACCCAAACCTCAGATTCTCCATCCATGTTTGAACTGAATGAATTAGACTAGATCAAAAGGTCTTAATCTTTTTGTGGATGTTGCTGTTGCTATGAACCCTTTTGGCAATCAGGTGAAGGTGACAGATCCTTTCCCCGATAGGATTATAGTGGAAAACAATTATATTGAAATTCAGTTTTCAACATATTAAAAAAATTCAAGGATTCCAGGTTAAGAAGCTCTGGACTTGATCTCTGAGGTTTCTTTTGGTTTTTGATATTCCTAAGGTCATTATCTTGTCCTTACTTTTGACAGACAGGGTGAGAAGAAACACACTGAGATGGCGAAGTGCTTTTGTCTCCTGGTGAAAGGTGCTATGGAAGTTGACATTGGTGTGTCTAATGTATGAAGGTTTTCCCCGTTTGGGGGCTATTTCAGACTTCAGCTGTCTATTTCCAACAGTGCAGGAGAAGATAACACTCTCTGCTAGTGGTCCTTCCACCCTGCTCATTGCTAATATTATTTTCCTGAAGATTTTAAATCAAACTGCAAGACCCCAAGGACCGTACTGTCCAGGGAAGACCAAACCCTGGGTTCATGAAGGTTTAGTATATTGTTTCTTCATCTGATTAGGCTAAGAAGAATATCTATTAGGATCTATTGGATTATAGCTGGAAGATAACTTAGAGATCATGTTAGCAAACCTTTTCATTTTACAGCTGAGGAAACTGAGGTCCAGGAGGAGATTAAATTAGATTAGATAAATCACTTATTAAACCCTTTCTTAATGCTGGGCCCTTTGATAAGCAGGTGGCAATACTCAGGGAACTTTTAAGAGGGGAAAAGAGAAAAATAGGAAAAGCAGTCTGGAGAGTCAGCAGCTAAACCATATTACAGGGAAGTAATTTGAGCAGGGATCACCTAGATAATAAATAAATTAATCCAAAATTCACACTCAGATCTTCAGACACAAAATCCAGTGCCCCCCCCCTCCCCAATCTGTTCAAATTTAGAATCTGTTGTAATGGTGGAGGGAGACAGTGACAAAGTAGAAATAGAAAGCCACTCATAGGTTATCTTAAAGAGATAAAGCTCATTTTTCTTAGTAGTATTTGTTTTGACCCAACAAAAGGTCAGACTGGTTTCTGATCAAATTCTGCATCTCCCCTTCTCCTGTTTCCCAGTTTCTGTGAACATTTATCATGGAAGCTGTGACAATTATCTAAAATAGAGACAACCACATGCCCATCTGTCCTTCTTCCCTTTAACCAATCTCTCCTACTCTACCCTTCCTCCCCACTTGAAATAAGTTTTATTTAAAACATAAATGTTTTAAAAAAAGCTGCACCAAAGAAACAACAAAAAAAAGGAGACCTATCAGTGCACAAGACCCATTCTAGGGTTTGGTTGGGGGAGGGGTTAATTTTTGAATCCAGATTTCATAGACCTGAGTGGCAAAGCACCTGCAGTCTTCTCAGCCCCCAAAGTGGCTATTCCACTATTTCCTGCTGATATTTAGCAAAAGGTCACCCATCAGCACTCACTGTAGACTTGATAATGCATGGATTGTATGAAGCCAGGTGGGATAGCCAGCAGGAATTCTCTCATCTTGGAATGTTTCCTGTTGGAGAGGGTGAAGAATTGTAATAGGCAGGGGTGGAGGGGGTGCTCACACAAGGGATGGGAATAAGGCTCTCTGGTGCTGGGAGACTCACATCTTTCATCAATCAGTTCTTTGTCACTTTGATGACAAGCACTATTTTATGAGCTAACACAGATCTTTTCAGCTCTGAGTCTCTCTCAGGCAACTGTACTGATTGATTCCTGGGTTGAAGACGCCTTAGAAGTGTCAGGAGACAGAGAAGGTTCAGAGCCTAGGTGGGATGTGACTCCAGAGTAGGGCACATAGTAGTTGTTCTTCTATGCCCCCCCCCCATGAAAGGCAGGGATACGATGAGTCTTTGAAAGCCACCTGCACCCAGAAACCATAGGAACTATGGAGAGAAGGGTGGGCAGAGTGGTGAAAAACAGCTCCTTGCTAGTTAGTTAATCATCCTTTTTATCAGACTAACTTTGTCTGAGTCTGTAGTGGCATGTCATGATGTTGGTTAAATGATTTCACGAAATTTTCTAGTCTCTTACACTGGAACACTACTCTGGCTTCCTTGAGGGTGCCAGTACTTATTTGGGCACAGGTTTTAGAGCATTAATCCCTATGATGTTATGGATTCTAACACACAGTGAGAAACTTATTCCCTCCCCCACCCTACACAAAGACTGATACCTCATAGGAAGATCATGCTTCCAGTCCCAGCAATGTAGGTGAAGGATAGCTAATCCTCCTTCTTAGAAAAATGAGGAAACTGAAGTGGAGTAGGCATGGAATAAGCATTATTCTTGTCTCTCTTTCCCCTCCACTTCTTTTATGTCTGGTGACTTCCTCTCTACATAGTGAACAGTGGTTTCTCCTCTTCCCTGCACGTGTTCTAGCCATTCCTACCCTCTTGGTACACAATGTAAAGGTTTGATCTTAGAGAATACATTAAGTAGGAAACCAGGGACAAATGTGATCATATGCACTGGAGGGGCTGGAGGTCCATAAAATCCTTTTAATGGAGTTAACATTTGATTGTATTGAACTGATTCCCACCTCCTGAGAAAGAATAGCCCTTTACACCACCCAGCACCAAGCACTAGAAGGTCTTCCTTTCTCTCAGATCTTTCTTAGAAAGTGACTATAGCTTTGAAGAGATCAGTCATTCATTCCTCAAATGCAGAGTTAACTTTTTTGGGGGGTCATGGGCCACTTTAGTAGTCTAGTAAATATGGACTACTTCTCAGAATGTTTTTCCAGTGCATAAAATAAAATACATAGGATTACAAAGAAAATCAAAGGTTCGTAAAAATAACCTTGCAACTTTTCCCCTATCCAACTTCATGAATCTCCTGAAATCTATTCCTGGTTCATAGACCCCAGATTAAGAACCCCTAATCTGATGTGTCTGGGATTGTTAGTTTTTGGTCTCTTGGTAGTAAGTTACATACGTTAGGATGTTTGTGGTAGAGGGTGGGTGAAGGTTTGTACTTTCCTGCATTACTAAAACTTTTTCCCCCAGCCTTAAGACAAACCATTGTGAGGAAAGGTACTGAGCTTAAAAGGTGGCTGAGGCTTGGATAGTCAGACCCCACTATGCATAGTGGAGGATAGGATTAGCCTGAAGATTAAGCTAATTTTTGGTGTAATGAAGCCTGATGTACTCCATGTGGCAGAGGCTTAAGTAACTCCCTTTTAGCAGATAGATGTTTGGGCCCAGGGATTCAGGGAATGGGCAGCCTGTGTAATTCCCCTCTCAGTTTTCCCTCTCTTAGTTCTCTCTTGGGCTCCTGTGTATCTAGAGGTAAATGGCAATTCAAATACAAAACTCTCTGATCTTTATTCTCTTTAGCTTTCTTTCCCTCCTCTACCCCCAAACAGTATTACACAAAAGACAGTCACTGTTAGTAAGCAAACATTTATCCAAGCAAGTAATAAAACAAACTGGAGAAGTCATGTAGATTAGTGTAGAAGGTTTAATAGTAACTCTTTGGTCTGGGAAATGAAATAAAATCTCAACTCCACCAAGGAGAGAATGATCTCACTGGAGAAGTCTGTTCATAGCACTTTCTGGGGGCACAGGTACTAGGAATCAAGGGACATATTGTAACTAGCTTTCTCCACATGCCTGAAGCTCAATGGTTTCCTCTTAGCTGTTCAAAAGTTAATACAGTTATCCCTTCCACATCATGGCAGTTAGAGACATGATGGCGCCCCTGCAATCTGGAAAATCTGTGTAAAATTTTTTTGCCCTCCCTTTGTACCAGAGGAGTCTTCTGGCTTCACAATTCCTCTTTTTTCTTGATATTATACAATGTTATGCGTGTGTTTTATGCATTTTTGAGTTTCTAAACTTTTTCTGTGTCATCTGCTGGCCTTTGTGAATCATCTGTGGCTTCCACAAAATTCCCCCCCAAATTCCCATTTAATTTCTTATCCTGACCCGTGATATATCAAAGTCCCAGTGGGGAAAGGATTTCTTGCATCATTCCTCTTTAACTCCTCTTCTTTGATCCTCTCTCTGTATTATCTCCAGAAGCAGGAAGCATCATGTGTTCAGAGTTCTCTCAGCCAATAAGCCATCACTTCTACCTTTGCATATGTGGCACCCAGAGGTACAGAGTTGCTCTTCAGGAAACTACCCTTAGTACTGCTGTGCAGGGTTGTTACACTGGAAATATGTCCAAAGCCAGGCTCCCCAGTGCCATCCTGGATAGTTTCCTATGCCTGCTAAGATTTTATTGAAATGGATAAAAGGACCCAGCTCACCTGCAAGGTCTCTGTGCTATTGTCAATTGGTCTTTTGGCTCCCCTTCTTAGCAGAAATTTCCTAGGATTGAGTGATTTTTTTAAACCACAGACAAGAGTTCTGGTCCTGGCTTTCCTTCAACTTGTTGTTCAGCTTAAGCAAGAGTGACCTCTGTGGGCTTTACCTTCTTCATTTTAAAATGAGGTAGGACTAAATCATCTCCATGGTCCCCTTGAGCTCTGATATCACATGATTGTAGTCTGAGATCTCTTCTGCTGACATCTTACCATATTGAGGCATCTAGGTGGTATGGTGTGGACAGAGTGCTGGACCTGGAGTCAGGAAGACCTGAGTTCAAATTCAGCTTTAGATACTGAATAACCATTTGTCCTGGGCAAATCACTTAACCTCTTTTTTTGTTAGAGTTTCTTCAGCTATAAAATGGAGATAACATCTTGCTCTAGCCAACCAGCATTATTTCCTATTTCTGTGAAACGCAATCTTCTTACGCATTGATTGGGTCATTTTCTTCACTGTCCTCAAATCCACGTTTGTGCTTTTGCTCAGGTCCAACCAGAATGTTCTTCTCCTCTCCAGAACTTAGCCATACTTTAAAGGGCTAGTTCAAGGTGTACCTCTTCTATGAAATCTTTCTGGATTACTTCAGCCCATACCAATTTCTTCCTTCTCTCAGTCCATGTTAAAGAGACCAGACTGATTGGAATGGAGGCAATTGCTGGAAAGTAGGAAAATGAAATTGTATAGAAGGGATGGTTCCAAATTGTGTAGGGCCCAATAAAACCAAACGGAATGTGAATGAAACATTGAAAAATACATAGAAAAGAGCAGAAAGGAAGTTTAGAAGGGAGCACAGGCAAGAAAGGCAGTGTTGTTACTGTCATGTTAAATTTTATAAATAAAAAACAAACTGTACAAAGCAATTCCTATAAATCCTCTTTTCCTTTTCTTTGTGTATTGAAATTTTCATGTTAAATTCATAATGAAAAAGAAAATTTTATTTAAGAAAATAAGTTAAAGAGTTTGAATGTAATCCTATAGAGTGTGGGGCATCTTAGAAGTGTTTTTCAGCTGGGAATAACATGATGAACTTGTGTTTAAAGAAGATCAGGTTTGGCGAATGGATTGGAGATGCACAAAGACCAAAACAGGGAGACCACTCAGGAGGCTGCGGTTTTAGCTGACGCAACCAGGGGCTAGATTAGGGTGATGAGAATGAGAAGAAGGGCTAGACATGAACGGTGTTGAATTTAATATTTTATTTTTACCCAATTACATGTAAAAACAATTTGAACTTTTTTTTTCAAATTTTTGAGTTCCAAATTCTCTTCCTTCCCCTTTCCGCTCCTCCACCCCATTGAGAAGACAAGCAGTTTGACATAGATTATACATGTGTAATGGTGAAAAACACATGTCCATGTAAATCGTACTGTGAAAGAAAACAGACAAAAGGAAAGGAAATAAAAAGTATCTTCGATCTGCATTCAGGCTTTACTAGTTCATGAAAGACATTTAAAAGGCAAAATTTATAATGTGTGTATGCATGCCCAAGTAAATTGTGTATGTTCATATGACTTCTCCAAATGTGTAAATATGTGAAGGTGTTTGGATAAATAGAATCTGAAGACTGAACCACCACTAAGGAGAAGAGGAGGGCCAGTAAGATAGCTGGAGTGGAAAAAGCAGGCAAGCCCCGAGGAGTTGGAGACAGGTGACTCTTTCCCCCTGAACTGGAATTCTATCTTAGTAAATATTTCTAGTGGTTCATACCAAAAGCTGCTTCTTGTTTGCCAGCCCTTAGCTTACTCTTACCAACTTGACTCCTTCGCACTGGTTACACAAAAGGCAAAGAGTGAAAACCTTGTAAACCCATTTATCCAAGCGCTCAGAATACAGAAATTGGAGAGGCTATACAGATTAGACCACATGAACTAGAAAACAGAGTGAATTAATTCTTCTCCGAGGAGATATTTCTACTCAAAACAAGAGAGGCTCAGATCTCACTCAAGAAGAAATTCTTGAAGTCTCTAGGAAGTAAGCTGGAGGTCAAAGACATGTTGAAGAGCTGGTTTCCCCTACATGTCTACAGTTTCCAAAGTCTCCTCTACCCCTTGTCCTGCCATACACTCACAATTCATATATGTGTGTATACATAACACACATATATGTATGTATACATATAATACACACATATGTATGTATATGTATATTTCTGAGTCAGTCCTGAAGAGAATGTCTGGAACTACACATGTCCTCTTGAAGAAAAATCATTTCTCTTCTCTAAAGCTCCCCCACCAACTCCTCTGCACATACAAGAGCGTGTCCTTGCATCAGCATTTTCTCTTTCACCTTGTAGCCATGTCTGAGCAGAGACATACGAAACACCCCAGGCTCAGCAGCCCAGGGACATCCCAGTTGACTGAGTATGGGTCAAAGGGAACTTATTTTTTGAAGCTGAGTGACTGGGAGGATGATGGCTTCAGGGACTCTGGGAGAGATGTGCTCAGTTTGACATGCAGAAAGGTATGATTAGCATGTTAAGCTGACAGTGGAGTATCCAAGTAAAAGTATCTTGAAGACAGTTTAGGATATGGGATCATTTGATTTAGAGCTGAGAAGGGGCATTAAAATAATCTAGCCTAATGGTCCCATTTTACGGATGAGGAAACTGAAATTTAAGAGATTAAGCGATTTGCCCAAGATGACCAAGTAATGATTAACCAAACTGGGATTCTAACCTAGGTCCTCTGCCTCTTGGTTAACTACCCTGTTTATAATGTCCTACATCCTGTAAGATTATATATTCCTTAAGGAAGGGGACTCCTCTCTCTAACTTCCCATTCCCAAGCTACCAAGCCTGTGCTTCTTTGGTGAGGGGAGATGCTGTGTAGGAAAATTCCTTGAACAATGCAGATTGTAGAACAGCAACTATTTTGCCATTATTGTTGTAGAGAGTTGCTTGGAGTACTAAGAGATTAAGTAACTTGTCCAGGGTCACAGCACCAATACATATTAGAAGCAAGATTTTAACTCAGGTATTCCCGATGATAAGGCTAGCTCTTTCTCCATGATGCTGCACTGCCTCTCCCTGATGTGTGATTTGCTTCCATCCCTGTTGTTTCCCCAAACTTGATCACATGGAGTTCTCAGGGGATCAGACATTATTGTTAAACATTTCCAGAGATGAAGTGGGAGTCTTGGAACTCCAATAGACTCAGGGCCCCCCATCCCAAACTTCTTTGATGATGTTTCCAACCTTCATCACATGTGTCTGTGACTACTGTCTGGTGCCTCACTGATTAGAGCCCTTGGCTCATTGTGGAGGAGGCCAGCTGACTCTGGAGTCAGTGAGAGATTCTTTCTGTTAGTTGAGATGCACTTTGGGGGCTAGTGATGTCACTTAATTGAAAAGCATTTGTTTAGCACCTATAACCAGCAGGTATGGCTGTCTGTTTGAATATATGTTTAAGGTGAAAAGTGAAAGCCCAAATAAGAGATATTTACTCTTTGGAATTTCTCTGCTCCCACTAATTAATTGGCACAGGTAAATCCTTTCCAGACCACACCTTTCCTCCAACTAGATGGATCTAGGAGACATGCACTTTCCTTAGTCCCTCTTTTACCCTGCCCCTTGCTGGGAGACCTGAACTCCATTCACCAACTTCATCGCTGACTCCATTAGCTTAGAAGTAAAATTGTCCTGGTTCATGTGGATCATCTCTCTTTCTATTCTATTTAGGAGCTTATAAAATTATTAATAAAAGTCAAAACCATGAAAATCTGTCACAATCAGGTCATCCCCCAGCTAGAAAAATCCTACTGTTCTAGACTGAGGTCCAGTTCTCTGATCCAGTCTTATTCTGTGTACACCAAGCTAGTCATTGGCATCTTGTACACAATTAATATACTGATGGACATCACAATGAAGTTATGATGGATTATAATTTTTATATGAAATTAGGAAACAGAAACAGGTCAAAGAAATAGAGAAAACCATAGAAAAAGCACCCACTGGCAATAGAAATATTGGAGAGAGTTAAATCTTTACTGCCCTTGTGCTGATTTCCAAAGGAATGGCACTGCTAGCGTATTGAGTCTGTTGCAGCCACTCATGCAGAGTTGCGCCCTCATTTCTGCAACTGTAGTCTTCTGCTACAGCTTTGTTTTCTCTAGCGAATGCTGCTGCAGCCAGCACCACTATTCCTGTACCAAACAACCTAAAAACTGGCTCTTCCTTTCCACTCCTTCTCAGCCTCTGCCAGACTCATTTGGTATAGTCTCTCTTCCATTGAAGGAAGAAGACAGTGCTGTATAGGACAATAGTTCCTAGAGTTCATAGTCAGGTTTCTTTTTTTTTTAGTTCAAGGTCAAAAGACTAAAAAAGCCAAAAATCTCTGTCCCTTTGAAATGTAGTTCTTCTCTTGTTCATGGAATAAATTGAAGGAATCCAACCAGAAGGCTTTAAACTTACTGTATACTTCGCCTTGGCAGAGATTGGCACCTGTGTGATGGTTGGAATTATACACCTCCTACATTCTAGGCACTGTACCTGGTGCTGGAGGGGAAAAACAAAATTGATAGTGCTGTTGCCCTCAAAGAGTTTGTGCTCAATGAGGACAATAGCATCTGCACACCTAAGTAAATATATAATATATGTACAGCTAGCAGCCGGGAGGGATTGAGAATGGCTTCATATAGCAGGCATTTGAGCTTACCTTTTAAGGGTACAAGAAATAGTAAGAGGCAGAGATGAAGAGGGGGATGCATGTCATTCGAAGGATAGGGCACTGCCATTGCAAAGGTGTGGATATGGGAGATGGAATTTTGTATATATGGAGCAACACAAGGACCAATTTGGTTGGAAGGTAAAATGTATGAGGAAGAGGAATTTATAATAAACCTGGAAATGTAGGTAGGAACCTGATTGTGAAGGATTTTAAGTGGCAGTTTGTGGTGTTCATTTGTTTCATTTGTATCTGAGTCTTTGTTGGGCAGCTAGGTGGTGCAGTGGACAGGGCACCAGTGCAGGAGTCAGGAGGACCTGAGTTCAAATCTCACCTCAGACACTTGACACTTACTAGCTGTGTGACCTTGGGCAAGTCACTTAATCCCAGTTGCCTCATCTTGGGTCATCTCCAGTCATCCTGATGAATATCTGGTCACTGGATTCAGATGGCTGTGGAGGAGAAGTGAGGCTGGTGACTTGCACAGCCCTCCCTCACTCAAAACGAAGTCAAGTACAAGTCATGTCATTATTTCTCTGATGGCATGGTTGTCTTCAGCAATGAAGGACGAACACATATGAGTCTTTGTGACCCCATTTGGGATTTTCTTGGAAAGGATATTAGAGTATTACGCCATTTCCTTCTCCAGCTCATTTTAAAGATGCAGAACTGAGGCAACCAGGGTATAGTTTCTTGTCCAGGGTCACACAGCTAATAAATATCTGAGATCAGATTTGAACTTGCCAAGATGAGTCTTCCTGACTCCAGACCCAGCACTTTATCCACTGTGCCAGCTAGCTACCCAACTGGCAAAATAAGAAGTTGGAATTTTATCCTAGAAGCAAAAGTGAGTCATTGAAGCTTTTTGAGCAGACAAGTGATAGTTAGAGCTGTGCTTAGGCACATCACTCTGGCAGCTGTGTTATCACATGGATTGTAAATGGGAGGGACTTGAAGCAGGGTGAACTGGACAGAGAAGGAATGATCTGAGAGTAGAGAGGAGATGGATACAAGAGATTCTGTGGAAGTAGAACTGATAAAACTTGGCAACTGTTTGGATATTAGGAGTGTGGCAACTGTTTAGCTGTGGAAAGTGAGAGAGAATGAAGAGTTGAAGGGTACGATTATGAACCTGGATGACAGGAAAGTTATTGTTGTTCTTGAGAGAAACAGGAGTGGTTTTTTGGGGGAAAATAGCGAGTTCTGTTTTGGACACGTTCAATTTGGTACCTAGTTTGAAACATCTAACGGGCAGTTGTTGATGCAGGCAGGGCTGCAGTTCAGGAGAGAGACCAGGGATGGATATATAGATCTAGAAGTCAACTGAATAGAAATGATAATCCAATCCATGGGAGCTGATGAGGTTGCTGAGACAAAGGAAAGGAGAAAAGGAAGAGTGGGAAGGCTCAGGACAGAGCCTTGCTGTATATAGGTGTGGGGAAAATGACTTAGCAAAGAAAACGTAGAAGGAATCACCTGCTGCTATGTGCAATGCGTTTGATTTCTGGTGTCTTAGATCTCCCTGGCCTGGTCACTGCATTTCTTTGCTATTTGGAGATGTCAGAGAGGAGGTTTGACCAAATTCATAAAGCTTGTCTGGGGTAGAAGCAGGATTAGAACTCCTAGTCTCCGAGCCGTAATCCTGGAACTTAGTCCCTTGGTTACCCAACCTCCTCCCTGCCACATCCCTCTCCTGATTGCTGGAATGGGAAGATGTCCCTTGGAGCTGGTGATTACATGGAAGTATGATTCATCAACCTTGAGTGACATAGGCTCCACTGGTCTGGAGGACATAGTGATAAGTCACTAATGCTTTGATTACAAATATACTGGGATGTGAGGAAATCATTGAAGACTAGTGATCACACAGAAGTATAACTTGTTGATCTTGGATGACATGGGCTTTGTTGACCTAGATGAGCCTCAAAAGAACTAACCCAGGACTGGTCCACAGACATCAGGATGGTCATCTAGAATCTAGATGACACAGTGGATAGAGTGACAGCCTGGAGTCAGGAAGACCTGAGTTCAAATCTGGCCTCTACCTGTGTGACCCTGTGCACTTGTCACTGTTTGCCTCAGTTTCTTCAGCTGCAAAATGAACTGAAGAAGGAAATAGCAAACCACTTCAGTATCTTTGCCAAGAAAACCCCAGATAGGGTCACAGATAGTTGGATATGACTGAACAATGACTGAAAGTAGCTCCCAATTCTGGAACAGCCCCTTCTCTTGGTCATATTGGTGTTATATTGGGGAGGGAGTAGGTGATAACAAGACTAGTACAGCAGTGGATAGAATGTTGGACTTAGAGTTGGGAAGACCTGAGTTCAAATTCTGTCTTATTAGCTCAGTGAGCCTGGGCAGGTCACTATCCTTTCTGTGCCTCCGTTTCCTCATCTGTAAAGCAGAGATAATAATTGCACTTGCCTCCCAGGGTTATTGTTAGAATCAAATGAGATTACATTTGTAATATGCTTTCAAACCTAAGTGTCAGCTATTAATTGCATGGGTCCAAAAAAGATCTGAGCAGTAGTCAGGGTGTGATAGAGAATGAAAGTCAGGGAGCCAGGAATCCCAGAACTTGATCATTGGAAAGGAACTCTGAGGTCATCCAGTTCAACCAACACACCAAAGGAATAAAGCCCAGGGACCAGAAGGATCTGTGATTTAGTATGGTCAAGAGAAAGCTAAAGGTCTGAAGGCTAAGAGATCAGCTGAGCTGGTGAGGAATGATAGATCTCAAATGTCAAGTGAGGTAAGAATCAGGAGCCCCAGCACGTGAGGTCTTTGAGATTTAGCTCTAGTGATAAGGATTCTCCAGTAGGGTGTAGTCTTCTGCCTTCTTTTATTACTTCATTCCTAGGTAGAAATATTTTTTAAGATTTAAGCCTGCAGGTGTGGGAAAAGTATCTGTGGCTTATTATGGAAAAGGAGTGAGACTAACAATTGATTGCCAGTTTGGTCCTCATTATTGGAACCAGCAGGCAGCTAGGTGGTGCAGTGAATAGAACATTGAGGTTGGAATCAGGAAGACTCATCTTCATGAGTTCATATCTAACCTCAGACACTTACTAGCTAGGTGACCGTGGCCAAGTCACTTAACCCTGTTTACCTCAGTTTCCTCGTGTGTAAAATGAGTCGAAAATGGAAATGACAAACTACTCCAGTATCTTTGCTAAGAAAATCCCAAATGGAGTCACAAGGAGTTAGACATGACAATATTGGGACCAGGAAGCCCATCCTGTCTCAGATCACTATTCATCTGATGTCTTATAACTCTTGGAGCTTCCACCATTCTGTAAAACTTTCCTTTACCTCTTTTTGCTGGATTTGGAAACAGGACCTAGATTTGAATTATGGCTCTTCCACATATTAGCTCTGTGACCACAGGAAAGTCACTGAACCTTTTGGGGCCTCAGTTTTCTCATCTCTTCCTTTTTTTGTGAGGACAAAGAAATAAGAAATAGCTTTAAATGAAGAGGTAATTGTAGCCTCAAGTGCTAAAAAAGCAATTGGGTGGGGAAGGGGGCAGAGATCATGGGTGATTCAGGCCAGGAAGACCAGCCTACGTGAATGTTGTTTCTCTCCCAGCATGGGTAGAGTCAGTTATAATCTCTGCCCTTCCTTCAGCAGAATGGAGATATTTTTCAACTGAGATCTACCAAGCTGCAGGAAAAATCATTTGTGGACCATACATAAGTACTTAAAATTTATTTTAGCATGGAGGGGAGAGGGAAGGAGAGAGAGAGAGAGAGGGAAGGAGAGAGAGAGAGAGAGAGAGAAAGAGAGAGAGAGAGAGAGAGAGAGAGAGAGACTCAGTGCATTCACGTAAAATTTTTTTTAAAAATTCAGTAAACAAGCATTTATTTTATTTCCCTCCCAGAAGGCAGCTAACCCCTAGAGTTCTATGGATAACTCCAAAGGGCTGGAGTTTCTAAATCTATTGCTCATGAGCCCTCATCCTTTGGGAGATCTTGGGCTGTTAGGGATGTTTTGACCTCATTCCTATGCCTATCTTTGCCTCTGGCTAGGTGCAGACATTTGTTAAGCACCCAAAAGGAGTGACATTCTGTTATTTATTTATTTTTTGCCGGATGTCCTTGCCATATAATTGTTGCATCAAGACTTTGGGATAGGAAAATGTGTTGTATGTTGCTTCCAGTTTTACTAAACATCTATTAAGGGAAGAATTGATAAAAGGCAGTCACTCCTTTCGTTGTAGAATTGGAGGGATCTGGGTATGGAATGATTGCATTTGTTTGCCAGAGACAGCTGATGTCTTGGTTAGTTTTGCTGAACTGATTTTTTGAAATGTCTTTTAAAATCTTTGTTACTTGGGTTGGCTTACTGGGTAGAGGACAGGGAGGTGATATAAAAACAAAAGATATCAATAAAATTTAGTTTAAATTTATTTTTTTTGTGTTCCTGCAATCAAATTCCCTCCTGTCCTTGTGTGATCCTTTTGGGAATGAAGGTCAATAGACTTCCACCCTTTTCTGAATCTACAGTTCTCTCCTCCTATGTATTTTCTTTTCCATCCACTGCACTCCAGCTGCCACCCTTGAATGAAAATCCCTGTGTTTTCCACATCTCTGGACCTTATTTTATCCCTCCTTAGCATGGAGATAAGTTCCAGCTGTCCACTTACTTCCTGCCATCAGCTCCAGGGGAAGAAGGAGCATAGCAGGTCCATTCATTTAATAAATGGAAAAAGCAAGTACCCAGAGAGTAGAAGTGATCTGCTCAGGGTGACTCACTTTATAAATGGCAGAGCCAGGGCTTGAACCCAGGTCTTCTGACTCTGAATTGGATATAGGTTTTACTACTGATCCCAGGTTGTCTGGATAGGTGAGCATATTCTTGTTCTTGCAGAGATGGGCATAAGAATGGGCTCAAAACATCCATAACAGCCCAAGATCTCCCAATGAATAGGGGATCATGAGCAATAGATTTAGAAACCCCAGTCCTTTCGAGTTAACCCTTGAACTCCAGGATCTAGGAGAGAAAATAAGTGCACGTTAATTGAAGCATTAGCTGCTCTTAGCAAAAAAAAAAAAAAAGAGTGAAAATACAGTCCCTCATCCCCAACAGGTGTTGGAAGTCTCTAGATTAACAAAGGACAGAATCCTGGGGAGAATCTAAGTAGCCACTTGACAGACTTGTTCTGAGGGCCAGATTGAGTGCAACTCGTTGTAAAAATTGGTGACTGCCATTACTGATGTCCATGGAATTGTTAGAGGATGGTTAAGGGATGGGGACAGTGGGTTGATTTAGAGCCCAGTGACTCTTAGAGTTCACCTAGCCCAACATTTTAGGAAATATTAAGTGACTCCCATGAACATACAGCTGGGGGTAGGAGGCAAAGCCTGGATTTGAACCAATGTCCTCTGATTCCAAATCCAGATGTTTTACCATTGTATCTTGGTAATACTCTGTTGATTTTGTGACCTACAATACTAAGATGGAGGCCTAACTTTGCTGTCAATCAAAGGAGCCACCTGAAAGTGGGAATTTGTTCTTCCTTTGAGCACTTTTCTGAATGGAAAGAATAAAGAGGACCAAGAATGAACTTGCCATGTTCTGAACAGTCTGTTATCATACTAGCTTGTGTGGTGAAAATAGATCTCTTCATTCTGATTGTTGACCAGCAATAATTCTAGAAGACTAAGGAGAAAAGCATGCTACCCACCTCCTGACCGAGAGATGATGGACTTGGGGTGCAGACAAGAAATATATTTTTGAGCATGGCCAGTGTGGGAATTTATTTTGCTTGACTATGTATATTTGTGAAAGGGGCTTTGTTTTTCTTTTGAAGAGGTTTGTAGGAGGGAGAAAAATAGATTTTTGTTAAGTGGGAGAAAAAAACAGGTTTTAAGAACGAAATAACTCATCTTGGAGTCAGGTGACCTGGGTTCAGGTTCTGGCTCTGTTACTATCTGTGTGACCTTGGATAAGTCACTTGATTTTTCTGTTCCTTATTTTTATCATCATTAGAATAATGAATATAATAGTTGTTGTTTAGTCATTTCTGATTTTTCATGACTTTGTTTGGGGTTTTCTTGGCAAAGATACTGGAATGGATTGCCATTTCCTTCTCCAGGTAGTTTTATAGAAGAGGAAACTGAGGTAAATGAGGTTAAGTGATTTGCCCAAGGTCACACAGTTAGTAAATGTCTGAGGTCAGATTTGAACTCAGGAGGATGTCTTCCTGACTCCAGACTGGCACTGTGTCACCTAGTTGTCCCCAGTATAATAGTAATATCTCACACATACATGACACTTTGTGGTCTATAAAGGATTCTCTTCACAGTAATGCCATGAGGTCAGTTGTATAAATACTGTTGTGCCCACTTTTTATATGAGGAAGCGGAGGCTCAGAGTGTGCCTGGTTCACATTTATGTAGCTAGCAAGTGGTGGAGCTGGGGCCAGCCCTCAGAGGTTTCCCCTGTGGGGCATTGTACTTGTCTACCGTGCCTCAGTACCTACTCTTTCACTTCAGTGGTGGAGATAAAATGAGACCATAGATGAGGAAGCACTTTGAAGATTACAAAGCTACCAAAGGCCAATGTCGTTCTTTAGGTTGTCTTGCTGCGAGGGCAGAGGAATTGTAGACTCGGCTCTTTGTGAAGGGAACAGGTGGTAGAAGACCCACCTGCCCCAAGATGGCCTGTTGGCTCCTCCTGCTATTGTGGGAGGGTCTCTCAGTGTCCATCTGTCAGATTCCTTCAGGACTGTGTCCCCCACCACCTCTATCCCTACCTCCACCCTGAACAAACCCCTTCTGATGAGTTCCCAGGGCTGCTGAGACTTCCTCCTCCTTCATAATTACAGTTTGTTTCCAGAGACCATGGTCAGGAATAATAATGACTCAGCTGTGGGACTCCATTTTGGATGGTGTGTGGGCGAGAATGAATGAGAGGGCCTCTCCTTCCTGGCCCTTCTGAGCTGCCCCGATGCCAAGGCTGGGGTTCACAAAGCCACCTCACAGATGGGTCTCAGATTCCTCTCTGCCTCGGGAAACTCCCCAATCCAGATGTCCCTGCATGGTGTGCATGGAACATCCCTCGTATCCTTTGTCATTTCGTGCTCTTTCTGAGTTTGCTGAATGCTTCCTTCCACCAGAGATCATTTCCTGCTCCTTGCGCCAAGTCAGGGAGAATGCTATTCAGGCTTAGATTCCTGTCTAGTCCTCTTCCTAGTTGTCTGAGGGCAGGGACCATGTCTCAGCTCAACCTCCTGTCTCCCATAGCATCTACTACCAGTTCTGTTAACAACGAGTGGATAACAATAATGATGGTAGTAATGAATGATGTGTGAAAGGCAGTGGACAGTGGAAAGAATACTGCTTTGGAATGAGAGGACCTGGATTCAAATCCTGCCTTTCCCACTTCTACCTGCATAACATTAGCCAAGCTATTTAACTTTTTTGGTCCCTGTTTCCTCATCTGTAAAATGAAGAAGGGGCAGCTAGGTGGTGCAGTGGATAGAGCACCAGTGCAGGAGTCAGGAGGACCTGAGTTCTAATCTCATCTCAGATATTTGACACTCACTAGCTGTGTGACCTTGGGCAAGTCACTTAACCCCAATTGCCTCATCTTGGGTCATCTCCAGTCATCCTGATGGATATCTGGTCACTGGATTCAGATAGTTCTGGAGGAGAAGTGAGGCTGGTAACCTGCACAGCCCTTTTTCACTCAAAACAGAGTCAAGTGCAAGTCATGTCATTATTTCTCTAATGGCATGGTCTTCTTCGGCAATGAAGGATGAAGGCACAGAAAATGAAGAAGTTGGGCTTGATTTCCTCTAAGGTTTCTTCCAGCTCTAATTGTTGATCTTTACTCTTCAGATTGTATGGCCATTTAAATTTAGCAAAACCCTTTACGTACCAGAATATAATTTGAGCCTCACAAACACTCAGTGAGGTAGGTAGGATATGTATTATTATATCCATTTTATAGATAAGGAAACTGAGTTTTAGAGAGGTTAATTGTACAGATTAAGTAACATATGTTCATATTAAGTTACAGGTTAAGTGTCAGAGGCAGATTTTGAACACGTCTTCCTGAATCCAAAACCAGTACTGAGTCAATTCTGACATGCCACTCGGTGAGGTAATTAATAGTTTATGTGTCTATTATGGCTGCTGCTTGTTCCAATATATTTTACAGACTGATGCTAAGATGAATCAAGGGGCACCTCGGTGGTACCATAGTTCATAGAGTGCCAGGCCTGGAGTCAAGAAGACTCATTTCCCTGAATTCAAATCTGTCCTCAGACACTTACTAGCTGTGTGACCCTGGGCAAGTCTCTTAACCCTCTTTGCCTCAGGTTCCTTATCTGTAAAATGAGCCAGAGAAGGAAATGGCAAACCCTTCTAGTATCTTTGCCAAGAAAACCCCAATTGGGGTCATGAAGGGTCTGACAGGACTGAAAATGATTCCACAACAAGATGGTAAATTGAATCTGTTGTTTGGTTTGGTTTAAGAGGATGGAAGAGAAAACTTCCAAAACTTCTTTCTAGTCCCAAGGTTGACATGGAAGGGGAATGGAAAGAGTGGAGTTTAGTTGAGGCAGTCATGATCAACCTCCTGTCCTTTAATTCAGTTCATTAAATAATTAGTAAGTCACTACTGCATACCAAACACTGTCTTGAACTCTAGAGGAGATGTAAAATTAAGAATTAAATGTCTTCCATGTTCAAGGTGCCATGATAGGCAATGGGATTTTAAGAGTTGGAGGCAAAGAGTTCATTCAATCTGGGCTTGGAAGATAGCCAACATAAAAGTGTGCAGATAGATGGAATAAGGAACAAAAGGAACAAAAAGGAGGATGCTTTGACTAGACCCAATAGTGGGTAGAAATGATAATAATAACAGCTAGCATTTCTATAGTACTTTAAGGGTTGCAAAGTATATGTTCCTTACAACAACCCTTACAACAAATAGCTTGGTGCTTGGTGCTTGGTGCTATTATCTACATTTTGCAGATGAGGAATCTGAGGTGATGTGAGAGGTTAAGTGACTTACCCAAGGCATATAGCTAATAGGTAAAGGAGGATTCTAACTCAGGTATTTCTGACTCCAGTCCAACACTATCCACTGAGCCACCTAGCTACATCCTTACCTGTGAATGGGGAGTAATGTACAAAAGAGCCAGAAACATAGGTTTGGGCCAGCTTGTGAAGCAGGACTATTTATATATTTGATTCTGTAGGGAGTTTGTTGAGTTGGGGAGTAGAATGGTCAAAAGAGATATAGTCCCTGCTATATGGAGTTTAAAGACAGGGCTGTGTGACACATGTAAAAATAGCTATTCATTAATCAAGAAGTATTTATTAAGCTCTACCTCAGACCAGGAACTGTGCTGGGCACTGGCAAAGTGTAAAGCACAAAGACAAAAACAATGGAACTATCCTTGCTTTTAAGGGGCTTATCTTCTATGAGGGAGATAGTACGCACCTCTATAAGTATATGAAAAATAAATACAATGTAGTTAAGTGGGGAGGGAAGGCACTGGCAGCTGGCAGCAGAGCGGTCAGGAGAGACTTCATAGAGAAGAAGATGGTCTTTGAGCTGCCAAGAAGACAGCATGTAGAGTGAAGGGAAGACGGGAAGGGAAGGGAAAGAGGAAGTTGGGATCAGTCATGTGACCACATAAAACTCCCCAGGGTGAAGCTGATGTAGCTAAATGAAGCCAGAAACCACAAGGCAAGCTCCCAGCATCAGACCAGCCACTCTCACATGGCACAAAGGCTCCTTTCTCCAACAAGCATGCCTTGGCCATCAAGTCTGAGGTTGTTGTCTGGCAAGTAGACAAGATCCCAAGAAGCCTTCTTAGGTTTCCCTTCACCTCTTCCCTTCTTCCCCCAGGGGGAGAAGATGGGCCTTCCTTCTTCCTTTCAAACCCTTCTCCCAACATTATCCCTGACCTATTAGAGTCAATCCACATGTTGAAGGGCCTGGCTAAACAAATATTGTGGGGTGCTCTTCTCCCCTAACCTACCCTGCCAGAATCCCCTTCCCTATCCCCTCTATTGGCTGGCTGGACATTGACCTTCCAAATGCCCCTCCCTTTGCACAAATGGCTGTTCACATCACTTGGATAAACAGGTTGTCACTAAATGCAATCCTTCCAGTATGATGGTGTTTCTTGAGGCATTGTCATTTACCCTTCTACTTGGACCTCCAGACCCTGGGGGCACTGTCATCTGATGTGCTGAGGTACTCTAACATCCTCTGGGCTTTGCCATCTGTTGTACGTTTCTGAATCTTTCCATCCTTTCTGCAGCTGAACTCTCTTATTTTACAATACCTTCTTATGAAAATTAGCTCCTTTTTAAGTCTATGGATCCTAGAAGCTTAAGGTCTACTTGGTTCCCTCTGTTCTTCGGCTTTAGGAAGTTTATTTTTGACAAAAAGTTATGAGTTCAGTCACAATCTGAACCTCTAGTTAGGGAAATTCCTAACAGAGGTTGGGCTTTCTGCCTAACTTTACATTTATGTCTATCTCTAGTTAACCCCTGGCCTCTTTGTGGTTGAGACAAAATGCAGTTTACTGGAAGTGCTTGGGTAAGTAAACAGCAGATAGACAGGCAAAGTCAGGGGAAGTTGGGAAAAGAGCCATTGTTTTTTTCCAGACTTCCATTACTCCAGGACTTCCACTCCTAGATGCCAATAGGGCTGATGACCCTAAGTTGAAATTGTCTTTCTCAGCCATACCTCAGAACTATCTTTGCTCCTCAGCGGTATATTGGAATGCAACCCTTGCTCCATCCTCTTGAATTGATATGGTTCTGACTAGCTTGGTAATATATGGAAAACATACCTCTGAGGGTGACCAAGTTCCCTCAGCCTATCTGAATCCCATTCTTATGTAATGTGTTACAGTTTGAAGGACTTTTCCATGCTTAGTCTAAGTGTGAGTGGGAATGATTGATCATCTTATCAATTACTTTAAGTGAGATGGGGTTGATTAAAGCAATCACTTCATCCTTACATAGTGTACTTAACCCCCTTGGCAAACCACTCCAGTATCTTCGCCAAGAAGAGTTGGGACACAACGGAAATGACTGAACAACCTAAAAAAAAAAACAACCCGTAGAAGGTGAGCTGCTTGACAGCAAGAAACCATGTGTGACTTCCTGTTTGTATCTTCACTGCTCAGCACATAGAAAGCTCTTTTTCTTTCATTTATTTACTTACTCATTTGTTGTTTCATTTGTTCAAATATCAGGATCATATGACCTGCTGGGGCTTTAAATTTACTTTAAATTTAATCAGTCAACAAGCATGTGTTAAGTGCCTACCACATACCAATTTCACAGTCACAGTCATACAATGTCAAACCCTTTTTGTGCCATGGCATTGACATAGGAGCCCCAGGAAATTAAGTCACCAGCATATTGGTATTAATGTCCCAATTAATTACCCAAATAAGCTTGGGGAAGAAACACGCAAAATTCACAATCCCTGACTTTTCACCCTACAAATTAATACATAATAAGTATATGAGAGGGAGAGAGGAATGCTATATGAGGTGTGTTTGTGGTGGAGAGGTATCAGAGAGGGCTACCATGTAGCAAGAGTATTTGAGTTGAAGTTAACCTTAAAAGAATGTATTGGAACTCGATAGGCTGTGGGGGCAGGGGGGGAGAAGGGAGAAGAGATGTTCCAATCACAGAGAAACACAACAGTAAAGGTAAGAAAGTATGGGACATGGAGTGGGGATTGGGATGTCCAATAATCCACTTTGGCTAGAGCATGGAGGGAAGTCCCTCTTAGTGGAGGGAATGTGTTATCTGTGTGGCCTCAAGGAAGTCACTTAATCTTTTGGGGTCTCAGTTCAGTTCAGTGGCATGACTTTTTCTATGCATTAGGAAGATTAACTGGGCATCATCATGGATGGTGGTATGGCTGGGATGGGGTGTGGACACAATGGAGGTACAAAGATATATGTTTCTATTACAGTAGCTCAGGAAGGTCATGATGATGACCTGTACTAGTGGGATGGCAGGTAAAATAGTTAGGGGGAGCTATGTGATACAGTGGCTAGAATGCTGGGCATAGACTCTGGAAAACCTGAGTTCAAATTCCACCTCCCACATATACTAGTTTTGGGACTTTAGACGAGTCCCTCATTTCTGTTTGCCTCTGCTTTCTTAACTGCAAAATGGGGATAATAATGGTACCTACGTCCCAGGGTTGTTGTGAGGATCAAATGAGATAATATTTGTAAAGCTCTTAGCACAACGCCTGGCACATAGTAGGTGCTACATAAATGTTAGCTATCATCCTCATCATTATTACTTTCAATTCCATATTCTCTCCCTCCACCCTTTCCCACCCAATGAGAAACTATTATTATGACATTATTATTAAATAGAAGGGGAGATAGATGTGAAAGAAATCAGTGATGTCGAATTAATGGAATTTAGAGGTAGCAAAAAGAATTTGTGGCTGTTCAGTTGTTTTTGTGACCCCATTTGAGGTTTTCTTGGCAAAGATACTGGGGTGGTTTGCCATTTCCTTCTTCAGCTTATTTTGCAGATGAGGAAACTGAGAAAAACAGGATTAAGTGACTTTCCCAGAGTCACACAGCCACTAAGTGTCTGAGGTCAGATTTGAACTCAGGAGGATGAGTCTTTTCTGTCCTCTGTCCACTGTGTCATGTAGGTGCCCTATATAAAGAACACTGGATCTAAAATCAGAGGATCTGGATTTAAATTCTGGCTGTGATTTTACTCTGTTACCTTGGGCAAATCACTTGTAAAACAAAGAAATAAAATGAAGAAACTGGGCTAGATTATCTCTAAGGGCCCTGCCAGCTCTAAATTGTAGAATTCAGGGTCAACATCAGCTTGGGGAGAGAGATAGAAGAATCAGATCCAACACCCCCCCTCTAAGGAGGTAAAATTAAAAAAAAAATGAGGTTGAAAGATTTAGCAGATTGGAGGAGGATTCTTCATATTTACCTTTTAACATATTTTCTCCATATTTATATGTGTACACAATGTTTCCTTGATAGGTTCTAAACAACTTATATGCAGGATCTTTTGTTTTTGTGTCTCCAGCAATTGTAGCAATGTGCCTGCCGCATAGTAGGCATTTAATAAATGCTGATTGATTTATTTGTTGTTATCTTTTAGTGGCAAGCCTGACTCAGTCTGGCATTTCAGATTTAAATTTGGGATAAAACGAGACTCTTACAGGTCATCAAACAGTTAAGTTAGCCCTAACACAGAAAGGATGTAGAAGCCTTTAGCTTGAGATGCAGCTATCTTTGCCTCCATGTAGTCAGTAGAGTAGGATGTTGTGACTCTTGTAGTCTTGGGACATCCTTCAAGTCTGAAGGGCACAGACCCCATGTGGGCAGGCCATTTTATTTCCTCAGGGGACCAGGAAGCCATGTCAACTTAGCTAGAGGCAAGCTATCAGGAGGCTGCTCCAAGGGAGGCACAGCTTGACCTGTGCCTTCTCCCCCAGCCCCCCAAGGACAGTTAGGTCCCAGCTTGCCACTTTACAGGGAAAATCTAGCTTAACCCATACTGAGTGTGAGATGGTGATCCTTGGGAGATTTTGATCCTATCACAGCCTCAGTCTTCTCAGCTTCAGTAGGAGGCTGAGACATCTAATTGAAGTATGAGGCTATATTTGGAGTTTGAGGAGAAGGAAAAGGGTCTGGAACTCTCACTGAAAAATGTGTCAGAAGTCCTCTGAACCAGGTTCCCTAACTTCAGAGACAATATTTCTTCCACTGTGATTCAGTCTTACCCATACGATTAAGCACCTTTATGTGCATACTAGGTATAGAGAGTATAAACACACAAGCAAAAGCCGTTTTTGCCCTCAAGAAGTTGACATTCACCTGCAGGAAAATAACATGAATTTATGTTCTAGACATATAATAAGAGCTAACCCCTTTATGGTGCCTACTGGTGCAAAAGGCACTGTACTAAGTGCTAGATAAGTAAAGCTATGTACAAAATAATACAAAGCAATTCAGCAGGGAGGGAATAGGAAATAAGTAAGAAGTGGCACTTCATCTGAGCCTTGAATGGAGCTTTGAATTCAAACTATGAATTCCAAGAGGTGGAGAGGAGGAGGGAGAACATTCCAAGCACGGGACATTGTACAAAGAAATCTACAAGTCATGTGTGGAGATGGCAAAATAGGTCAGTTTGGTTGGGATGTAGAGTGGATTAGGGGGAATTTACTTGGGTAATTTACTTGTTTATCCATATTAATATTGAAAACTTTTATTTTTACTTTGTCTAATAGCAAGATAATAATTCTCACTTTTTTGGATTTGCTTGATGCATAGTAAAATATGTTCTAGCCTCCCATTTTGATTTTGTGTGTCTTTTCATCTTGCATGTATTTCTTGGATATACCAGATTGTGAGATTTTATTTTCTTATCCATTTGATCCATTGTTGTTTTATTGGATTGTTTTGTTCATTTCTATTTAAATTTATGTGATTTAGTCGAGTTTTCCCACCATTTGCTTCTTTAGCAATTTTTTTCTTGATTGATAAAATAATATTTTACTTACAATTTTTTTAAAAAATGTATATTAACTTCAGCAACATAGTTACAAATGTTCTATTTGCCTCTGAACTCTTCTGTATATTTTTTGAAAATTTTGTTATAAACATCAACAGGCATGAATATCCCAACATACAAATACTAGGAAATTGAATATGAAACATAATGCTGGTTATATTAAATACTGTTTAATTTTTTAAGTGCATGTTAAATTTAACATCATGCTAACAAAACTGCCTTGCTTGTCTATGCCCCCTTTTGAATGTCCTTCTACTGACTTCTGTGTATTTGTTAATATTTTAGGGCTGTTCTCTTCTTTTTCTTCTTTTTTGGAATCCCTATCACTCACCATCAATTCCCCTCCCCTCTAAAAAGAACCCTCTGCCTTATATTCCATAAGCATTACATGTTAAAGCAAAACAAGTCATCACATTAGCTGTGTTTTTTAAGTGGATGTCTCATTCTGCACTTCTAGTCCAGCACCACTCCACCAAGAGGTAGGAAGCATGCTTCATCATCCATCTTCTGGAATGAGGCCTCTGAAGTCTCTTCTATAAATTATTCACCTGCTCCTAGGCTCACTTCACTCTGCATCATGTCATACAAATCTTCCCTGGTTTTTCCAAATCGATCTTACTCATCATTTCTTATGGTGCAATAATATTCCTTTATATTCGCATCCCATAATTTGTTCAAGCCATTCACTTAATTCATATTCACCTACTATCTTTGCTACAACCAAGTGCTCTGTAAGTCTTTTTGGTACACATGGGCAGCAGGTGGAGCTAGCAAGCAAGGCAGGCTGATCTACTGGAGCACAGAGGGTAGGGAGACATGGCTTTCTTTTCATTCCTTCTTCCATGAGACGTGTTTACTTTTTGTTGTTCTATTAGTAAGAGTATATATTATTAAACTTTTTTAAAAAAAATCAATTAACAGAAAATCTAAAGAAAATCTAATTTCCTCTAATGAAAAATAAAAAAGAAGACCCTTGTAACAAACATGTTTATTCAAACAAAAAAAAAATTCCCACACTGACCATGTCCAAAAAATGCGGAGTGTCCAGAAAGTTTGAGTGCAGGATTAAACTTTAATAGCTTAATAGCTTGGGCCATTATTATTTTAAGTTTTATTTGCTTAAAACTGTACCTAGACTTTTGGGACACTCTACATATACCCTGAGCCCACCACCTCTTTATCAGGAGCTGGTAGTTTGTTTCATCACGGGTCCTCTGTGCTTGATCATTGCATTGTATTGCATTACATTGATTGGAGTTCTTTCAAAGTTATTTATCTTTAAGTGTTGTTACTGTAACAAATTGCTGTGGTTCTGTTCGCTTCACTCTGTTTTAGTTCATATAAGTCTTCCTAGTCTTCACTTCATGTGACTTCTCTGAAACTGTTTTTTTCATCAAGAAGGTTTTCTTTCCCATGCAACCAGCCAAGAATGACGGTAATTGGTTTCAAAATTAAAGTACGCTTAGCCACACTTTGCATCTTGCAGCCTGCCACTCTGTGACTCATGATCGTGGAGCATCAGAATCCTGAATTTATGTTCTAGACATATAATAATAGCTAACCCTTTTATAGTGCTTGCTATGTGCCAGGCACTGTGCTGAGTGCTTTGTAATTATGATCTCATTTAATTATTGCAAGAACCCTGGGAGGTAGGTGCTATTGTTAAGGAAACTGAGGCTGAGAGAGGTTAAGTCACTTGACCACACAGTTAGTAAGTATCCGAGGCTGGATTTGAACTCAGGTCTTGAAGACTCCAGGCCTAGCAGTCTACCTAGTGTACTACCAAGCTACCCCATACAGGCTTGCACCACTCTTTTCCCCTTTTATCCTAAAAACTCAGTCCCTAGATCAGCTCCCAATGATCACATTTTTCTTCTCTCTGGAATAAAGAACTTTTTCTTTTATCCTTATTCTACTTGTAAGCCTTAACACACACACACACACACATGCACACAGAGACAGAGAGAGACAGAGGAGAGAAAGTGCTTTGCATTTCTGCAGACCAATGCAGTTTTATAGTTGAGATCTGAATAGAATGCAGCAGCTGAGGAACTGACAAAATCGCCTACCTGGCTAACCAGTAAAGGGGAACCACAGATTTGCTAGGTGGGGAAAGATCCCAGATCTGCTCTCCCCCCCCCCCCCCACTGGTTCTCATTACATGGAAGCTACAGATTTTTGGCTATGGTGTTTCTGTTGTGTGACTGCAAAAGGAATAGTTCAGATATTCTGAGAAGATGGTCACGTTTATTATTCTTCATCCTTTATTATCATTCTTTATTATTTATAATAAATATAAAATATAAATAATAAAAATTATTTATTATTTATTATTATTTGAATTTTCCCTGCATGTTTCCATTGGGCTGGAATCAATGACCATATTTTACATAATTGTAACTTCGAATAGTACAAATTCAGATTCATATGACCACTTATCATTATTCCCATAATTGGGACTTAGATGTCTTGTCACTGGATTCCGATGACTATGGAGGAGAGAGTGGGACTGATGATGACTTTGCATAGCTCTGCCTTATTTAAATCCAATTCACCTGCAAGTCAAGCCAGCACTCTCCGATGTCACTGGTCTTCTTTGAGAACAGAGGACAAAAGCAATCACCATGATGAACAGTCCCAACAACTGGGACCTACCTGTAGTTCCATATTGCTTTCCAAAAGAGTTCAACCAATTCCCAAATCCACTAACAGTGCACAAACGTGCCCATCCTTTGACAGCTCTTCCAACAATTGGCATTTTCTTCTCTTTTTTTGCCTTTGGCTGATAGATGTGGGTAGCTCCTGTGTTTTTCCAATTTTTATTATTCTTTTTTAACATAGTTGTCAGTTTTCATCTTGTTGCTCTGAAAGTGTTTTTGTTATTCTGCATTACTGTATTTCTTCCCATATTTTTTGTATCTGTCATATTTATCAAAGACTTATGATTTCATTGGCATGAGAACTTCCTCTATTGATACAGATTTATAACCTTTCAATAACTTTTAGTAGAGAGAGTCACTTACAGTTTAAAAAGTTCATCTCAAGTCACATAGCTAATAAATGTCAGAGGAAGGATTTGAACCCAGACCTTCCTGACCTAATACCCTTTCCATTTGGCCCTGTCATTTTCTATGATATAATGATTTTCGTTATACTTTCGTGCCATAGCTTGTTTACCCATTCTCCAATTGTTGGACAAATGGGCTATTTTTAGGTTTTGGGGTTTTTTTTTGTCATTATTTTGCTATAAATATAGGTCTTTCCCCCCCTGTCAATTACATCCTTAGGATATAGTCCCAGAGTTAATCTCTCTGGATTTTGTTGAGCTCATTATCCTCTTTCTTAAACCTTCCCTACCCTTCTGATATTGCTATTTCTGTCAGGGGCTGTTCAGCCACTCATGTTCATAATCTTGCGATTTAGTTGACTCTTCGTCTCTCTCATCTCTTAAATGTAATCAGTTAACAAATCCCATCGACTGCACACACCACATTACTTGAATTCATCCCTTCCTCTATTGCTATCAGCCTATTACAGGCCCTCATTACTAGCTACTTGGATACTGCATTAGTTCCCAACTCATCTTTCATATATCTGCCAGAATTATCTCCCTTATGCACAGGGCTAATAATGCATGGCCCTCCTCTGCTTGGAAACCTTCACTGGAAAAGGCATCAGAACTAAAATGCAGTGACCAATTCTGGTTCTTGGGGACAAGTGACCTCCTTCCTTTCTGGGGTGAGGAGGGAGACTCTAGGTATGGAAATGTTGCATATATGGTCACAGTAACTGTGCTTAACTGTGTTCGTTACAAGGGAGTGTTTTATGGGGAGGGAGGCATAACTGTAGTGCAGAATACATAGTATCAAACCTTTAAAAACACAATAACAGTAAAATACATTAGTGGCTTCCTATTGGCCACCAACCATCCCACCTTCTCAGCATTAGGTTATATGCCTCCTTAGAGCCAGGTAGGTGGTGCAGTGGTTAGAGTCTTAGAAAAAGCTGGAAAACTTGAAGTTCAAATCCCACTTCAGATGATGAGTAACTAGCTTGTGTGATTCTGGGCAAACCACTTAACATCTGAGCTTCATTTTCCTCATCTATAAAAATGAATAGATGAGATTAGATGGTCTCTAAGGCCTGTTCTGGCTCTAAATCTATGATCTGATGGTCCTTTGTATGTATAAGCCAAAGTGGACCACTCTCTGCTCCCCAGTACATTTTGTATTTTCTTGTCTCTCTCCATCTTTGCCATTTCCCAGGCCTGCCACGTCTCCTTTCCTTTTCTTCCCTGGATAAGTTCCTATCTGTCCGTCAAAGCCCAACTCAAAAGCCTGCTTAGCTGAACATCACCCCCTCCCATCCCACCCTCCACCCTCACCTTCCCTATTAGACCTCAAGGAGCATTTAACCCTTTACATTGTGGTTACCTGTTTGGTTGTTTTATTCTCTTTCTAATCTGCAAATTTCTTGAGGGCAAAGACCATGTTTAAAGTAAACTTGATCTCTTCCAGCATGTAGCACACTGCTTTTCATAATACCTGATGTTTAATTTGTTGTATTCATCCTTCATTGCTGGAAAAGACCATGCCATCCGAGAAACAATGACATGACTTGCACTTGACTTGGTTTTGAGTGAGGAAGGGCAGGGCAATGTCACCAGCCTCACTTCTCCTCTAGAGTCATCTGAATCCAGTGACCAGATATTCATCAGGATGACTGGAGATGACCCAGGATACAATGTTTAGTAAATGCTTGTTGCATGAGTGAAGGAGTGAGTGA
Source organism: Notamacropus eugenii (assembly GCF_028372415.1). NCBI lineage: Eukaryota > Metazoa > Chordata > Mammalia > Diprotodontia > Macropodidae > Notamacropus > Notamacropus eugenii. The sequence continues at coordinate 324,401,920 of NC_092873.1, read as the reverse complement.
ATGAATGGTTACAGATGATTTTACTTCATATTTTAAAGGGTTAGAATTTAGGGGCACTAGATGAGGCTCCAAATGCAGGATAAAGTTCATAGAAAAAAATGAACCTAGATTCTAATATAGTACATCCCCATGCCCTAGTACTCTCTGCATTAAGAAGTACCATGACTGCTAAGATGAGAAGTGTTAAGAGCTAGTAGATGCAAATCATCTATCTGCAAGGAGGCTGTAAAAATTAGGCTGTATTTGAAAACATTACATTCAAATAGTGCTCTTCCATCCAAATCTCAAAGTACTTAGCAAGCAGAAAAGGGAAGAAAATAGACATTTATTAATTGATTACTGTGTGCCAGGTACTATGCTAAGTGCTTTCCAGATATTATCTCATTTGATCCTCATAATAGCTCCAGGAGGTAGGTGCTTTTATGATTCCTAATTAACCAAGCTGGACAGAGCTAGTTAAGTGTTTGAGGTTGGATTCGAATTTGGGTCTTTCTGACTGCAAGCCCAATGCTCTGTTTACTGTGCCCAACAGCCTCCAAAGCAGAACTACAGGGGAGTCTTTTGATGACAATGTCATGAGGGAATGGGACATCACCTATTTTATATTAATATCTTGCATTTATAAACTCTTTCATAAATTGGTTTCATATCCATTCATCTCATTTATTGCTCAAAGCAACCTTAAGAAGTAGGCAAGACAACTATTATTATTCCCATTTGATAGATGAGAAAGGTGACATAAAATAACTGACCTGAAGTCATGCAGCCAGTAAGTGGCAGAGCTAGGACTGGCACCCAACCCTTCTGAATCCAAGTCTAGTGCGCAACGCCGTGATGGCATTCATGGTCCCATACTTTGGCCTCTGACAATTCTCTAATTGTACCAGGTTTGTCTCTAGGACATTGCTTGGTTGAACGTTGAACATTAACTGATCTATAGCTGAAAGGAACTTTAAGAGTCATCTAAGTCATTTTGTAGATGAGGAAACTGAGGTCTGAGGATATTAAATGACTTGCCTAAAGCCATAGAAGTAGTAAATGCCAGGAGAAAGTGTCAGGAATTTGGACCCAGGTCCTCTGACTCCAGAGCCATGCTCTGTCCACTGTCCCACATTGTTTCATGATATCTTCATTCCCAGACTTTTACATAACATCTTCTTTTTGAGCTTGGCTCTTTAGTGGATTCAACATTTTCCTCCTTGATCATCAAACCACTTAATTCCTGCTTTTCCTACAGTGCTCCTCAGCTGCTTCTCAGCACTTTTTTTTTGGCCAGATGTTCCTATGTTTCTTCTTCTTACTACCCCCTCACTGCCTTTCAGAATTAAGTTCTGAGGTCACATGGATAGTGAGATGGAGAACTAGACATTATTCTTTGATCCTTATGACCTTTCACAAACTACCCAACATAAGAATTATGTGCAAGAGGTGAAGAAACTGCATTTATCACCAATCGCCTAAGACAGCATTATAGTACTTCCTTCTAAGGAGGATGATATCACTGTGGGCTGGAGTGATCAGGAAAGACTTTATCCCCAGAGGATGTGCCATTGAAGGAGCACTGATTTTGAAGGCAGGACCTGAGTTTGAATCTGGTTTTGCCTTTTACTTTGGACGAAGCCCTTTACCTTTTTAAAATTTAGTCAATTTGTCTATAAAATAAAGGAATTAGACTGCACTACCTCGAAGGTCCCTTCTAATCATAATTTTATGATCCTGCTTGGAAATTGGGCATTAAAAGATGGGCAGGTAGCATTTACATAGAACTTTAAGGTTTGCAGAGCACTTTACAAATATTATCTCATTTTATAGGACATTGATAGGCAGAAATAAAGTAGGGGAAGGTCAAAGTACTCATTCTAGACCAGTCTGTCTTGACGGGAGGATTTGTAAAGAACTGTAGAAGATAAGGAAGACAGAAACATAGGTTAGGACCAGATCATTCAGAGTCTTCAATAAATTAACTAGCATTTATCATCAGCAAAGACAGAAAACAGAGTCCTTGCCCTCAAGGACTTTATGTTCTTATAAGGGCAAATAACCTGTACTTACTAAGACTATACAAAATAGATATAAAGCAACTGGGGGAAGGGGCACCAGCAGTTGAGAGAACTGGAAAATCTTTATGTAGAAGAGGTTACTTGAGATAAAAGAAATTAGGGACTCAGAGTTAGAGATGAGGGAGTACGTTCTAAGCAAGGCCCATACAAAAACCTGCCAACAGGTGATTAAGTGTGGTGTATGAGCAAGGCCAGTTTGGCTAGACTGATGAGTGTGTGAAGGGGAGTAATGGCCATTTATATGGTCATCTGGGCATCTTTCTATCCATCCTGCTGCTGCTCCACTTCTTACCTGGAACAACCGTCCAAAGAACATGCTCCCTTTCCTCTTCTCCCCTTAAAAGTCAATCCACTAAGTTTTATAACTCCCACTCTTGAATGGAGTTACGTTGAGTGAGTGGAAATGTAGCTAAAACATTGAACCTAGCACACCCAGGTTCATGCTTCACATCCTAACCACCCTAGACATTTTTTAAAATCTACATTGCATTGCATTTTTATTCATTTTGCTAAATGTTTTATTTTTTCTTATTTTTAAATTTTATTTATTTACTTTTAGTTTTCAACATTCATTTCCACAAGATTTTGAGTTCCAAATTTTCTCCCCATCTCTCCCCTCCCCCACCCCAAGATATCTTGCATTCTGATTACTCCTTCCCCCAATCTGCTCTCCCTTCTATCACACCCCTCCCTTCCCTTATCCCCATCTCCTCTGTTTTCTTGTAGGGCAAGATAGATTTCTGTACCCCATTACCTGTATTTCTTATTTCCCAGTTGCATATAAAAACAATTTTTAACATTTATTTTTAAAACTTTGAGTTCCAACATCTCTCCCTTCTTCTCTCTCCACCCATCCCTACTGAGAAGGCAAGAAATTTAATATAGGTTATACATGTGTTATACACGTTGTACATAGGTTGTACATGCAAAAGACTTTCATAAAAGTCATGTTATGAAAGACTAACTATAATTTCCTCCATCCTATCTTGCTCTCCATTTATTGTATTCTCTCTTTTGACCTTGTCCCTCCCCAAAAATGATTACTTCTAATTACCCCCTCCTCCCATTTGCCTTCCCTTCTATCATCCCCCCACACCTCATTTTATCCCCTTCTGCCCTACTTTCCTGTAGGGTAAGATAGATTTTCATACCAAATTCAGTATGCATGTTATCCCTTCCTTAAGCCAAATGTGATGGGAGTAAGCTTCACTTTTTCCCTTTCACCTCTACCTTTTTCTCCTCTTTTATGAGAGATAATTTGCCCCATTCCATTTCTCTATTTCTCCTCCCAATATATTCTTCTCTCACCCTTTAATTTTATTTTTTTAGATATCATCCCTTCATATTCAGCTCACCTTGTACCCTCTGTTTATATGTGTATAATCCCTCCAACTACCCAAATACTGAGAAAAGTCTCAAGAGTTGTAAAATTATCTTTCCATATAGGAATGTAAACGGTTGCACTTTAGTAAGTCCCTTATGATTTCTTTTTCCTGTTTACCTTTTCATGCTTTTCTTGATTCTTGTGTTTGAAAGTCAAGTTTTCTATTCAGCTCTGGTCTTTTCATCAAGAATGCTTGAAAGTTCTCTATTTCATTGAATGACCATTTTTTCTCCTAAAGTAGTTTACTCAGTTTTGCTGGGTAGGTGATTCTTGGTTTTAATCCTAGTTCCTTTGACTTCTGGAATATCATATTCCAAGCCCTTCGATCTTTTAATGTAGAAGCTGCTAGATACTGTGTTATCCTGATTGTATTTCCACAACACTCGAATTGTTGCTTTCTGACTGCTTGCAATATTTTCTCCTTGTCCTGGGAACTCTGGAATTTGGCTACAGTATTCCTAGGAGTTTTCCTTTTGAGATCTCTTTCAAGAGGTGATCAGTGGATTCCTTCAGTATTTATTTTACCCTCTGGTTCTAGAATATCAGAGCAGTTTTCCTTAATAATTCCATAAAAGATGATGTCTAGGTTTTTTTTTATCATGGCTTTCAGGCAGTCCCATAAGTTTAAAATTGTCTCTCCTGGGTCTATTTTCCAGGTCAGTTGTTTTTCCAATGAGATATTTCACATTGTCTGCTATTTTTTCATTCCTTTGGTTTTGTTTTATAATTTCTTTTTTCATAAAGTCATTAGCTTCCATCTGCTCTATTCTAATCTCTAAGGAATTATTTCTTCAGTGAGCTTTTGGACCTCCTTTTCCATCTGGCCAATTCTACTTTTTAGGGAATTCTTCTCCTCATTGACTTTTTGGATCTCTTTTGTCATTTGGGTTAGTCTATTTTTTAAGTGTTATTTTTGCTTCAGCATTTTTTAGGTCTCCTTTTAGCATGCAGTTGACTCGTTTTCCATGATTTTCTTGCATCACTCTCATTTCTCTTACCAATTTTTGCTCTACTTCTCTTACTTGATTTTCAAAATCCTTTTTGAGCTCTTCCATAGCCTGAGACCAATTCATATTTTTCTTGGAGGCTTTAGATGGAGGAGCTTTAACTTTGTTTTCTTCTATTTGCATGTTTTGGTCTTCCTTGTCACCATAGTAAGATTCTATAGTCTGATTCTTTTTCCAGTTTTTGCTCTATCCCCAACCATTTACTTGACTTTTGAGCTCTTTGTCATGGTAGTTTTCTGCTTCCGTTGGTGGTGGGGGGTGTACTATCAGCTGCTTGATTTCCCCTCCCCCCCACAATCTGTGGGCCTAGAGCTCCAGAAATAGTGGCTGCAGCCTTGCTGCTGCTGTGGCTGCCACAGGTTTCTGTGACCCCCCCCCCCCCCCCCCAGGGCTGGGGTTAGACCACTCCACTCTCCTGCACTGGTCCCACAGTCTTTTTCCACTCACTTTCTAATTTGTCCTCATTGTTTTGGGATCATGAAGTCTGGAAACCACAGGTGTGAGAGATTCAATCCCCCCAAGGCCTGCTCAGGTCCTCTCTGTGCAGGCGTGGCCCACACTGGACCACACTGAACTGCACTCTGTTCCCAGCGTGGCATGATAGATAGACACTTCCTGGGGACCTTCCAGGATATCTTGGGCTGGATATTTACTTCACTGTCATTCTGTGGGTTTTGCAGCTCGTGAATTTGTTTAAAATCATTTTTTACAGGTATTTGGCTGGGCTTGTGGGGAGTGCTCTAGAAAGTCCATGCTATTACTCTGCCATCTTGGCTGCGGCCCCTCCACCCTAGACATTTTTCTATATTCTCTGATGCTTCATGGATACCCCTTCTGTCTTGTTTCTGTTCTCCTTCTCTACCTCCATACTGTGCCCTCCCCCTTCCTCACTCCCAGACCCTCTTCCTACCTCTTGCTGTGGGAGCAGTAACCAAATCAATACTATTATTTTTCCAGGAACTGTGCTGGGCTTCTAGAAAGCATTTGGCCATTCATTACTCTGTAACTGTGCTCATCATTCCTATGATTCTCTGTATAAAATCTCCCTTCCCTGGCCACCACTCCCCTTTATGTGTTTTTTCCCCCTTTAAAATATAAGTTTCTTAAGGGTAGCGACTTTCTCATGTGTGTGTTTACATTCCTGGGACCTAGCGCAGTGTTAACCTAACATGTGTTAGGTTTTTAATTATTGCTTTTTCATTCATTCAGTAAGACTGGAAAGGTATATTGGAGCCAAGTTATGAAGGTCTTTAAATGCCAAACAGAGAAGATTATAATTGATCCTAGAGGTAATAGGACACCTTGGAAGTTTAGCGAGGAGAGAATGACATGATCAGACTTTTGCTTTAGTCATGTTTCAATAGCTGTGAGAAGGATAGGTTTCAGGGTATGGGTACTTGAGGCAAGAAACACAATTAAAAGGCTCTTATAGCATAGCTCAGCTAAGATATGAGGAGATCCTGAAGGGGAGAAGGGGTGGCGGCTATGTGAGTGGAGAGAAGAGAATGAATAAAAGTGAAGTTGTGGAGTTAGAATCAATAAGACTTGTCCACTTATTGGATATTTATGGTGAGGGAGAATGAAAAATTGAGGTTGTAAAACTGGATGACTGGAATGTTGGTTGTGCCCTCAACAGGAATGGGAGAACTCTGAAGGTCAGAGAAGGAAAATGAGTTCTGGTTTGGACTTACTGGTGATGTATAACTAGAGCTCAAGAAAGAAATCAGTTCTAGGAGTTACCTACACAAAAATAATCATTGAACCAGTGAGAAGTAGAGTGTGTATGATTGTGTGTGTATGTGTGTAACAGAGAGAGAGACAGACAGACAGACAGATAGGCAGGCAGAGAGAGACACAGAAAGAGAGAACAGAATAAAACTACACTTGGGGGGGTAAGGCATGAACAAAAGGAAACTAAGAAGAAACAATTGGGCAGATAAGAGGAGAAGCAGAGAGAGCACTATAACCAAAAGAGAAGAATGGTCAACAATGTCACATGCTCAGAGAGGCCAAGAGGGATGAAGATTGAGAAGAGGGCATCAGATTAGACGGTTGAGGGAGATTATTGGAGAGGACAGTTTCAGTTGAATTAAGGCCATATGTCATATTACAGAGAGTTTATAAGAGAGAGAAGAGGAAAGGGAGACAAGGAGTGGAGAAAATTTTTTTCTTGGAATTGGCTGAGAAAAGAAGAAGATGACAGACTGAGAAGACGGTGGGATCAAGTAAAAATTTTTTAAAAATAGGGAAGTTCTGGGCATGTTTGTAGGCATCAAGGAAGGAACCAGTAGCTGGGTATCGATTGGAGATGGCAGGGAGGAGAGAGGAGGGAGAGAGAGAGAGGGAGAAAAAGAGGGAGAGAGAGAGAGAGAGAGAGAGAGAGAGAGAGAGAGAGAGAGAGAGAGAGAGAGAGAGAGAGAGAGAGAGAAAATGATTGTCTTCCTAGAAGAGATGGCATAGGATGGGATAAAAGGAACATGTAATGTTAAGAGCCACCTCTTCATGACTCTAATGATGAAATAACTCATTGCTCTCTTCATTATTAGTCTTTACTTCATAATATATGGTATCTAATATCCAAATAGTATCTAGGTGAGGCTAGAGGATGATGTCAGGAGGAGTAGGCAAGCTCACAGTAAACAGACACTTTTCTTTTTTTTATTAAATAAATTTATTTATTTAACTTTTAACATTCATTTTCACAAAATTTTGGGTTCCATATTTTCTCCCCATTTGTCCCCTCCCCCCACCCCACAACACCGAGCATTCTAATTGCCCCCGTCACCAATCTGCCCTCTTTTCTATCATCCCTCCCTTCCCTTGTCCCCATCTTCTCTTTTGTCCTGTAGGGCCAAATAACTTTCTATACCCCTTTACCTGTATTTCTTATTTCCTAGTAGCAAGAACAGTACTCGATAGTTGTTCCTAAAACTTTGAGTTCCAACTTCTCTTCATCCCTCCCTCACCACCCCTTCCCTTTGGAAGGCAAGCAATTCAATATAGACGATATCCGTGTAGTTTTGCAAATGACTTCCATAGTAGTCGTGTTGTGTAAGACTAACTATATTTCCCTCCATCCTATCCTGCCCCCCATTGCTTCTGTTCTCTCTTTTGATCCTGTCCCTCCCCAAGAGTGTTGACTTCAAATTGCACCCTCCTCCCCATACCCTCCCTTCCATCATCCCCCCCCCCCCGTTTATCCCCTTATCCCCCACTTTCCTGTATTGTAAAATAGGTTTTCATACCAAAATGAGTGTGCATTTTATTCCTTCCTTCAGTGGAATGTGATGAGAGTAAACTTCATGTTTTTCTCTCACCTCCCATCTTTTTCCCTCCACTAAAAAGTCTTTTGCTTGCCTCTTTTATGAGAGATAATTTGCCCCATTCCATTTCTCCCTTTCTCCTCCCAATATGTTTCTCTCTCACCCCTTAATTTCATTTTTTTAAGATATGATCCCATCCTATTCAATTTACTCTGTGCTCTCTGTCTCTGTGTGTGTGCATGTGTGTGTGTGTGTGTGTGTGTGTGTGCGTGTGTGTGTGTAATCCCACTAACTACCCAAATACTGAAAAGTTTCAAGAGTTACTAATATTGTCTTTCCATGTAGGAATGTAAACAGTTCAACTTTAGTAAGTCCCTTATGAGTTCTCTTTGCTGTTTACCTTTTCATGCTTCTCTTGATTCTTGTGTTTGAGAGTCAAATTTTCTTTTCAGCTCTGGTCTTTTCATCAAGAATGCTTGAAAGTCCCCAATTTCATTGAAGGACCATTTTTTCCCCTGAAGTATTATACTCAGTTTTGCTGGGTAGGTGATTCTTGGTTTTAGTCCTAGTTCCTTTGACTTCTGGAATATCCTATTCCACGCCCTTCGATCCCTTAATGTAGAAGCTGCTAGATCTTGTGTTATCCTGATTGTATTTCCACAATACTTGAATTGTTTCTTTTTAGCAGCTTGCAATATTTTCTCTTTGACCAGGGAACTCTGGAATTTGGCCACAATGTTCCTAGGAGTTTCTCTTTTTGGATCTCTTTCAGGCGGTGATCTGTGGATTCCTTGAATACTTATTTTGCCCTCTGGTTCTAGAATACCAGGGCAGTTTTCCTTGATAATTTCATGAAAGATGGTGTCTAGGCTCTTTTTTTGATCATGGCTTTCAGGTAGGCCCATAATTTTTAAATTATCTCTCCTGGATCTATTTTCCAGGTCAGTTGTTTTTCCAATGAGATATTTCACATTATCTTCCATTTTTTCGTTCTTTTGGTTTTGTTTTGTGATTTCTTGGTTTCTCATAAAGTCATTAGCCTCCATCTGTTCCCTTCTAATTTTGAAAGAACTATTTTATTCAGTGAGCTTTTGAACCTTCTTTTCCATTTGGCTAATTCTGCTTTTGAAAGCATTCTTCTCCTCATTGGCTTTTTGAACCTCTTTTTCCAGTTGAGTTAGCCTATTTTTCAAGGTGTTATTTTCTTCAGAATTTTTTTGGGTCTCCTTTAGCAAGCTGTTGACCTGCTTCTCATGCTTTTCTTGCATCTCTCTCATTTCTCTTCCCAGTTTTTCCTCCACCTCTCTTATTTGATTTTCAAAATCCTTTTTGAGCTCTTCCATGGCCTGAGCCCATGGTATATTTATTTTGGTTGCGTGGGATACAGAAGCCTTGACTTCTGTGTCTTTCCCTGATGGCAAGCATTGTTCTTCCTCATCTGAAAGGAAGGGAGGAATTATCTGTTCACCAAGAAAGTAACCTTCTATAGTCTTATTTTTTTTCCCCTTTTCTGGGCATTTTCCCAGCCAGTGACTTGACTTCTGAGTTTTCTTTCCACACCCACTACCACCTCCACATCCACCCAACCAGCACTTGGGGTCTGAGATTCAAATGCTGCTTCCCAGCCTCAGGGCTTTGGGCAGGGGCAGGGCTGCTATTCCATTGTGTGATTAAGTTCAGGTGCTCATGTGGGGGCAAGGCCACCACACAGGACTCAGTTCCCTCAGGGGGTTTATATGGAGACCTTCAATAATGGATCTGAGCTCCTGCCTGCTTGGGGAGCCCCTCTCTGCTGCCACCCCCGCTGCTGCCTTCCGAGGGGGCCTGAGTTATGGGGACACCTCACTCCCCTCTCGACCAGCCAAAGAGACCCTCTCACCGACCCTTGTCACCTCTGGGTGGAGGGTCCTGTGTGGCCACTGGAGATTCTGTCCCTGAAGCCTGCTTGGATCTGCTCCTCTCGGTGCCGTGGGGCCAAGGCAGGGCTGGGCTCCACTCTGGGTCCGCTGCGTGACGGACCTTTCGCATCAGGTTTTCAGGGTTCTCTGGAACAGAAATCTCCTCCGCTCTGTTGTTCTGTGGCTTCTGCTGCTCCAGAATTTGTTGGGAGTTCTTCTTTACAGATATTTTATGGGCTGTGGGTTTGGAGCTAGCATATGTGTGTCTTTCTACTCCGCCATCTTGGCTCCCCCCCTCAAACAGACACTTTTCTCGGTACAATATAAGAATACAAGGTTCTCTTCTGAGAGGGTGTGGGGAAAAGGAGGAGGCATGGGAGGGTTGAGAGAAGGGAAGGTTTGAAATAGCAACTCTGATGAGTGAGATAAAACAAACTAATTAGAAATAAATCAGGGAGAAGTACTACCCTGCTGTAGTGAGGGTCATTTGAGTAGGATAATGTAACTTGGTAGTGAATCCACTCAACATGATTCCAGTTTTATTTAACATCACAGCAAGGAGGGAGGCATGAGTAGCCAATGGACAATAGTATGGTAGATACTAAGGGTTGGAGGAACTAGACTGGAGGTCATGGTGGTAAGGATGAAGAATAGGATTTATAGGAATGAGGCACAGGGAGAGATGGAATGATAGGAGATTTTATAATCTGATAGATATAAGACAGAACTTCACACTTGCTTTAATTTTAACTTCTACTATTAGTAATTTAGAATATTTTAATATGTTTGTCAATAAACTGCATTTCTTCTTTTGAGAATTGTCTATTTGTATCCTCTGATCCTTTATTTATTGGAGAATAGTGCTTGCTCTATAATGGATATGTAAATCCATTCTGCATATATCTTGGATATTATTAGACCTATTCTCAGAAAAGTTTGCTCTAAAATTTTTTCTTCAGATTGATGTTTCCCTTCTGATTGTAAATGTGGTGATTTTTTATGCAAGACCTTTTTAATTTCATGTAATCAATAATTTCCATTTTATCTTGTATTATTCTCTCTATCCCCTATTTGGTCAAGAACTAGTCCCCTTTTCATAAATTGTTTACGATGTGACCTTTTATATCTAAGTCCTGAATCCACTTGGAACTTACTGTGGACTATATGAGTGTTGATTTAACCCTCATTTTTGCCAGATTGCTCTCCAGTTTTCTTAAATGTCTTTTCTTTTTGTTTTTAATCAAATAGTAAATCCTTATCTCAGGAGTTGGCACCCTTAGGTTTACTGAACACGATGCATTTATGCCCATTTGCTTCAGAATGTTGTGTACTTAATCTCTTCCACTGATAACTTTTTGCTACTAGTTTTAATGGTTATAGTTTTATATTATAGTTTGAGATCTGGTACTACTAAATCCCCTTCTTTCCCACTTTTTCCTGTGAAATTCTTTTTTTTTTTTTCCTCCAGATGAATCTCATTTTTTTTCCTTAATTACATAAAGTAACGCTTTGGTAGTTTAATTGGAATGACATTGTATAAGTAACCTTATGTAAGTATTTTCACTTTTATTTTATTAGACTGGCCCAACCACAAGAAGTTCATAGTATTACAATTATTTAAGTCTGTTTTTATCTCTGTAATAATAGTTTGTAGTTATATTCATAGCTAGATGGAGCAGTGGATATAGATAGGAGCTTGGAGTCAGCACGACCTGAGTTCAAATCCAACCTTAGACACTTACTAGCTGTGTGATTCTGAACAAGTCACCTAACTTCTGTTCTGTTTTTCATCTGTAAAGTGAGAATAATAGCACCTACATCCCAGGATCATTGTGAGAGTAGCTCATGTTTGTAAAGCACTTTGAAAATTTTAAAGTACTATAGAAACATGAGTAATAATTAATAAGTAGTAGTAATAGTAATATTTTCTATGTGTATCTTAGTAGCTAGACTCATAAGTATACATTTCATAATTATTTTGAATGGGATTTCTTTCTCTCTTTCTGCTGAGTACTGTTGGTCAAAGAGTATAGAAAAGTTGGTGATTTATGTGAGTTTATTCTATACCCTGCTACTTTATTAACTAATTTTTAGATGAATCACTAGGGTTCTCTAAGTAAACCATTATGTCATGAGCAAAAAAGTGATAATTTGTTTCCTCTTTTGTTATATTTATAAAGTGTTTTGCAGATCTATATGATGATGATGAGATCAAAAATGTATGTCTTTTTCTGCATTATAAGTTTATTACTTCTCTGGCAAGAGGTGGGTTGTGTGTTTCATCTTCAGTCCTCTAGACTTTTGGTTTGTCACTTAAGAGTTCTAAATCAGAGTTCTAAAGTCTTCCAAAATTATTTTCCTCCATAATGTTATTATTGTGTAAATTGTTTCTGCTCACTTCATCCTACATCAATTGATAGAGGCCTTCTAGTATCTTCTGAAACTATCCATTTCATCAGTTTTTTTATTTTGTCATTTCTTATGGCATAATAATATTACATTGCATTCATAAACCAAAATTTGTTTAGCCATTCACCAATGAGAAGATACCTCATTAGCTCTCAATTTTTGGTCACCAGAAAAAAAAACTGTTATAAACATTTTGGAACATATAGGTCCTTTTCCTCTTTCTTCCTTTCCTTAAGCACTCTAGTTCTAGTAATGGTATAGCCAGGCCAAATTATATACCCACTTTAGCAGACTTTTTGTGCATGGTTCTAAATGACACTCCAGTTCATACCTATACCTTTTTGCCCATAGCCTTTCCATTTGTCATTTTCCTCATATCATCTTTGTGAGGCTTATTATAGGTGTGAGGTGGAAACTTAAATTTATTTTATTTTGAATTTCTTTAATTATTAGTTTTTTAAAGCATATTTTCATGTTTCTTGATAATTTGGGTTTTTCCATTGGAAACTGCCTATTCATATCTTTTGACAGTATATCTTTTGGGGAATGGTTCTTGTTCTTAAAATTTAAATCAGTTCTTACATATCTTAGATATAAGACCCTTATCAGAGAAAACTGCTGCTAAGATTTTTTTTCTCCTGTTACCTGGTTTTCCTTCTGGTTTTTACTTCATTAGATATGTTTGTACAAAAGCTTTCAAATTTGATATTATTTAAATTCTCCATTTTACCTTGTATGAGACTGTCACTTGTTTATTCATAAACAGTTCACAGATTTGAAAGGTGATTTCTTTCTTGTTCCTTCAATTTGTTTTGTGACTTTTTATATGTAGGTCATGTAACCATTTAGTGCTTGTCTTGGTATATGATAAGAGTTAGTAGTCTAGACTTACTTTCTACCAATCTGCCACCCAATCTTCCCAGCTATTTGACTAAATCAAATAATGGATCCTTCCCCCGTTAACTTGGGCCTTTGGGTTTATTGAACATTAGGCTACTGTGCTTGCTTTCATTATTATGTACCTAATCTATTCCACTGTTTGACTGCTATTTTAAAAAAACACTATGAAATTTTTAATGATTATTGCTTTGCAATACAGTTTGAGATCTGGCACTGATAGACACCCTTCTTTATCACTTTTTTTTCATTATTACCTTTGAGATTCTTGACCTTTTCTTCTTCTTCTATATGAATTTTATTGTTTTTTCTAGTTCTATAAAATACTTCTTTGGTAGTTTGATTAGTACAGTACAGAATAAGTAAATTAATTTAGGTGGTAGTGTCATTTTTATTATATTGACCTGACTTACCCTGGAGCAATTAATGCTTCTTAAATTGTTATAGGCTATCTTTATTTATGGGCTATTTTTATTTCTTTTTTTAAAAGGGGCTGGGGGTTATAGTTAGAGTCATGTAGTTCCTGAGTAAATCTTGGTAGATCCACTCCCAAATATTTTATAACTTCTATAGTTATTTAAAATGGAATTTCTCTCTCTAACTCTTCCTGCTGGATGTTGTTGGTTAGATTTAGGACAGCTCATGATATATGTAGATTTCTTGTATGTTCAGCAACTTTCCTGTAGTACTTCAATTAATTTTAGTTAACTCTCTAGAATCCTCTAAGTCAATGGTGTCAAATAGAAACAGAGTCCACTAAACCCTAATAAGGATCCCTGGGGCTGCATATTAACTTAGAAAACCACATATTAACATTATCTACATTTTATTGTATTTTTATTCATTTTGGTACATATTTCCCAATGACATTTTGCCATCTTGGGGAGTTGATGCTGCGTGTTTGACACCTCTGCTCTAAGTACATGGTCATGTCTTCTATAAAAGGTGCTACTTTGATTTCCTCTTGACCTCTGCTTATTCTTCTTCCCTAGTTTTCTTTTGCTTGCTGTGCCCTGACTTGGTGGAAATATTTGGAGACGTGTCACACAGTGCAGACACAGAAGCGGGGTATGAATGGGTTATTTTTGGAGTGACACAGTAGCAGGGGAACTGGTGTATTGCAGTCAAGTGCCAAAAGCTTTTATCTCTTGTCTAGTTCAGGCTCTTCTTGAAGTACTAAATTCCCTCGACAACATAGCTGACAGATGGTCTCTTGACTCCAGACCGTCAGTACCAGGGTGATACTGCCACACGGAGCAGAATTTTCGCTGAAGCATTATGGCATAGCAGTTAGCAGGCTACATTGGAACCTAGGAAAACCTAAGTTCAAATCCTCCCTGGAACATTTATTCACTGTGTAACAAGTTACCTGACTAGAAAGTCTAAGCCTCAGGTAACCCTCTCAGACTGTAACTGGTAGATGAGTTGCCCTCTTGCTTGGTGAAAGGGTTTCCTACACTGACAGAAGCAGAGGTCATTGACATATTACATGTCGCTAGGCTCTGGGTTATCTCCACCCATCTCCATCCTTGCTGTGGGTCCGGGAGAGGAGTAGGGCCCTTCTTTGGTTGTCTGTCAGAGGGGTACTCCCTGTCTCCCCACTCCTCAGAGCCTCACTGTACTATAATGTCAACTTTCTCAAGAAAATGAAGCATCATTTGATTGGTATGCTACCCTCTCAATTTGCAGATGCTCTCTAAAGCCCAAACATCAGTTGTGTGTGTGTATGTGTGTTTGTGTGAGAGTCAGAGAGAGGGAGACAGACAGAGAGGCAAAGACAGAGAGCGAGGGAGAGACAGACAGATAGAGACAGAGAGGGAGAGAAACATGTCTGTCAACAATTAGATGTAATTATGAGGAGACAGTCAGGTGATGCAGTGTATAGAGTCCTGGGCCTGGAGTTAGGAAGACTATCTTTTTGAGTTCAAATCTGACTCCAGACACTTACTTAGGTGTGTGACCCTGGGCAAGTCACTTAACCCTGTTTGCCTCAGTGTCCTCATTTATAAAATGAGCTGGAGAAGGAAGTCGCAAATCATTCTAGTATCTTTACTGAAAAAATCCCAAAAGGGGTCATGAAGAGTCAAATACAACTGAAAACGGCTAAACAGATTTTTTTTAGGAGGCAGCTATAGCACAGTGGGCCTGGAGACTTGAGTTCAAATCCAGCCTCAGACACTTACTATGTGACCCTCAGCAAGTCACTTAATCTGTCTTCCTTAATCTACTGGAGAAGGAAATGGCAAACTCCTCCAGTGTCCTTGCCAAGAAAACCCCATGCAGGGTTGTGAAGGGTCAGATATGTCTGAACAGCAACATGAACGGCATGAAGCCAAGGTTGAAGGATTGGTCTTCGCCTGTATGGGCTGCTTTGCTTCGTTGTGTGTTGTGAAACCCAAATTCTGGCCAGTCATTCTCCAGTATGTATCCACTGGTCACAAGAGGGATGAGGGGACATAGTATCAATTATTTTCACCGATCTTTCTCTGCTGGTACTCTTTTTCCATAAAAGGGATTTTGGATTCACATAGTTTGAGTCAGGAGAATAAATATAAAACAAATAAGTATGTGTATATTTATATAAATAAAATACAAAGAGAATAAATGCAGTATAGTTAGATACAAGGGAGTCTGAGAGGGAGGGCACTAGCGATCAGGGTGGGGCAGGGATCTGAAGAGACTTCAGAAGGTAGAAGGTGGTGCTTGAGCTGCTTCTAGAATGAAGAGAGGGATTCTATGGATTGTCATAAGAAGGAAGTGCCTCCCAGCTCCGAGAGGTAGGAGAGGAAGTGTTGGATGGGAACAACTGGGGGAATTCCAGTTTGGCTGCATCACAATGTAAGGGGAGGGGGTGCGTGGTAATAAACTGTGAATGAATATGGAAAGATAGGTTGAGGTCAGGTCATGAAGGACTTTAAAAGCCAAATGGAGAAGTTTATATTTCTACAAGGAAAATCACTTGTCACCAGTGTGTAGGATGGGCTGGGGCAGGGATGGGATGGGACTTGAGGTAGGGAGATTGATTAAGAGGCCATTTTTGTTATTGTTCAATCATTTCAGTTTTGTCTGAGTCTTCGTGACTCCATTTGGGGTCTTCTTGGCAAAAATACTAGAGCAGTTTGCCATTCCCTTCTCCAGCTCTTTTTTTTTTTTTTTACAGAGGAAGAAACTGAGGCAAACAGGGTTAAATGACTTGTTCAGAGTCATGTAGCTAGGACATATCTGAGGCTGGATTTGAACTCATTAAGATGAATCTTCCTGATTCTTGAGCCCACTGCTCTAGCCACTGTACCATCTAACTGCCCATTGTAATACCCTAAATTAGAGGTGATAAAGTCCAGACCCAAAGCAATGATTGTATGAGTCAAGAAAAGGGGTCAGATCTGAGACCTGATGTGGAGGCAGAAACCATAACCTTTGGCATCTGGTTGGATATTTTCGATGAGGAAGAATCCAGGATAATGCCAAGGTTATGAACCTAGGAGATTGGAAAATGTTGATACCTTCAACAGAAATGGAGAAGTTTGGAAACAGAAGAGTGGAGTTTGGGGGAAAGATAATGAATTCTGTTTTGGACATGTTGAATTTGGAGTGTCTCTGGGACATCTAGTTTGAATGTTCAGTAGGCAACAGAAGATGTGGGACTTAAGTTCAGGGTAAAGGCTGGAGCTGGATTATGGATCTATAAGTTATCAGAATAAAGATCATAACTTAACCCATAGAAGTTGTTGAAATTTACCAGGAAAGAGAAGGTAAAGAGAGAAGGGCCTAGGACAGAACTTTGGGGAAAATCTCAGGTTAGAGGACATGAAGATTAATTAGATGGGTAGGAGGAAAATCAGGAGAGAACAGTGATATCAAAACCTATAGAAAAGGGAGAATCCAGGACTTAAGAGGGTGGTCAGCAGTGCAGCAGAAAGGTCAAGAAGGCTTAAGACTTAGAAAAGACCATCATATTTTGTTAGTAAGAGACCATTGGAATCTAAGACAATTCCAAAGAATTCATATTGAAAAATGACATTCACCTCCACGGAAAAAAAGGACAGAATGTAAATGCAAATCAACACATACTGTTTTTAAACTTTTTTTCTTATTTTTTGGTCTATGTTTTCTTTTACCATATGACTAATATGAAAATGTGTTTTGCATGACTGCATGGGTATAACTTATATCAAATTGCTTACCTTCTTAATGAAGAGGGAGGAGGGGAAGGGAGGGAAAGAATATGGAACTCAACATTTTAAAAAGCAAATGCTAAATAAATTTTTTACATGTAATTGGGGAAAAAAAGAAAATATTTGGGAAAAAAAGATCATTGATAACTTTGGGGAGAGGAATTACAATTGACTGATGATGTTGGATGCCAGACTGAAAATGATTAAGGAATGAAGGAGCCATGAAGAAAGACTGGGAGTTTTCTAAGAGTTTGGATGAGAAAGGGAAGAGAAAAATAGGCTGATAGCTTGGGAGGATAGTAGAGTCTAGTGCAGGTTTTTTCTTAAAGGGTGCTGAAGACATGGACTTGTTTGAAGGCAGTAGGGAAAGAACCAGTAGATAGGAAGAGGTGGGAGATTAGAGAGGGCAGGGAATGGTTAAAATTGTATTCTGTGGCAGAAGAGAGGAGGATCACTTATGGTAACTCTCAGAGGCACTGGCTTTAGTAAGAAGGTCCACCTCACTGTTAAAGACTGAAGGAAGAGACAAGAGTGGGTAATGATGTTAAGGGGTTTTGAGATGAAGAGAAGGAAAAAAAAGAGTTTGCTCAAACCAAATGCCCTCAGTTCCCCTTTAGAAAAGATGCTAGGTAGATATCAGCTATTTATTTCCTATGCCATAAAAGTAATGCTATAACACAAAAGGTTCATAGGTGCACATTAACAAATATTTAAAACATGAAACAATACCCATCACCTATACTGGGAGATAAAGACAGCTCTGTAGGTCTGCTCTATAGATATTGCTCATTGACCTTGGATCTCCTGATAAAGCAGGATATGTCTTTGGCTTCTGCAGTCCAACATCTTCCTAACAATGGTCATCTTTTCTTCCAATAAACCTCCTGTTGGATGATCGATACCTGACTCATAAACTCCAGGCCTCTGTACCTCACAATGTTACTGGAAACATCCATTTCTCTGGGTTGTTAAAGAAGCATGAAACAAAAGCCAGAGACACGAGGTCCAGTCTCATGTTCATCTTGTTAAGAGTGTCTTCTTCCTACCATGCACATGAGGTTGCCATTTTTGCCTGGGGCAGGGGTGAGGTGGTCTAGAGTTGGGAGGAAGAGAAGAGAAAAGAAATCCCCTCCCTCTTCCTTGTGGGACCCTCAAAGGACAGGCTGCTAGAATCTCCATCCACAATCAATGAGGACTCCTCCAAAGAATCTGGAAGCTGGGTCCCCTGGCTCCTTATGACCCACACAATAGGCAGCTTTTCCTGTTTCAGTCACCAATCTTCTTTGTCCCAGTTGCTAGTCCCAGGGACCAATGTTAGGGCCAATCATGGGCTGCCTGTAAAGGGTGAGCTTATATAGTCCACTGGCAGGGACCAGGTCATGTGTTTAGTCCATCATCCCCCTCTACCCCAATTAAACGTTTACTGTCTCCATCCAATTAGTTGGGGTACTTTTTGTACTCTCGTCCATATTCTCAGTTCTTGGAGGATCAAACACTTAGTCATCCCAGTTATATCAGAAATAAACAACTATAAGTACCTGTGCTACTGTTGGGACATTAGAATGATCATTGTCTTGTGTGAAGTGTTGTGTGGTATATACGTGCTTAGAATTGGCTGGGGAGACATCCAGGAAAGCTAAAAATAGAAATGAGGAGTCTAGAATCTGTCTCCTGGATCAAGACTAGAGAGAGTATAGTATAGTAGAAAGAATCTTGGAGTGAGAACTAGGAGACCAGGGTACCTGTCTCCACTTTGCCACCAACTAACTACGACTTTCTCGTCTGTGAGCCTTACTTTCATCTTGCGTAAAGTAGGGTGGTAAGACACTAGATCCCCAAGATCCCTTCCAGCTTTAACATTTTCCAGACACAAATCTAGATGACCTGTCTCAGTTCATGAGGCTTTAAAATGCTCATTAAAAAGGAATTCCAGTATTGAAGCTCAATAGAGATCTCTGTTTAGAATAAGTATGCTCTATGTTATCTAAGAAGATTGAGGCTTTTGTCCATTTGTTTTTGCCTGAGAGCTAGATCCTGGAAGTCAGCTAGATTCTTAGTGGAGGGCTAGCTTCTAAATCCTAGACTTGATGTAGGATTTTAATGGGAGTTAAGATGATCTCCACTATTTTACTTCTTTCCTTTCCCTACCAACTCACAGACACCAAACCTGTCTTCTCCACATCCTTAATGGATGTATAGAAAGAACCTGAGCTTCATCAAGGTGCTTTGAGATCTGGGATATCTGCCACATCACCCCAAGCATTTTTTTCACAAGTGTGCCTGCCAAGGCCAAAGAGAGAACCATAACTCACCTTGGCTAGGGTTTGCTCAGTGAATTCAAATAGGCCTTTCCAAAGGGAAGGACAGTATGTGCCCTAATTATGTCTGACTTCTGAGCCAAATTCCACTTCCAGTAACTGCATTCTGCCCACCTAAATTCCACAGCAGTCCCTCCCAGGTACATTCTTGCTTTTCCCCCCATTTGCTTAAATTGTCCTGTTGTATTTGGTTACTGGAACACATGCTTCTTCACCGTCTCTTTCAGACATTGAGCTGATGGATAGATAGGGTGCTGGTCATTTCTTAACATGCTGTGTGACTCAGAGAGACCTTTGGGACCAGAAAGCACCCACCTCCCAAAGGGGAGGACAGACATGAAGCAGAATTTCCATCATTAAAAAATTAGAGGAGCAAGGAAGAAAATAACTTTTTGCCACTATGGATAGGAAGAGAGATTATCACCCCAGGTCAGAGTAGATTATAGGAGATAAATGGACCATTTTAATTGCATAAAAATACTTTAAATTTCTGCACAAACAAAATCAATTAACTTAAAATTAAAAGGGAGTCAGGGAAAAAAATCTTTGCAGGAAGCTTCTCTGAAAAAAGGTCTTATATCTAAGGAATTGATTCAGATATATAAGAAGAAGAGTCATTTCCCAATAGTTAAATGAAATGGTCAAAGGATAAAGGCAAGCAATTTTCAAAGGAAAACAAAGTTATCAACAAACATATGAAATCCATCACTAGTAATTAAAGAAATGAAAATTAAAACAGCTCTGAGGTTCCACCTTGCACTCATCAGACTGGAAAAGTTGAAAATAAAAGAAAAATGGCATTTGTTAGAGGGGCTGTGGGAAAACAGGCACACTAGTGTAGTGGAACTCTGAATTGATCCAGACATCCTGGAATGCAATTAGGAAATTTGTCAACCCCACCCCCCCAACCTCATCATTAAGCTCTTTATACCTTTTCGCCCATCAAGGGGGAGCAATGTTCTCTCACCATTGACTCCAGTGGAGAATACCGCAGGGCTAATGAGGGAGCCAGTATCTCATCACTCCCAGATCTTCATTCAACTAGAACCTGAGTTCAAATCCAGCCTCAGACTTTATCTCTGTGACCCTGGACAAGTCACTTAACCACTGTCTGCCTCCATTTCCTCATTTGTAAAACAGGGAACCCAATAGCACCTGTTGTCCCAGATTATTTTAAGGATCAAATGAGAAAATATTTGTGAAGTGCTTAATACAGCACCTAGCATTTAATAAATGCTTGGTCCCTTCCCTCCCCTTCTCTCCAGATGGGTTTGAGTCCATGCTTGGCTTTGGGGATATAGCGGTCTCTAGGTCCATCCCCCTGGTCAGGATGGGGTATAGGTCTATACCACAAAAAAAGTGAATGAATAAATTAAAAAACCTCTATTGAACACTTACTATATCCAAAACATTGTGCTGCTTGCTGAGGGCACAAGGAAAGCTGGGATAGTCTCTGTTGGCACCAGGAATTCCCATTGCAATGCAGGAAACAACACATAGAGGAGCTACAAGTCAGATGGAAAGACCTACCCTTAGGGTGCAGAAATAAAGCAGATGTAAAGCATCTTCTTTATTGTTATTTCTGCTGACAAAACCCTATACACTTCTGACGTGGAACTGTTTGACTTTACCGAAGACTATGGTGGTTGGAAGTTTCTTTTTCCTGTCTTGAGCAGCTGTGACTACAGAATACCAGTGCACAACCATTTTACCCTTCTCCTGACGGAGAGTTGATGGACTCAGACTGCAGAATGAGATATAAATTTTCAAGCCCAGCCAATTTAGGGATTTGTTTCGCTTGACTCTGCGTAATTTGTTACAAAGCTCTTGTTTTTCTTTTTTTTTTTCCTCAGGAGGATTTGGATAGAGATAGGGTTAGAAGCTATGGATAGTATGAGAGGAAGGAAGGAGGCAAGCAGGACAGGGAGATGAGACCACTGGATAGCCAACTTTTTCAAGAAAGTGAAGTCATCCCAAAGGGAACTCAGATGGGAATTGGGCAATGAAGAAGGGTTGAGAAATTCTTGTCTGTCTGAGTCGGGTAACCATCTGGAGAGGGGAGACAGGGAGATGTATCACCATGGTGATGGCAGGGAAGTAAATGGCCATTTTTGCTACTTCTCAGTATGCTTGTTGATAACTCTGTTTTCTTTTGGGAGCTTTCAGTGAAAGATGTGTGTGTGTATGTGTGTGTGTGTGTGTATGTGTGTGTGTATGTGTGTGTGTGTGTGTTTATACACTCCATGACTCCACCTGTATTCATATATTATAAACTTTCTGAGAGGTTTAGAGAGAATAATTACATGTTACCAGAAAAGCATGAGAAAATGATTTAAAATGTGAAAGGCATCATTTTCTATTGAGGAATAAGCCTGGTATGCCATAGTTGTTTTTTTATTTTGAGGCTAACAGGCAATTGGGGTTAAGTGACTTGCCCAAGGTCATACAGCTAGTAAGTATCAAATGTCTGAGGTCACAATTGAACTCAAGCCCTTCTGGCGGGAGTGTTCCATTTACTGCACCGCCTACCTGTCCCAATGCCATAGTTTTTATCAGGGTGATATTAACTTATGAAATGAATGGACCTGTCCATCACTTACTGCAGGGCTCACTAACCATGTACGAATTGCTCATACGTAGCAATCTGAGTTTTGTCTGTCTAATATATGTTTAATATATAAGGGGTTTGGAGCTTTTCCACATTTAATATAAGTTGGCCTCTCATGCCTGTCTTTAGGGGTTTTGTTAGTCACTGACCTATCTCTGTGTCTGTCCACTTTCAAAAGCAGTGTCCATGGTCTTGTACTCAGGTTGGCAGGGAGGCCTATCTCGAGATGATCTGGCATAAGTGTAGGAAAGGATGTTGGATTAGACATGCAGATAAAAGACTGTTTTAGATCAAACAACCCCAGAGTCTATTGATTAAATAACAGGCTGGACAGGGATGTTGGAGGGTGGGGAAGGGGAAGGGATGTTGTGCCAGAGACAGGAATTCAAGGCCTCTTCGCCTGTAGCTGTTACTAGGAAATCAGCTCAGTTGGCATTTCTGTGTAGTAACAGTGTTGCCCACTGGCCATTTCTGGTATTGCAGACTTCCCAGTCCACACCAAGAACACCAATCCTCTACTCTCTATTTCTCTTCCTGTTCTGGAGACAGGTAGATTCTAGTTTTTTGGTCCTGACTTCCTGCTGCCTATCAGGAGATCTCTGTAATCAGATTCCACACTCATCAATTGTATCTTGTGCTGAGGTACCAGGAGTGTGTCTCCCTGGAGAAGTGACTTTTTATAGGGGTAAGCAGCATTTCTGGGAGTTCTTCATTTTTCTGTCCTACATAATGGTATGATAGAAAGAGCACTGAATCGGGGAGTCCAGAGGCCTAAGCTTTAGTTCCAGTTCTCCTACTAACTTCCTTATATGGTGTTGGTAATTAATTTTCTCTTCTCCGAAAGCCTTGGTTTATTCATCTGTAACATGAAGGAGTTAGATGTTTTTGGGGCCGCATTCAGAATAAGTTGGTTGGTTTTCCTAAGTATCCCTTCGCTTGTGAGAGTACCCAAAAGAGGGGATTCTAAATCTTGAAGGTCTCTGAGGCCTGGCCATAAAAGGATCTGTTGAGGGAACTAGGGACGGGAGGTCTTCAAACAAAGACTGGGAGATCACTTGTCAGATCTATTATTTTGGGGAATTCATTTAGAGGAATGGGTTGTACTAGTCAGGCAAGGAGGTCCCTTCCATCCCTGAAGTTCACTGATTCTGTGACAAAGTAAAGTTCCCTCCTAGCTCTGCCATTCTAGGACTATGGTTCTACTCCATCAGGTTCAAATACTACATTGAAGGATCTGAGGGGATTTTGCTGCTTTCTTTGAGGATAAGGATGGGAGGGAATGGAAGAGCCTTGAACCATGGGAAGTTTTGGACCAAAGTGTGCTGGCTTACCCCTCTAGTGATGCAGTGTGTCATTCTGTCCCTCCCAGTTCTCTTCTCGTTGGTTTTATCCACTACCAAGACTCCTGGAGGTTTGTGCAAGGAAGATGAACCCGGATAGGACTCTGGGACTTTGGTACTTAGCCTACCATGTGATTCTAGGCTATAAGAGTGGAATTTTCCCCAAAGAGGATTGATAGGTAGTTTGTTGGGTTAACCAGCCACTCTTAGTAGATAGAGAGTTAGGAAACTGCAGTGACTTGAACTCTGTTGCCATTGTCCTACCAAATGGCCAAAGGTGCCATTATCTTCTCCATCACCCATGGTCACAATTTTAGAGTCATCTTTGATCTTCCCCTCTCTGTTATCCTAAAATCCAATCAGTCATCTAGTCCCATTCATTCTGCATCCACAATATGGATGAGAGTCAAGTCTTTCACTTCCTTTCCACTCAAACTGTGGCTACCCTAATTCAGACTTTCATGACCTCTTGCCTGGTCTTCCCCCTTCCGTTCTCTCCCTATTCAATCTGTCATTCCTATTTAATCTTCCTAGTGCTCAGATATGATTCTTGCCACTTCCCTGCTCAAAAACTTTCAGGGACTATTTGATACCTGTTGGATTAAATACAAACTCCTTGGTCAATCTGTTACTTAAAACCGTTCACTATCTACATACAGCTTTATTTCCCATGATTCCACTTCACAGACTGAATTCCAACCAAATAAGATTATTAACTGATCTTGCCCTGAACTCTGCTGGCTCAGGTCATGCATCCATGACCTCTCCCATGGCCCAAACATATTCCTTCCCACCTCTCCACAAGTTAGAATCCTTCTCTTCCTTCCAAGGCACAGTCCAGGTGCCACCTTCTGAATCAAGCCTTTCCTGACACCACTCCATTGCCCACTTTAACACTGAACCTGGAGTCAGGAAGACCTGAGTTTAAATGTGACCTCAGCCACTAGCTATATGAACACAGGCAAGTCATGTAATCTCTGTAAAATGGGGCAATAATAGCACCCAACTTCCAGGGCTGTTGGGAGGTAATAATATTTGTAAAGCACTTTGCCAAACCTTGAAGAGTTGTACAGATGCTGAGCATTCTTCTTCTTGTTTTTGTTGTATCTGTTGCTCCTCAAATTTTCTGATTTACAGTGTTTAGATCTCTTCTTTGACCTTATTATACTCTACAGAGCTCTGAAAATTAACTGAGAAAAAGTAAAATAAGTTTATTGATGTACACAAGAAACCTTACAACTTTTTATTTAAAACTCCCCTTTTTAATAAGCGATATGTCCTCCTTTTCTTACAATCGCTTGTTTTACATGATTTAGCATTGACTTCACAGGATTTTGACCTATTGCCTATTTTGACCTATTACCCTAATTACTCATCATGAAACCACCCTTATGGCATTGGAGATTAAGTACAACTTATATAAACAGACGATTTTTCCAAGGCTAGTCATAGCTCATAGCTGGGTTCCCCCTTCCCCAAGCAGGATTTAAATTAAATGGATTCCCAGGTCCTTTAAGCATGGTTATCTCTGTCTTTTGGGTAACTTTCTTCACTTTTTGTGGATATATGGCATTAGGCAAAGGTGTGCTATAGTATTCCATCTCCAGTTGGGGATGTGTAATTTCAGAATATTTATCAGAATTCATCATTGCCTCTGTAAGCGACATGACTTCCAGGCCCACTGAAAATTTAAAAATTCCCCCCAAACACTTTTTGGGTATGGATGCTTTATAGCCTGATGAGAATACCCAGATATGACAGATGTATAGACTTCTTCCATCAAAAGTTTTGTATATCCTTGAATGAAAACGTGAAAAATCATTAGTAAAATTACCTTTTTCCAATCTTTGGTACTCTCTCTAGTCTTTGTATTGTCCTATCCTGTGACATACATTTTTTTTATGGCAATGGTTAGCAGTTTAAAACAGCAACAACTGTCATTCTGGTCATTTTTCTACCTTGAAGACATCGACACTGAATTGCAGAGAAATCATTAACAACTCCTCCAGCTGTCAGGTCCTTCCGAAGGCCTTTGCTTCTTTTCTGAGAACTAATTAGGCTGTCCTTTGTCAGCTCTAGGTTGATTTTTTTTGGTTTTTATTGCACTTAACTTTTGACCTCCACACCAGCAGCTGCTGCAATAATTTTAAAAGTCATTGAAGGGTGCTCTTGAAGAACAACAGTTTTTGCATAATTCCTTAGAATAATGTCCATTCTTCAAAAATCACAGAATTAAAAACGCTACGAAAGAAAGTAATGTATAGCATGAACTATATAGCATTCAGTTTTCAGGTAACTGGCTAAAAGTCAGGAAACCAGCTCAGTAAAGTTGTCCCTGGTCAGGGTTAGAAGCTCTGAGTCAGCCTAGCATTAGTAGAAGCATGCTTGCCGGACCATTGTCACAAAGTGAAACCATATACCCATTGTTTGTCCTAAGTGATTCACACACCTCTATAATTCACTGTAACCTATATCACACTTAGTAGTAGATGTGACACATCCCCCAGATAGAGTGTAAGGTCCTTGAGGACAGGAATTTGTGTTGCTTTCCATATTTGTTATTGATGTATGCAAGAATATTGAGCAGTGTCTTGCACATAGCAAATGATTAATAAATGTTTATTGATTGAAGTTGAATTGAATTGGTCTCTTGGGAATGGGCCTAGAGACTTTCCATCTTTTGTCTCAACCTCATTGTGGTAACCTCTTCTCTCCCTGCCTTTGATCTTTCCTTGTAGACGGAGCCCCACTTAGTGAGCTGTCCTGGTCCTCATCTCTTGCTGTGGTGGCTGTTTCTTTCTCTGGACTTTTTACCTTCATCTTCCTCATGCTGGCTTGCCTGTGCTGTAAGAAGGGAAACATCGGGTTCAAGGTAAGGCATGGATTGGACTTCATCCATGGAAGAGAGAGATGAGTTTTGTAGTGATAGATGAGCCTAGACCAGGTCCCACTGCCTGCCAGAGATACCATTCACATTGGTTTGGAAGCCTTACAGGGTTGGGCCTGCCTTCTTCCTTCTGCAAGCAGCTCAAAGAGGACAATGTGAATTGGTGAGATTGGTTAGTGTGAGGAGATTGATAAGGGTGAATGCCAGCCAGTGGATAATGAATTGAGCCTCATGCCTAGGAACATAGCTTCAGTGACCCATCGCAAAACCTTGGAGTAATCTCAGGCCTCCTGGCCCTCTTTTCCTTTCCCTAACTCTAGTTTTGCTTTGTGGGTATGCTATCCACTGGCCACATTTTGTGGCAGAGGTCTGTTATTGGCATATTCTCCAAAAACCTTATTGAAGAGCTCTAGCTTTTCTGATGCAGGATGTGGTCAGAGCAGGTCCAGGCAGTTCTGTCAGTGACCACAAATACAGCTCTTGCCTCTGCCAGCTGACCTACTCTGGTAGAGGTGGGTGAGAGCTTGAATGGTGTGACAGGATCCATCCTCATTGCCAAGAATGTTCACATAAAAGCCTTCAGTCAAGCTGACCTTGAGTTCAAAGATACCCATCTTTGAATCAAAGTGCCCATCTTGGCCTGTGGAAGGTAACAAAGAAGGATTCAGAGATACACCCATACACTCATACACCCATACACCCCCATACAGAGCATCCTTGAGAGGAGAGAGGTGTCATATGCTAATAGTCCCCAACCCTTGCTGGTTCCACTGCTGAGCATCTTGTCAGGAACACCTGACACCACTTGGGTGGCCGTAGTCTTAGTTCTCCAAAGCTCTCATCCTCTTTCCATCTTTGTGCCCATATTGATTTTCTATTGAAGCTGGTAGAGACTTTTGTGCCAATGATGCTTTTAGAGATACTGATAATTTATAAACATAATAATAACACAACTCCAATGAATTACCTCTCTATGGAATCACTCATTTGAACCTACAACTCCTAGTGTGGGAGTATTGTATGTAAAAACTATTTCTGATGAAGTTTTAGAGTTTTCTCAGTTTCCTGCATTGATCTCTTTGTTAAATTAATAGAGGCAGTGCCCCATACTGTGATGTCTATGGTCTGCTTGTTGGAGGGATTGTTTGGTTGCTTGAGCCTTATAGATTATAAATCAGATATCAAAACCCTTTTTTACTTAGAGATTTATCATCTCTGATAAATCACAGCACTGTAAGGAGAGAAAAGCCTTGATCTTGGTATTTTAGGCATATGGCCTTGGGCAAGTGACTTCTCCAAGGATCAGTTTCCTCACCTTTAAATGGAAATAGTATTATCTGCACTGCCTAATTCCTAGGTTTATTGGGGGGCAATGGGTATGAAGGCATTTTGTCAGCACCAAGTCACTTTGCAAATGTGAGGAATTATCCTTGTAAATTCTAGGAGGTTTAAGGGCCTGGAAACTGAACAAAAAGTCCTTGGAACTGTCAACAATTCCATTCAGTAAACATTTGCCTACTATGTGCCAGACACCCTGTGAAGTGCTGGGATACAAAACGAAGCAAAAAACAGTACCTGCCATAAAGAAGCTTACAATCTAATAGGGGAGACAACCTGGCAACAAGCATACACAAAGCAAATTATATAAAGGATAAAAAAGAAAAGAGGGAAGGCACCGGAATTAAGAGAGGCCAGGGAAGGCTTCCTATAGAAAGTGGAATTGTGGTTGGGGCTTAAAGAAGTAGTCAGAATGTAGGAGGGAAAGTGGTCCAGGAATGGGGGAGAGCCAGAGAAAGTGCCCCGGCAGGGGCATCACTAGCACATACCCAGGACTCCTTGAGCTAAACCTTTAGACTCTGAAGGTTAGAATCAAAGCTGAAATTCCTGATGCACCTCTGATTCTGATGGTGTCTTTTGATTTGAGTTAGCCTAATTCACTGAGTTAATAGGATCAAATCACCATTTCCCAAAGGGAATCTAGTAAACAGAATCCACAGTACTACTAATAATTATTATAAGAATTGGGAATACCTCTCATTTCTGGGGCATTTCTTCCTTTCAGGGGGCTCCTCCATGTGGTTATTTCATGAGGAATCCTCTCAGTCTTTCAAGGTAGAGAGAGCAGACATCATTATTCTTACTTAAGTAGAAGACTACTTAAGTTCCCACCTTTTTATAGGTGGGAAAACAGAGGTGAAAAAACTCCTCAGAGATGGAGAGTGATAGACTAACTCCAAGGTGAAGGGACTTCCTAAAGTGACACAGCCATTGTGGGTCTTGAACCTCCAAACTGCTTCTGGCTGCTCTGCTTGGATACCACAGAGAGGTGAAGTGATTTTCCCATGGTCACATAGTCATCATGAGACCAGCACTCATGGTCTGCCACCCCTAGCTGCTCTCCCATTACTTCCCTGTCCCCTCTGTTCTCTTTCCTCCTGACCTCTTTCTACCCTTTCTTCACCCACCTCACACCTCACCAAAGGACTCTGCCTGGCACAGAGCTGACACCTCTCACCAGAACAATTCAGTAATGCTGGGTATTGCAGCAAGATGAAATGCTCTGGCCCCAGGCCACTCTCAAAGGGTGGGAGTCTCTGACCTCACAGGCACAGAATGTGCTGGAGAAAGTGATCCTCCCACAATCTTTGGGATTTTTGTGGAGATGCCTGGCAATAGGTTTGCAACACCAGCTGGTACAGAGGGGAAAGAAGTGGAAAATGAATGGGGAGTCAACCAAGGAGTGTATGGTAGGGGGGGGGGGGCCCAGCTGGGTAATGCAATACAGTCCTGTCCTAGCTTTATCCTAAATACCCCAGGATAACAGAGTTCCACACACTGAGGCTTCTCCTGCCCTTCTCCTACCAGTCCTGACCCCTCAGAAAATGCCAGATGGAGAACTGGCTTTGGGGTGTGACTGCTTCCTAGAGAGGCTCCCTCCCAGACACTGCTGGGTTCCCCCCAAGGCAGCTCAGCTCCTTGAGCTTCACCCTACCATTCACTTCTTTAGGGCCATGGGTGGGCAGCACAGCTGTGCTGGAGCCATCCCTAGGAAGAGGGAGCAATAATCATGCTGTCCTATCTGATTACCTATCTGATCATCATCTGATCTCTCCACAGCACTGTCAGGTAATTAGGTTTGTCAGGAAGCAGCCCCCCCTTCCCCCCTTTCACCCTCAGGATGGCCCCAGAGCACCAGCTCCTTCCAGGGCACTAGTTGGAATTCCTATTTCCTTAGGAAGTGGTTACAAGAGCTCTCTCTGGTATGGAAAGGGGATAGGCTGAGAGGGTGACCTTGTTTTTGGACTCAATGCAAGGTAGGATTAGTCAGGGAAAGGGGTTGGTTTTTAAATGGATTGAAAGTGTTTTTGCAAATCCTTTGGTCTAAGAGGTGGGAGGAAGGAGTGAAAGAATGATGAGGGATTTCGGCAATCTAAAAGTAAAACATCAATAACAATTCAATTTCTTTTTTCTAAAAAGTGCTGGTGAATGTGCTCTGCCCCTGTTGGTAGAACTGGAGTGCTAGGAATGGAGGAGAGTACGTACTGACTGTGGTGAGGGTTTCTGGCCCCTGCTATCTATCAGGCACTCTCCTTAGGAGCAGGTGTGGCAACAGCCACAGTGTGCTTGGTATTCCTTCTGCCTTGGATTGCCCAACCTCAAGCTTTTATATAGGACTGAGCAACTCCCTGTAAATGGGTGGAGTGGAGAAGGGTTGCTGAGTTGGCTGTCCCAGCCCAAGGGTAAAGGTCTAATCTTCATCTGGCAGATGGCTGGGGTAGGTGGCATGGGACTGGGGAGTCCAGGGTGGGGGGTGAGTCTGGTCTGCAACAAGACTTCCTTCTGGAACTAAGGTATGGACTCTCTATCCTTAGGGAGAGTTAAGGGGTAGGGGGCAGGAGGTGAGGAGTGAATGAATGTGAAGGAGCGAATTGATGTGCTAAAGATTTTATAACTGGAACTAAAGGGACTTTCTCTCTCTCCTCCATTAACCTGAGAAGTCCAAGGGTTAGGTAGGATTGAGCTGAGTTTCTGGGTCCTCCCAGTGGAGATAGTTCACATCTCATATGGGGCTGCTGTGACCTCCAAGGAATTAAGTTTAAAGAGGGAGATAACCTTGCCCCCACTCCCTCTATCCCTTTCCTTGTTTAAGTGTGTGCAGAGATTTGATTTATTCTCCAATTCTATTGGGAGAGGAGAAAGGGAGCAGAAATCCTGGGAATGGGAGCCATCCATGTGGTTGATGCACAGTCCTCAGGACTCTAGGAGCTTAGAGATGTGCATGTACCTGATGTGCATGCTTGTTCACTCACATAGAGGCTGTTACACAGGTAGTAATAGAAGATAGGTAAGGAAAACAACCTCCCATTTTCTTTGTAGGGAATTACAGTGTTTAAGGGTAGATTGAATTCAGGAAGAAACTGCCCGGCTGAGGATTCTTAGAAACCTCCTGGTGATACTTGGCCTCTGTCCTTCCAGGCTAGGCTGGTTGAAGGGCCGTGGTAGGTGGATGTGAGGAGTGAGCAGGTGACCTGCTGGTTCTTTAGACCCTACACTAAGCCAGTGAGGTAGATAGGTGCTGTGGGTGTTATGATCCCCATTTTTCAGATGAGGAAACAGATTCTCAGAGAAGTTAAATGAATTTCCTTCTTTCCATTTCTGTGTCTCTTTCTTGTGGAGAAAATGATAGTTCTTTGACATGAGGAGTGCAGCTTAGACCGGAACCCAACTGAAAGGGAGTAGTCTTTGGTTTGGGTGTAGAAGGAAGAAAAGTGAAATTATTCATGTTTGGAATCCAGTGGACCAAAGAGTCAGGGAGAGAGACAGAGAGAGACAGAGTCAGGGAGAGACAGAGACTTGAAAGAGAGACAGACAGAGAAAGAGAGAGACAGACAGAGAGAGAGAGAGATAAAGAGAGAAAGAGGTCTATGTTTGAATACTGAGCTTCAATCAGAGTTCCTAAACCTAGGGTCTATAGACCCTACTGTAAGAGGTCAAGGTCTATGGATAGATTTCATGGAATCTGCTAACTTGGGTGGGAAAAAAGAGACCTATATTTCAATATAATTGATTTCCTTTGTAACTGTATGAATTTTATTTTATTTACTTAAAAACCAAGTTTCTAGACCAAGTTGATTTGTTGAGGATTTCTTGGAGGCTCAAGACAAAAGTCCCCACAGGGGTTGTTTGTTTAGTTGTTTTTAGTTGTGTCCAACTTTTTGTGACTCTTCTTGAGGTTTTCTTGGGCAAAGATACTGGGGTAGTTTTGCCACTTCCTTCTCCAGCTTATTTTTACAGATGAGGAAACTGAGGCAAACAGGGTTAAGTGACTTGCCCAGGGTCACACAGCTACAGCTAGTAAGTCTCTGAGGCCAGATTTGAACTCAAGAAGATGAGTCTTCCTGACTCCAGGATTCTGCCTAGAGGGGTTAGGAGGACTGTGATAAATATAATGTCCATGGTACTTAACACCTTAAGGACTATCAGATTTGACCTAAAGTTTTCCAGCTAGGGCTTAACATGAAATTTCTCTCTCTCTATCTATACAGTCACTGGTTCTTTGTTAAGAGGCACTTGGATCAATATAACCAGCCTCTCCTCTCCTCCCAACCACGCTCACTGCTCTCTCAAGCTATGGGGCTCTCCCTGAAAAGCAGAGTACTCTGCCAGGGCAGTCTGACTCAACCTGTCTGCCTGCATAGCTCTGCCATCCCTAGCCAGAAGCATTTCCCTCCTCCCTGACCCCACCTATCCACCAAGGTAGCTTGGGGCCACAGGACAGACTAGGCAGGGACACTGAGGAATCTGATTCAGGAGAATGGACTGATGTAGGAGGTGGAGTCCCCTGCGACCCATGGAACACTCCTGAGTAAGCTCCATGCTTGTGTTTTGTAATATTTTCTCTTTGTTTCTTTAAAACAGAGGTTCTTAACTTGGGGTCTGAGCAACTCTTTAAAAAACAGCCTTGATAACTGTATTTCAATATAATTGGTTTTCTTTATAATCTTGTATATTTTGTATAGTTTAAACCATTATTCTGAGAAAGGATTCATAGGCTTTACCAGACTGCCAAAGGGGTCCATGACCTCAAATAGTTAAGACCCTCCTGCTAAAAGTAGGGGGTCCTCTAGTGTGTTAGAGTTGGTGTCTCTGAGCCAGAGGTATGAACTAGATGTTGGCAAAGTGCGGTGTAATGATGTGATGAGCCCTTTTCCCATACATCCTCTGCTTCCCAGAGCAGACAGTCCAAGGCCTGGGACCTGTGAGGACTTTGGGGAGTGTCTAGTGCCTTTGACTGGGAGGGGAAGAATAATGGAACAGGGGAGGGAAAAGGAGCAGGAGAGAGAGTGGGAGAATTGTGTGTGTTGGGGGGTGATGGTGGATGGGGAGAGGAGAGACTGCAGAAAACGTCTGGAAGAAGCTTTATTTGCCTTTTTGCTAGGAGGGGTGATCCTGACCTCTTAGACCCGACAACAGGGGCAGAACAAAGGCAAAGCCAAAGAACTGGTGATTGCAATAACATAGCCCAGAGGGGCAAGCAGGGCGGGATTAGCTGTGGGTGTGAGGAGCCTGCCAGTGGGTGTAAGGGAGGGGAGATGGTACAGCTTTCTGTATGCAGTCAGTGGTCAGGACCATGGAGGGCACCTTTCAGAGAAGTGGGGCCATCCCCACCACTTTTTTTTTTTTAACTCACTGCCTATCTGTCCATCCCTCCATCCATCTGACTGACCCATTGCAGGAGCCCCCAGGGAACCCTGGATCAGGATCCACGGCTCACGGGAGGTCTCCGTCTCCGCTTCCCCCCCACCAGGAGTTTGAGAATGCCGAGGGTGACGACTACACCACCGAGTTCTCCGTGCAGGGGTCTCCGGCCACGCAGAATGGCCCCGAGGTGTACATACTGCCCCTCACTGAGGTCTCGCTCCCCATGGCCAAGCAGCCTGGGAGATCAGGTTAGTCTTATATTAAGAACTTGGGGTCAGCCCTGAAACTGGGGGACCACCTATTTCCCCACCTCCTCATCCACCTACCCCCACATTCTTACCCTAAGACTTGGAAGGGATTAGAGATTGTCCTCTGGAATGTAACTGAATTGAGAAAAAAAAATATGGTCTAGGTAGGCAGAGGTCTTGTTGGAAACTTGCATGGGAACCCTTTGATCAACACACTCTGTCCTTAGGATCTTTATCATGAAGCCTACTTTGCCTGGCTACCTTCCTATAAGTGTGACTTGACCTGTTGGTGGCCTTTCAATTTCTTAGAGAATTCTAGACTTTATTCTATATCATGGTAGAATACTAGGACTAAGGGTCAGATTGCACAAAGAAAGCTTTGGGTGGGCCTTGGGCCCTCCTGGGCAGTGGCAGAATTTCTTGATATGAGTGTTGTGCCCTACTTCCCTGGAGCACTGTCCCTGGCCAACCTGATTCCTGTTTCTAAGAGGATGCACAAACTTGACAGCTGATGTTAAGTTAAGCACCCTCACCCTTAACTCTCTGGGAGTAAGCTCGGGAGGGTCCTAGAATAGGAACAAATGACCTCAGACAGTAGGATCTCAGGGTGATGTATATAGAGGTCTGCCTATCCTGGATCCCTTTCCTTGACTTTGAGGCAGGGCTTCAGTGGGGTCTGGCCTATCCTAGAGGAACCCCCAGAGCAGCTGTCTCTTGTGCTTTTTTGGCTCCTGGGATCCCTGAGGAAGACAATGTATTAAGGGTCCCTGTTGTCTTTAAGACTACAGGACTATAAGGGCTAAGTGATCAGGTCATACTACTATAAGACTTAGAACTAGAGGGAGCCTTAAGAGATCATTTAGTCTAGGGATAGGGAACCTGTGACCTCAAGGTCACATGTGGCCTTCTAGGTCCTTAAGTGCAGGCCTTTGACTGAATCCAAACTTCACAGAACAAATTCCCTTAATAAAAGAATTTGTCCTGTAAAACTTGGACTCAGTCAAAAGGCCACACTTGAGGACCTGGAGGGCCACAAGTGGCCTCAAGGTCACAGGTTCCCCACCCCTGATCTAGTCTAACCCCTCATTTTACAAGTGAGGAAGCTGAGGCCCAGAGAGTCAGTCTTTCAAGTCCATCAACAAGCATTTATTAAGTATTTTTTATGTATCAGGCACCGTGCTAAGGGCTGAGGATACAAAGAAAGGTAAAAGCAAAAATCAACAAACAAAAAAAATCCTTCCAAAAACTCACTGTTCTCAAAGAGAAAACATTTCTAATGGGAGAGACAAATCAATGATTTTTCCAAGGCCACACACGTAGTGAATAACAGGGCTGAAATTTCAAGCCAGGTCCTCTGATTCTAGATTCAATGGTTTTGTCCTTATGTTATACTGCTATGTAAAAGCCCTTTGCTTCTCTGGGGCTCTCCTTTTTAGAGAAGCAGAATGGGCACTGAGATCCTGGGCACTGCCAGCTTCATTTCTTCTGGCACAGGACCACAGTCTTTCACAGTTGTGGAGTGTAAGAGGGAGGAGAAACATACATCCTTCAGGTGCTTCTGCACAGACTCCTTCCTCTGACCCCCCACCAGAAGAGCACTTAAGGTTTGGGAGAGATGGGTAGAAGATAGACCTTTCTGTGTCATTTCTGCCAGCCCTAGTCTCCATTGGAATATTCTAGTTAGAACTGAAAAAGACCCCTTCCCAGTGCCAGCCAGTTTTCCCCTTGCCAACCAGGTGGCCAACTAAGAAAGATCCATGTGTAACCAAGACTCAGAAGGCATACCAGCCTTAGCCTCGTTGCTCCTATGTGGCTGGAGCTGATGTGTGGCTATGCATCTTGCAGAAGAAAGTTGGCTCTCCCACTCTCTTTCTCCTTTGGCCCAGAACCCAAAGTTATATCAGAAAAGAAGGAAAAAATCTCTGCCTGCCCAGAAGGGTCAGGGTTGGATGTTTAGATATAAAGGGAACAGAAGGAAAGTTTGGGGTTAAAGTCGAAGCTACATTTTGTGTCCTCATCCTACTAGGAAGACACTTTAGGATATCGGGGTGGGGTGGGGGTGGGGGAGAAGCAAGACTTTGTTCCCTTACTGTTGAGTGGCACTCACCCCAGCTCTGTGCCATCCTGTGACAACCTCTGGACCGAGCAACCCAAGAGGCCCTGGAGCTTCTTCAAGTTCCTTGGACTACTGGAAAGAAGGCAGAACCATTCCTACCTTATTTCTTCCCCTCCTCCCAAACTCCTACCCCACCCAACGATTGTGGACATGAGCCCAGACCAACCACACAGCCCTGGTTAGCCATTGTGCCCGGACAGGGCAGCTCGTCCACACACAGAGGCTCTTTTTTTGTGTTCTGTGAGCCTTATGGGGTGTGGGACCCATGAATCTGCCCTTTCAGCCTGAGAGGAGTGGGTGGGCCGGAAAGGGGGCTGGGGGCTTGTTCCAAGTGGTGCTTTGTAATTTGGGGAGTGAGGTGGGGGGAGTAGGTGTGGGTGGGAGAACAAGGTACTTTTTCACTGTTTCTTCTGCCAGGAGGCTGGATTCTTCCATCACAGTGGGAAAGGGGCCAGGGTTGGGGCTGGGTAATAATACTCCTAGGACTGAGACTTGCCCTGACCAGGCTCCTCATTCTCTAGGTGCTCTCTGTATCCCACTCACTGAATACTGAGGGTTCGTGCAGGTACTGTAATGACCCTTGCTCTCACTGAGTTTCCCTTTTCTTAGATACTGAGCAAACGCCTCAACTTGCCTCCCCTAGTTCTGTGGGGTCCATCACCATCCTTGAGCCGCCAACCATGGTTCAAGACCTCTAACCATCTGTAGGAGGTTGATCTAGTTTACTACCTTCCCTAAATTGGGGGCAAGGCTGTAAGACTCCAATTAACGCTCCAGAATAGAGGTGGGATAGGGGGTTCATAGTCAGAGCAGCCCCTTCCCCATGACTAAGGTTGTCTGAGGGTTGCATGATATATGTGAAGTGGGATATAGGAGCAGAGTGTGGGGGTGAAAAAGAGAGATAGCCAGGTTTTCCTAAGTCATCTACCCTCTGGACTTTGGGAGTATAAACCTTCCAAGGGGGACATTCTGATCTCCAAGTTGAGCTGGCTGGTAGGGGTTCTGAGGGGCTCTGTGTCAGGCAGCTGTTGTCAGCGTGATAAGGAGGCTGTGGGCAGGAGCAGATGATTTAGGCTCATCTCCCACCTGTCCTTCCTAAATTTAGGCCACAGGTTCTGAACTTGGATGGGAAAATTTTTTTCATCTCTATTTCCACCAACTTCTAACTGAACTTGGGCATTTCCTTCAGTTATGCATAAAAAAAATTTATTCTGAGAGGGGGTCCATAGATTTCACCAGATGGCCAAAAGGTTAAGAACTTCTGCCCTAAGGCACAGTGTGTGTGCCCTCCTCAGTCTCTCTCCCTAAAGGAAAAAACAAGGACAAGGGTAACAGACTCCCCAAATCCTTGCCCACCCTCCCCCAACTCAGGCTTGGCTCCAAGTTATCTCTCTGGCACATAACAGGAACTTCTAGAAATTTCAGTTGTGATGCCCCTTCCTTTACTCCATCACCCTGCCCCTCCCTTTGTCTACTTAGAGTTTCCAGGAAAATGAAAAAAAAATGACTGAGTCAAATGCTTGCCCATAGGAGAACCCTCTCCCGTGCTAGGGAACCCTAGGACCCTTCACTGAAAGAAGGCAAGACTCTGAAGCTGAGGTCCTCTAGGACTTTTTAGGTATAGCCCCTACCATCTGAAGAGTAGTCCCTGAGCAGGCAGGGAAAGAAGAGATCAGAGAACTAGAGTTGGAAGGGACTCAAGGCCATTGAGTCCAGCCCCCTCATTTTACAGATGTGGGAACTGAAACCACAGAAAGGAGATCAGAAATCCCATATCTGGTCTCCAAGGGATTTGAACTCAGGTCTTCCTGACTCCAATGCTCTATCCACTAAGCCATGATGCCTCGTTATATCTAATAATGACAGAAGTAATGGTAATACCTAGCATTTATATAAGCTTTGAAGTTTGTAAAGCAAGCACTGTTTACGTGTTAATGCATTTGATCCTCACAATAATTCTGAGAGGGAAGGATTATTATTTTCCTCATTTTTGCAGATGGGGAAATTGAGACAGAGAGAGCTTAATTAAGTGACTTCCAGGGTCACAAAGCTAAGTGGCTGGGGCAGAATTAAAACTCCAGTTTTCCTGACCCCTGAGTTCTGCATTCTAGCTACCAAGCTAGACTGCTCCAGTCCAAGATGATTCCTGACCACCCAGCTCCAGTCCCTACTCCCTGCCCTTGACAGGTGGGAAATCTAAGGAAGAGGAAGGAACTTGATCATGGTTGATCTCACCCTGAGACTAGGACCCAGGTACCTGAGTCACACAGGTCTAATACTCCAACTCTTTATTTGCCTGCATCTTGAGGGAAGAGTCCCCCCTTTCCCCTTTTTATAAGGTCCTCCAAGTATGTTGTTCTCTCTCTCAGATTAACTTTAAGAATGAGCTTTAGAGATCAGTATATATGAGACCTGCTGCCTTTCCAACCTCCGCCCCTGCCGTGCCCCACCTTGGTTCTAGAATTTCTTGAAAATCTTTGAGCAGTTATGGAAATTCTAGGATTGAAGGTCCATTTAGGAGGGATTCCTTAGCCAAGGGGCAGGTTTAAGGAGTTACACTTCCTCAACTCTCTTCTCGTTTTTGGGACCTGGGTCCTTGAGGTCTAATTGAGGTGAAGGGTTTAGGAAAATGTCTCTTGAGGGGCCTGGTGTCTGATTCCTGAAGGGAAGATTAGTACAGTCCACCCTACCCTCCTTCTTCTTAGGCAAAGATGCCCCAAGAAGAGGCTTGAAATCTCCAATGTTCCCCCCTCCCCTCCAGTAAACAAGGGTGATGTGTGTGGGAACAGAATTTGGAGCATGCCAGGAAGAGCTAGAGGGAGTCAGGGCAGATACCAGGGTCCAGCAACCGGCCCCTTCCCTCAGGATTGTGCCGGGTGCGGCCACCACTGACCTCACCCAGGCCTGGTTTGGGGTGGGAGGGAGCCCAGGGGAGAATGGGGCCAGTGTGTCCCGTGTAGGGCTGTGCCAAGCAGTCCCCAACAATAGGCCTTTGGTGGGGCTGGAATGTCACTGCAGTGATTGGGTTGGAGGAATGTCAAAGTGTTCCCCATCTTTCCCGCCCTCTGTCCTCCTACACTGGGGCAGGAGGGGGTGGGTGGGCAGCATCATCAGCAACTTGCCCAAACAACACTGTCTGCCTGATGCTGCCCACTTAGTGGGCTCTGGACTTTGCCATCTTCTGCATTCAGTTGTTGGGCTCTTACCCTCACTCCGATCCAAGCTACTCGCCCTTCTGATGCCATGCTAGGATGCCTAGAATAGCTCCCTTGATACTCCATCTCCCAGGGCATCTAGCTTTCTTTCTTTAGAGGCTATTGCGGTCACCAAGCAGCAGGAGATTCTCAGTGATTCTGAGTGAACCCTGGCCAGTCTGTGGTCACACTGGGAGCCTCCTAGACGTAGACCCTCTTTCCTGGGTGACTCCCAGGTCCTCCTGGCTTTCTTGGGGCTCTCTCAAAGATACAAGGGCAGCATCTATTTTGGTGTCATTCTTCTTGGGCCCACCTACAGTGGGGCTCCTGAACTAAGGTCGAGTGGCCAAAATTGGATGGTGCTTGTTGAAGAGAAATTGAGCGGGTTGTGAGGGGACTCACTGAACCTAGCCTACTCTGTTACAGTTCAGCTGCTCAAGTCTACAGACCTGGGACGCTACAGCCTCCTGTACCTGAAGGAGATTGGCCATGGCTGGTTTGGGAAGGTGAGTTCTTTTGGTTCATGCTTTAGCTTTCTCTTTTTCCTCCCCCTCAGGACTCAATGTTTCCTAGAGGGAAGATGTCACAACCTTAATAGTAGAGATGCAGGCATTTGACTTAGGATAGGGGCTAGGTAATTCCTTAAGAACCACAGAGCATGCTTTGTCAAAGGCTGTCAAAACATTTTCAGTCTATTTCCTCAGTGGCCCAGTACCTTCCCTCTAGATTTGGAAGTGAGGAAACAAGAAAGGATTGGAGAATCTTATCCTGAGGTTCTGCAGTGAGTCAGTCAACAGTACAGCCTGGTTCCCTGCATGTCCACACATTAGGGTCTCTGTACTGCCCCCAGTCTAAGTTCTGACCCTGGGGACACCCAACGTGGGGCCCCCTGAATCAGAGTTGCTCCTTAGAGTAGGATCCTTAATACCCTGCTGTCTGTGCCTTTTACCCTTCTCTGGGGGACAGGTAGGTGGCCCCATCTTGGCAAGGCCTATGAACCTGGCCTGGGCCTGGGACTCCAGCTGGTGAAGGAGGTAATTCTGAGGGATGCAGGCGCTAGACTTTGCAAAGGAATCTCAGGACTGTGTGCCCCTGGCTCTCAGCTCTATTATTTGCCTCCTACTTTGCCCTGCAGACCTTCATTAAAATCTGTCTCCCCCACCTGCCTCCCACCCTGGGGTTGAGGGGAATGCAGAGAAGTAGTTTGGGAAGGGGAGCTACTAATCCCTTAGGGAGGAGTTGATAGAAGAGCCCCCACCCCCAAGTTCCATGGTAAAATGCATTGGAGCTCTCCCTTGAGTCCCTGGGTGGAGAGGACCCAGGGTAAACCCAAGGCTTGGTAGGTGGGGTGGTTTCAGGTAGGACAGGAGGTAGAAGGAAGGCCTTCCTAGGAGGTCTGGGTAAGTTGAACAGGTTGCTGCTCCCCCAGAGAGTTCATGTAAAAGAAGTCCCCAAAGCTGGAGTGCACTATCCTTCTTACAGCCAGGACCTAGATGGTAGCTCCCAGCCAGACGGGGCATTATCCAGAGGTCCACTTCCAATACAAGTTGGTCTTAAGAAAGGAGCAGGACAGTGGGCTCCCTGGGCTGGTGCTGCTCTTTGCTCCAAGCCTTCTTTGCCCAGCAGGTGAGCCCCTCCTTCATGATAGGGGGTGGGAGGGGGGTGTGGGTGGGTGACGACCCTGTTTCCTGCCCATGCAGGTGTTCCTGGGTGAGGTCAATTCGGGCATCAGCAGCACCCAGGTGGTGGTAAAGGAGCTGAAAGTGAGCGCCAGCGTTCAGGACCAGATGCAGTTCCTGGAGGAAGCCCAGCCATACCGGTAGGTGGAGGCAGCTGTGCCTAGCTGACCAGCCCCCGACAAAGACAGAGTAGAGGGGGAGATGGTGGGGCCTAGAACCAGCATCACAGATGGCTTTGATCCTAGAAGAGAAAAGGAGTAGTGGTGATATCCAAGCAGGTACCAGCGACATCTGGTGGACAAAGAGGAATCCCAGGCTCACCCAGAGAGTTGGGATGGGGAATGTTTTTCCCTCAAGGCTGCATGTGGGGTCCTTGGTAGTCCGACCCTTAGTCACTAGAGCTCCAGGTCTGGAGCATCCTTTTCCCATTTGCTGCCCCAGTGGAACTCATCCTTTCCCCACAGGGCTCTTCAGCACAGTAACCTGCTTCAGTGCCTGGCCCAATGTGCAGAGGTGACACCGTACTTGCTGGTGATGGAGTTCTGTCCACTGGTGAGTCAGGGGTTCCCTGCTCTGCTTCTCTCTCTAGGTTGGGGGCTCTTTGCCTTTTTTCATAGACCTCTTGGCAGTCTGGTGACGCCTGTGGACCTCTTCACAGAACAATATGATTTTTTTGGGGGGAGGCAAGACAATTGGGGTTAAGTGACTTGCCCAAGGTCATACAGCTAGTAAGTATCAGGTGTCTGAGTTCAGATTTGAATTCAGGTCCTGACTCCAGGTTCAGTGATCTATTCACTGTGCCACCTAGCTGCTCCTACAATATTTTTTTAAAAGCATAAAATAAAACATAGGAGATTACAAAGGGAACTAATTCTCTTCAGATATTATTAGCAAAAAGATCAGTTCACATACCTCAGATTAAGAACCCTTGGTCTTTTTCTTGGGGTAAAACTCTTCTCTTTTGCTTTGGTCCTTGGTTTGGAGCAAGGTCAGGAACCACCAGATAAGACCAAGTTGATGTCTGTATTCATGTGGGGACTTGGTTCTGCAGATTCAGTTTGGGGGGACCAATCCATCCTGGGACTTTCTTGGAATAGATGCTCCACTTATTATAACTCTAAAAGGTCTAGAGAATTCTGGTTACATTGATTTGGATTTGTAAGACCAGTTAAGAGGGCCCCGCACCTAACCAGACATTCTCTGCAGTGTCTTGGATCCCCAGTCGGTGGAAGCAGACCCTTTCCAATGGGAAAACTTGGAGTGGCACCAGTCACGGTCTAAACCCTTCAAGCCCAGCCAGAATTAATCTGGCCATGCAGTGAGTGGTGGGGCTTTTCCACAGGTTCCTGGGAGCTTGTCTATTATTGCTAGAGAATTTCCTTGGCCCTCTAACAAAACATCTATTGTTTGGTTTTGGGGTGGGGACACTATCCCTCTTAAAGTACTCACAGCCATGTTTGAGTGATTTTCAGCCATGTGGGTTCTCCCTTCTCCCCATTATTTTGTTGTATCACAGTGTTGTAAATCAGAAGCAAACATTGTACTGTATTATGAATGACTTATTAATTAGATCACCCCAACTGTTTATGCAAGTTACATAAGAACCAAAATTGATAAGATAGTTCAGTCCCCTTATTAAATTTGTATTTCTGAGTGTTCAAATAGCAGATTACATCTCTTTGAGTTTAATTTCAGTACAAGGTTAGATCTTAGTTACCTGTATGTACATTAACCACTTTGTAAAGTATCCCCAGAAAATGTTTAATTCAAAGGCAGCTGAGAATCACTTAGATAAGACTTGAGCTCTTAATCCAGCCTCACATTCCTACTGAGTGCCCTTAGGTAAGTCACTTAACCTATCTGCCTCACTGTCCTCATCTGTAAAATGGGGGTTATAATAGCACACCCAAGGGTTATGATGATAATCAAATAAGATAATTTGCAAAGTGCTTTGCAAATCTTAAAGTATTAGCTATTATTTTTATATAACTCTTGATCTAGGCAGCTAGGTGTCACAGTGGACAGTGCTGAGCCTAAAGTCAGGAAGTCTCCTGAGTTAAAATCTGGCCTCAGGCACATGCTAGCTGTGTGACTCCAGGCAAGACACTTAACCCTGTTTGCCTCAGTTTTCCCATCTGTAAAATGAGCTGGAGAAGGAAATGGCAAACCATTCCATTATTTTTGCTAAGAAAACCCCAAATGGAGTCACAAAGAGTCAGACAGGACTATAACGACTGAAAACAACAAGAATTATGAACTCTGACACCAGGAGAAAGAAGGGAAAAAGTATTCGAAGCAGAGAGAAATGGAATGGCTAAAAGTGTGCATGATATAATTGGTGCATCATCTGGACCAAAGTGAAAGGTAGGATAAGGCTTATAGAAAACAGGGTCAGAGAAACAGGAAGGTGAAATTGTGAAAGGCCTTAAATGTTAGACTTGGGAGTGTAAACGTTGTGAGCAGAATTCTGTATACATAAAAGAAGTGTTTTAGAAAAAGAAGCACAACCTTGCGCAGGGAATTGAAGTGTCCAGCAGGAAGAACAGGTAGAAAGCTATCACGATGGTCTTAAGCAAAAGCTGATAAAGACCTGGACCAAGGATAGTGGCAGTGATAAGAGAGGAAAGGGAGGACCCCGGGTTTTGGATTAGATGCTGTTTGTGTGTACATGACTGTTCATTTCCACTGCAACTTAAAAAGCAATTCTTGTTTGGATTTTTTTCTTATACTCTTAAGAAATCAGTAAAATCATATATAAAATTTTGTGGCACTTTTAGGGTTAGGAGTTGGACAAAGGCCTATCCGTCTTTTGCTCATAACTAGAGAGGGTTTCTGCTCCTTCACATTCTAGGAGTAAATCATCTCTGCTGCACTGCAGGCTTCCTCAGTCTAGTGTGGTGCAACAAAAACTACTTTACCTCAGGTTCATGGATTTGTTATCCATGATTAGTATTAACCATTATTAGTAGAGATTACCTATGGAATTGTAAGCTAAAGAAAGATTATTTTAATGTGAAAATTTTTATGTTTTTTTTAAATTACATGTAAAACAACACCCATTCTGATTAAAAACACTAGAGAGCATAGGAATAAATGGAATTTTTCTTAAAATGCTAAGTGTTCGTCCTTCGTTGCTGAAGAAGACCATGCCATCACAGAAATAAAAACCATATGCAGGCTTTATCTGTAATGGGGATAAACTAGAAGCCTTCCCGAGAAGCTCAGAGTTGAAGCAAGGATGCCCATTATCACCATTATTATTCAAGAAATGTTAGCTATAGCAATAAGAAAGGAAAAACCAATAGAAGGAATTAGAATAGGTAACAAGGCAGCAAAACTATTGCTCTTTGCAGATGATATGGTGATATACCTAAGAAATCCTAGAGAATCAATTCAAATTACATGTAAAAACAATTTTTAAACTTTTTTTAAATTTTGAGTTCCACATTCTCTCCCTCCCTCCTATTCCCTCTCCTAGAGACAGTGGGTAATTAGATATAGACTGCACATATGCAGTCATGCAAAATATATTTCCATATTGTTGTTTAGCCTTTTCAGTCATGTCTAACTCTTTGCAACCCCATTTGGGGTTTTCTTGGCGAAGATGCTGGAGTGGCTCGCTATTTCCTTCTTCAACTCATTTTGCAGATGAGGAAACTGAGATAAACAAGGTTAAGTGACTTATTCAGAGTCACACAGCTAGTAAGTATCTGAGTCTGGATTTAACTCTGGAAATTGAGTCTTCCTGACTCCAAACCGGACACTCTATCCACTGTGCCAGTTAGCTGCCCTATTACCATATTAGCTGTGTTGCAAAAGAAAACACAGAACTTGACCCCACCCCCCACGTCCCCAAACAAAACAAAACAACCCAACAAGAAAAATAAAATTTTTTTAAAAAGGTATTCTTCACTCTGCATTCAGACTCCATCTGTTCTTTTCTCTGGAGATAGATAGCATTTTTCATCATAAGTCCTTTGGAATTATCTTGGATCATTATATTGCTGAGAATAGCTAATTCTCATTCACAGAAGCTGATTTTTACAAATTTTAACAAATATCCTGGATCTGCCTAATTTTAACGAATACAGTATCTAAATGAGTGTTGTCTTCTTTAAAGTAATCACCATCAGCATTTACTCATTCATTCCTCAAATGTTGGCATTACTCAGCACATTCCCAGAACTGTGGAGTCAGAAGACTTAGATCAAAATCTTGCTGATATTTATTACTTGGGCAATCTTGGGACAGCCACTTAACTTCCCTGGGTCTCAGTTTTCTCATCTGTAAAATAAGAAGGTTCAATTAGGTGGTCTCGGAGGACTTTTCCATTTTGAGGTGTCTATGTTCCTGTGACCTTGAGAGCAGGTGTAATGAACCACACCGGGAGATCTATCACCCTGTTTCATAGTCTTGGATGCCAGGACAGCCTGGGCTTGGGTTCCTTCCAATGCAGAGATGTTATGATTCGGAAATATTTGAACCTTGTGTGTCACGGTCATGTCACAGGAACATGGAGCACAATAGATTCAGAGAGTAGTAGATTCATCTGAACTTGAACACTTCTTACTGTGATCTCTTAGTCTGAGATGTCTCAAAGCAGACGCCCAGCCGGGCCATTTTCCACTTGTCTCGGTCCCCCACAAAGTATAATAATAATAATGGTTATATATTATTGTTGTTGCAATAATATATTATCTTATTGT
This sequence comes from Notamacropus eugenii, assembly GCF_028372415.1. Lineage (NCBI taxonomy): Eukaryota > Metazoa > Chordata > Mammalia > Diprotodontia > Macropodidae > Notamacropus > Notamacropus eugenii. The sequence continues at coordinate 324,357,029 of NC_092873.1, read as the reverse complement.
ATATTACATAACATATTATGTTATGCAATACATTATTATATAATATATACTATTCTGTATTAATATAATATGACATATAATATATGTTTTGCATATATATTATTATTGAAGCACTTGTATAGAGCTTTTACAAATATCTTGTTTGAACCTCACAACCTCTGTGAGATATGGCTATTATTATCCTCCTTTTACAGATGAGTAAATTGAGACCAAACAAGGTTAAGTGACTTGCTCAAGGTCATATGGCCAGCATCTGAGGTGGGATTTTGAACTCAGGTCTTCCTGGTTCCAAGTCCAGGGCTCTAACTACTGTGCCATATAGCTGCCTGTTTTCATGCTCGTATCCACCTGACTTGAGTTCCTTTTCTGGCCAAGATCCTCCCTCTAACCCAAGGAATTGTTTTGTTTTTTTTCTTCCTCTTCTAGCTCCCAATTCTTACTCTTGGTTTAGGCTCAGCCCTCTACTATGTTCTCCCTTCATTGAAGGTTTTGTTCTGAGGTTTTTCTTCTTTGGAAATAACTTTTTCCCCTGACTGCTTCCCCTTTAAACTCTCCCAGGATCCAGACTTTGTCTTGGAGGGACCCGAAGGGCATTTCTCATTACCCTTTTTAGCCCTTAGTAGCTTAGTGCATTGTCGAATACTGTAACGATATTCTAATGTTATCCTGGCCCAAAGGCAGCTTGTCGGATGGATAGTAGGAGCTCTGTGTTCACTCCCACTGGCCTTGGCTCTCCCCATCCCTACGTGCCTACTCCAGGAAGCTGGGAACATAATTCTGGGGTCACTCTTTGGCAGGGAGACCTCAAGGGTTATCTGCGCAGCTGCCGAGTGGCAGAGTCCATGGTCCCGGATCCCCTGACTCTGCAGCGGATGGCTTGCGAGTTGGCATGTGGAGTCCTTCACCTACACAAGAACAACTACGTGCACAGGTAAGCTGGAAACTGGTACCTTTCCATGGCTTCAGGTAGAGGGCTCACATTGATAGTGCTGGTGGCAGCAGGAGTAGTGGAGGTGGGGAGGCAGGGGCCTCAGATAGTGGTTTGGTGAGCCTGCTGCTTCTCCTCTCCTAAGCTGGGGGATTTGATTCTTTACTGTCTAACTAGAAAAGAGATTGGGGAGCCAAGAATTATCATCTGCCATTCTCCCTACCTCTGATGCCTGCCTTTTTCTGCTTTCCATTTCTTTCCAACATATTCTTTTCTCCCCTGCCCTATGAACTGGGGGAGAATTTGCTCTGGATGTCACTAGGTTGTACGTGGTGGCCTGGGTCCAAGGTAATTGCCAAGCACAGACTTTTCCTTCTCAGAGATTAGGTCCTCTGTGTTGGGTTAGCTCACCCCTTCTGGGATTTGTCCTCTGCTTGTTGAGGGTGCCGCTGGACAGACTGGGGAAGGAACAAGTTGAAAAATGAAGGATTTAGGCTAGACAAAGGAAGGGATTTCCTGACAGCAAAAGCTGCACCCCTTTGGCTCTGGTGGAAAGCTGTGTGGGGCTGGGTTCTCTAGGCTTTTAAAAGCAGGCTTGAGTCCATGGAGCTGGACTGGCTTAGGATGGGGTTTTACCTCAGGGCTGGTAAAGGTTGAAGTCCCTAAGGCCAGCATTTAGAACTGAAGACTGTCAAATAGAGTATCCTCTTCATTCAACAGATGAGGAAAGAGGTCCAGAGGTGGGTAGTGACTTGCCCAGAGTCACAAATAGTAATGGAGCCAGGGTTTGAATCCAGGTCTTCTGACTTCAAATCCAGTGCTCTGTTCCATGATGCCATGCCCCTGCCTACCACCCTGCCCTGCCAGCTCGAGGATTCTCTGATTCTGATTCTTCCAGGATGCACGAGCAGCCATGGGGCAGCCTCTCCCCCAAGCACCACTGCTCACCTTGGCCTTCCTCCCCAACAATATCCTGATGCTGAGTGAGCGGCACACAGAGACTCCAGCATCAGTGATTTTGTTGAAGAGGGTGGCTGCCAGCTTCTTCCTGACCTGCACTGCCCCCTCCCCCCTGAGGCCTGTCCTGGGAGCAGGAAGAGGAGTTCCACTCTTGGATCCTGCCCCCACACCCAGGATATGCTGCTGCCTGGAACCCTGCAGCTTGCTTGGAGCATGGCGGCCTTGGAACATCCCAGCTGGGAGGCCGGCTCCGCACCCCTCTACTCTCCCTACCCAGCCACCATCCCAGAACCTTTGCCCTTCACCCGCATGTCTCTTCAAGGTGCTATAGTTTTGTCAGTGAAAATCTTGTAGCCTCTGATCCAGACCACCATAGACATTCCTTTGCACACAAACTGGTTTTGGCCAAGGGCAGCAGGGGAGCCTGTCCCTCCTGAGTAATCTCAGCCTCTTCTTCCATGGGTCCTTTGCATAGGACAGCAAACTGAACAGATTTTAAATTCACTTCCCTCCCTCCCTTCCTTCCTTCCTTCCTTCCTTCCTTCCTTCCTTCCTTCCTTCCTTCCTTCCTTCCTCCCTTCCTTCCTTCTTTCCTTTCTTTCCTTCCTTCTCTCCTTCCTTTCTTCTCTTTCCTTCTTTCCTTCCTTCCTTATTTCATTCCTTCCTTCTTTCATTCCTTCTTTCTTTCCTCTCTCCTTCCCTCCCCCCCTCCTTCCTTCCTTCCTTCCCATTTTGCCTGAATAAATGACCAATGCCATGGCCAAAAGGCAGGCAGAGACCAGGTACAGCTGAGCAGGCCACAAAGCCTGAATAATGGGAATCAATGGATGCTGCCCATCTCATTTAGCATTTGCTCCTTCTCCTCCTCCTCCTCCCCCTCCTCAGATATCCTTTCCCCACTCTGCAGTGGGAAATATACATCTTGTATATATTTTCAGGACATCCTGAACAAAAGAACACTGATTAGGCTGCCCTAGAACTGGGTCCCTGCCTTAGTTCTCTAGGGGATCTCTTCCCCATCCCACTCCTGTCTGTAGGCAGGGTGGTCTGCTGGAAAGAACCCTAGAATCTGTTCCCGGCTCCATCCTTGACTCATTTTGTCAGGGCTTAACCTTTTCAGGCCTCATTTTGCCCATCTGCAAAATGGAGATAATTATCTCTGTTCTTCCAGGGAAGTTGTTGGGGAATGGGGGTATAAATGAGATACATGCTCTAGGAAAAGAAATATGGTGTAAATAGGAATGATTCTTCTTGTGGAGGGGCGCTCATCTTGGCGCTTTCTCCACTCCCCCCCAGCCCCCATCACTGTCTTGGTTTCTTTTCTTTATATTGCTGGCTACTCAGTAAATTTGGGATGCTCTCAGAGACAGAGAGGAGGGAGGGGAGAACATGTATGAGGGAGAGGTGTTTGTGACCAGGACAAGGGAGGAAGTGGGTCCCATTGCCGGGACTGGCGCTCCTACACCTATCAAGGGGAAAGTACTTCCTGGAGACCAGGCATATTTCAGGAGCCGTAGCCATGCCACAAGGCAGACTGGGTATGGGAGCAGGGGAGGGAGAGCGAAGCTAGGGGCCCCCCACATGATCAGCCATGGGGACAATTGATGTGGTTGTATTATTTTGCATTTAAATGTCTAAATGAGAACAAAAAGTGACCTGTTCTCTCCTCTCCTCAATTCTGCTTTCTCCATCTTTTGTTCTGAATAAAAATAATAATGATAGTAACAAAAGTGGCATTTTGGTTAGTCTTTAGATAACACTTGAATGTTTATGAAGCACTTGACATAGGTTATTTCATCTGATTCCTCACAATATACAGAAAGTGGTTTTTATCTCCATTTTACAGACAAAATAACCGAGGCTGAGAGGACTTGCCTTCACAAGCTAGTAAATGTAGGCAGGATTTGAATTCAGGTCTCTTGACTCAAAGTTCAGCCCTCTGACCACTATGCCACCTAGCAGCTTACATATCAAGTCACTCTGGGTGTGAGGACAGCCTGGAAGAGCTCCCAGTGGGGGAATTTCTCTTGAGTACAGCTTGCTAGTGCTGCTTCCACAGCTTCCAGCATCTCCTGGATATTGAGGTTCAGCAGACAAGCAATCAGTGCCTTTCTCTCTCTGGTTGGGTGACCAGAGGAAGGCCCTTGGGTCTTCCACATCACCCTCCTTTCTTCAGCCCAGATTTGAGTCCCCCTCTTGAGTCCTCTTTTCCTGACTCTTGGTCTGACGCTGTCCCTCCCTCTCCCCAAATTTTCTTTACCTAGTGACTTAGCCTTGAGGAACTGCTTGCTTACTGCAGACCTGACTGTGAAAATCGGGGACTACGGCCTGTCTCACTGCAAGTACAAAGTAAGTCCATGTGGGTTTGGGGAGATCCCAGAGTGCACCCTCCCCCTCCCCCATGCACAACCTTTTGCACTGTTTGTGATGACTCCTAGTAGATCATTCAGTGCAGTGGGTCAGGCAGGGTTCTCCCCCTTACCCCCAGGTGGGTTGGTGGGTCATGGGGCATGTGAAGGGGAGGAGGGCTCTGTTGCTTCCACATGGAGTTTGACATTCTCTCCTCGTGCTGACCGTGCATGCTTGGCAGGATGACTATTTCGTGACGGCCGACCAGCTGTGGGTGCCGCTGCGCTGGATTGCTCCTGAACTCATTGATGAGGTGCACAGCAACCTCCTCGTTGTGGATCAGACCAAGGCCAGCAATGTCTGGTGAGGGGGGGGTGGAAAGAGGGGAGGGTGGCAATGGGAGTTGACCTCCTTCCCTCCAACCATAGGAGCAAAGGCATGATGGGGCCACAGGCCTCTTAGGGAGATCAGCAGCACTAAACCAGGAGAGAAGAGACCCAGACTACCTCTATGACCTTGTCACCTTGACACCTCTAGGTTTTGTTTTCCTCCACTGTAAAGCAATGAAGTTAAACTAAGTGGTGTCAAAGGTTCTTTCTACCCAAATGTCACCTTTTCCCATTCAGATTTAGGGAAGAAAAAGGACAGGGCTGACCCTTGACCACTTAGGTTTGGGGTTTTCCTTTCTCCTCAAAATCCCACTCATACACATTTCAGCACTCTGGAATTGAACTGTGCAAGTATATTATCTTTAAAGAGGGTGGAAAGGAGTCTCTAACATTACTTCCTCCTAAATTCCAAGATACATCTTATGTTCTTTTCCATGTTTATGTATCTGTCTGCATAAGCGTGTATGTGTATATGTGTGTGCATGTGGGAGGCAGTCTGTATATTCATGCAAATATGTGATACTATTTGCAGTTAATATAGTTTACATGCATATTTTGACCAAAAACTGGGCAGATAGTAAGCATATTCATAAAGTATTGTTCTGTTTTCACTTATATTTTCAAGGCTAATTGTTAGACATCTTTTAAGAACATCCAGAAATGAATACAGTGATCACTGTGAACCAGTATGGATTTGCTAAGAATAAGTCATGCCTAGCTACCTTTATTGCCTTTTTTATTGCTTGGGATGGCAGCTCAGGGAAACACCATGTCTATATACATATACATATACATATATATATATATATATAGAGAGAGAGAGAGAGAGAGAGAGAGAGAGAATATATGTATGCATATCTATATGTATATATAGGTATATGTGTATATGTATATATAATGTAGCTTGATTTTAGCCAGTCATTGCACCAAGTCTCCTTGGCATCAGCATAATAAGCTGATGAAATAAGGGCCAAACAAGCAGTTGGATACAATTGACTGGAGCTGCACCCCCAAAATGAAAAGACGTGTCAATCAAGCAGCACATATTTATGAAGTGGTGCTGGGTATAAAGAATGAAACAACCTTATTGGCAAGGAGCACAAGTAAATATGTAAACATATAGGGAATAAATGTAAAAGTGAATAAATACAGATACAGCGTTGTTTGGGAGGGAGGGCATTAACAGTTGGGGGGGGGGCAGTGATCAGGAACAGCTTCCTAAATAAAAAGGCTTTTGAGCAGCAACCTAAGGTAAAAGAGTCAGAGGTGAGGGGGGAGGGCATTCCAGGCACATGGTAAGTTTTGAGGACAGAAGATGGAGCATTGGGTGGGACAGAGAGAAGGGCAGTTTGGCTGAGTCAAAGAATATGGTAGGGGAAATGATGTCCACTGAATCTGGAAAGAGAGTTTGGGGCCAGGTGGGGAAAGGCTCTAAAGCTGAACATAATTCTTTTTCTTGTTTGTTTTCAGAACATGGCTAATACAAGGGGGGAAAAAGTTAAACTAAAAGTTTATATTTTATCCTCGAGGCAATAGAAGCTGCTGGAGTTGCTTGAATGTGGGAGTCACATGGTCACATCTACACCTAAGGAAAATGACTTTGCAGCAGTGTGGGGGTTGGGCTGGAGTAGGGAGAGGCTTGAAGCAGGGGGACTGATAAGGAAAGCTCTAGGTGATGGAGTCCTGACCTCAGGTGGGAGTTGGGGGAGGGAGGTATTCTGGAGGCATAAACTGCTGGGTAAATACGTTGCTGTTTTTGATTGGTAGTTGCCAAAGTTTTGGGTCTTGGGAGTCCTTTACACTCTTAAATATTGTTGAATAACTCCCCTGAGACCTTTTGATTATGTGGATTATATATGTTGATATTTACCATAATTTGAAATGAACACATCGTAGTATTTTTATGAAAATAATTTTGAATTAAGTTAGAAATGAAAGCATTTTTAAGAAGATAGCTTTGAATTAGATTAGAGAAATGAAAACATCTTAGCAATTTTATGAAAATAATTTCTAATTAGAAATGAAAAGTTAGTATTTTTATGAAAATAGTTTGAATTCAATTAGAAATGAAAACATCTTGGTATTTTTATGAAAAGCTTTGACATCATGGACGCCTTGAAAGCATCCTGGGCACATTTCGCAGTCTCCAGACCACCCTTTGAAAATTGCTGTTTTAGAACATGCAGCAACCTAGAAGGCTCTCATTAGTGAAGTGCCACAAGGCTCTGTTTCTAGCTCTATTTTGTTTAGAGCTTCTCTGATTATTAATGAAGAAATTATATTAATGAAGCTATTTGATAAGTGCTTATCAAACATAGAGATGACCCAAAGAAGGGAGACCAGCTAATATGAGAGATGACATAATCAGGATTCAAAATTATTATTATCACTGATATTATCTCACTAGGCTGAAGTGCTGGCTCAAAGCCAAGAAGATAAAATTTATCAGGGAAAAGTATAAAGTAAATGTGGAGGTTAAAAAATTCGCTTGCACAAATACAGGATGGAATAGATGTGATTGACATCAGGCTTGTGTGCAAGAAGTTCTGGGGATATTTTTTGGCCACAAGCTCAATGAGAGGTAATAATATTATGTTGTTGCTTTGAAAAAAGAAAAACTAATGCAAATTTAGGAAATCTCCACAAGTATTCATCCCACTATATCCAGCCTCAAGCGCTAAGTAGCTGTATATCTTTGGACACGTTGCTTTACCTCTGTTTGCTTCAGTTTCCTCATCTATAAAATGGGGATAGTAATAGCACCTGCCTTCCCGGTATCCCGAAGGAGATGATTATAGTAAAGCACTTATTATGTGCCTTACTAGAGTAAGCACAGTGTAAATGTTGACTGTTATTATTATTGTCTGTTTCAAATTACTTTCCAAAGTGGTTGGACCAATTCATAGTTCCACCAACAGTGTATTAGTACTGGGGTGCCATATTAGTACTAGTAGTGTATTTGAATTAGGACACCACATTTTGAGAGGCAAATGGACAACCTAAAGTGTATCCAGAGGAAGGAAGACCAGGATAGTGGAGAGTCAAGCTACCACATAGTCTGAATCTGTTTTGTTATCTACTTAGATAAATGAGTTTATTTGATATGTGTGTTCTTAATGGAACCTGCATTTGGTGAGCAGGGAGCCAAGCCTTGAACATGTAACTTGGGATGCTGTTTCTCAATATGGGATAGCAGTCAGTTGTTTAGCGTTAGCCTAAAACAGCATTTCCCTTAGGCTAACAATATGTGAGAGGAGAATGAATAGATAAAATTCTACCCTAGCTCCCCTTCCCTCTGTGTGTGTTCGTCCTTCGTTGCCAAAGAAGACCATGCCATCAGAGACATGATGACATGACTTGCACTTGACTTCGTTTTGAGTGAGGGAGGGCTGTGCAGGTCACCAGGCTCACTTCTCCTCCAGAGCCATCTGAATCCATATTCATCAGGATGACTGGAGATGAGCCAGGATGAGGCAGTTGGGGTTAAGTGACTTGCCCAAGGTCACACAGCTAGTGAGTGTCAAGTGTCTGAGGTGAGATTTTGAATTCAGGTCCTCCTGACTCCTGCACTGGTGCTCCATCCACTGCACCACCTAGCTGTCTTCCCTCTGAGGAGAGCAGTGGCTGATCTCTAGTACCAATTCCCTGCTTTTTTCTCCTGGAAAGAATGAAAGTATCTCTTGGAAAAGAGTGTGGAGAAGAGAATATAGATGTATTTATTCATGCCCCTGTGAAAGCCACACCTAGACAAACCCATGTGGACATCCATAGTCATCATCATCTTAGTCTTCATCATCAACTTTTTCTTCATCTTCATCATTCTGATAGCTAGAGTACTTTGAGACTTAAAAAGTACTAGTATTATTTCCAAGTATTATCTCATTTTATCCTCACAACAACCATGAAAGGTTGGTGCTGTTACTACCCCCATGTTGCAGTTGAGAAAGCTGAAGCAGACAGAGGGTAAGTGACTTGCCCAGGGTCATACAGCTAATAAGTATCTGAGACCAGATTTGGACTCACATCTTTCAGCCTCCAAGCTTGGTTTTCTATCCATTGCACTATCTGGATGTCCCGTAACACAAACTCAACATATCCAAAAACAGAGTTAATATTTCCCCCACCAAAAAACCCTGGTCTTCTGAATCATTTAGCGTTTCTCCCTTTCCCTGGCCCCTCATATTTAGCATATGTTCACAGTAATTCTCATATCCTGTCATTCTCCACTCATTGAGTCTCCAGTATAGTTCAAGACTATTGTCAATCAATCAATAATCTATAAACATTTATTAAGTGGCTATGGTGTGCCAGGCACTACCTTTTTTCCCTTCTCTTGATTCCCATTTCTTCTGTCTCCACACTTCAGGGATCTCTGACTTCATCAACAATGCAGATCGCAGCCTTAGTTTCCCTATTCCCTATTATCCCTCTTCCCCTCAATTTACTTTATGTTCTTGCCAAACTGGTCTACTAGCTATTCCCCAATCTTCTTCCTTATCCCCCTTCATTGCAATTTTCTTGGGAATAGTGCACTCCCACCACATCTCTAGTTATCAGTATGATACAGTAGAAAGGGCTTTGGATTTGGAGGCAGAAGACCTTGGGTTCAAATCCCACTTCCTCCATTTGCTGCCTGGGTGATCTTGGACAAGTCTCTGGACCTCAGTTTCCTCTTCAGTAAAATGAAGACCTTGAACTAGATAATCTCTAAGGGTGAGGAGAGGAGCTACATCTGTGATCTTAAGAGTTGAAGTCTTCTTCCTTCAAAGGTCAATTCAGATACTACCTCCTCTGTGAAGCTTTCCTTGCTCTTTCCTTCCACCTGCTAGCTAAAAGTAACCCTTCCCTCAAATTAATGATGTCTCTATTGACCTTATATTTTTTATTATTCAGTTGTCTCCCACTCTTCATGATTCCATTTTGGTTTTTTGTTTGTTTGTTTTTTTGTAAAGATATGGAGTAGTTTGCCATTTCCTTCAGCTCATTTTACAAATGAGGAAACTGAGGCAAGCAGGGTTAAGTGATTTGCCCAGGGTCACACAGCTAGTAAGTTTCTGAGACCAGATTTGAACTCAGGTCTTCCTGACTTCAGGGCTGGCACTCTATCCACTGTGCTACCTACTTATCACATTTTATTTTTTATCATACTTATTTGGGTATCTGTTGTACCTTCCCGGTTAAGAATGTAAGCTCCCTGAGGTAGTTTAAAAGGACTGTTATTCTTCATCTTGTGACCCCACTGGTGAGCAAAATGCCATGCACAGAGTAGATGTAATTGAAGGGCTATTTTGGGAAAGAGGGACCAGGGTATTCTGTTTTGTTCCATAATATAGAATGAGGAGTACCATAGGAACTTTATATAAGAAGACAGGAGATATGAGCATAACATAAGAAGGAACTTAGAAACCCTTAGATCTCTCTAGCAATGGAGCAGGCAGCAGGAGTCATGAAAAGGTACACCCCTGTGCCCTCAAGGGTTCAAGGAGAGATTGGATGCCCATCTGTGGGGCATGCTAGAGAGTGCGTTTCCACAGTGAGTATGGTCAGGCTAAATGATCTCCAAAATCCATTCTAACCCTAAGCTTCTGTTACTCCATGATCCTTCAAGCATAATGATTTGCTTGTTAAAAATTACAGCTAATGCCTTAACTGCAGAGACGAAGCACGGCATAGACAAAAGAGCACAGAAGTCTGAGTTTTCATCCTGGTTCTGCTCTCGAGTAGTTGTGTGACCTAGGACAAGGCATTTCCTTGGGGTCCCCAAGTTCCCATAACTTCATGAGATTGTAGTACTTAGGTCAGGAGGGAATCATCTTAGAGACAGACCGCTGAGTCCTGGGTGCCCCTACATTTCTCCCTTTTGGAACTTTCTGTGGCTTGAAACGATTACCTAGGTGGGGTTCTCTGAAATGGGCCTCGGAGTCAGGAAGACTTGAGTTCCACTTCACTTACTGCATCGTGTCCCTGGGCAAGCCACTGAACCTCTGTTTGCCTCGGTTTCTCATCTGTAAAATGGAGAGAATAATAATACCCAGCCCCTGGGCTTGCTATGAGGACCAAATGAAGAAATAACTGTGAAGCACTTAGCACAGTGCCTAGCCTAGAACGTACTAAGTGCTATATAAATGTTAGCGATGATGATGACCATGTAAGACTCTGGGCAAGGCATTAGCTTTGGCTGCCTCACTTTTTTCATCTTTAAAATGGAAATAATAGTACCACCCACCTCCCAGGGTTAATGTGAGGATCAAATGGGATAATATTTATAACGTGCTTTGCAAGCTCTAAAGCACTTACATCAATGCTAGCTATTATTTTTTTAAAGACTTTTTTCTTCCATAGCCCTAATCAGGCCAGAATTTTTTATGCAGATCAAGAAATCACTCAGCCTTTGCAGTAAAAGTAGAAAGAGAACTGTGATTCAGAGCTTGCTAACTGCTTTTTTGCTTTTCTTGCCTGTGCACTGAGTGGCCTCACTGGCTGCCTCCTTCCACCCTCTGCAGGTCGCTGGGCGTGACAATCTGGGAGCTGTTTGAGTTGGGTGCCCAGCCCTACCACCACTACTCTGACCGCCAGGTGCTTACCTATGCTATCAAAGAACAGCAGCTCAAGTTACCCAAGCCCCAGCTGAAGCTGTCACTCTCAGATCGCTGGTGAGGAGACACACCCAGCTTTCCTTTCCTCCTCCTTCTCCTCCCGCTCCCCAAATATCCTCTAGAAATGGGCCCTGAGAGGGCTTTCTGCTGGGATTTCCTGTGTACCACAGCCTGAGCCATTGGTGATCTAGCCCTGACTCCCAGCTTCCCCCAGGATCACATGCCCTAGGAGATTTCCCTCAGAGGAATAGGAGCTTTAGGGCACTTCAAATAGGGGTGTTGGCTTAGTTCTTTAGCCATGTGACCTTGGGCAAGTTGCTTTACCTCCCTTGTCCTCAGTTTCCTTATTTGTAATGTGAGGAGTAAAGACGAGATGGTATTTGAAATCCCTTCAGGGTCTAGCTCAGCTACCTCTGTGATCTCTATGCCAGATGAGTTGTAAGGGACCCTCCAGCTCTGGCATCCTGTGTCTCCATGATTCTTTGGCATGTACCATGTGTAGAGTCTGATGACAAGCTAAGAGCTTGGAAGGGGGCGGAATGCAAGGATTCAGAAGATTTCATCCCAGCACAGAATTGCTGAGTTGCAGAGTTCCACATACACATGCGTGGGCATGCTCTAAATATATGATACATACAATAGAAATATAGTATGGGCTGCCCAGGAGAGCTGAGGGGATGAGTAGTGCCATGGGTGAAGTCAGCGTGGGCCATCAAGGACAGGTTATTCCACCGGGTGAATTTGGAAGCAGTGACCACAGTGACTTTGAGTCACCCTGGGTGGAAGTGAGGAGCCTTGGGAGGCGGGAGGGTGAGGCTGGAGTGTGCTATGACTGGAACAGGCCTAAGCACCCCATCTCTACCCTGGGATCGATAGGTATGAGGTCATGCAGTTCTGCTGGCTCCAGCCAGAGCAGCGACCCACAGCAGAGGAGGTGCACCTGCTGCTGTCCTACCTATGTGCCAAAGGGACCACGGAGGCCGAGGAGGACTTTGAGAAGCGGTGGAAATCCCTAAAGCCCAGTGGGACCGGGGGAGCTGGCCATTTGGGCAGTGCGGCTGAGCTGTCCTCCAGCTTCCCACTCCTGGAGCAGTTCTCAGGGGATGGTTTCCATTCAGATGGGGATGACATCTTGACAGTGATGGAGACCAGCCATGGGCTCAACTTCGAGTACAAGTGGGAACCTAGCCGGGCTGAGGCCTTCCAGACTCCTGCAGGGACCCTCAGCCCCCGACATGCTGCTCACTACCAGGACCTCTACTACCCAACCAGCTCTTCCACCAGCCACCTGAGTCTGGGGGTCTCACCTTCGTGCTATGAGTGTCCGCCACCTGGGGTGGTCCCCATCCTCAGTGCTCACAGCCCTTCTGTGAGCAGTGAGTACTATATTCGCATTGAAGAACCAGCTGACTGTGATCTAGACTTCACTATGTGTTCCTCTAGCCCTGAGTGCCAGCAGGCATCTCCTGAGGCAGCCACCCCTTGGCATGACAAAGAGGAACCCATAGGGGGTACCTATGACTCAGACAGCAGCCCTACTGTGTCACTAACTATGGAGCCCCTCCTGGGGCAGGGACCCAGTGGGGAGGGGCCCTGGGATCACCCTGACTACTACTCCCATATGAGCTGTAGCAAAGACTCACTCTGTTACCAGCCTTCCCCTGCAGGGGACTCACGGACTGAAGACAGTTTGTTGGGGGAATGCAGGGAGGGTGCCAGCAAAGACTGGGGACTTCCAGGCTTTCGCCAAGCATTTTTTGAGGACCCCCTGGGAGTATCCCCCTCAGGAAATTCTGCAACCCAGGAGTCACCAAGTGGGGCCCAGGAGGCAGTGGTGGGAGAATCAATGAAACAGGAGGCACAGGGCAGCCCTCCTGAATCAGTAACCATAGAGTTGGGTGAAGCTGAGAGTTTGCCCTGCAGCAGCTCCCAACATGAGGGTGCTGAGGAGGCGAGCTTGGCTGCCCAGCAAAGACACTGGACCTCAAACATGTCAGCCAATAATAATATCCTTAGCAGCTGTGCCCCTGATTCCTGGGCTGCTCACTTTGTAGACTCCTACTTGGGATCAGGAGAGAACCTAAGTGCAGGACCTGACCCATGTGAGTTGCCTGCCCCAAACTGCCTAGCAGACCTGTCCCTTCCTGAGAGTCAGGAGTTGGAGACAGCTTTCTCTGGGCAGGAGCTGGGAAGCCCACCTTGCTTTGCTGAACACTGCCAGGTGGAGGAGGACCCAGTCCCAGTCGCCATCTCTCCCTCACAGATAACAGATATAGAAACTGCAGAGAGAAGGGGTGTAGATCATAGGGTTGATCAGAAAGCCATGGAGGAAGCTGTAGCCCCTTCCACTTCTCCAGTCCGATCTCCCCTGCCCTCTCCACCCCAAGGCAGAGTCCTTCCTCTTTCCAGGGCAGCGGGCAATCTTGTCCTTGTTCCGAAGCCAGATTCCCCAGTGCCGTGGGACAGTAGCCAGAGTAACAGCAATGAGCCAGACCCAACGCTGGACAGCAGCGGTAGCTTCCCTGAGCTAGAAGGGCCAGCTAGTGAGGAGGAGGACACGACTGAGGCCACCTCCGGAGTCTTCACGGACTTTTCCAATGACTTTCTTATTGAGAAACCTGACACAACCCCTGCATTCCGGTCCCTGCAGAAGCAGGTGGGAACACCAGATTCCCTGGAGTCACTGGATATCCCATCCACAGCCAGTGATGGTGGGGAGATATACAGCCCGACAGTGTCCTACCCTGCCACAGGGCAGCCCCGGGCCCTAGATAGTGGCTATGACACAGAGAATTACGAGTCGCCTGAGTTTGTGCTGAAAGAGCCCCATGAGCCCCGGGACTCCGAGGACTTTGGGCCGCTAGGAAAGGAAGATGAAAGCCCTGGCTTAGAGATGAGGCTTTCTTCCTCCATCAGTGCTGAGCTGCATGGTCTGAATGAGAAAAACCCCTACCGAGACTCAGCCTACTTCTCTGACTATGACACAGAGACAGAGCGGCCGGCCCAGGATAGGGAGGAGGATGATGAGAGTGAGGCTGGAGAAGGGGAGTCCAGCCCAGTGGGCCCTGATTCCCAAGGGCTCTCTCCCAGCAATCAGGAAATCCCAACAGCAGAGGAAGCAGGTGTTCCGTCTCTTCTTTCCCCTTCTGGGGAACCCCCTCCAGAGGGGCCAATCAGCCCAGCCAGCAAAGAGCCAGACCAGGAGAGCCCCAAGGACCCAGCAGAAGGGTTGGCCCCTGCCCTTACTCCTGCCCCCACTCCTGCTGCCCCTACCCCTGCTCCTGCTCCATCCAAATTATTCTTCCTAACTCCTGTTCTGCCAAGTCCCGAGGACACTGGGGTTGGGGAAGGCTGCCACAAACCCCAGGAGGCCTCAGGTGTGGTTCCCACCTCGGTGGACAAAGGAACTTGGAACCCGGTTCCTGGGGCAGAGGTGCAAGAATGGAAGGAAGCCCCGGGCTCCAAAGTGAAGCCAGGGGAGAAGCTGGCCCCACGTCCCACCCCGCTGCGCCTGGACCTGTCAGACCTCCCAGCACCCAAGGACAGCCGGCCGGCAGAAGAGGAGGAGGAAGAGGACTCGGAGGAAAGTGACGAGTCAGATGAAGAGCTATGCTGCTACAACATCCAGGAGCAGAGTGAGGAGAGCGAAGAGGAACCAGCCACAGTGCCCATCGTGGTGGCCGAGAGCCACAGTGCCCGCAACCTACGCAGCCTCCTCAAGATGCCCAGCCTCATGTCCCAGTCCTTCTGTGAGGACCTGGACCGCAAGAAAAAGGCTGTTTCCTTTTTTGATGATGTTACTGTCTACCTCTTCGATCAGGTAAGCCCAGTGGCCCTCAGGACTTTTCTGGGAGGGGAATGGAGAGAGGGGGCTCTGTGTCCTTGCTACGGAGACATAGGGTTGGTATAGAAAGGAGGGCAGAGGGTGTAGCTAGGGTGGGTTTGTCTCTAATGCCTCTGGGTGAGAGGGAGTAAAAGCTCTTCCATACCTTCAACCCAATGCCAGAAATCCAGATCATGGACTAAAGAGAGTATGGTGGGATGCCTCTTATTTGCCAGAGTTGGGAATTATCTATTTCCCCCTTGAGGTTTCTGGGTAATTGTCCACTTCTCCCTCCTTTCCAGAGCCCTCAGGAGATTGGGTGGGATAGAAGAAGTAGTTGCCCTGATGGGAACTGATGCCCAGCCATGGCAGGTGTCTCATACTTGTGCCACTTCTGTTCTTTACCACCACCCAGGAAAGCCCCACAAGAGAACTCGGGGAGCAGCATTTCCCTGAGATGAAGAATTCGGCTTCCTCTGTCCTGCCAAGCAGCCCCAGTACCCTGAGCCCGTCCGACC